>NC_138947.1:17688568-18382318 GCF_965226115.1 Aulonocara stuartgranti
GCTTTGTTGTTATGTGATCATTTTCATTGAATATCCCAAAATGGCTCCACAGCGCCCCCTACAAAATTTCAAAATCACAGCCCCTGCTCTGTGTTTTATGTATGAGTCTGAAACCTGGTAAGCTTATAGGAGATATCAAGATGTACAAAAAAGTCTCTTGGAGCAATATCCCAAATCCAACAGGAAGTCAGCCATTTTAAAATTAATGTGCAATTTTGGCAACATTTTCCCCTCTTTTCAGGCATCGTTCTTTGACGAACTCCTCCAAGGGATTTCATCAGATTGGACCGATCTGCAGTTTGTGGAATCTAAAGACCTTTGTGATGTTAAATTGCGAAGCTTTTTACGTCCAGGGAAACGGGGTGGTTATGGCGCCACGTGGAGTTTCAATCACTCGCCAAAAAGCAGTAATCTGCTGTCACTCAAAAACACAATGTCCAATCTCTCCCAAACGTCTCAGGTGAGATGAGATTCGAGCTTGGAAGTGTTTGTTATGCCATTTGTCGGTAATAGTTAGAGCGCCACCTAGTGGGACAACTATAATCATGATTGAATGAGATGAATTGTTAGCTGGTGGTTAAATGCATGAATTCCATCAATGTGACATCAGATCGGACGTGCTGGTTTTAGGTGTTGGGCGTGGCTCGACGTGCTGGGGGTGCGAGGGCCCTCATAACGCTGCTTGCAGCTTTAATTAGGGCCCGAGCACTGAGAGTGCGAAGGCCCTATTGTATCTGCTCCGTTTCTTATTATTATTATTATTAGGGCCCGAGCACTGAGAGTGCGAAGGCCCTATTGTATCTGCTCCGTTTCTTATTATTATTATTATTATTATTAGGGCCCGAGCACCGAGAGTGCGAAGGCCCTATTGTATCTGCTCCGTTTCTTATTATTATTATTATTATTATTATTATTATTATTATTATTATTCAGGCGAAACAAGGGCCTTTTTGAGGTCCTAAACATGCTCAAAAACTCATGAAATTTTGCACACATGCCAGGTCTGGTGAAAAATTTTGTATTTTAATGGTTTTACATATGAGCACTGGGAAATGGCTCTAGAGCGCCACCTATGCCTTGTTAAATGCAGCCCTACGACCACATCGTTTGAGCTACATGTATGAAATTTGGCACACATGTGTATCATGCCAAGACGAACAAAAAAGTCTGTGGGCCCATTGACGCAAACCCAACAGGAAGTCCGCCATTTGGAAGAGAAGGTGACATTTTGGCTCTAATTTTGCCATTTCCATGCCTCGAACTTTTGCGAACTCCTCCTTGGGGTTTGATTTCATAACCTTCATATTTGGTCAGTGTCAACTACACCCTTGTGCCATGTTAAATTGCGGAGCTTTTGAGTTTTCACAATACTATGAGGCCGTGGCGCCATGGCGAATTTCGATGACTCGCCATGAAAATCTTATTGCCTCTCATTTTGTCATACATTTTCTGACCTTGACCAAAGTGAACACATATGATAAGGCTCCACCCCTGAACATATTTCAACTGCCATATTTGACACCAGGGACAGCGCCACCTAGTGGGAACAGGAAATGTCATGTTTTACACTTTGGGGTACAGTATAGTGATGGGTGACATCTGCAGCCTCAAATTTCTCCAGGAAAGCCTTAAGGAGTTGGTCTTGGGTTACAGTGAAAACTGTGAGTTTTCGCAAAAGGGTGTGACCCCAGCGGCATGGCGAACTTTGATGTCACGCCATGAAGAAACAAATTAGTATAACTCAATGAAATCCAGTCTGTTCAGTACCAGACTTTACAGGCATGATGTCAGACCCGCCCTGAACAGATTGATGTGCCCATTGTCGGGAATACGTACAGCGCCACCTAGTGGCAACAGGAAATGTCATGGCTTTAATTTTGTTGTACTGATTTTCACAGGTTCATCGTGGCCACCTCAAAAGCGGTGAATATCAACATCAGTCCCTCGTGATGCTTCAGTGCAAAAATTGTGACTTTAAACTGAACGGCGCACCCTGGTGGCAATGCGGTCCACCATGAAAGATAAAGTGGCTTTTGAGGGGCTTGGAAAGTATATAGAGGCTTTAAATTTAGCACACCCCTCCAAATGGATGAAGGCTTTGTTGTCATGTGATCATTTTTATTGAATAGCGCGAAATGGCTCCACAGCGCCCCCTACGAAATTTCAAAACCACAGCCCCAGCTCTGTGTTTTATGTATGAGTCTGAAACCTGGTAAGCTTATAGGAGATATCAAGATGTACAAAAAAGTCTCTTGGAGCAATATCCAAAATCCAACAGGAAGTCAGCCATTTTAAAATTAATGTGCAATTTTGGCAACATTTTCCCCTCTTTCCAGGCACCGTTCTTTGACGAACTCCTCCAAGGGATTTCATCAGATTGATGCGATCTCCTGTGTGTGGAATCTAAAGACCTTTGTGATGTTAAATTGCGAAGCTTTTTACATTCAGGGAAACGGGGTGGTCATGGCGGCACGTGGAGTTTCAATCACTCGCCAAAAAGCAGTAATCTGCTGTCACTCAAAAACACAATGTCCAATCTCTCCCAAAGCTCATAGGCGTGATGAGACTCGAGCTCGGAAATGTTTGTTATGCCATTTGTGCATAAGGGTTAGAGCGCCACCTAGTGGAACGACTAACAAATCATGAATGAATGAGTTGAAATGTTAGCTGGTGGTTAAATGCATGAATTCCATCAATGTGACATGAGATCGGAGGTGCTGGTTTTAGGTGTTGGGCGTGGCTCGACGTGCCGGGGGTGCGAGGGCCCTCATAACGCTGCTTGCAGCTTTAATTATTATTATTATTATTATTCACCCCAAACAAGGGCCTTTTTGAGGGCCTAAACATGCTCAAAAACTCATGAAATTTTGCACACATGCCAGGTCTGGTGAAAAATTTTGTATTTTAATGGTTTTACTTATGAGCACTGGGAAATGGCTCTAGAGCGCCACCTATGCCTTGTTAAATGCAGCCCTACGACCACATGGTTTGAGCTACATGTATGAAATTTGGCACACATGTGTATCATTCCAAGACGAACAAAAAAGTCTGTGGGCCCATTGACGCAAACCCAACAGGAAGTCCGCCATTTGGAAGAGAAGGTGACATTTTGGCTCTAATTTTGCCATTTCCATGCCTCGAACTTTTTCGAACTCCTCCTTGGGATTTGGTCGTATAAGCTTCATCTTTGGTCAGTGCCAACTACACCCTTATGCCATGTTAAATTGCGGAGCTTTTGAGTTTTCACAATACGGTGAGGCCGTGGCGCCATGGCGAATTTCGATGACTCGCCATGAAAATCTTATTGCCTCTCATTTTGTCATACATTTTCTGACCTTGACCAAAGTGAACACATATGATAAGGCTCCACCCCTGAACATATTTCAACTGCCATATTTGACACCAGGGACAGCGCCACCTAGTGGGAACAGGAAATGTCATGTTTTACACTTTGGGGTACAGTATTGTGATGGGTGACATCTGCAGCCTCAAATTTCTCCAGGAAAGCCTTAAGGAGTTGGTCTTGGGGTACAGTGAAAACTGTGACTTTTCACGAAAGGGTGTGACCCCAGCAGCATGGCGAACTTTGATGTCACGCCATGAAGAAACAAATTAGTATAACTCAATGAAATCCAGTCTGATCAGTACCAGACTTTACAGGCATGATGTCAGACCCGCCCTGAACAGATTGATATGCCCATTGTCGGAAATACGGACAGCGCCACCTAGTGGCAACAGGAAATGTCATGGCTTTAACTTTGTTGTACTGATTTTCACAGGTTGATCGTGGCCACCTCAAAAGCGGTGAATATCACCATCAGTCCCTCGTGATGCTTCAGTGCAAGAATTGTGACTTTAAACTGAACGGCGCACCCTGGTGGCAACGCGGTTCATCATGAAAGATGAAGTGGCTTTTGAGGGTCTTGGAAAGTTTATAGAGGCTTGAAATTTGGCACACACCTCCAAATGGATGAAGGCATTGTTGTTATGTAACCATTTTCATTGAATAGCGCAAAATGGCTCCACAGCGCCCCCTACAATATTTCAAAACATCAGCCCCTGCTCTGTGTTTCATCTATGAGTCTGACACTTGGTAAGCTTGTGTAAGATATCAAGATGTACAAAAAAGTCTCTTGGAGCAATATCCCAAATCCAACAGGAAGTCAGCCATTTTAAAATTAATGTGTAATTTTGATGACATTTTCCCCCCTTTTCAGGCCTCATACTTTGACGAACTCCTCCAAGGGATTTCATCATATTGAAGCATTCTTCAGTGTGTAGAATCTAAAGACCTTTGTGATGTTAAATTGCGAAGCTTTTTCCGTTCAGGGAAACGGGGTGGTCATGGCGGCACGTAGAGTTTCAATCACTCGCAAAAAGCAGTAATCTGCTGTCACTAAAAAACACAATGTCCAATCTCTCCCAAAGGTCGCAGGTGTGATGAGACTCGAGCTTGGAAATGTTTGTTATGCTATTTGTCAATAATGGTTAGAGCGCCACCTAGTGGCATGACTATAATCCTGGTTGAATAAGATGAAATGTTAGCTGGTGATTAAAAGCATGAAATCCATCAATGTGACATCACATCGGACGTGCCGGTTTGAGGTGTTGGGCGTGGCTCGACGCGCCGGGGGTGCGAGGGCCCTCATAACGCTGCTTGCAGCTTTAATTAGGGCCCGAGCACTGATAGTGCGAAGGCCCTATTGTAATTGCTCTGTTTATTATTATTATTATTATTATTATTTCGGCAAATGAATTGGCCGTTTGAGGGCCTAAACATGCTCGAAAACTCATGAAATTTTGCACACGCGTCAGGTCTGGTGAAAATTTACGTATTTTAATGTTCTCAGACATGGCCAGGGAAAATTAGCTCAGTAGCGCCACCTAGAAAAATGAAAAACGCGAGCCCCCGATATGGGTATGACCTACATGTTTGAAAGTCGGTACACCTATATAACGTTCAGAGTCGAACAAAAAAGTCTATTATGGCAATGTCCTAAACCCAACAGGAAGTCCGCCATTTTGGATTGAAGGTGACATTTTGGCTCTGATTTTACCGTTTCCATGCCTCGAATTTTAACGAACTCCTCCTTGGGGTTTGATTTCATAACCTTCATATTTGGTCAGTGCCAACTACACCCTTGTGCCATGTTAAATTGCGGAGCTTTTGAGTTTTCACAATACCATGAGGCCATGGCGCCATGGCGAATTTCGATGACTCGCCATGAAAATCTTATTGCCTCTCATTCTGTCATACATGTTCCGATCTGGACCAAAGAGCACACATATGATAAGGCTCCACCCCTGAACATATTTCAACTGCCATATTTGACACCAGGGACAGCGCCACCTAGTGGGAACAGGAAATGTCATGTTTTACACTTTGGGGTACAGTATAGTGATGGGTGACATCTGCAGCCTCAAATTTCTCCAGGAAAGCCTTAAGGAGTTGGTCTTGGGTTACAGTGAAAACTGTGACTTTTCGTGAAAGGGTGTGACCCCAGCAGCATGGCGAACTTTGATGTCACGCCATGAAGAAACAAATTAGTATAACTCAATGAAATCCAGTCTGATCAGTACCAGACTTTACAGGCATGATGTCAGACCCGCCCTGAACAGATTGATGTGCCCATTGTCGGAAATACGGACAGCGCCACCTAGTGGCAACAGGAAATGTCATGGCTTTAATTTTGTTGTACTGATTTTCACAGGTTCATCTTGGCCACCTCAAAAGCGGTGAATATCACCATCAGTCCCTCGTGATGCTTCAGTGCAAAAATTGTGACTTTAAACTGAACGGCGCACCCTGGTGGCAACGCTGTTCAACATGAAAGATGAAGTGGCTTTTGAGGGTCTTGGCAAGTTTATAGAGGCTTGAAATTTGGCACACACCTCCAAATGGATGAACGCTTTGTTGGCATGTGATCATTTTCATTGAATAGCGCGAAGTGGCTCCACAGCGCCCCCTACAAAATTTCAAAACCACAGCCCCTGCTCTGTGTTCTATGTATGATTCTGAAACCTGGTAAGCTTATAGGAGATATCAAGATGTACAAAAAAGTCTCTTGGTGCAATATCCCAAATCCAACAGGAAGTCAGCCATTTTAAAATTAATGTGTAATTTTGGCAACATTTTCCCCTCTTTCCAGGCACCGTTCTTTGACGAACTCCTCCAAGGGATTTCATCATATTGAACCAATCTCCAGTGTGTGGAATCTAAAGACCTTTGTGATGTTAAATTGCGAAGCTTTTTACGTTCAGTGAAACGGGGTGGTTATGGTGGCACTTAGAGTTTGAATCACTCGCCAAAAAGCAGTAATCTGCTGTCACTCAAAAACACAATGTCCAATCTCTCCCAAACGTCTAAGGTGTGATGAGACTCGAGCTCGGAAGTGTTTGTTATGCCATTTGTACATAATGGTTAGAGCGCCACCTAGTGGAACGACTAACTAATCATGAATGAATGAGTTGAAATGTTAGCTGGTGGTTAAATGCATGAATTCCATCAATGTGACATCAGATCGGACGTGCTGGTTGTAGGTGTTGGGCGTGGCTCGACGCGCCGGGGGTGCGAGGGCCCTCATAACGCTGCTTGCAGCTTTAATTATTAGGGCCCGAGCACTGAGAGTGCGAAGGCCCTATTGTATCTGCTCCGTTTCTTATTATTATTATTATTATTCAGGCAAAACAATGGCCTTTTTGAGGGCCTAAACATGCTCAAAAACTCATGAAATTTTGCACACATGCCAGGTCTGGTGAAAAATTTTGTATTTTAATGGTTTTACATATGAGCACTGGGAAATGGCTCTACAGCGCCACCTATGCCTTGTTAAATGCAGCCCTACGACCACATCGTTTGAGCTACATGTATGAAATTTGGCACACATGTGTATCATGCCAAGACGAACAAAAAAGTCTGGGGGCCCATTGACGCAAACCCAACAGGAAGTCCGCCATTTGGAAGAGAAGGTGACATTTTGGCTCTAATTTTGCCATTTCCATGCCTCGAACTTTAACGAACTCCTCCTTGGGATTTGGTCCTATAAGCTTCAAATTTGGACAGTTTCAACTACACACCTGGGCCATGTTAAATTGCGGAGCTTTTGAGTTTTCACAATACCATGAGGCCGTGGCGCCACGGCGAATTTCGATGACTCGCCATGAAAATCTTATTGCCTCTCATTTTGTCATACATTTTCTGACCTTGACCAAAGTGAACACATATGATAAGGCTCCACCCCTGAACATATTTCAACTGCCATATTTGACACCAGGGACAGCGCCACCTAGTGGGAACAGGAAATGTCATGTTTTACACTTTGGGGTACAGTATTGTGATGGGTGACATCTGCAGCCTCAAATTTCTCCAGGAAAGCCTTAAGGAGTTGGTCTTGGGTTACAGTGAAAACTGTGAGTTTTCGCGAAAGGGTGTGACCCCAGCGGCATGGCGAACTTTGATGTCACGCCATGAAGAAACAAATTAGTATAACTCAATGAAATCCAGTCTGATCAGTACCAGACTTTAAAGGCATGATGTCAGACCCGCCCTGAACAGATTGATGTGCCCATTGTCGGGAATACGGACAGCGCCACCTAGTGGGAACAGGAAATGTCATGGCTTTAATTTTGTTGTACTGATTTTCACAGGTTCATCGTGGCCACCTCAAAAGCGGTGAATATCACCATCAGTCCCTTGTGATGCTTCAGTGCAAAAATTGTGACTTTAAACTGAACGCCGCACCCTGGTGGCAACGCGGTTCACCATGAAAGATGAAGTGGCTTTTGAGGGGCTTGGAAAGTTTAAAAAGTCTTGAAATTTGGCGCACACCTCCAATGTGGTTAAGGCTTTGTTGTTATGTGATCATTTTCATTGAATATCCCAAAATGGCTCCACAGCGCCCCCTACAAAATTTCAAAATCACAGCCCCAGCTCTGTGTTTTATGTATGAGTCTGAAACCTGGTAAGCTTATAGGAGATATCAAGATGTACAAAAAAGTCTCTTGGAGCAATATCCCAAATCCAACAGGAAGTCAGCCATTTTAAAATTAATGTGCAATTTTGGCAACATTTTGCCCTCTTTCCAGGCACCGTTCTTTGACGAACTCCTCCAAGGGATTTCATCATATTGCACTATTCTTCAGTGTGTGGAATCCAAAGACCTTTGTGTTGTTAAATTGCGAAGCTTTTTACGTTCAGGGAAAAGGGGTGGTTATGGCGGTACTTAGAGTTTGAATCACTCGCCAAAAAGCAGTAATCTGCTGTCACTCAAAAACACAATATCCAATCTCTCCCAAAGGTCGCAGGCGTGATGAGACTCGAGCTCGGAAATGTTTGTTATGCCATTTGTACATAATGGTTAGAGCGCCACCTAGTGGAACGACTAACTAATCATGAATGAATGAGTTGAAATGTTAGCTGGTGGTTAAATGCATGAATTCCATCAATGTGACATCAGATCGGAGGTGCTGGTTTTAGGTGTTGGGCGTGGCTCGACGTGCCGGGGGTGCGAGGGCCCTCATAACGCTGCTTGCAGCTTTAATTATTATTATTATTATTCAGGCGAAACAAGGGCCTTTTTGAGGGCCTAAACATGCTCAAAAACTCATGAAATTTTGCACACATGCCAGGTCTGGTGAAAAATTTTGTATTTTAATGGTTTTACATATGAGCACTGGGAAATGGCTCTAGAGCGCCACCTATGCCTTGTTAAATGCAGCCCTACGACCACATCGTTTGAGCTACATGTATGAAATTTGGCACACATGTGTATCATGCCAAGACGAACAAAAAAGTCTGTGGGCCCATTGACGCAAACCCAACAGGAAGTCCGCCATTTGGAAGAGAAGGTGACATTTTGGCTCTAATTTTGCCATTTCCATGCCTCGAACTTTTGCGAACTCCTCCTTGGGGTTTCATTTCATAACCTTCAAATTTGGACAGTGTCAACTACACCCTTGTGCCATGTTAAATTGCGGAGCTTTTGAGTTTTCACAATACTATGAGGCCGTGGCGCCATGGCGAATTTCGATGACTCGCCATGAAAATCTTATTGCCTCTCATTCTGTCATACATGTTCTGATCTGGACCAAAGAGCACACATATGATAAGGCTCCACCCCTGAACATATTTCAACTGCCATATTTGACATCAAGGACAGCGCCACCTAGTGGGAACAGGAAATGTCATGTTTTACACTTTGGGGTACAGTATAGTGATGGGTGACATCTGCAGCCTCAAATTTCTCCAGAAAAGCCTTAAGGAGTTGGTCTTGGGTTACAGTGAAAACTGTGACTTTTCGCAAAAGGGTGTGACCCCAGCAGCATGGCGAACTTTGATGTCACGCCATGAAGAAACAAATTAGTATAACTCAATGAAATCCAGTCTGATCAGTACCAGACTTTACAGGCATGATGTCAGACCCGCCCTGAACAGATTGATGTGCCCATTGTCGGAAATACGGACAGCGCCACCTAGTGGCAACAGGAAATGTCATGGCTTTAATTTTGTTGTACTGATTTTCACAGGTTCATCTTGGCCACCTCAAAAGCGGTGAATATCAACATCAGTCCCTCGTGATGCTTCAGTGCAAACATTGTGAGTTTAAACTGAACGGCGCACCCTGGTGGCAACGCTGTTCAACATGAAAGATGAAGTGGCTTTTGAGGGGCTTGGAAAGTGTATAGAGGCTTGAAATTTGGCACACACCTCCAATGTGACGAAGGCTTTGTTGTTATGTAACCATTTTCCTTGAATAGCGCAAAATGGCTCCACAACGCCCCCTACAATATTTCAAAACATCAGCCCCTGCTCTGTGTTTCATCTATGAGTCTGACACTTGGTAAGCTTGTGTAAGATATCAAGGTGTACAAAAAAGTCTCTTGGAGCAATATCCCAAATCCAACAGGAAGTCAGCCATTTTAAAATTAATGTGTAATTTTGATGACATTTTCCCCCCTTTTCAGGCCTCATACTTTGACGAACTCCTCCAAGGGATTTCATCATATTGAAGCATTCTTCAGTGTGTAGAATCTAAAGACCTTTGTGATGTTAAATTGCGAAGCTTTTTCCGTTCAGGGAAACGGGGTGGTCATGGCGGCACGTAGAGTTTCAATCACTCGCAAAAAGCAGTAATCTGCTGTCACTAAAAAACACAATGTCCAATCTCTCCCAAAGGTCGCAGGTGTGATGAGACTCGAGCTTGGAAATGTTTGTTATGCTATTTGTCAATAATGGTTAGAGCGCCACCTAGTGGCATGACTATAATCCTGGTTGAATAAGATGAAATGTTAGCTGGTGATTAAAAGCATGAAATCCATCAATGTGACATCACATCGGACGTGCCGGTTTGAGGTGTTGGCAGTGGCTCGACGTGCCGGGGGTGCGAGGGCCCTCATAACGCTGCTTGCAGCTTTAATTATTATTATTATTATTATTTCGGCAAATGAATTGGCCGTTTGAGGGCCTAAACATGCTCGAAAACTCATGAAATTTTGCACACGCGTCAGGTCTGGTGAAAATTTACGTATTTTAATGTTCTCAGACATGGCCAGGGAAAATTAGCTCAGTAGCGCCACCTAGAAAAATGAAAAACGCGAGCCCCCGGTATGGGTATGACCTACATGTTTGAAAGTCGGTACACCTATATAATGTTCAGAGTCGAACAAAAAAGTCTATTATGGCAATGTCCTAAACCCAACAGGAAGTCCGCCATTTTGGATTGAAGGTGACATTTTGGCTCTGATTTTACCATTTCCATGCCTCGAACTTTGACGAACTCCTCCTTGGGGTTTGATTTCATAACCTTCATATTTGGTCAGTGCCAACTACACCCTTATGCCATGTTAAATTGCGGAGCTTTTGAGTTTTCACAATACCATGAGGCCGTGGCGCCATGGCGAATTTCGATGACTCGCCATGAAAATCTTATTGCCTCTCATTCTGTCATAGATTTTCTGACCTTGACCAAAGTGAACACATATGATAAGGCTCCATCCCTGAACATATTTCAACTGCCATATTTTACATCAGGGACAGCGCCACCTAGTGGGAACAGGAAATGTCATGTTTTACACTTTGGGGTACAGTATTGTGATGGGTGACATCTGCAGCCTCAAATTTCTCCAGGAAAGCCTTAAGGAGTTGGTCTTGGGTTACAGTGAAAACTGTGACTTTTCGCAAAAGGGTGTGACACCAGCGGCATGGCGAACTTTGATGTCACGCCATGAAGAAACAAATTAGTATAACTCAATGAAATCCAGTCTGATCAGTACCAGACTTTACAGGCATGATGTCAGACCCGCCCTGAACAGATTGATGTGCCCATTGTCGGGAATACGGACAGCGCCACCTAGTGGCAACAGGAAATGTCATGGCTTTAATTTTGTTGTACTGATTTTCACAGGTTCATCGTGGCCACCTCAAAAGCGGAGAATATCACCATCAGTCCCTCATGATGCTTCAGTGCAAAAATTGTGACTTTAAACTGAACAGCGCACCCTGGTGGCAACGCTGTCCACCATGAAAGATGAAGTGGCTTTTGAGGGGCTTGGAAAGTTTATAGAGGCTTGAAATTTGGCACACACCTCCAATGTGATGAAGGCTTTGTTGTTATGTGATCATTTTCATTGAATAGCGCGAAATGGCTCCACAGCGCCCCCTACAATATTTCAAAATATCAGCCCCTGCTCTGTGTTTTATGTATGATTCTGAAACCTGGTAAGCTTATAGGAGATATCAAGATGTACAAAAAAGTCTCTTGGAGCAATATCCCAAATCCAACAGGAAGTCAGCCATTTTAAAATTAATGTGCAATTTTGGCAACATTTTCCCCTCTTTTCAGGCACCCTTCTTTGACGAACTCCTCCAAGGGATTTCATCAGATTGGACCGATCTGCAGTTTGTGGAATCTAAAGACCTTTGTGATGTTAAATTGTGAAGCTTTTTACGTCCAGGGAAACGGGGTGGTTATGGCGGCACTTAGAGTTTGAATCACTCGCCAAAAAGCAGTAATCTGCTGTCACTCAAAAACACAATGTCCAATCTCTCCCAAACGTCTCAGGTGTGATTAGACTCGAGCTCGGAAGTGTTTGTTATGCCATTTGTACATAATGGTTAGAGCGCCACCTAGTGGAACGACTAACTAATCATGAATGAATGAGTTGAAATGTTAGCTGGTGGTTAAATGCATGAATTCCATCAATGTGACATCAGATCGGACGTGCTGGTTTTAGGTGTTGGGCGTGGCTCGACGCGCCGGGGGTGCGAGGGCCCTCATAACGCTGCTTGCAGCTTTAATTAGGGCCCGAGCACTGAGAGTGCGAAGGCCCTATTGTATCTGCTCCGTTTCTTATTAGGGCCCGAGCACCGAGAGTGCGAAGGCCCTATTGTATCTGCTCCGTTTCTTATTATTATTATTATTATTATTATTATTATTATTATTATTCACCCCAAACAAGGGCCTTTTTGAGTGCCTAAACATGCTCAAAAACTCATGAAATTTTGCACACATGCCAGGTCTGGTGAAAAATTTTGTATTTTAATGGTTTTACATATGAGCACTGGGAAATGGCTCTAGAGCGCCACCTATGCCTTGTTAAATGCAGCCCTACGACCACATAGTTTGAGCTACATGTATGAAATTTGGCACACATGTGTATCATGCCAAGTCGAACAAAAAAGTCTGTGGGCCCATTGATGCAAACCCAACAGGAAGTCCGCAATTTAGAAGTGAAGGTGACATTTTGGCTCTAATTTTGCCATTTCCATGCCTCGAACTTTTTCGAACTCCTCCTTGGGATTTGGGCGTATAAGCTTCAAATTTGGACAGTGTCAACTACACCCTTATGCCATGTTAAATTGCGGAGCTTTTGAGTTTTCACAATACTATGAGGCCGTGGCGCCATGGCGAATTTCGATGACTCGCCATGAAAATCTTATTGCCTCTCATTTTGTCATACATTTTCTGACCTTGACCAAAGTGAACACATATGATAAGGCTCGACCCCTGAACATATTTCAACTGCCATATTTGACACCAGGGACAGCGCCACCTAGTGGGAACAGGAAATGTCATGTTTTACACTTTGGGGTACAGTATAGTGATGGGTGACACCTGCAGCCTCAAATTTCTCCAGGAAAGCCTTAAGGAGTTGGTCTTGGGTTACAGTGAAAACTGTGAGTTTTCGCAAAAGGGTGTGACCCCAGCAGCATGGCGAACTTTGATGTCACGCCATGAAGAAACAAATTAGTATAACTCAATGAAATCCAGTCTGTTCAGTACCAGACTTTACAGGCGTGATGTCAGACCCGCCCTGAACAGATTGATGTGCCCATTGTCGGGAATACGTACAGCGCCACCTAGTGGCAACAGGAAATGTCATGGCTTTAATTTTGTTGTACTGATTTTCACAGGTTCATCGTGGCCACCTCAAAAGCGGTGAATATCAACATCAGTCCCTCGTGATGCTTCAGTGCAAAAATTGTGACTTTAAACTGAACGGCGCACCCTGGTGGCAACGCGGTCCACCATGAAAGATGAAGTGGCTTTTGAGGGGCTTGGATAGTATATAGAGGCTTTAAATTTAGCACACCCCTCCAAATGGATGAAGGCTTTGTTGTCATGTGATCATTTTTATTGAATAGCGCGAAATGGCTCCACAGCGCCCCCTACAAAATTTCAAAACCACAGCCCCAGCTCTGTGTTTTATGTATGAGTCTGAAACCTGGTAAGCTTATAGGAGATATCAAGATGTACAAAAAAGTCTCTTGGAGCAATATCCAAAATCCAACAGGAAGTCAGCCATTTTAAAATTAATGTGCAATTTTGGCAACATTTTCCCCTCTTTCCAGGCACCGTTCTTTGACGAACTCCTCCAAGGGATTTCATCATATTGAACCAATCTCCAGTGTGTGGAATCTAAAGACCTTTGTGATGTTAAATTGCGAAGCTTTTTACGTTCAGTGAAACGGGGTGGTTATGGTGGCACTTAGAGTTTGAATCACTCGCCAAAAAGCAGTAATCTGCTGTCACTCAAAAACACAATGTCCAATCTCTCCCAAAGCTCATAGGCGTGATGAGACTCGAGCTCGGAAATGTTTGTTATGCCATTTGTGCATAAGGGTTAGAGCGCCACCTAGTGGAACGACTAACTAATCATGAATGAATGAGTTGAAATGTTAGCTGGTGGTTAAATGCATGAATTCCATCAATGTGACATGAGATCGGAGGTGCTGGTTTTAGGTGTTGGGCGTGGCTCGACGCGCCGGGGGTGCGAGGGCCCTCATAACGCTGCTTGCAGCTTTAATTATTATTAGGGCCCGAGCACCGAGAGTGCGAAGGCCCTATTGTATCTGCTCCGTTTCTTATTATTATTATTATTATTATTATTATTATTATTATTATTCACCCCAAACAAGGGCCTTTTTGAGGGCCTAAACATGCTCAAAAACTCATGAAATTTTGCACACATGCCAGGTCTGGTGAAAAATTTTGTATTTTAATGGTTTTACATATGAGCACTGGGAAATGGCTCTAGAGCGCCACCTATGCCTTGTTAAATGCAGCCCTACGACCACATCGTTTGAGCTACATGTATGAAATTTGGCACACATGTGTATCATGCCAAGACGAACAAAAAAGTCAGTGGGCCCATTGACGCAAACCCAACAGGAAGTCCGCCATTTGGAAGAGAAGGTGACATTTTGGCTCTAATTTTGCCATTTCCATGCCTCGAACTTTTGCGAACTCCTCCTTGGGGTTTCATTTCATAACCTTCAAATTTGGACAGTGTCAACTACACCCTTGTGCCATGTTAAATTGCGGAGCTTTTGAGTTTTCACAATACTATGAGGCCGTGGCGCCATGGCGAATTTCGATGACTCGCCATGAAAATCTTATTGCCTCTCATTTTGTCATACATTTTCTGACCTTGACCAAAGTGAACACATATGATAAGGCTCCACCCCTGAACATATTTCAACTGCCATATTTGAAATCAAGGACAGCGCCACCTAGTGGGAACAGGAAATGTCATGTTTTACACTTTGGGGTACAGTATAGTGATGGGTGACATCTGCAGCCTCAAATTTCTCCAGAAAAGCCTTAAGGAGTTGGTCTTGGGTTACAGTGAAAACTGTGAGTTTTCGCAAAAGGGTGTGACCCCAGCAGCATGGCGAACTTTGATGTCACGCCATGAAGAAACAAATTAGTATAACTCAATGAAATCCAGTCTGATCAGTACCAGACTTTACAGGCATGATGTCAGACCCGCCCTGAACAGATTGATGTGCCCATTGTCGGGAATACCCACAGCGCCACCTAGTGGGAACAGGAAATGTCATGGCTTTAATTTTGTTGTACTGATTTTCACAGGTTCATCGTGGCCACCTCAAAAGCGGTGAATATCACCATCAGTCCCTTGTGATGCTTCAGTGCAAAAATTGTGACTTTAAACTGAACGGCGCACCCTGGTGGCAACGCGGTTCACCATGAAAGATGAAGTGGCTTTTGAGGGGCTTGGAAAGTTTAAAAACTCTTGAAATTTGGCGCACACCTCCAATGTGGTTAAGGCTTTGTTGTTATGTGATCATTTTCATTGAATATCCCAAAATGGCTCCACAGCGCCCCCTACAAAATTTCAAAATCACAGCCCCTGCTCTGTGTTTTATGTATGAGTCTGAAACCTGGTAAGCTTATAGGAGATATCAAGATGTACAAAAAAGTCTCTTGGAGCAATATCCCAAATCCAACAGGAAGTCAGCCATTTTAAAATTAATGTGCAATTTTGGCAACATTTTCCCCTCTTTTCAGGCATCGTTCTTTGACGAACTCCTCCAAGGGATTTCATCATATTGCACTATTCTTCAGTGTGTGGAATCCAAAGACCTTTGTGTTGTTAAATTGCGAAGCTTTTTACGTTCAGGGAAACGGGGTGGTTATGGCGGCACGTAGACTCTCAATCACTCGCCAAAACGCAGTAATCTGCTGTTACTCAAAAACACAATGTCCAATCTCACCCAAAGGTCGCAGGCATAATGAGACTCGAGTTCGGAAATGTTTGTTATGCCATTTGTACATAATGGTTAGAGTGCCACCTAGTGGAACGACTAGCTAATCATGAATGAATGAGTTGAAATGTTAGCTGGTGGTTAAATGCATGAATTCCATCAATGTGACATCGATCGGACGTGCTGGTTTTAGGTGTTGGGCGTGGCTCGACGCGCCGGGGGTGCTCGGGCCCTCATAACGCTGCTTGCAGCTTTAATTAGGGCCCGAGCACCGAGAGTGCGAAGGCCCTATTGTATCTGCTCCGTTTCTTATTATTATTATTATTATTATTAGGGCCCGAGCACTGACAGTGCGAAGGCCCTATTGTAATTGCTCTGTTTATTATTATTATTATTATTATTATTATTTCGGCAAATGAATTGGCCGTTTGAGGGCCTAAACATGCTCGAAAACTCATGAAATTTTGCACACGCGTCAGGTCTGGTGAAAATTTACGTATTTTAATGTTCTCAGACATGGCCAGGGAAAATTAGCTCAGTAGCGCCACCTAGAAAAATGAAAAACGCGAGCCCCCGATATGGGTATGACCTACATGTTTGAAAGTCGGTACACCTATATAACGTTCAGAGTCGAACAAAAAAGTCTATTATGGCAATGTCCTAAACCCAACAGGAAGTCCGCCATTTTGGATTGAAGGTGACATTTTGGCTCTGATTTTACCGTTTCCATGCCTCGAACTTTAACGAACTCCTCCTTGGGGTTTGATTTCATAACCTTCATATTTGGTCAGTGCCAACTACACCCTTGTGCCATGTTAAATTGCGGAGCTTTTGAGTTTTCACAATACTATGAGGCCGTGGCGCCACGGCGAATTTCGATGACTCGCCATGAAAATCTTATTGCCTCTCATTCTGTCATACATTTTCTGACCTTGACCAAAGTGAACACATATGATAAGGCTCCAGCCCTGAACATATTTCAACTGCCATATTTAAAATCAAGGACAGCGCCACCTAGTGGGAACAGGAAATGTCATGTTTTACACTTTGGGGTACAGTATAGTGATGGGTGACATCTGCAGCCTCAAATTTCTCCAGGAAAGGTGTAAGGAGTTGGTCTTGGGGTACAGTGAAAACTGTAGCTTTTCACGAAAGGGTGTGACCTCAGCAGCATGGCGAACTTTGATATCTCGCCATGAAGAAACAAATTAGTATAACTCAATGAAATCCAGTCTGATCAGTACCAGACTTTACAGGCATGATGTCACACCCGCCCTGAACAGATTGATGTGCCCATTGTCAGGAATATGAAGAGCGCCACCTAGTGGGAACAGGAAATGTCATGTCTTACACTTTGTTGTACTGATTTTCACAGGTTCATAGTGGCCACCTCAAAAGCGGTGAATATCACCATCAGTCCTTGATGATGCTTTAGTGCAAAAATTGTGACTTTAAACTGAACGGCGCACCCTGGTGGCAACGCTGTTCAACATGAAAAATGAAGTGGTTTTTGAGGGGCTTGGAAAGTTTATAGAGGCTTGAAATTTGGCGCACACCTCCAATGTGCTTAAGGCTTTGTTGTTATGTGATCATTTTCATTGAATATCCCAAAATGGCTCCACAGCGCCCCCTACAAAATTTCAAAACCACAGCCCCAGCTCTGTGTTTTATGTATGAGTCTGAAACCTGGTAAGCTTATAGGAGATATCAAGATGTACAAAAAAGTCTCTTGGAGCAATATCCCAAATCTAACAGGAAGTCAGCCATTTTAAAATTAATGTGTAATTTTTGTGACATTTTCCCCTCTTTCCAGGCACCGTTCTTTGACGAACTCCTCCAAGGGATTTCATCATATTGAACCAATCTCCAGTGTGTGGAATCTAAAGACCTTTGTGATGTTAAATTGCGAAGGCTTTTACGTTCAGGGAAACGGGGTGGTCATGGCGGCACGTGGAGTTTCAGTTACTCGCCAAAAAGCAGGAATCTGCTGTCACTCAAAATCAAAATGTCCAATCTCTCCCAAAGGTCGCAGGCGTGATGAGACTCGAGCTCGGAAATGTTTGTTATGCCATTTGTACATAATGGTTAGAGCGCCACCTAGTGGAACGACTAACTAATCATGAATGAATGAGTTGAAATGTTAGCTGGTGGTTAAATGCATGAATTCCATCAATGTGACATCAGATCGGAGGTGCTGGTTTTAGGTGTTGGGCGTGGCTCGACGTGCCGGGGGTGCGAGGGCCCTCATAACGCTGCTTGCAGCTTTAATTATTATTATTATTATTATTCACCCCAAACAAGGGCCTTTTTGAGGGCCTAAACATGCTCAAAAACTCATGAAATTTTGCACACATGCCAGGTCTGGTGAAAAATTTTGTATTTTAATGGTTTTACATATGAGCACTGGGAAATGGCTCTAGAGCGCCACCTATGCCTTGTTAAATGCAGCCCTACGACCACATGGTTTGAGCTACATGTATGAAATTTGGCACACATGTGTATCATGCCAAAACGAACAAAAAAGTCTGTGGGCCCATTGACGCAAACCCAACAGGAAGTCCGCCATTTGGAAGAGAAGGTGACATTTTGGCTCTAATTTTGCCATTTCCATGCCTCGAACTTTTGCGAACTCCTCCTTGGGGTTTCATTTGATAACCTTCAAATTTGTACAGTGTCAACTACACCCTTGTGCCATGTTAAATTGCGGAGCTTTTGAGTTTTCACAATACTATGAGGCCGTGGCGCCATGGCGAATTTCGATGACTCGCCATGAAAATCTTATTGCCTCTCATTTTGTCATACATTTTCTGACCTTGACCAAAGTGAACACATATGATAAGGCTCCACCCCTAAACATATTTCAACTGCCATATTTGACATGAAGGACAGCGCCACCTAGTGGGAACAGGAAATGTCATGTTTTACACTTTGGGGTACAGTATAGTGATGGGTGACATCTGCAGCCTCAAATTTCTCCAGAAAACCCTTAAGGAGTTGGTCTTGGGTTACAGTGAAAACTGTGACTTTTCGCAAAAGGGTGTGACCCCAGCACCATGGCGAACTTTGATGTCACGCCATGAAGAAACAAATTAGTATAACTCCATGAAATCCAGTCTGATCAGTACCAGACTTTACAGGCATGAAGTCAGACCCGCCCTGAACAGATTGATGGGCCCATTGTCGGGAATACGGACAGCGCCACCTAGTGGGAACAGGAAATGTCATGGCTTTAATTTTGTTGTACTGATTTTCACAGGTTCATCGTGGCCACCTCAAAAGCGGTGAATATCACCATCAGTCCCTTGTGATGCTTCAGTGCAAAAATTGTGACTTTAAACTGAACGCCGCACCCTGGTGGCAACGCAGTTCACCATGAAAGATGAAGTGGCTTTTGAGGGGCTTGGAAAGTTTAAAAAGTCTTGAAATTTGGCGCACACCTCCAATGTGGTTAAGGCTTTGTTGTTATGTGATCATTTTCATTGAATATCCCAAAATGGCTCCACAGCGCCCCCTACAAAATTTCAAAATCACAGCCCCTGCTCTGTGTTTTATGTATGAGTCTGAAACCTGGTAAGCTTATAGGAGATATCAAGATGTACAAAAAAGTCTCTTGGAGCAATATCCAGAATCCAACAGGAAGTCAGCCATTTTAAAATTAATGTGCAATTTTGGCAACATTTTCCCCTCTTTTCAGGCATCGTTCTTTGACGAACTCCTCCAAGGGATTTCATCATATTGCACTATTCTTCAGTGTGTGGAATCCAAAGACCTTTGTGTTGTTAAATTGCGAAGCTTTTTACGTTCAGGGAAACGGGGTGGTTATGGCGGCACGTAGACTCTCAATCACTCGCCAAAACACAGTAATCTGCTGTTACTCAAAAACACAATGTCCAATCTCACCCAAAGGTCGCAGGCATAATGAGACTCGAGTTCGGAAATGTTTGTTATGCCATTTGTACATAATGGTTAGAGTGCCACCTAGTGGAACGACTAGCTAATCATGAATGAATGAGTTGAAATGTTAGCTGGTGGTTAAATGCATGAATTCCATCAATGTGACATCAGATCGGACGTGCTGGTTTTAGGTGTTGGGCGTGGCTCGACGCGCCGGGGGTGCGAGGGCCCTCATAACGCTGCTTGCAGCTTTAATTAGGGCCCGAGCACCGAGAGTGCGAAGGCCCTATTGTATCTGCTCCGTTTCTTATTATTATTATTATTATTAGGGCCCGAGCACTGACAGTGCGAAGGCCCTATTGTAATTGCTCTGTTTATTATTATTATTATTATTATTATTATTATTATTATTATTATTATTATTATTATTATTATTCCGGCAAATGAATTGGCCGTTTGAGGGCCTTAACATGCTCGAAAACTCATGAAATTTTGCACACGCGTCAGGTCTGGTGAAAATTTACGTATTTTAATGTTCTCAGACATGGCCAGGGAAAATTAGCTCAGTAGCGCCACCTAGAAAAATGAAAAACGCGAGCCCCCGGTATGGGTATGACCTACATGTTTGAAAGTCGGTACACCTATATAACGCTCAGAGTCGAACAAAAAAGTCTATTATGGCAATGTCCTAAACCCAACAGGAAGTCCGCCATTTTGGATTGAAGGTGACATTTTGGGTCTGATTTTACCGTTTCCATGCCTTGTACTTTAACGAACTCCTCCTTGGGATTTGGTCCTATAAACTTCAAATTTGGACAGTGTCAACTACACCCTTGTGCCATGTTAAATTGCGGAGCTTTTGAGTTTTCACAATACTATGAGGCCGTGGCGCCATGGCGAATTTCGATGACTCGCCATGAAAATCTTATTGCCTCTCATTCTGTCATACATGTTCCGATCTGGACCAAAGAGCAAACATATGATAAGGCTCCACCCCTGAACATATTTCAACTGCCATATTTGACATCAAGGACAGCGCCACCTAGTGGGAACAGGAAATGTCATGTTTTACACTTTGGGGTACAGTATAGTGATGGGTGACATCTGCAGCCTCAAATTTCTCCAGGAAAGCCTTAAGGAGTTGGTCTTGGGTTACAGTGAAAACTGTGACTTTTCGCAAAAGGGTGTGACCCCAGCAGCATGGCGAACTTTGATGTCACGCCATGAAGAAACAAATTAGTATAACTCAATGAAATCCAGTCTGATCAGTACCAGACTTTACAGGCATGATGTCAGACCCGCCCTGAACAGATTGATGTGCCCATTGTCGGAAATACGGACAGCGCCACCTAGTGGCCACAGGAAATGTCATGGCTTTAATTTTGTTGTACTGATTTTCACAGGTTCATCTTGGCCACCTCAAAAGCGATGAATATCACCATCAGTCCCTCGTGATGCTTCAGTGCAAAAATTGTGACTTTAAACTGAACGGCGCACCCTGGTGGCAACGCTGTTCAACATGAAAGATGAAGTGGCTTTTGAGGGTCTTGGCAAGTTTATAGAGGCTTGAAATTTAGCACACACCTCCAAATGGATGAAGGCTTTGTTGGCATGTGATCATTTTCATTGAATAGCGCGAAGTGGCTCCACAGCGCCCCCTACAAAATTTCAAAACCACAGCCCCTGCTCTGTGTTCTATGTATGATTCTGAAACCTGGTAAGCTTATAGGAGATATCAAGATGTACAAAAAAGTCTCTTGGTGCAATATCCCAAATCCAACAGGAAGTCAGCCATTTTAAAATTAATGTGTAATTTTGGCAACATTTTCCCCTCTTTCCAGGCACCGTTCTTTGACGAACTCCTCCAAGGGATTTCATCATATTGAACCAATCTCCAGTGTGTGGAATCTAAAGACCTTTGTGATGTTAAATTGCGAAGCTTTTTACGTTCAGTGAAACGGGGTGGTTATGGTGGCACTTAGAGTTTGAATCACTCGCCAAAAAGCAGTAATCTGCTGTCACTCAAAAACACAATGTCCACTCTCTCCCAAACGTCTCAGGTGTGATGAGACTCGAGCTCGGAAGTGATTGTTATGCCATTTGTACATAATGGTTAGAGCGCCACCTAGTGGAACGACTAACTAATCATGAATGAATGAGTTGAAATGTTAGCTGGTGGTTAAATGCATGAATTCCATCAATGTGACATCAGATCGGAGGTGCTGGTTTTAGGTGTTGGGCTTGGCTCGACGCGCCGGGGGTGCGAGGGCCCTCATAACGCTGCTTGCAGCTTTAATTAGGGCCCGAGCACCGAGAGTGCGAAGGCCCTATTGTATCTGCTCCGTTTCTTATTATTATTATTAGGGCCCGAGCACTGAGAGTGCGAAGGCCCTATTGTATCTGCTCCGTTTCTTATTATTATTATTATTATTATTATTATTATTATTCACCCCAAACAAGGGCCTTTTTGAGGGCCTAAACATGCTCAAAAACTCATGAAATTTTGCACACATGCCAGGTCTGGTGAAAAATTTTGTATTTTAATGGTTTTACATATGAGCACTGGGAAATGGCTCTACAGCGCCACCTATGCCTTGTTAAATGCAGCCCTACGACCACATCGTTTGAGCTACATGTATGAAATTTGGCACACATGTGTATCATGCCAAGACGAACAAAAAAGTCTGTGGGCCCATTGACGCAAACCCAACAGGAAGTCCGCCATTTGGAAGAGAAGGTGACATTTTGGCTCTAATTTTGCCATTTCCATGCCTCGAACTTTTGCGAACTCCTCCTTGGGGTTCCATTTCATAACCTTCAAATTTGGACAGTGTCAACTACACCCTTGTGCCATGTTAAATTGCGGAGCTTTTGAGTTTTCACAATACTATGAGGCCGTGGCGCCATGGCGAATTTCGATGACTCGCCATGAAAATCTTATTGCCTCTCATTTTGTCATACATTTTCTGACCTTGACCAAAGTGAACACATATGATAAGGCTCCACCCCTGAACATATTTCAACTGCCATATTTGACATCAAGGACAGCGCCACCTAGTGGGAACAGGAAATGTCATGTTTTACACTTTGGGGTACAGTATAGTGATGGGTGACATCTGCAGCCTCAAATTTCTCCAGGAAAGCCTTAAGGAGTTGGTCTTGGGTTACAGTGAAAACTGTGACTTTTCGCAAAAGGGTGTGACCCCAGCAGCATGGCGAACTTTGATGTCACGCCATGAAGAAACAAATTAGTATAACTCCACGAAATCCAGTCTGATTAGTACCAGACTTTACAGGCATGATATCAGACCCGCCCTGAACAGATTGATGTGCCCATTGTCAGGAATATGAAGAGCGCCACCTAGTGGGAACAGGAAATGTCATGTCTTACACTTTGTTGTACTGATTTTCACAGGTTCATTGTGGATACCTCAAAAGCGGTGAATGTCACCGTCAGTCCTTCATGATGCTGCAGTGTGAAAATTGTGACTTTATACTGAACGGTGCACCCTGGTGGCAACGCTGTTCACCATGAAAAATGAAGTGGTTTTTGAGGGGCTTGGAAAGTTTATAGAGGCTTGAAATTTGGCCCACACCTCCAATGTGGTTACGGCTTTGTTGTTATGTGATCATTTTCATTGAATATCCCAAAATGGCTCCACAGCGCCCCCTACAAAATTTCAAAACCACAGCCCCAGCTCTGTGTTTTATGTATGAGTCTGAAACCTGGTAAGCTTATAGGAGATATCAAGATGTACAAAAAAGTCTCTTGGAGCAATATCCCAAATCCAACAGGAAGTCAGCCATTTTAAAATTAATGTGCAATTTTGGCAACATTTTCCAATCTTTTCAGGCACCGTACTTTGACGAACTCCTCCAAGGGATTTCATCATATTGAACCAATCTCCAGTGTGTGGAATCTAAAGACCTTTGTGATGTTAAATTGCGAAGCTTTTTACGTTCAGGGAAACGGGGTTGTCATGGCGGCACGTGGAGTTTCAATCACTCGCCAAAAAGCAGTAATCTGCTGTCACTCAAAATCAAAATGTCCAAACTCTCCCAAAGGTCGCAGGCGTGATGAGACTCGAGCTAGGAAATGTTTGTTATGCCATTTGTCAGTAATGGTTAGAGCGCCACCTAGTGGGACGACTATAATGATGATTGAATGAGATGAAATGTTAGCTGGTGGTTAAATGCATGAATTCCATCAATGTGACATCAGATCGGAGGTGCTGGTTGTAGGTGTTGGGCGTGGCTCGACGCGATGGGGTGCGAGGGCCCTCATAACGCTGCTTGCAGCTTTAATTATTATTATTATTATTATTATTCACCCCAAACAAGGGCTTTTTTGAGGGCCTAAACATGCTCAAAAACTCATGAAATTTTGCACACATGCCAGGTCTGGTGAAAAATTTTGTATTTTAATGGTTTTACATATGAGCACTGGGAAATGGCTCTAGAGCGCCACCTATGCCTTGTTAAATGCAGCCCTACGACCACATCGTTTGAGCTACATGTATGAAATTTGGCACACATGTGTATCATGCCAAGACGAACAAAAAAGTCAGTGGGCCCATTGACGCAAACCCAACAGGAAGTCCGCCATTTGGAAGAGAAGGTGACATTTTGGCTCTAATTTTGCCATTTCCATGCCTCGAACTTTAACGAACTCCTCCTTGGGATTTGGGCGTATAAGCTTCAAATTTGGACAGTGTCAACTACACCCTTGTGCCATGTTAAATTGCGGAGCTTTTGAGTTTTCACAATACTATGAGGCCGTGGCGCCATGGCGAATTTCGATGACTCGCCATGAAAATCTTATTGCCTCTCATTTTGTCATACATTTTCTGACCTTGACCAAAGTGAACACATATGATAAGGCTCCACCCCTGAACATATTTCAACTGCCATATTTGACATAAGGGCCAGCGCCACCTAGTGGGAACAGGAAATGTCATGTTTTACACTTTGGGGTACAGTATTGTGATGGGTGACATCTGCAGCCTCAAATTTCTCCAGGAAAGCCTTAAGGAGTTGGTCTTGGGGTACAGTGAAAACTGTGAGTTTTCGCGAAAGGGTGTGACCCCAGCAGCATGGCGAACTTTGATGTCTCGCCATGAAGAAACAAATTAGTATAACTCAATGAAATCCAGTCTGATCAGTACCAGACTTTACAGGCATGATGTCAGACCCGCCCTGAACAGATTGATGTGCCCATTGTCGGGAATACGGACAGCGCCACCTAGTGGCAACAGGACATGTCATGTCTTACACTTTGTTGTACTGATTTTCACAGGTTCATCGTGGCCACCTCAAAAGCGGTGAATATCACCATCAGTCCCTCGTGATGCTTCAGTGCAAAAATTGTGACTTTAAACTGAACGGCGCACCCTGGTGGCAACGCGGTCCACCATGAAAGATGAAGTGGCTTTTGAGGGGCTTGGAAAGTCTATAGAGGCTTGAAATTTGGCACACACCTCCAATGTGATGAAGGCTTTGTTGTCATGTGATCATTTTCATTGAATAGCGCGAAATGGCTCCACAGCGCCCCCTACAATATTTCAAAACATCAGCCCTTGCTCTGTGTTTTATCTATGAGTCTGAAACCTGGTAAGCTTATGGAAGATATTAAGATGTACAAAAAAGTCTCTTGGAGCAATATCCCAAATCCAACAGGAAGTCAGCCATTTTAAAATTAATGTGTAATTTTGGCGACATTTTCCCCTCTTTTCAGGCACCGTACTTTGACGAACTCCTCCAAGGGATTTCATCAGATTGGACCGATCTGAAGTTTGTGGAATCTAAAGACCTTTGTGATGTTAAATTGCGAAGCTTTTTACGTTCAGGGAAAAGGGGTGGTTATGGCGGCACTTAGAGTTTGAATCACTCGCCAAAAAGCAGTAATCTGCTGTCACTCAAAAACACAATATCCAATCTCTCCCAAAGGTCGCAGGCGTGATGAGACTCGAGCTCGGAAATGTTTGTTATGCCATTTGTACATAATGGTTAGAGCGCCACCTAGTGGGACGACTAACTAATCATGATTGAATCAGATGAATTGTTAGCTGGTGGTTAAATGCATGAATTCCATCAATGTGACATCAGATCGGAGGTGCTGGTTTTAGGTGTTGGGCGTGGCTCGACGTGCTGGGGGTGCGAGGGCCCTCATAACGCTGCTTGCAGCTTTAATTATTATTATTATTATTATTATTATTATTATTATTCAGGCGAAACAAGGGCCTTTTTGAGGGCCTAAACATGCTCAAAAACTCATGAAATTTTGCACACATGCCAGGTCTGGTGAAAAATTTTGTATTTTAATGGTTTTACATATGAGCACTGGGAAATGGCTCTAGAGCGCCACCTATGCCTTGTTAAATGCAGCCCTACGACCACATTGTTTGAGCTACATGTATGAAATTTGGCACACATGTGTATCATGCCAAGACGAACAAAAAAGTCAGTGGGCCCATTGACGCAAACCCAACAGGAAGTCCGCCATTTGGAAGAGAAGGTGACATTTTGGCTCTAATTTTGCCATTTCCATGCCTCGAACTTTTGCGAACTCCTCCTTGGGGTTTGATTTCATAACCTTCATATTTGGTCAGTGTCAACTACACCCTTGTGCCATGTTAAATTGCGGAGCTTTTGAGTTTTCACAATACTATGAGGCCGTGGCGCCATGGCGAATTTCGATGACTCGCCATGAAAATCTTATTGCCTCTCATTTTGTCATACATTTTCTGACCTTGACCAAAGTGAACACATATGATAAGGCTCCACCCCTAAACATATTTCAACTGCCATATTTGACATCAAGGACAGCGCCACCTAGTGGGAACAGGAAATGTCATGTTTTACACTTTGGGGTACAGTATAGTGATGGGTGACATCTGCAGCCTCAAATTTCTCCAGAAAAGCCTTAAGGAGTTGGTCTTGGGTTACAGTGTAAACTGTGACTTTTCGCAAAAGGGTGTGACCCCAGCAGCATGGCGAACTTTGATGTCACGCCATGAAGAAACAAATTAGTATAACTCAATGAAATCCAGTCTGCTCAGTACCAGACTTTACAGGCATGATGACAGACCCGCCCTGAACAGATTGATGTGCCCATTGTCGGGAATACGGACAGCGCCACCTAGTGGGAACAGGAAATGTCATGGCTTTAATTTTGTTGTACTGATTTTCACAGGTTGATCGTGGCCACCTCAAAAGCGGTGAATATCACCATCAGTCCCTTGTGATGCTTCAGTGCAAAAATTGTGACTTTAAACTGAACGCCGTACCCTGGTGGCAACGCGGTTCACCATGAAAGATGAAGTGGCTTTTGAGGGGCTTGGAAAGTTTAAAAAGTCTTGAAATTTAGCACACACCTCCAATGTGGTTAAGGCTTTGTTGTTATGTGATCATTTTCATTGAATATCCCAAAATGGCTCCACAGCGCCCCCTACAAAATTTCAAAATCACAGCCCCTGCTCTGTGTTTTATGTATGAGTCTGAAACCTGGTAAGCTTATATGAGATATCAAGATGTACAAAAAAGTCTCTTGGAGCAATATCCCAAATCCAACAGGAAGTCAGCCATTTTAAAATTAATGTGTAATTTTGGCGACATTTTCCCCTCTTTTCAGGCATCGTTCTTTGACGAACTCCTCCAAGGGATTTCATCATATTGAACCATTCTCCAGTGTGTGGAATCTAAAGACCTTTGTGATGTTAAATTGCGAAGCTTTTTACGTCCAGGGAAACGGGGTGGTTATGGCGGCACTTAGAGTTTGAATCACTCGCCAAAAAGCAGTAATCTGCTGTCACTCAAAAACACAATGTCCAATCTCTCCCAAACGTCTCAGGTGTGATGAGACTCGAGCTTGGAAGTGTTTGTTATGCCATTTGTACATAATGGTTAGAGCGCCACCTAGTGGAACGACTAACTAATCATGAATGAATGAGTTGAAATGTTAGCTGGTGGTTAAATGCATGAATTCCATCAATGTGACATCAGATCGGAGGTGCTGGTTTTAGGTGTTGGGCGTGGCTCGACGCGCCGGGGGTGCGAGGGCCCTCATAACGCTGCTTGCAGCTTTAATTATTATTATTATTATTATTATTATTATTCACCCCAAACAAGGGCCTTTTTGAGGGCCTAAACATGCTCAAAAACTCATGAAATTTTGCACACATGCCAGGTCTGGTGAAAAATTTTGTATTTTAATGGTTTTACATATGAGCACTGGGAAATGGCTCTACAGCGCCACCTATGCCTTGTTAAATGCAGCCCTACGACCACATCGTTTGAGCTACATGTATGAAATTTGGCACACATGTGTATCATGCCAAGACGAACAAAAAAGTCTGTGGGCCCATTGACGCAAACCCAACAGGAAGTCCGCCATTTGGAAGAGAAGGTGACATTTTGGCTCTAATTTTGCCATTTCCATGCCTCGAACTTTAACGAACTCCTCCTTGGGATTTGGTCCTATAAGCTTCAAATTTGGACAGTGTCAACTACACCCTTGTGCCATGTTAAATTGCGGAGCTTTTGAGTTTTCACAATAGTATGAGGCCGTGGCGCCATGGCGAATTTTGATGACTCGCCATGAAAATCTTATTGCCTCTCATTCTGTCATACATGTTCCGATCTGGACCAAAGAGCACACATATGATAAGGCTCCACCCCTGAACATATTTCAACTGCCATATTTAACCTCAAGGACAGCGCCACCTAGTGGGAACAGGAAATGTCATGTTTTACACTTTGGGGTACAGTATAGTGATGGGTGACATCTGCAGCCTCAAATTTCTCCAGGAAAGCCTTAAGGAGTTGGTCTTGGGTTACAGTGAAAACTGTGACTTTTCGCGAAAGGGTGTGACCCCAGCAGCATGGCGAACTTTGATGTCACGCCATGAAGAAACAAATTAGTATAACTCAATGAAATCCAGTCTGATCAGTACCAGACTTTACAGGCATGATGTCAGACGCGCCCTGAACAGATTGATGTGCCCATTGTCGGAAATACGGACAGCGCCACCTAGTGGCAACAGGAAATGTCATGGCTTTAATTTTGTTGTACTGATTTTCACAGGTTCATCGTGGCCACCTCAAAAGCGGTGAATATCCCCATCAGTCCCTCGTGATGCTTCAGTGCAAAAATTGTGACTTTAAACTGAACGGTGCACCCTGGTGGCAACGCTGTTCAACATGAAAGATGAAGTGGCTTTTGAGGGGCTTGGAAAGAATATAGAGGCTTTAAATTTAGCACACACCTCCAAATGGATGAAGGCTTTGTTGTCATGTGATCATTTTCATTAAATAGTGCGAAGTGGCTCCACAGCGCCCCCTACAAACTTTCAAAACCACAGCCCCTGCTCTGTGTTTTATGTATGAGTCTGAAACCTGGTAAGCTTATAGGAGATATCAAGATGTACAAAAAAGTCTCTTGGAGCAATATCCCAAATCCAACAGGAAGTCAGCCATTTTAAAATTAATGTGCAATTTTGGCAACATTTTGCCCTCTTTCCAGGCACCCTTCTTTGACGAACTCCTCCAAGGGATTTCATCAGATTGAACCAATCTCCAGTGTGAGGAATCTAAAGACCTTTGTGATGTTAAATTGCGAAGGTTTTTACGTTCAGGGAAACGGGGTTGTCATGGCGGCACGTGGAGTTTCAATCACTCGCCAAAAAGCAGTAATCTGCTGTCACTCAAAGACACAATGTCCAATCTCTCCAAAAGCTCATAGGAGTGATGAGACTCGAGCTCAGAAATGTTTATTATGTCATTTGTACATAATGGTTAGAGCGCCACCTAGTGGAACGACTAACTAATCATGAATGAATGAGTTGAAATGTTAGCTGGTGGTTAAATGCATGAATTCCATCAATGTGACATCAGATCGGAGGTGCTGGTTGTAGGTGTTGGGCGTAGCTCGACGCGATGGGGTGCGAGGGCCCTCATAACGCTGCTTGCAGCTTTAATTATTATTATTATTATTATTATTATTTCGGCAAATGAATTGGCCGTTTGAGGGCCTAAACATGCTCGAAAACTCATGAAATTTTGCACACGCGTCAGGTCTGGTGAAAATTTACGTATTTTAATGTTCTCAGACATGGCCAGGGAAAATTAGCTCAGTAGCGCCACCTAGAAAAATGAAAAACGCGAGCCCCCGATATGGGTATGACCTACATGTTTGAAAGTCGGTACACCTATATAACGTTCAGAGTCGAACAAAAAAGTCTATTATGGCAATGTCCTAAACCCAACAGGAAGTCCGCCATTTTGGATTGAAGGTGACATTTTGGCTCTGATTTTACCGTTTCCGTGCCTCGAACTTTAACGAACTCCTCCTTGGGGTTTGATTTCATAACCTTCATATTTGGTCAGTGCCAACTACACCCTTGTGCCATGTTAAATTGCGGAGCTTTTGAGTTTTCACAATACTATGAGGCCGTGGCGCCACGGCGAATTTCGATGACTCGCCATGAAAATCTTATTGCCTCTCATTCTGTCATACATTTTCTGACCTTGACCAAAGTGAACACATATGATAAGGCTCCAGCCCTGAACATATTTCAACTGCCATATTTAAAATCAAGGACAGCGCCACCTAGTGGGAACAGGAAATGTCATGTTTTACACTTTGGGGTACAGTATAGTGATGGGTGACATCTGCAGCCTCAAATTTCTCCAGGAAAGGTGTAAGGAGTTGGTCTTGGGGTACAGTGAAAACTGTAGCTTTTCACGAAAGGGTGTGACCTCAGCAGCATGGCGAACTTTGATATCTCGCCATGAAGAAACAAATTAGTATAACTCAATGAAATCCAGTCTGATCAGTACCAGACTTTACAGGCATGATGTCACACCCGCCCTGAACAGATTGATGTGCCCATTGTCAGGAATATGAAGAGCGCCACCTAGTGGGAACAGGAAATGTCATGTCTTACACTTTGTTGTACTGATTTTCACAGGTTCATAGTGGCCACCTCAAAAGCGGTGAATATCACCATCAGTCCTTGATGATGCTTTAGTGCAAAAATTGTGACTTTAAACTGAACGGCGCACCCTGGTGGCAACGCTGTTCAACATGAAAAATGAAGTGGTTTTTGAGGGGCTTGGAAAGTTTATAGAGGCTTGAAATTTGGCGCACACCTCCAATGTGCTTAAGGCTTTGTTGTTATGTGATCATTTTCATTGAATATCCCAAAATGGCTCCACAGCGCCCCCTACAAAATTTCAAAACCACAGCCCCAGCTCTGTGTTTTATGTATGAGTCTGAAACCTGGTAAGCTTATAGGAGATATCAAGATGTACAAAAAAGTCTCTTGGAGCAATATCCCAAATCTAACAGGAAGTCAGCCATTTTAAAATTAATGTGTAATTTTTGTGACATTTTCCCCTCTTTCCAGGCACCGTTCTTTGACGAACTCCTCCAAGGGATTTCATCATATTGAACCAATCTCCAGTGTGTGGAATCTAAAGACCTTTGTGATGTTAAATTGCGAAGGCTTTTACGTTCAGGGAAACGGGGTGGTCATGGCGGCACGTGGAGTTTCAGTTACTCGCCAAAAAGCAGGAATCTGCTGTCACTCAAAATCAAAATGTCCAATCTCTCCCAAAGGTCGCAGGCGTGATGAGACTCGAGCTCGGAAATGTTTGTTATGCCATTTGTACATAATGGTTAGAGCGCCACCTAGTGGAACGACTAACTAATCATGAATGAATGAGTTGAAATGTTAGCTGGTGGTTAAATGCATGAATTCCATCAATGTGACATCAGATCGGAGGTGCTGGTTTTAGGTGTTGGGCGTGGCTCGACGTGCCGGGGGTGCGAGGGCCCTCATAACGCTGCTTGCAGCTTTAATTAGGGCCCGAGCACCGAGAGTGCGAAGGCCCTATTGTATCTGCTCCGTTTCTTATTATTATTATTATTATTAGGGCCCGAGCACTGAGAGTGCGAAGGCCCTATTGTATCTGCTCCGTTTCTTATTATTATTATTATTATTATTCACCCCAAACAAGGGCCTTTTTGAGGGCCTAAACATGCTCAAAAACTCATGAAATTTTGCACACATGCCAGGTTTGGTGAAAAATTTTGTATTTTAATGGTTTTACATATGAGCACTGGGAAATGGCTCTACAGCGCCACCTATGCCTTGTTAAATGCAGCCCTACGACCACATCGTTTGAGCTACATGTATGAAATTTGGCACACATGTGTATCATGCCAAGACGAACAAAAAAGTCTGTGGGTCCATTGACGCAAACCCAACAGGAAGTCCGCCATTTGGAAGAGAAGGTGACATTTTGGCTCTAATTTTGCCATTTCCATGCCTCGAACTTTAACGAACTCCTCCTTGGGATTTGGTCCTATAAGCTTCAAATTTGGACAGTGTCAACTACACCCTTGTGCCATGTTAAATTGCGGAGCTTTTGAGTTTTCACAATACCATGAGGCCGTGGCGCCATGGCGAATTTTGATGACTCGCCATGAAAATCTTATTGCCTCTCATTCTGTCATACATGTTCCGATCTGGACCAAAGAGCACACATATGATAAGGCTCCACCCCTGAACATATTTCAACTGCCATATTTGACATCAAGGACAGCGCCACCTAGTGGGAACAGGAAATGTCATGTTTTACACTTTGGGGTACAGTATTGTGATGGGTGACATCTGCAGCCTCAAATTTCTCCAGGAAAGCCTTAAGGAGTTGGTCTTGGGTTACAGTGAAAACTGTGAGTTTTCGCCAAAGGGTGTGACCCCAGCAGCATGGCGAACTTTGATGTCACGCCATGAAGAAACAAATTAGTATAACTCAATGAAATCCAGTCTGATCAGTACCAGACTTTACAGGCATGATGTCAGACCCGCCCTGAACAGATTGATATGCCCATTGTCGGAAATACGGACAGCGCCACCTAGTGGCAACAGGAAATGTCATGGCTTTAACTTTGTTGTACTGATTTTCACAGGTTGATCGTGGCCACCTCAAAAGCGGTGAATATCACCATCAGTCCTTCATGATGCTTCAGTGCAAAAATTGTGACTTTAAACTGAACGGCGCACCCTGGTGGCAACGCGGTTCATCATGAAAGTTGAAGTGGCTTTTGAGGGGCTTGGAAAGTTTATAGAGGCTTGAAATTTGGCACACACCTCCAAATGGATGAATGCATTGTGGTTATGTAACCATTTTCCTTCAATAGCGCAAACTGGCTCCACAGCGCCCCCTACAATATTTCAAAACATCAGCCCCTGCTCTGTGTTTCATCTATGAGTCTGAAACCTGGTAAGCGTATGTAAGATATCAAGATGTACAAAAAAGTCTCTTGGAGCAATATCCCAAATCCAACAGGAAGTCAGCCATTTTAAAATTAATGTGTAATTTTGACGACATTTTCCCCCCTTTTCAGGTCTCATACTTTGATGAACTCCTCCAAGGGATTTCATCATATTGAAGCATTCTTCAGTGTGTAGAATCTAAAGACCTTTGTGATGTTAAATTGCGAAGCTTTTTCCGTTCAGGGAAACGGGGTGGTCATGGCGGCACGTAGAGTTTCAATCACTCGCAAAAAGCAGTAATCTGCTGTCACTAAAAAAAACAATGTCCAATCTCTTCCAAAGCTCATAGGCGTGATGAGACTCCAGCTCGGAAGTGTTTGTTATGCCATTTGTACATAATGGTTAGAGCGCCACCTAGTGGAATGACTAACTAATCATGAATGAATGAGTTGAAATGTTAGCTGGTGGTTGAATGCATGAATTCCATCAATGTGACATCAGATCGGACGTGCTGGTTTTAGGTGTTGGGCGTGGCTCGACGCGCCGGGGTGCGAGGGCCCTCATAACGCTGCTTGCAGCTTTAATTATTATTATTATTATTATTCAGGCGAAACAAGGGCCTTTTTGAGGGCCTAAACATGCTCAAAAACTCATGAAATTTTGCACACATGCCAGGTCTGGTGAAAAATTTTGTATTTTAATGGTTTTACATATGAGCACTGGGAAATGGCTCTAGAGCGCCACCTATGCCTTGTTAAATGCAGCCCTACGACCACATCGTTTGAGCTACATGTATGAAATTTGGCACACATATGTATCATGCCAAGACGAACAAAAAAGTCTGTGGGCCCATTGACGCAAACCCAACAGGAAGTCCGCCATTTGGAAGAGAAGGTGACATTTTGGCTCAAATTTTGCCATTTCCATGCCTCGAACTTTTGCGAACTCCTCCTTGGGGTTTGATTTCATAACCTTCATATTTGGTCAGTGTCAACTACACCCTTGTGCCATGTTAAATTGCGGAGCTTTTGAGTTTTCACAATACTATGAGGCCGTGGCGCCATGGCGAATTTCGATGACTCGCCATGAAAATCTTATTGCCTCTCATTTTGTCATACATTTTCTGACCTTGACCAAAGTGAACACATATGATAAGGCTCCACCCCTGAACATATTTCAACTGCCATATTTGACACCAGGTACAGCGCCACCTAGTGGGAACAGGAAATGTCATGTTTTACACTTTGGGGTACAGTATTGTGATGGGTGACATCTGCAGCCTCAAATTTCTCCAGGAAAGCCTTAAGGAGTTGGTCTTGGGTTACAGTGAAAACTGTGACTTTTCACGAAAGGGTGTGACCCCAGCAGCATGGCGAACTTTGATGTCACGCCATGAAGAAACAAATTAGTATAACTCAATGAAATCCAGTCTGATCAGTACCAGACTTTACAGGCATGATGTCAGACCCGCCCTGAACAGATTGATGTGCCCATTGTCAGAAATACGGACAGCGCCACCTAGTGGCAACAGGAAATGTCATGGCTTTAATTTTGTTGTACTGATTTTCACAGGTTCATCGTGGCCACCTCAAAAGCGGTGAATATCAACATCAGTCCCTCGTGATGCTTCAGTGCAAAAATTGTGACTTTAAACTGAACGGCGCACCCTGGTGGTAACGCGGTTCACCATGAAAGATGAAGTGGCTTTTGAGGGGCTTGGAAAGTGTATAGAGGCTTGAAATTTGGCACACACCTCCAAATGGATGAACGCTTTGTTGGCATGTGATCATTTTCATTGAATAGCTCGAAATGGCTCCACAGCGCCCCCTACAATATTTCAAAACATCAGCCCCTGCTCTGTGTTTCATCTATGAGTCTGACTCTTGGTAAGCTTGTGTAAGATATCAAGATGTACAAAAAAGTCTCTTGGAGCAATATCCCAAATCCAACAGGAAGTCAGCCATTTTAAAATTAATGTGTAATTTTGATGACATTTTCCCCCCTTTTCAGGCTTCATACTTTGACGAACTCCTCCAAGGGATTTCATCATATTGAAGCATTCTTCAGTGTGTAGAATCTAAAGACCTTTGTGATGTTAAATTGCGAAGCTTTTTCCATTCAGGTTAACGGGATGGTCATGGCGGCACGTAGAGTTTCAATCACTCGCAAAAAGCAGTAATCTGCTGTCACTAAAAAACACAATGTCCAATCTCTCCCAAAGGTCGCAGGTGTGATGAGACTCGAGCTTGGAAATGTTTGTTATGCTATTTGTCAATAATGGTTAGAGCGCCACCTAGTGGCATGACTATAATCCTGGTTGAATAAGATGAAATGTTAGCTGGTGATTAAAAGCATGAAATCCATCAATGTGACATCACATCGGACGTGCCGGTTTGAGGTGTTGGCAGTGGCTCGACGTGCCGGGGGTGCGAGGGCCCTCATAACGCTGCTTGCAGCTTTAATTATTATTAGGGCCCGAGCACCGAGAGTGCGAAGGCCCTATTGTATCTGCTCCGTTTCTTATTATTATTATTATTATTATTATTATTATTATTATTCAGGCGAAACAAGGGCCTTTTTGAGGGCCTAAACATGCTCAAAAACTCATGAAATTTTGCACACATGCCAGGTCTGGTGAAAAATTTTGTATTTTAATGGTTTTACATATGAGCACTGGGAAATGGCTCTACAGCGCCACCTATGCCTTGTAAAATGCAGCCCTACGACCACATCGTTTGTGCTACATGTATGAAATTTGGCACACATGTGTATCATGCCAAGACGAACAAAAAAGTCTGTGGGCCCATTGACGCAAACCCAACAGGAAGTCCGCCATTTGGAAGAGAAGGTGACATTTTGGCTCTAATTTTGCCGTTTCCATGCCTCGAACTTTTGCGAACTCCTCCTTGGGGTTTCATTTCATAACCTTCAAATTTGGACAGTGTCAACTACACCCTAGTGCCATGTTAAATTGCGGAGCTTTTGAGTTTTCACAATACTATGAGGCCGTGGCGCCATGGCGAATTTCGATGACTCGCCATGAAAATCTTATTGCCTCTCATTTTGTCATACATTTTCTGACCTTGACCAAAGTGAACACATATGATAAGGCTCCACCCCTGAACATATTTCAACTGCCATATTTGACACCAGGGACAGCGCCACCTAGTGGGAACAGGAAATGTCATGTTTTACACTTTGGGGTACAGTATAGTGATGGGTGACACCTGCAGCCTCAAATTTCTCCAGGAAAGCCTTAAGGAGTTGGTCTTGGGTTACAGTGAAAACTGTGACTTTTCGCAAAAGGGTGTGACCCCAGCAGCATGGCGAACTTTGATGTCACGCCATGAAGAAACAAATTAGTATAACTCAATGAAATCCAGTCTGATCAGTACCAGACTTTACAGGCATGATGTCAGACCCGTCCTGAACAGATTGATGTGCCCATTGTCGGAAATACGGACAGCGCCACCTAGTGGCAACAGGAAATGTCATGGCTTTAACTTTGTTGTACTGATTTTCACAGGTTGATCGTGGCCACCTCAAAAGCGGTGAATATCACCATCAGTCCCTCGTGATGCTTCAGTGCAAAAATTGTGACTTTAAACTGAACGGCGCACCCTGGTGGCAACGCGGTTCATCATGAAAGATGAAGTGGCTTTTGAGGGGCTTGGAAAGTTTATAGAGGCTTGAAATTTGGCACACACCTCCAAATGCATGAAGGCATTGTTGTTATGTAACCATTTTCCTTGAATAGCGCAAAATGGCTCCACAGCGCCCCCTACAATATTTCAAAACATCAGCCCCTGCTCTGTGTTTCATCTATGAGTCTGACACTTGGTAAGCTTGTGTAAGATATCAAGATGTACAAAAAAGTCTCTTGGAGCAATATCCCAAATCCAACAGGAAGTCAGCCATTTTAAAATTAATGTGTAATTTTGATGACATTTTCCCCCCTTTTCAGGCCTCATACTTTGACGAACTCCTCCAAGGGATTTCATCATATTGAAGCATTCTTCAGTGTGTAGAATCTAAAGACCTTTGTGATGTTAAATTGCGAAGCTTTTTCCGTTCAGGGAAACGGGGTGGTCATGGCGGCACGTAGAGTTTCAATCACTCGCAAAAAGCAGTAATCTGCTGTCACTCAAAAACACAATGTCCAATCTCTCCCAAAGGTCGCAGGTGTGATGAGACTCGAGCTTGGAAATGTTTGTTATGCTATTTGTCAATAATGGTTAGAGCGCCACCTAGTGGCATGACTATAATCCTGGTTGAATAAGATGAAATGTTAGCTGGTGATTAAAAGCATGAAATCCATCAATGTGACATCACATTGGACGTGCCGGTTTGAGGTGTTGGCAGTGGCTCGACGTGCCGGGGGTGCGAGGGCCCTCATAACGCTGCTTGCAGCTTTAATTATTAGGGCCCGAGCACTGAGAGTGCGAAGGCCCTATTGTATCTGCTCCGTTTCTTATTATTATTATTATTCAGGCGAAACAAGGGCCTTTTTGAGGGCCTAAACATGCTCAAAAACTCATGAAATTTTGCACACATGCCAGGTCTGGTGAAAAATTTTGTATTTTAATGGTTTTACATATGAGCACTGGGAAATGGCTCTAGAGCGCCACCTATGCCTTGTTAAATGCAGCCCTACGACCACATCGTTTCAGCTACATGTATGAAATTTGGCACACATATGTATCATGCCAAGACGAACAAAAAAGTCTGTGGGCCCATTGACGCACACCCAACAGGAAGTCCGCCATTTGGAAGAGAAGGTGACATTTTGGCTCTAATTTTGCCATTTCCATGCCTCGAACTTTTGCGAACTCCTCCTTGGGGTTTGATTTCATAACCTTCATATTTGGTCAGTGTCAACTACACCCTTGTGCCATGTTAAATTGCGGAGCTTTTGAGTTTTCACAATACTATGAGGCCGTGGCGCCATGGCGAATTTCGATGACTCGCCATGAAAATCTTATTGCCTCTCATTTTGTCATACATTTTCTGACCTTGACCAAAGTGAACACATATGATAAGGCTCCACCCCTGAACATATTTCAACTGCCATATTTGACACCAGGTACAGCGCCACCTAGTGGGAACAGGAAATGTCATGTTTTACACTTTGGGGTACAGTATTGTGATGGGTGACATCTGCAGCCTCAAATTTCTCCAGGAAAGCCTTAAGGAGTTGGTCTTGGGTTACAGTGAAAACTGTGACTTTTCACGAAAGGGTGTGACCCCAGCAGCATGGCGAACTTTGATGTCACGCCATGAAGAAACAAATTAGTATAACTCAATGAAATCCAGTCTGTTCAGTACCAGACTTTACAGGCATGATGTCAGACCCGCCCTGAACAGATTGATGTGCCCATTGTCGGAAATACGGACAGCGCCACCTAGTGGCAACAGGAAATGTCATGGCTTTAATTTTGTTGTACTGATTTTCACAGGTTCATCGTGGCCACCTCAAAAGCGGTGAATATCAACATCAGTCCCTCGTGATGCTTCAGTGCAAAAATTGTGACTTTAAACTGAACGGCGCACCCTGGTGGTAACGCGGTTCACCATGAAAGATGAAGTGGCTTTTGAGGGGCTTGGAAAGTTTATAGAGGCTTGAAATTTGGCACACACCTCCAAATGGATGAACGCTTTGTTGGCATGTGATCATTTTCATTGAATAGCGCGAAATGGCTCCACAGCGCCCCCTACAATATTTCAAAACATCAGCCCCTGCTCTGTGTTTCATCTATGAGTCTGACACTTGGTAAGCTTGTGTAAGATATCAAGATGTACAAAAAAGTCTCTTGGAGCAATATCCCAAATCCAACAGGAAGTCAGCCATTTTAAAATTAATGTGTAATTTTGATGACATTTTCCCCCCTTTTCAGGCCTCATACTTTGACGAACTCCTCCAAGGGATTTCATCATATTGAAGCATTCTTCAGTGTGTAGAATCTAAAGACCTTTGTGATGTTAAATTGCGAAGCTTTTTCCGTTCAGGGAAACGGGGTGGTCATGGCGGCACGTAGAGTTTCAATCACTCGCAAAAAGCAGTAATCTGCTGTCACTAAAAAACACAATGTCCAATCTCTCCCAAAGGTCGCAGGTGTGATGAGACTCGAGCTTGGAAATGTTTGTTATGCTATTTGTCAATAATAGTTAGAGCGCCACCTAGTGGCATGACTATAATCCTGGTTGAATAAGATGAAATGTTAGCTGGTGATTAAAAGCATGAAATCCATCAATGTGACATCACATCGGACGTGTCGGTTTGAGGTGTTGGCAGTGGCTCGACGTGCCGGGGGTGCGAGGGCCCTCATAACGCTGCTTGCAGCTTTAATTATTATTATTATTATTCAGGCGAAACAAGGGCCTTTTTGAGGGCCTAAACATGCTCAAAAACTCATGAAATTTTGTACACATGCCAGGTCTGGTGAAAAATTTTGTATTTTAATGGTTTTACATATGAGCACTGGGAAATGGCTCTAGAGCGCCACCTATGCCTTGTTAAATGCAGCCCTACGACCACATCGTTTGAACTACATGTATGAAATTTGGCACACATGTGTATCATGCCAAGACGAACAAAAAAGTCAGTGGGCCCATTGACGCAAACCCAACAGGAAGTCCGCCATTTGGAAGAGAAGGTGACATTTTGGCTCTAATTTTGCCATTTCCATGCCTCGAACTTTTGCGAACTCCTCCTTGGGGTTTGATTTCATAACCTTCATATTTGGTCAGTGTCAACTACACCCTTGTGCCATGTTAAATTGCGGAGCTTTTGAGTTTTCACAATACGGTGAGGCCGTGGCGCCATGGCGAATTTCGATGACTCGCCATGAAAATCTTATTGCCTCTCATTTTGTCATACATTTTCTGACCTTGACCAAAGTGAACACATATGATAAGGCTCCACCCCTGAACATATTTCAACTGCCATATTTGACACCAGGGACAGCGCCACCTAGTGGGAACAGGAAATGTCATGTTTTACACTTTGGGGTACAGTATTGTGATGGGTGACATCTGCAGCCTCAAATTTCTCCAGGAAAGCCTTAAGGAGTTGGTCTTGGGTTACAGTGAAAACTGTGACTTTTCACGAAAGGGTGTGACCCCAGCAGCATGGCGAACTTTGATGTCACGCCATGAAGAAACAAATTAGTATAACTCAATGAAATCCAGTCTGATCAGTACCAGACTTTACAGGCATGATGTCAGACCCGCCCTGAACAGATTGATGTGCCCATTGTCAGGAATATGAAGAGCGCCACCTAGTGGGAACAGGAAATGTCATGTCTTACACTTTGTTGTACTGATTTTCACAGGTTCATTGTGGATACCTCAAAAGCGGTGAATGTCACCGTCAGTCCTTCATGATGCTGCAGTGCGAAAATTGTGACTTTATACTGAACGGTGCACCCTGGTGGCAACGCTGTTCACCATGAAAAATGAAGTGGTTTTTGAGGGGCTTGGAAAGTTTATAGAGGCTTGAAAGTTGGCACACACCTCCAAATGTATGAAGGCTTTGTTGTTATGTGATCATTTTCATTGAATAGCGCAAAATGGCTCCACAGCGCCCCCTACAAAATTTCAAAACATCAGCCCCAGCTCTGTGTTTTATGTATGAGTCTTAAACCTGGTAAGCTTATAGGAGATATCAAGATGTACAAAAAAGTCTCTTGGAGCAATATCCCAAATCCAACAGGAAGTCAGCCATTTTAAAATTAATGTGCAATTTTGGCAACATTTTCCCCTCTTTTCAGGCACCGTGCTTTGACGTACTCCTCCAAGGGATTTCATCATATTGAACCAGTCTTCTGTGTGTGGAATCTAAAGACCTTTGTGATGTTAAATTGCGAAGGTTTTTACGTTCAGGGAAACGGGGTGGTCATGGCGGCACGTGGCGTTTCAATCACTCGCCAAAAAGCAGTAATCTGCTGTCACTCAAAATCAAAATGTCCAATCTCTCCCAAAAGTCGCAGGCGTGATGAGACTCGAGCTCGGAAATGTTTGTTATGCCATTTGTACATAATGGTTAGAGCGCCACCTAGTGGGACGACTATAATCATGATTGAATGAGATGAAATGTTAGCTGGTGGTTGAATGCATGAATTTCATCAATGTGACATCAGATCGGAGGTGTTGGTTTTAGGTGTTGGCCGTGGCTCGACGCGCCGGGGGTGCGAGGGCCCTCATAACGCTGCTTGCAGCTTTAATTATTATTATTATTATTATTCACCCCAAACAAGGGCCTTTTTGAGGGCCTAAACATGCTCAAAAACTCATGAAATTTTGCACACATGCCAGGTCTGGTGAAAAATTTTGTATTTTAATGGTTTTACATATGAGCACTGGGAAATGGCTCTACAGCGCCACCTATGCCTTGTTAAATGCAGCCCTACGACCACATCGTTTGAGCTACATGTATGAAATTTGGCACACATGTGTATCATGCCAAGACGAACAAAAAAGTCTGTGGGCCCATTGACGCAAACCCAACAGGAAGTCCGCCATTTGGAAGAGAATGTGACATTTTGGCTCTAATTTTGCCATTTCCATGCCTCGAACTTTTGCGAACTCCTCCTTGGGGTTTCATTTCTTAACCTTCAAATTTGGACAGTGTCAACTACACCCTTGTGCCATGTTAAATTGCGGAGCTTTTGAGTTTTCACAATACTATGAGGCCGTGGCGCCATGGCGAATTTCGATGACTCGCCATGAAAATCTTATTGCCTCTCATTTTGTCATACATTTTCTGACCTTGACCAAAGTGAACACATATGATAAGGCTCCACCCCTGAACATATTTCAACTGCCATATTTGACATGAAGGACAGCGCCACCTAGTGGGAACAGGAAATGTCATGTTTTACACTTTGGGGTACAGTATAGTGATGGGTGACATCTGCAGCCTCAAATTTCTCCAGGAAAGCCTTAAGGAGTTGGTCTTGGGTTACAGTGAAAACTGTGAGTTTTCGCGAAAGGGTGTGACCCCAGCAGCATGGCGAACTTTGATGTCACGCCATGAAGAAACAAATTAGTATAACTCAATGAAATCCAGTCTGATCAGTACCAGACTTTACAGGCATGATGTCAGACGCGCCCTGAACAGATTGATGTGCCCATTGTCGGAAATACGGACAGCGCCACCTAGTGGCAACAGGAAATGTCATGGCTTTAATTTTGTTGTACTGATTTTCACAGGTTCATCGTGGCCACCTCAAAAGCGGTGAATATCACCATCAGTCCCTCGTGATGCTTCAGTGCAAAAATTGTGACTTTAAACTGAACGGCGCACCCTGGTGGCAACGCTGTTCACCATGAAAGATGAAGTGGCTTTTGAGGGTCTTGGCAAGTTTATAGAGGCTTGAAATTTGGCACACACCTCCAATGTGACGAAGGCTTTGTTGTTATGTGATCATTTTCATTGAATATCCCAAAATGGCTCCACAGCGCCCCCTACAAAATTTCAAAACCACAGCCCCAGCTCTGTGTTTTATGTATGAATCTGAAACCTGGTAGGCTTATAGGAGATATCAAGATGTACAAAAAAGTCTCTTGGAGCAATATCCCAAATCCAACAGGAAGTCAGCCATTTTAAAATTAATGTGCAATTTTGGCGACATTTTCTCCTCTTTTCAGGCTTCATACTTTGACGAACTCCTCCAAGGGATTTCATCATATTGAACCATTCTCCAGTGTGTGGAATCTAAAGACCTTTGTGATGTTAAATTGCGAAGCTTTTTACGTCCAGGGAAACGGGGTGGTTATGGCGGCACTTAGAGTTTGAATCACTCGCCAAAAAGCAGTAATCTGCTGTCACTCAAAAACACAATGTCCAATCTCTCCCAAACGTCTCAGGTGTGATGAGACTCGAGCTTGGAAGTGTTTGTTATGCCATTTGTCAGTAATGGTTAGAGCGCCACCTAGTGGGACGACTATAATGATGATTGAATGAGATGAAATGTTAGCTGGTGGTTAAATGCATGAATTCCATCAATGTGACATCAGATCGGAGGTGCTGGTTGTAGGTGTTGGGCGTGGCTCGACGCGATGGGGTGCGAGGGCCCTCATAACGCTGCTTGCAGCTTTAATTAGGGCCCGAGCACTGACAGTGCGAAGGCCCTATTGTAATTGCTCTGTTTATTATTATTATTATTATTATTATTATTTCGGCAAATGAATTGGCCGTTTGAGGGCCTAAACATGCTCGAAAACTCATGAAATTTTGCACACGCGTCAGGTCTGGTGAAAATTTACGTATTTTAATGTTCTCAGACATGGCCAGGGAAAATTAGCTCAGTAGCGCCACCTAGAAAAATGAAAAACGCGAGCCCCCGGTAAGGGTATCACCTACATGTTTGAAAGTCGGTACACCTATATAACGTTCAGAGTTGAACAAAAAAGTCTATTATGGCAATGTCCTAAACCCAACAGGAAGTCCGCCATTTTGGATTGAATGTGACATTTTGGGTCTGATTTTACCGTTTCCATGCCTCGAACTTTAACGAACTCCTCCTTGGGGTTTGATTTCATAACCTTCATATTTGGTCAGTGCCAACTACACCCTTATGCCATGTTAAATTGCGGAGCTTTTGAGTTTTCACAATACCATGAGGCCGTGGCGCCACGGCGAATTTCGATGACTCGCCATGAAAATCTTATTGCCTCTCATTCTGTCATAGATTTTCTGACCTTGACCAAAGTGAACACATATGATAAGGCTCCATCCCTGAACATATTTCAACTGCCATATTTTACATCAGGGACAGCGCCACCTAGTGGGAACAGGAAATGTCATGTTTTACACTTTGGGGTACAGTATTGTGATGGGTGACATCTGCAGCCTCAAATTTTTCCAGGAAAGCCTTAAGGAGTTGGTCATGGGGTACAGTGAAAACTGTGACTTTTCGCAAAAGGGTGTGACCCCAGCGGCATGGCGAACTTTGATGTCACGCCATGAAGAAACAAATTAGTATAACTCAATGAAATCCAGTCTGATCAGTACCAGACTTTACAGGCATGATGTCAGACCCACCCTGAACAGATTGATGTGCCCATTGTCGGGAATACGTACAGCGCCACCTAGTGGCAACAGGAAATGTCATGGCTTTAATTTTGTTGTACTGATTTTCACAGGTTCATCGTGGCCACCTCAAAAGCGGTGAATATCAACATCAGTCCCTCGTGATGCTTCAGTGCAAAAATTGTGACTTTAAACTGAACGGCGCACCCTGGTGGCAACGCCGTCCACCATGAAAGATGAAGTGGCTTTTGAGGGGCTTGGAAAGTATATAGAGGCTTTAAATTTAGCACACCCCTCCAAATGGATGAAGGCTTTGTTGTCATGTGATCATTTTCATTGAATAGCGCGAAATGGCTCCACAGCGCCCCCTACAAAATTTCAAAACCACAGCCCCAGCTCTGTGTTTTATGTATGAGTCTGAAACCTGGTAAGCTTATAGGAGATATCAAGATGTACAAAAAAGTCTCTTGGAGCAATATCCCAAATCTAACAGGAAGTCAGCCATTTTAAAATGAATGTGCAATTTTGGCAACATTTTCCTCTCTTTCCAGGCACCGTTCTTTGACGAACTCCTCCAAGGGATTTCATCAGATTGAACCAATCTCCAGTGTGTGGAATCTAAAGACCTTTGTGATGTTAAATTGCGAAGCTTTTTACGTTCAGGGAAACGGGGTTGTCATGGCGGCACGTGGAGTTTCAATCACTCGCCAAAAAGCAGTAATCTGCTGTCACTCAAAATCAAAATGTCCAAACTCTCCCAAAGGTCTCCCAAAAGTTGCAGGCGTGATGAGACTCGAGCTCGGAAATGTTTGTTATGCCATTTGTCAGTAATGGTTAGAGCGCCACCTAGTGGGACGACTATAATGATGATTGAATGAGATGAAATGTTAGCTGGTGGTTAAATGCATGAATTCCATCAATGTGACATCACATTGGACGTGCTGGTTTTAGGTGTTGGGCGTGGTTCGACGCGATGGGGTGCGAGGGCCCTCATAACGCTGCTTGCAGCTTTAATTATTATTATTATTCAGGCAAAACAAGGGCCTTTTTGAGGGCCTAAACATGCTCAAAAACTCATGAAATTTTGCACACATGCCAGGTCTGGTGAAAAATTTTGTATTTTAATGGTTTTACATATGAGCACTGGGAAATGGCTCTAGAGCGCCACCTATGCCTTGTTAAATGCAGCCCTACGACCACATCGTTTCAGCTACATGTATGAAATTTGGCACACATGTGTATCATGCCGAGTCGAACAAAAAAGTCTGCGGGCCCATTGATGCAAACCCAACAGGAAGTCCGCCATTTGGAAGAGAAGGTGACATTTTGGCTCTAATTTTGCCATTTCCATGCCTCGAACTTTTGCGAACTCCTCCTTGGGATTTGGTTGTATAAGCTTCATCTTTGGTCAGTGTCAACTACACACCTGGGCCATGTTAAATTGCGGAGCTTTTGAGTTTTCACAATACTATGAGGCCGTGGCGCCATGGCGAATTTCGATGACTCGCCATGAAAATCTTATTGCCTCTCATTTTGTCATACATTTTCTGACCTTGACCAAAGTGAACACATATGATAAGGCTCCACCCCTGAACATATTTCAACTGCCATATTTGACATAAGGGCCAGCGCCACCTAGTGGGAACAGGAAATGTCATGTTTTACACTTTGGGGTACAGTATTGTGATGGGTGACATCTGCAGCCTCATATTTCTCCAGGAAAGCCTTAAGGAGTTGGTCTTGGGTTACAGTGAAAACTGTGACTTTTCGCCAAAGGGTGTGACCCCAGCAGCATGGCGAACTTTGATGTCACGCCATGAAGAAACAAATTAGTATAACTCAATGAAATCCAGTCTGATCAGTACCAGACTTTACAGGCATGATGTCAGACCCGCCCTGAACAGATTGACGTGCCCATTGTCGGAAATACGGACAGCGCCACCTAGTGGCCACAGGAAATGTCATGGCTTTAATTTTGTTGTACTGATTTTCACAGGTTCATCGTGGCCACCTCAAAAGCGGTGAATATCACCATTAGTCCCTCGTGATGCTTCAGTGCAAAAATTGTGACTTTACACTGAACGGCGCACCCTGGTGGCAACGCGGTACAACATAAAAGATGAAGTGGCTTTTGAGGGGCTTGGAAAGTTTATAGAGGCTTGAAATTTGGCACACACCCCCAAATGGATGAAGGCTTTGTTGTCATGTGATCATTTTCATTGAATAGCGCGAAATTGCTCCACAGCGCCCCCTACAATGTTTCAAAATATCAGCCCCTGCTCTGTGTTTTATCTATGAGTCTGAAACTTGGTAAGCTCATGGAAGATATCAAGATGTACAAAAAAGTCTCTTGGAGCAATATCCCAAATCCAACAGGAAGTCAGCCATTTTAAAATTAATGTGTAATTTTGGCGACATTTTCCCCTCTTTTCAGGCTTCATACTTTGACGAACTCCTCCAAGGGATTTCATCAGATTGGACCGATCTGAAGTTTGTGGAATCTAAAGACCTTTGTCATGTTAAATTGCGAAGCTTTTTACGTTCAGGGAAACGGGGTGGTCATGGCGGCACTTAGAGTTTCAATCACTCGCCAAAAAGCAGTAATCTGCTGTCACTCAAAAACACAATATCCAATCTCTCCCAAACGTCGCAGGTGTGATGAGACTCGAGCTCGGAAATGTTTGTTATGCCATTTGTCAGTAATAGTTAGAGCGCCACCTAGTGGGACGACTATAATCATGGTTCAATGAGATGAAATGTTAGCTGGTGGTTAAATGCATGAATTCCATCAATGTGACATCACATTGGACGTGCTGGTTTTAGGTGTTGGGCGTGGCTCGACACGCCAGGGTGCGAGGGCCCTCATAACGCTGCTTGCAGCTTTAATTTGTTTTGTATTTTCTTATCCTGTTCTCACTGTCTTTCCTATAAAAAGTGCCCAGCCTCTGTACACGGTGTGAGTTGTTCTGAACAGCTTACCCGTGTGCACGTTAAAGCATAAAAAGTGATCTTGTCTCATTGTGTCTTTATTTCTCCTGGGTCTTTTACGGAATTTTCCCCCAACATTTCTTGGTCCTTCGACAGCCGGAGCGCCTCCATCGTGTCCCATCTCCGTGACCAGTCCACGTTGTTCGTCTGTCGACAGCCCACACACTAGGTGTGTGGTCAAAGACCAAGGGCGTTAAATTCGAGTCTTGGCCAACGTTCTAGAAAGCGACCCACGGTGGTGGGGCCCGATCGAGGTGGACCAGACCCGGCGACACTGACCAGGTAGATACAGACACACTGACACAATTTTGCGTAAAAGCGTATTTTAAATTCAGGGAATTTAAAATAAATTCAGGGAATTTAAAATAGCGAAAGTAGCTCGTCGACTGGTAGCATTGGAGCTCGTCGACTGGAAGCTCCCCACCTCTGTGGGTTAGGTTTAAAGTAGCTCGTCGGCTGGTAGCTTGGAGCTCGTCGACTGGAAGCTCCCCACTCTTGTGGGTTAGGTTTGGAGCTCTGGGTAGCTCCCCCAGCTGGGTCAAGGGAATAAGTAGCTCGTCTACAGAAAGACTGGCAGCTCCCCTTATGATAAGGGTTCCGATCGCGCGAATAAGTGTGAATGTGAATGTATGTGTGTGTATTGTTTTAATTAATGGAGCAAGCTGAATTTTCACGGTCCAATAAGAGACTGAGCTGCTCCTACTGTGTTTTTCTTTTACTGCTATTCACTGACGTGCTGGTGAGTTGAGAGAACGGTCGAGTTCCGTCTCGTAAAGTTCACACCGCTTTTGGAAATAGTCCGAAAGTAGAAGGGCGTGTGAGCAACCACTCTCGTCTCTAATACCAGCGAAGGTGATAGCAGCTGTATTGTGTATATATTACTTAAACAAAAATAAGTAAATACATAAATAAGATGGGTAATCAAGCAAGTGAAATTAAAACTCACTCCTGCTGACGAGCAGTGGTGAGAAAAGAAAAGTCCAGACGCCGGACAAAAACAGTGTCTGTAAACTGAGAGATTTAAGAAAACAAAATATAAACAGTCAGAAGAACAGAACTCAACTGCCAGTTTAGTAAAACCAGAAGACGAGACACTGTGCAGTCCCCACAATCCTTTTAGTAAACCATCACTCACTCCTGCAGCCGCATCTGCAGCAACACCCATATCAGGAAGAACATAATAATCCCTTAAGTGAAAACTAGAGATCACAGTAGTTTTGTAGTAGTTTAAAAGGGTTGAAAACAGACCCCACTGAGTAGATATAAATATAAAAAGTACGAAATAAAGCTAAACAAAGGGAAAGTTACAGTAGAAATTATCTTTAGAGTATTTGAAATTAATAATAGCAAGGATAACAACCTGTAAAGTGATATTAACAATGAAACACAGTTGGCATGATGACCATGCCCAGCATGTATAAAATGAATATAAAGCAAATAATTCGCACGAAAATATTTTAATAAAATAAATAAGGAATATTAAGGCTGTGTCATTGTTCAGCCAAGGACAGTGTGTGAAAAGGTAACTGTCTCCACCTTGGGAAAAGGATGATTCTGCAGGTCATCTGAAGCCCTTGATGGATACAAAATAAAATATAAATAATATATTATAATAGAACTGCCTGGTCCGCCATGCAACAGAGAGAACAAATGTGACCGCAGATTGGATGAATTCTAAATTATCTGTTTGCTGAATAAGATGATCCTAACTATCAAATTGGCTCAGTAGTAGTATAGTGGTACACACTGATAAAATATTATAATATGCTATTGCTGTTATATAAGACAAAGAGGATAATATTAACAATGACATAATATTAATATGAAGAGGCACCTTAATCGGTTATGATGTGAGGTGGATAATTGTTAAGCAGTAGTCTGCATCAAGCTTAAGGTTTGCTGAAACTCAGTGTAATGACATGTGAGATGAAGACAATACAGAGAATAACTAAACTAATGAAGTGCATAGAGGCACTTGACCAGCTTGAAACCTATCATTCTAGCATGACACATTGCTGAGATATAGAGCACACCTACAATAACAACCAATAAGCAAAACCCTGTAGACAACAGCTAAAACTACAGGATTGAGAAGCTGAATTAAATATGTAGACACTGCTAAGCTGATGAGCATGTTACACATTTTCTTTTCTTTTTATTTATTTGTTTCTTTTAGAGCAGAAGCTGCTGTAACACACCCAAAGAAAGACTCTAGGTCTGACCAACCGTCTCAGTCGTGGGCAAAAAGATGTCAGTCAATAAAATTCTAAAAGATAATTTATTGACAAAAAAATATATCAAGAGATAAAAGATAAAACAGTCCAGTGTCCCATTTAAGAATTGTATAAAAACACACAGTCCCAAGGCCAGAGCCAGCTATGCCACACAGCCAAGTTGCACTCCACATGTTGCCTTTAACAGGGTTAGAAGTCGTCCTTGGAGACCCACCACCCTGCAAGCATATAGTCAGTGGTCACTCAAGCCTCTGCAACTCTGCTGCCTTTAGGCTGTGGCATATAATAGGCCCTGGACTGCACAGAGAGACAAAACGACACACTTAATATAAAATTCATAGGGCAAAACCCGTCCATCCCAAACATATCTGATTTCATCACATTACATACCTGCACAGAGAGACAAAACAACACAGCAGTGTTTGTAGTGTGGGCTATAAGAAGACCGGTGTATCAGTGCAATCAAGTACACCTGCCTCTAATTACTCCAACCCCATTCCAGCCATTGGCTCACCAAAAATGTGACACACACAAAACCACTCCCAACCCAGTGCAACTTCACACAATAATATGGAGCTGAATTAACACAGACACATTAGTCTACCATGTTACAAGCTGCATGCTATTACAAGCCAACATATGCAGACTTCTGCCTTGTTCGGGTGGCAGCATTTTTCTTTTTCTTTTGTGTCCTGACACGTTTATGTTTTTTGTTTTTGTTTGATTATTTTGTTGGTTTTGGAAACGAATTTAAACGAACTTGTGACAATACTTGAGAATCACAGTGACACATAGTGATTAGGCATATGATTGAAAAATGCCTAGGTTTAGAGCTATGAGCTGTGAGCAATGCAAAGTTAAATATATATATATTTGTATAAATGGGAAACAACCCTAACTTGAAAGTTTGAAATGTGTGAGATCCATGAATTGTTTGAAGAACTAGAAATTATCTAAAAATGCCTTAAGTGAAAATGTAGAGTTGCATCTATTCTCCCAAACCAAAAAAAAAAAAAAAAAGGAGAAGCATTCTGTAACTTAGAAATAAGGCTGACGTGTTGACAACAGACTAAAACACTAATTCGCAGGTGGCTATCAGGAACAGAGAGGCGAGCAAAGTCACAAACACCAAGGCTGCAGACAGCCACGCAGAAACAGCAGATAACATAGAGACAACGCCTGCTAGAACCGTGGAGAGGAAGGTCACTTCCCACGAGATTGTAGGAGTAGAGGACAAATTAGTTGTAAAGTCAGCTTCAGGCCACACAACTGTACAACAATTAACTGCCCTTTTAGAACTAGTACACACAGCAAGTGGCCGCAGGTGCTTTATTAAATGCATATATGACCCGTCGTGTCCAGTAAATTTGCTAGGTAGAGACGCTCTGACAAAACTTAAGATAGCAGTCATGCCATTCTTTTCTGGTATTACACCTGAGTGCCAGAAACCGACCGAGTATCACAACATTCTGAGATTTAAACAAACTCCAGGCCCAGATCCACCTTATGATCAGCAAGTGTGGAAGCTAGGAGAACAGCATTTGACCTTACAGCACAGGCCGAAATTGTGTAGGTTACGCAGTAACCACAGATAGTAAAATAATAGAAGCAAAACCACTTTCTTCTTCATGTCCTGCACAGAGCGCTGAGCTGATAGCTGTGATACGCGAAAGCTAAATACACAAAGACAAACTAATAAACATACATACAGACAGCCAGTATGTTTTCTCTGCTGCGCATCATTTTGCAAAAAATTTGGCATAACAGAGGAATGATTACACCAACTGGCAAACCAGCATGCCAACCTCTTACAACGCCTACTGACTCTTTCATTACTACAGGCAACAATTTTGCTGACAGAGCAGCAAAATAGGCGGCACAAAAGACAAACATCACATTGATGGCAGTGAACACACATCAGATTCCACTGGATGTGTTGAAAAATGAACAAAAAGCAGCAAGCACAGCAGAGCAGGCAAAATGGCTAAAACACGGTGCAGTTCTGACAAACGATTTAATGATGTGTTATGGCAAGCCAGTGTTGCCAAAATCGCTCCACAAGATGGCGGCATTAGTGACTCATGGCTGTACGCATTTGTCAACGGGGGGACTGACCAGTATTGTCAACTCTCATTTCTACACTGTAAATTCTACACTGTAAATTTTGAAACCTCAGCAAAACAATTTGTCAGAACGTGCATGACGTGTCAAAAATATAATGCTCAGGGAAACCTGAGACCACACAATCCATATGGACTTTATTGAGCTAAATGAATGCCAAGGGTAAAAATACGCCCTAGTGGTTATAGATGTATTCTCAAAGTGGCCAGAAATCTACCCAGTGAAAAAGGCAGATACAATTTCAGTAGCAAAATGTATGTCTAAGTTGTAGGAAAATAAAGAGATGATTGTAAATAACGAAGAATGTAATGATGTCTATCAAGTGTCTTGCAGATCACAGCCCGGTGACTGGGTTCTGATCAAAGTGCTCCAAAGGAAAAACTGGAGCTTGCAAAAATAGCGGAACGACCATCTTGCATCCATCAGAGCCAGTAAGTGAAGCCATCTAAACACAGCTGACAGCAGGCTTGCCCACTTGTTGTGATCTCGCCCGGTGGAGGGGTCAGCTTTCCTGGCCGGGGGGTCTACTCGCGACAGGAGGGTGTGTCCCGTCGTCATGAAGTGGTGGCTCTTAATAACTGCAGCGGCCCTGACCATGGCCGGGCTCCTCATCTTTGCTTCCGTGAGGGACAATAAGTCACGCTATATGAAGAAAAGGCAGACACTGTATGACAAAGGAAAGTACACCAAGTTTCCCCATGGCTATGCCACTAATTTCTGGTGGCAGTTTATGAACACTACAGCTTACTGGAATAATAAAACTGACTGCTATGCAAATACATATACACTTTCTGCCCACCGAGGAACGAGAGGAAGTGTATGGACTGTTCACTCAACGAAACCTGTGCCAGTAACGCGACACTGATGAGCCTCAACTGTCGCTCCAACTACAGCTACCGAATGCCACTACAAACAAAGACTCAGTACCAGACAGGATGTGCACGGACGGCACCCAGCAGTAAAGGAACCAGAGTTTTGGCTGACTGGTACTTCCTATGTGGCAATAAGGCTTATCTGTCACTCCCTGAAGGTTGGGGAGGTCTGTGCGCCCTGGTGGAATTATCAGATCACGTTTTCTTCATGCAACGTGTTGCACATCACCCAAGCAGCCGACAGAGACGTGAAGTGGACTTCACCTCACCCAATTCTTTCGGCATTACTGTGGACACTGGAGTGCCGGGAGAGTTTCGCATCTGGGGAGGAGTGAAATTCTTACAGAGCTTGATCCCCGGCATTGGAGTTGCCGAGGTGCGGGATCACGTGGAAATCAATCGATATGCTCTGCTACGACGCATCAACTTTGACAAAGACCCTGGGAACGGCCTTAGCAGGAGAACAGAAGGCCATCAGAACGATGGTGCTGCAGAACAGACTGACACTAGACCTGCTAACAGCATCACAAGGAGGAGTTTGCAAGCTGATCGGGGAAACATGTTGCACTTTTATCCCTGATGGATACGAAACTGGAGGAAACATTTATGAAGCTTTGCAGAATTTGACCGCTCTGCAAAAATATGTCACTGACCACACACCTGGAGCAGCTACAGCACAAGGCTGGCTGGACTGGCTGTTCAGCGGTTCATGGCTGGCTGCTGTAGCAAAGCCATTTTTCCTTCTAGGTCTCATCATGATAGCACTGCTCATATTAGTGTTGTGTGTGTTGCCATGCCTAAGAGTAATGATTTCAAAGATGATAACAACTACAATGACTGCTTATGTTGCCATGCCTCAAGAAGACCAGCATCCTGTTGCAATTCTGTTAGAGGAGAACTTGTAATAACTGCTAATGAATGACGTGGTGATTAAAAATGACTTCTGCCTTTTTCAAGTGATCATGCACTGATTAACATATTAGTAGTTTATGCAGGTACAATATAAGGTTTTCATCCTTTTATTTTTTTGAAGTTTTCATTTTAAATATGAAGTTTTCATCATTTTACATATGAAGTTTTCAATTTAAGGTTTGCATCATTTTAAATATAAGGTTTTCATCCTTGTATTTTTTGAAGTTTTCATTTTACATATTAGGTTTTCATCATTTTTAAATACAAAGTTTTCATTTTAGTTTTCATCCTTTTATTTTTTGTAGTTTAGTTTTATTATTTTTTCTTGTTTATTCCACTTGTTATTTCATTTACTATGATTTTCATTTACTATGATTTTCTTTTTTCTTTTTCTTTTTATTATTTTATTTTGTTTTAATCTTTAGACCAAATGACTTCCATTTCTGCTATGCTGACATTTTGAAAATTAAAAAATTGCTTAAGATACTTAATAAATAACCTTCACAGACAATTGTTGTATACATTTAAAATAAGTTAAAACAGGAGGGAATGTTACAGGAAAAATGATTCTATGTTTCTTTACCTTCTTTTAAATGTGCAAGCATGCCCTTTTGTCTATGGTTAGATTAGTTTAGAATTATCTTTTTAGACTTTCTCAGCAAAGACATACTGTTTTGGGACATATTGTTTTAGATTGTTTTATCTCTCACAGCCTTCTCCCAGCTCTCTGCTGACGAGACTAGCGCCACATATGGAGTTGTTTATTTTATTTGTTTTGTATTTTCTTATCCTGTTCTCACTGTCTTTCCTATAAAAAGTGCCCAGCCTCTGTACACGGTGTGAGTTGTTCTGAACAGCTTACCCGTGTGCACGTTAAAGCATAAAAAGTGATCTTGTCTCATTGTGTCTTTATTTCTCCTGGGTCTTTTACGGAATTTTCCCCCAACAATGGGTAAGCCACAAAAGTTCATAGCTAAGGAGGCTGGCTGCTCACAGAGTGCTGTGTCCAAGCATATCAATGGAAAGTCTAGTGGACAGGCAAAATGACCAAGATGACCATGGCCTTCAGTGGATTATCAGCCAGAGGAAATTCAAGAATCTGGCAGAGATCCAGAAAGACTGGAATGAGGCAGGAGTCACAGCTCCAAAAACCACCACATTCAGGCGCATCTGGGAGATGGGCTACAACTGTTGGGTTCCTCGGGTCAAACCCCTTATGAGCCTGAGCCAAAGTCAGAAGTGTCTCAACTGGGCCAAGTAGAAGAAGGACTGGAGTGTTGGCCAGTGGTCCAAGGTCCTTTATGAGGTCATCATCTGAAATGGTTTTCCAAAAGTCTTGAAGGAGTTCCCAGAGATACTGAGCACTTGTTGGCCCTTTTGCTGAGCACTCTGCGGTCCACCTCATCCCAAAACATCTCCATTGGGCTTAGGTCAGGTGACCGTAGAGGCCAGGCCATCTGGCACAGCACTCCACTCTCCTTTTTTGCCAGTTAGCCCTCACACAGCCTGGAGGTGTGTTTGGGATCATTGTCCTGTAAATGACGCTCCAACTAAACTCAAACCGGATGGGATGCATGTCGCTGTAAAATGCTGTGTTAGCCATGATGGTTCAGTGTGACTCCAGTTTTGAATAAATTCCCAACAGTGTCACCAGCAAAACACCTCCCACACCATCACACGTCCTCATCCATGCTTCATGGTGGGAACCATGCATGTCGAGACCATCCGTTCACTTTTTCCGTGTCGCACAAAGACACAGCAGGTGGAACCAAAGATCTCAAACTTGGCGAAGCACAGATTTCCACTGGGCTAATGTCCTTTCCTTGTGTTCCTTGGCCCCGAAAAAAGACAAAAACACATGATGAAGCCAGATAAGTATGCTGTTATCATTCACTTATCATTCAATGCAAGTGAAAAGGTTTCCATTTTTATTTACACCTTTGTGCGCCTTTGTACACTGTGCGCCAGTCTCCTGCAGGCCTGTTAGACAGCATGTGTACATGCTTCTGCAAACCAGAAATCTGATTCACCATCTTGCTTTAAGAAGGCAGAGATAGTGAATATGTGGGGCGAGACCGCTGCACTTAAGTCCCGACTTCAGTTTCACTGCCTATCTCTGCTGTTAGACAGGCCAGGTGCTTCAGCAATTTCACAACAAGAGCCGTTAAAACATGTGCAGAAGTGTCACAAAGACACGCTATAATACCCTTTTGCAATTCATGCACGATGGGTGAAAGTATCAAGAAGGGCCAGAAAGGTTCACGAGACAAAAGTACTCTTTTATTTACAGTTATATTACAAAATCCACCCAGAAAATCCACACACCCACAACGACAAAAAGTCACCAACACAGGTTGGATAAAAATGAAATGACGTCCTCTTTCTTTTATCTCAGATTGCCAACCTTTCGCTGATTTAAGATCCTAATAACTGATCACTTGAATTTCCTGTGAAAACTCCTAAAATGCATTGCATCTTCTGCCGCTACCATATAAAGAAATAAACTCAAGCCAACTGGTTTAACTTTTTGGCCGATGTCAGACCAGGCACCACATCAAAAAGAAACAACAATGTTATGTGGCAGCCTTGTGGTCAGAATGCATGTTGCACTGAGACCACAGCATTTAATCTGCGATTCCAGCTAGGAACCTTTGCTACAAATCACCAAACAGCTCCTCTCAATTACTACTACGTCTGTTCTGTTCATATTTGAAAAAGAAAAATCCAAACCACTATACAATATAAGATGTAACACAATTTGATGGTCCACCGAAACTTGGCCAATTTAGCCACAAACTTGGCCACAAAAGTTCATTTAAATGCCCAGCAGAACAAAACTGTGAGAGTACACCTGTGAGGGCAGCAAACCATTTTAAAGTAATATACTTGAAAAAGCCAAAGAGCACATATGTTCAGAATACTGTTTGGACAGGGCAAATAGCTTATCAGCGACATGTGAACATTTAGAAGCTTGAAGCTCCACTTTCATGTGATGCCACATATATAGCAATAATTTCTGCAAGTGCCAGTGTCACCGAAAATGCTGACCTTTGTGCACAACCCAACACCTAGTGGCTTGTTGGGAAAAATGCAGGACACTTTAGTTCATATGATGCTGGTCTAATATATGGAATGAAAAGGTTGCTGTCAGTAATACACTTGTATTATATGATTTCATGATAGAAATCAGCCCTGTGTTTTGACAGAAAAGTACGTTTTGCTTTCCTTTAATAGTATTTTCAACATTCTAAAGGAGTGAAAAAAAATATTGAAATTGTAGAAAAAATACAACCTTACATCAAATTCGTCAAAAACGTAACTCAATGACCCACCATATCTTCGTAATGAATCACTCAGATAACCAGACCTGCCACTTTGAGCCTCAGATGCTAAGTCCTCTAAATGTATTTTAATCCTCTTTGCAATCAGTATGCTTCTACTTATCAGCTACCAGTTTAACAGATGTAGACACATCTTGTGACAGACCAAAACAGAACTTGTGTGATGACTTCGAGAACACAACAAAGTAAAAGAACAAAAAAAAAAAAAATGGAAGTGAATGGCTCCAGCTCGTCCAGGTCACAGTCCTTGATGTTTCTGTTGGTAACCTGAGAGTCAGCATCTTTGAGAAACTGTTAGATGTGTGTCCTGATGAATTTAAGGCTTTCAGCCTCTCTACCTCTGTGTGACTGATGTATATTGGAGTGTCTTTTCCTCAGATAAGTAATGATCTTCTTGCCCTTCTCTACTTTTAGGGCAAGATTATTTTCCTGACACCAGGCCACCAGTCCTATCACTTCTCTATCCCGTCCCTACCAGTAATCGGCCCAATCACATATGCAAATGTTATCATTCTGGTATTGATCAGGTGGTGCACATGTAACGCGCTGCGGACACTAAAGCGGTCGCGCCAGAATGTCACGCTAAAAAGAAAGATTCTTTAAAATACAAGGGGGAGCAAGCGAGTCAGATACCACGGGCACAGAGAGGGAGCAGGTCTGATCAGAAACAGTTTATTACTAGGCCAGGGAGCACAAATAAAACACCCTTAAAATGTACATAATAAAATGTTTGCTCTCTACTAAAAACAATTCTAAAACCCATAAAACTACCATTTTCTACATTCACTAAAACCCCCCCTGCTATAATTAGGCCACATGTTCATTATGGGTCCATCAGCAGGCCAGGAATTCCTCCTTTAGAGCAGAGTCCACGCCAGCCCCGTCTTCAGCAGACAAGAAAGAGCCACCCATCTTCTTGTCCTTCCGCTGGCCCATCACTTCCCAGCCCGGCTTGCGTTCTGCACCCGAATCCATGATGCGACCACCGCCACAGCTCCCCTTGCGTCGGTGTCCTGCAACATAACAAATAGGGGCCAGAACAATGGTCCCAGAAGCAGCCCATGGTGACCCTCTCCCAATCCAGCTGCACCCAGTAAACAACAGTAGAGACCCTACTCACAAATGCAGGCAGAGGTAAACCTCTGCCCTGCTGCCAATCACACGCGTTGTCTCTTACTGTTGCCGTTCCATGAGGTCAGGACTTGGTCGCCGCATCACACTGGCCATCTCGCATTAACCTTCCAGTCTGGGGCCTCTCTCTTTCAGTGCCCAGCTAGCCTGTTTTTAAAAGGTCTTTACACAGCTGATAGGCCACCTCTGGACACACCCCTGCCTCAGCAGGTGGTCCCTATCAGCTAATTTGTCCCATGTGCAGCCAGTCCACAGTGGATAACAACCATGTCACATAAAACACTAAAAACCATGCAATAGAAACAGAATAAAACCATGCAAATAAAACACTCATAAATAAACACTAAAAATCAGAATAAAAACAATATACAAGATAAATGCAAATTTCCACTGTGTGACACACACACTCATATGTGAAGACAGCATGTGGCAGTGTACTCAGCACGTGCCCCTGAGTAATACCAATGCTCACAGTTCTGATGTTTGATGTCTGGTTTTCAACTCTGACTGAGTGGGGTCTATCTTACAGGAAGTTCAGAGCTCAGTTACAGAGAAAGGGTGTGAGTCTGAGTAACAGCAGCTTCTCAGAGAGTCTGACAGCATTAAATGCAGCTTCAGTCATTTCACAGCATTTTCACAGATGATTGGACTGATTCTGTATGCATGTGTGGTGGTGTGAAGGCAGAATACCGGTAAATGTGACTAAATGGTGTTGATAATGCCACCCAGGGAGGGGGTTACACCCCAGGAGAGATTACAGTAGCTAGTGCAAATGTTGTACCAGTTACAAAAGCCCACAGGCTTGTTATTAACAAGCAAAAGTAAGGACAAAACTACTCAAAGTGTAGAGCAGCCCTGCTACTGTACCTAAAACACTTGATTTTCGCCAAGTACTTTTTTACTCTTACTTAAGTAACTTTGTTGACGATTACTTTTCACTTTTACTTGAGTAATAATATTTTAAAGTAATGCTACTCTTACTTGAGTACAATTTTTGGATACTCGACCCACCTCTGGTTATAAAGAGGTCATCATCAGGTCCTTCAACGCACATATTAAACCAATATGTAAGACTGCTTTCTTCCATTTACGCAACATCTCTAAAATTAGAAATATCCTGTCTCAGAGTGATGCTGAAAAACTAGTTCATGCATTTATTACTTCCAGCCTGGACTACTGTAATTCATTATTATCAGGAAGTCCTAAAAACTCACTGAAAAGCCTTCAGCTAATCCAAAATGATGCAGCAAGAGTCCTGACAGGGACTAGAAAGAGAGAGCATATTTCTCCTGTTTTGGCTTCCCTTCATTGGCTTCCTGTTAAATCCAGAATTGAATTCAAAATCCTGCCCCTCACATACAAGGTCTTAAATAATCAGGCCCCATCTTATCTTAATGACCTTGTAGTACCCTTCGCTCTCACACTGCAGGCCTGCTTGTTGTTCCTAGAGTATTTAAAAGTAGAATAGGAGGGAGAGCCTTCAGTTTTCAGGCCCTTCTTCTGTGGAACCAGCTTCCAATTTGGATTCAGGAGACAGACACTATCTCTACTTTCAAGATTAGGCTTAAAACTTTCCTTTTTGCTAAAGCATATAGGTGACCCTGAATCCTCCCTTAGTTATGCTGCAATAGACGTAGGCTGCCGGGGATTCCCATGATGCATTGAGTTTTTCCTTTCCAGTCACCTTTCTCACTCAGTATGTGTAAATAGACCTCTCTGCATTGAATCATATCTGTTATTAACCTCTGTCTCTCTTCCACAGCATGTCTTTTATCCTGTTTTCCTTCTCTCACCCCAACCGGTCGCAGCAGAACCAGGCTCAGGCCCCTCCCTGAGCCTGGTTCTGCCGGAGGTTTCTTTCTGTTAAAAGGGAGTTTTTGCTTTCCACTGTCGCCATAGTGCCTGCTCATTGGGGGTCATATGATTGTTGGGTTTTTCTCTGTACCTATGAAGCGCCTTGAGGCGACTTTTGTTGTGATTTGGCGCTATGTAAAAAAAAATTGAATTGAATTGAATTGAATTGAATTGAAAAAAAGTCATCTGGGGTCCACCCTACCATACACTAAATTGTAGATAACCCATGAGGATCCCACTTACCACCCTTTAATAGTTACACAAATTCATCAATTGTCACGGGAAATGAATCCAGTCTCTAATACCTAACAGCCTGTGAGCTTTGCCACCTTGAACAGTAATGAGTGCAAGTTGCGAGAGCTCAAGAATAGACCACTGATGTCCCTCATAACCAACATCTGATTAACAGCAAACGGAGGGGTGAAAGTTCATGCTGCATTCACAGACACCATGTATGAACCAACATCCACCAAATGTAACCCACTGCAATCTACCCCTGGGGTTTGAATCGTCATCCCAACGATTGACACTCACTGCTGAGGTCTAAACAGGGTAGATATATTAGGCACAGGTGCCTGGGAGTTCACAGCCCCTGTTGTTCTACTTCCTATTGCCTGGGGCAGATGATGCCGATTCGAGTGCGTCCCAGCATTAGCACGAGTAGTCCTATGTGAAGAAGCAATATTATTTTGAACACCAGCCGTAACTGGCAGCTGATCGGTGCAGACCAGCACCACAGAGGATGTTGAGGGTTTTGGCTCACTTGGTATGCAGGAAGTAGGGGTCTCCTGTCTTTGTTGGCAATTGCTTGGGGCTGGAGTAGGTTCATAAATCAATAAAAACCACTCACCACCTTGCATAGTTTCTAATAGTTGGATTGGAGCACTGGGAGGACAAGTAGTCACATACTCCACCTTATTCTTTAGTAGTGAACGGTGGACATGTTTCACGTGACTAAGGTTATCCGACAGAGTAACAGTGTAAACTGATCCATTTTGGTCTGGGGCCTGTAGCACTTGATACACCACTGAACTCCAGACATCCTAAATTTTATGACGGCCTCTAAGCCCAACCTCTTTAAGGTAAGTCAACTGACCTTCTTGCAGGGGAGCATCCCTCACATGCTGGTTGTGACATGTCACACGCCAATTAGCTGCAGCCTCCAAGCGTTTATTAGCATGTTCAAAAGCATGACATAGCCGAGTCTGATGCTCTGCAATCCAATGATGGGTGCTACCAACCACAGGCTCCTGAATCCTACCCAACAAAAACTCAACAGGTAGCTGGGGATCTCAGCCAAACATCAGAGCAAATGGTGACTCACTAGTAGACTGATGCACTGTGGTGTTACACACACATGCATAAAGTAAAGAGTCCATGGTAGCCAGGACAGTCTTTTTGATCCTTTCTAAATACTTCATCACGATTGGTGTGAGTCCAAAAGGATGATAGTCGTTTAAATCCACTACCAGTATGTTTCTTAGAGAGGGGCACACTGGTAATGGACTTAAAGGATGGGCAGATTGCATGTCTATGAATACACCATCCAGCTCTGATGAGCAGACCCTGAGTGCATGCCTGGGGATATTATTTGGGCCAGCTGCCTTATTTGGGTTTGTTTTCATTAGAGCTGTGCACACCGCCACCAATGACAGATCGTGATGTAGTGGTTTGTCCTGTGTGTCATGTCCTGTCTGACTCTGTGGGTTGGTGTTGTGTATAAAAAAAGTGGGTGAGGTACTCAAATTGTTTTCAATTTAGGCTATGCGGAGATGACTGCTATTAACACTGCCATTGTTATTTTAGTTTAGGATTTTCCACCTTTCAATTTGATGTTATTTTAGTTTTCAGGGTGGATTTTCTGATTTCAGTTTGGTTTTTAATTGTTAAATGTTAAGTTTACATTTTATTAGTTTCTGTGTCTGAGTTTTTGTTTTTATGATGTGGGTGGTATTAGTGACATAGGTCAAATATAAGTAAAACAGTACAGTACAACACATTTGACTCACAGTCATTTTCACCACAGCCTCCTCTTTGTTTCCATCTTTGACTAAACACCAAAAATTAAAACATTTCCTTTATTTTCTTTAATGTCTGTTGCTTTTTTAAACAACACATTTAGTGAGTTTTGGTTTATTTCTTAAGACTATTTTTCTATTGTTTTCACTTTTTTTGTATACTTTACTTTGAATAAAACACTTTAACAAATAAAATAATCCAAAATATTATTTTCAGTGACTATCCTCAGCAGAATGTCCTCAAAGTATGAACACACATATTGCTCACAGTAATAATCGTACAACAACCTTTTGTCTGCAGGGTGTTATTGTTTTACTATCACTGATGCTCATTATTGATTAACACTGCAGACGCAGTACTGCTGTGGTTTTAACACTTTTAACAGCCTTCTTTATGCAACCTTTTGCTTAGATGCTTTTTTACTGCGGTTATATTTTATATGGTGATTATGTAAAACCTAAAACTGCAAGACAAAATACAGCTGTAAAATAAATTTAGCGTAAAAAGTATTTTTTTTCTTTTAAGAACAAAAAAAATTGTTTATAAATTTGTTTCAATTGATGAGCTCGAGTAAATTAATGTACCTAATAACGTTCCTCTTTGTGAAAGCAGCATTTAATTGCCGTAGAATATTGAGGTCAACATTACTTCTTTACCTACATTTGTTTTATCTTAACTTGATCTGCAAGGTAATCAGAAACTGTGCTTTCATGCAGTTCATGAATGGACCTCACCTCTGTACTGAGCAACAACAAAAAAATGTTGTTACATAACATCTGTATCACACTGAAAGCTTCTCATTAAAATTATCTCGATCCATGTACTTTAGAACACCCGCCCTGCCTTCAGAGAATTAGGTAAAAGTTAAGTTAAAGATTCCATTAGAAATCATTCCTTTGTTGGAAAAAAAGACTCATGGTTTCAGATTTTCCCCTTGACAAGCGTGTGGGTGAAGTTACAATTTAAGTAATTTGAGGAATCAGTTACTAAATCAAATGACAGCAAGGATAATGACCTTACCTATTTTAACAGTCAACTGAAAAGCACTTTGGACCAATCCATATTGTTTTAAAATGTGCTATATAAATAAAAGTGACTGCACTTATCCTGGACTTTTTTCTCTATACTTTTATTTCACAATAAACACAATCACTAGAGGTCATGTGATTAATTCTTTTGCCCGGTGTCCTGATGATAATTGATGAATAAACCACTGAAGACTCTTCTTCCACCTGCAGTAAAAAGCAATACATTTCATTACCCAGACAAAGCAACACGCACACACTTCATTTCTGCATGAGGGTTTTAGGATACACCTCGATGTCAGCACAGACACTTACCCTGCTATTCAAGCCACAGCAACAAATTTGAACAGGAAATGCTTTGGTGAGACAGAAGCCGAAGCATATTCAGAATCAGAGGGGAAAATTTTTCAAGTAAACCATTTAATAAAAAAACAATAATGTACACAGGAAGTGGAAGTGAGGCGCAGCTGCATAGCCTACCTGAATGTAATCTTGATTTGAAGCAAAAAATTGTAAGTGCCATTAAAATGACACATGATACTGATATACCACAAATAAGTGGGATCCAGTCTTCAGGCTCTTTTTGAAAACCTGTTAAACCAAAAGCTAAATATTAATATTTCTTTGATTCGGGTGAAAAAGATTCACAAACAGCATATAGCTAAACACCCACCTGTTCTTGTGCTAAATGATGATGTGTGAGTGGTAGCAACTGTAGTGTATCCATCAAACACTGAATCTATATTGCACTTTAGGGACCCGTGTGGATGTACAGGCACAGATGTAGTTGAAGTTCTGTTTGGATTATTTGATTTCATGCCGCACGTCACAGCGCAAGATGCAGATGAATCCTTACTGTCATATACTGTAAGTAAAGATCAAAAGGTTACATCAGGTTATCTTCTATCATGAAACAATGATGTTTGTGTGTTTCTCACCTGTAACTACACACAAATTGATAGTGACTCGCTTAATACTGTGTCCGACACAGCTACTCATCCAGCAGGTATATTTCCCAGCATCTTCTCTTCTGACATTTCCAATATATATAGACTTGTTGAAAGTCAAATTGTCTGTTGTTGCTCTTACTTCTGATTTCCCAACAGCAGTCGTTGCTTCAAAAGTCCAAAAGTTTATTTTATCAAGTTTACTTGAACATGTGTGCTGAAAACTGCTGCCAGCAACAATGTAAACTGTCTCATTGACTTCTTTCCACGTCTCTGAAAAAAGAGAGGTAAAGGATTGTGAGAATCATCTTTGACGAATGTAAAAATCTTTACATAAGCACAGGAAGATTCTGCCTTAACGGAAAAAAATATGACAGCAGGACAAACCTTTCTTCACTATGATGTCAGTGGACTTTTGGCATGTTTCTTGGCAAGTTTCACACCAGTACACACCTTCATCCTCCTCGGTAAAAGAGCTGATGACCAAGGAATGATTGGATCCAATTCTCAATTTGGGATTGGACATTTGATGATATTGCATTCCCCTCTTATCTTGGAAGAATAACTGAACCTGCTTACTGCTATGGTCCTTCTTGTAAAACCATTTGAAAGAGTCTGATCGATGGATGTAATGCTGACACGGTATCACAGCTCGACATCCCAGCGAAAAATTAAGTTGTGTTGCGACTCGCAAAATATCACGTTGCTCATTTAAATTAACAGTCACTTGAAAAAAATATAAAACATTCAACAGTCAGTTCATCAATTGTATTTTAAATACATTGTATTTAATTAAGCAATTTGAATAATGAATTTAGTTAAGTAATGATTTGATCAGATACTCACTGTTTCCTGAGAAAGTAGAGAAGTTCCAAACAAGTAAAAAGATGAAAATGAAGCCTTTCTGTTTCATATGGGAGAAATTCCTGTCCCCGCAGAAATAAAACCCAACATGAAGCATCCTGGCTGTACCATTACTGCTCATAAAAACACAGATCACAAACTCTGCCTCTCAGCAAAAGGTTTTAGATTGAGCTTAACAGCTTAAATGAGCCTGACACATCGGAAGTGGTCCAACAGCCAGTACAGAGGAAATTTAGCAAGGTTGTCACCCACACTGTTTTTCTGATGTGGTCTGGCATATGATTTGCTTCTTACATTTAGTATGGGTGTTAAGACACAAAATGTGCATCGCAAACCAGTTTCTTTTTTAATATATAGATGCCAAATATGTTCTCACATTGTATTTTATGCTGAGATAATGTTTGTGAGGGTTGAACCAAAACTGTGATTGAGCTGTTTGTACAGTTTATCGTACAGTTAAACTCACTGGAGTTTGGACTTCATGTGCACACAAAGCACTTGTAACCAACTTATTGGCTGCCAAGTACAACAACTGACACAATTACACTTTGGGAATTAAGTATGATACGTACTCTGGATTATTGATTCAGATTACAAAAAATTACATACATACAATGTAACAATGTAAAGTTAGAGGCGTTGTCCAGGATTTCCTTGCTTGTAAGGTTTTTTAATCATAAGTCAATTAAATGGATTTTTATTGTGTTCATAATTCTTAAAATAACCTCAAAGTATTTAGTAACTACATGAAGGAACAAGTGTTTGACAGGCAAACAGAATAGCCAAAAGGAAAACCTACATTTTTGCGTGTGATGTTCACTTTACATGAGCAGAAATTATTTCGGTTAACAAACAAAGTTATTTTTGATAGAATTTGTAAATAACCGCACTTCTTCATAATCTACTTTTTAATTACATACTCTAATTTTCCCATATTTGCATCTTCATCATCCCAGTTCTCATTTTCCGCCGTAATGATGTTGCTGTTGCACTCCTGCGCTCAAAACGCCGACAGTTCCGTCAGGACATGAAGTCAGCGTTTTATTGGGTGTCAGATTCCCCGCCTACCGGAGACAGCACTGAAAACATCGCTTTACCTCCGGCTCTTATCAGAAAGGTGAGCTCAGATCACCTTTTGCGCTTTGTTGGGGAGGTTTTCCTGCACGCGGAGGCGGAAGACACTTGCACCTGCGAGATGAAACTAACTAAAACTTTCGCGGAGTTTCAGCTGGGCTGGCCTCACATGCATTACGTCTTTGTTGTGCTCTGTGTTTTTGTCGTGGTGTATAAATTAACAATTCTACTTGCGAAAAGAAGGGAAGCACTGCGGAACTTCCAAGCTTTTCCGGGGCCGCCGCCACACTGGCTGTTTGGACATGTTCTGGAGGTAACTGTCTCAACACACTCGCAGCAGCTGTAACATGTGTAACCGTCCAGTAAAGCTGACCACACCATGTTGGAGAACACCATTCTGCAAACAGAGACACACAGTTGACAGCGTGTAAAGTCTGCCTGCTGTGATGTGTTTCAGTTGTACTTTTTCTCTTTCAGTTTAAACAAGATGGGACCGATATGGACAAGGTAGTGAAATGGGGACAGGAGTACTCATATGTTTTCCCAATGTGGTTTGGCCCCTTTGTCAGTGTCATCAATATTCAGCATCCAGATTATGCAAAAACTATCCTGACATCATCAGGTGTGAGAAATGTTTTATGTAGTTGTTGTGTTGATGCACATTTATAACTGTGTAGTAAAGTTAAAAGTCCCTAACACCATTTTTATTTGTTTTGTTTCCTAACAGAACCAAAAGATGATTTGGGCTACCGGTTTATTGAGGGTTGGATTGGTAAGACTCATTTTTCTCCCTTCTACAGCATTTTGTTAAAGTGCAGAGTTGTTTGTTTTGCTGCTTTCCTCACCCGTGCACATGTTCTTCAGGAAATGGGTTGTTGGTGTCAGAAGGTCAGAAGTGGTTCCGCCACAGAAGGCTCTTAACACCAGGTTTCCATTATGATGTTTTGAAACCATACGTAAAATTGATGTCAGAGTCTGCTGAGACTATGTTGGTACGTTGAAGACAATTTAGTTGCATAATTGATAAATAAAATCAAAGTCGTGATGTGTTGGTCAGCACGTGTCAGTAAATATCATAGAAGTAAAGCAGGAGCAGTGTCTGTATCCTGCAGAGAGATCACATCTGTTCTCTCATTGTTGGCAGGATAAGTGGGAAAGTTATGCAAGCACAAATGAGCCTTTTGAATTGTTTAAACACATGAGCCTCATGACACTGGACAGCATTATGAAGTGTGCCTTCAGCTGCTACAGCAACTGTCAGACAGAGGGGTGAGCCTAGATGAATCTTTTTAAAGAGTCATTTACAGTGTCAGTTTTATGTTGAGTCTTTGGTTGTTGTAAATCTGCATTTAATGTTTGCCTCCTTTGTCATTTCAGTGGAACAAATGCATACATCAAAGCAGTTTATGACCTCAGTTTTCTAATTAACCTTCGGCTCAGAATGTTTCCGTACCACAGTGACCTCATTTTCCACCTTAGCCCACATGGTTTCAGATACAGAAAAGCACGTCAGGTGACCCTCAGTCATACAGGTAAGCTTTGCTTTGATTCATCTGAACCGTTGCCAAAAATCAGTGAGCCTCACATTATAGTGTCAGATCTACAAATGCTTACATTTTATATTCTTTTCTAAAGAGGAAGTTATAAGAAAGAGGCGAGAAGCACTAAAGGAAGAGAAGGAGCTTGGACAAATACAGGCAAAGAGATATTTGGACTTTCTGGACATCCTTCTCTTTGCAAGAGTATGTTATGTGTCATCAGTTTCAGCCTCTTACTTCAACACATTTCCCATTGTAGGATTTGCTTAATGTATAGGCAAGTCACAAACTGGGGTTTTCCTGCATAAAGGTCATACAGAAAATAAGGCAAGTGCCAACTTGAGATCGTGTCAGATATCTGAAGTACTGGCCTAAAGCTGAAATAGCATATGCATGCAGCAAATAAGCAAAGATGCATGCTGTTGCCAAGCTGCATGTTAATGTCCTCTGACACAGAGACGATGATCAGCCTTTTCATTCTCGTGAGCAGCAACCTGAATACAAAATCTCTTTTGTGTAGAGAATGATCAACACTGGTTAGTGTTTTGCCCAGTTTCTTTCCCAAAAACTTCTCTAAACGGCAGCTTGTAGGGGCTGTCTCAGCTAGCATGTTTATTCTTTTAGTAGACTTGGCTTTCGTGACATGGGTTCAGTTTTAAACACATTAAAACGCATAAAATGATCCAATTTTTTTTTTTTTCGTGCATTTTAACTGAAAATCACACAAATTGAAAAATCTTATTTATATCACTTAAACACATAATTGTGTAATAACTGTATAATATTAATATAATCAAGCGATAATGGAAGAATAGAAAGAATCCTTCCTTTATGAGTATATCATAGCAAATTGTTGTCCTTGGCAGGAAAAATTAAAATCAATAATTAACTGCATGGCAGGTGTTTGCCAAACAATTTGTCACGGCGGGGTGCGCCGATGTGTGTGGAAACAGGACCCAAAAGCAGATGATGACGAGTAGTTGAAAGTTTGAGCAGAAAAGTGATCCTTTATTAGATGACGGCAGGAGTAAACCAGGAAACCAAAGTAAACTGACAAAACACTAAGAAACAAAACACTAAACGGTACTGAGACCAAAACCTAAACTATGACTGTGATGGAAAATAACCAGCAAATACTATGACTAAGACTAATGATGAATAACAGACGAAAACCATAACTAAGACTGAGGTCAAAATAAACAGAACCAGGCTAGAACTAGGGCAGAATAAACAGATGACCCGACAATGGCATGCAGAAAACAAAGGGCTTAAATACATACAAGAGGTGATCAGGGGAAGTGGAGACACATGGGGGAACAGCTGACTGACATAAACCTAATGACGGGACCAGGAGAGGAAAGTTAAATACAATGAACAAAGAACACATGACACTGTCAGAATAAAACAGGAAACACTAAAACTAAACATGACAACACAAACTTAACAGACCTAATACGTGATGAATAATACAAAACCCCAAAACATAGAAAACCCAGGAACAATAACCAATAACTGCCCAAACTAAAGGCAAATAGGAAATAACACAAAACCTAATCACATATCAAAAATGAGAAAAATACAAAAAGAACTCAGAGCGCTGGGTCGGAGACCCAGCCTGTGACACAATTAGTGCTTTATATGGTTTAAGAAGAACAGCGGACCTTGATACTTGGCTGCTGAATAAATTCCCAATTTTATAAAGGTATCTGTATAAGGATGAATGTTATCCAGCTAAAGCTGAGTTGAAGTCGGGTGATGCAGTAATATAATGAGCCTGAGCAGCAAAAGTAACAAAGCACTTTTATTGAGAAGCCCAGTTAGAGTATAGTGCAGTCCATTCTGTCTTTTATCAACTGTAAATATCCTTTATTTCAACGTCAGGATGAGAACCAGCAGGGTCTGTCAGATGAAGATATGCGGGCAGAAGTGGACACCTTCATGTTTGAGGGCCATGACACCACAGCCAGTGGCCTGTCTTTCATCCTCTACTGTCTGGCCTGCAACCCAGAACATCAGAAGATTTGCAGGAAGGAGATTATGGAGGCCTTGCATGACAAGGAAACCATGGAGTGGTAGGCTTGTGAAAGGACAACATTGCAATAGGGAGACAAGTTGGTGCCATTCTGTGGTACCAAAACTTTATTAGGAGACATATAAACAAGATTTCTTATTAGTTGACTTCACTAACTGCATGTTGGTCTCATTTTAAGGGAGGATCTCAGTAAAATCCCATACACTACAATGTGCATAAAAGAAGCTCTCCGCCTTTACCCCCCTGTACCAGGAATTTCCAGAAAAACCACCAAAACTGTAACCTTTTGTGATGGGAGAACAGTGCCTGCAGGTCAGTGATTTTACTCTGTTGTTATTATCAAAGAGTAAACATTAAATGTCTTCACTTAATAATCTTTTTGGAAATTTCTCATGCCACATGGTAAACACAAACTCTTAAACAACGTTGTTTTTCTTTAGATACATAGATTACTTTTCTTTACGATTCAATAAAGGACTTATATTGACTTAATACTTATTACTTTATTATTCTACAAGGGCACACTGGTATTATTTGATTGTATTGTCACATACAGTATCTTTTCTATAAGCTAGTATAGATCTCTAAAACGTGGGCATAAAGTACGCCGCCGCCTACACATTATGTTTACAGGAGCTGCTCAGCCACAGGAACCCATGAGCCACAAAGCTCCATGCACACCATTTTTGTACTGATGTTGATGCCAGAGGAGGTTTAGAGCTCTGCAGTAACTGAGTCAGCAGAGAGCTGGAGATTTTTATGAACTCTGCAACTTTACATGGTCTGGCACTTCATGGCTGAGTTGCTATACTTCCTAAACATTTCCAGTTTGCAATAATACCACTTACACTTGATCACGCTGCATGGCTAGCTGCTTGATTTTATGTATCTGTGCCAACTGGACTTAAAACCCCTGCATTTGAATTATGAGTTGTGTCACAATAAATTTTTCGATATGGTGTATGCTTGTTTTGTTTGAAAAATAATGTTCAGCTACACACACCCTATAATCTTTTAATAATAATAAACTAAGTACACATTTCTTTCAAATGTAGGTTCTGTTGTTGGAATAAGTGTGTATGGAATTCACAGGAATGCATCTGTCTGGGAAAACCCTAATGTAAGTAAAGACAATTTTATTCCCAGCACAACTTACTACATGGAATACATCATCAACAGAATCTATGATGAAATAAAATTATGAAGTTTGTCAGCACTCTGCTCAAAAGGCTGCAAATAATTTATCAAATAACTGAAGAAGCAATCATGAAACTGGTGCATTAAATTAATTACTAGTGCTGTATTTGCTGAGGTGGGTAGGTCCCTGGTGCCAAAGTGGACCTCAGGACAGATTCAAGCTGGTTTAATGACTTACTTTATTATGTGTCAGAATGCAGTTTTTTCTGCGCAAGTGATAAGGGCGATGAGGTTCAGAAAATAAGTAATACACATAACACTGCTCTCTTTCTTTGTCCTGTATTACATTAGGTCTTTGACCCTCTGCGTTTCCTACCAGAGAACATTGCCATGAGATCTCCTCATGCGTTTGTGCCCTTCTCAGCTGGGCCAAGGTTTGTCCTCACCTGAAACTATATCACTGTATAGAGACTGCTTGTAGTAGTCTCAAGTATGTGAATGTGTAACTTAGCACTGACCCCATTTACATCAACACAATAAAAACTGGTTTTATGATGGGCTAAAGCAAGTAGGGGAAAGGGTGAACTCACTGTAATCTAAGATTGATCCCATTTAAAATGCAAGCACCTTTGGCCCTGAATGTTAAAAAATAACATACTATACTCATCCCTACTATTCATATTCCTCATGTCCTAATCTCAGAAGGATCAAACTATTTTCATCATTTTTCAGTTCTTTAGAATATTCACTTGTATATTTCTTACATTTAATATTTTCCTCCCTCAGAAACTGCATCGGTCAGAACTTTGCTATGAATGAGATGAAAGTGGTGACAGCTCTGACACTGAAGCGATACCAGCTCATAGCGGAGCCCACTATGAAACCCAAGATCATCCCCCGACTGGTTCTCCGCTCACTCAATGGCATCCACATCAAGATCAAACCTTTAGAGACTTAGCTAAAGTGCACTAACTGCAAGAACTGCTCAAAATTACTGTATTTAGAAAGTAAATACTTTATGTTGATTTGAAATACTTCTACTATATAACTGAGCTTTCACATGTCATTTAATGAACGCTGTTGTGTAGTTTATGTTTTAGGAGAAATTACTTGTTGAAAAAAATCTGCTTTTTATACTAAAACAGTAAAGGAGAAGCTTGTGCACTTTGTCAGAAAGTAATAGAATTTGTGTTGGGGGTTTTATTGGGGGGGGGGGGGGTTTATAGTACATAACAGATTTGTAGTAAATGGCATTGCACTGACATCATTTGCAGTGTAAAGCTGTAGATAAAATTCTAGTGAATACAACTTCTGTCTCAGTTTTACACTCCATCATTTAATATTTCTATTTTAAGATAGAGGAAGAGGACTGGTGTTGTGCTGTAAATTAAATTAGCATTCTTTTTCCAACAAAACATAATAACAAATTTTTTTAAAGTTCTTCACTGTATTTTAGTATTCAGGATCAACGTAATCAAAAAGGTTTAATTGAGCTCATATTTCCATATTACTTCTATTGTTTAAAAGAGAGCTCTCTTTGACCTATAATGAAGATCATTTATCTATGTTTGTGCATTTATATGAAGTCTTATCTAGTCAGCATGAAAGCAATTCATAGATATATGATCAAAGTTTATCTCTGGAATATAACCTTATTTTACAGAGGCAGACTGTAAAGTTGATGCTTAAAAATGTGGACAATGTATCAAATTACTCGCATTGCATTTAGAGTCTTTCCTCATACATACAGCTTATTGTAAATCTGAAATATCAGTTTATATCAAGGCAAATTCACACTGGAGTGATATATATGGTTAATTAAATGTAAGAAAAATGACAAAACCTTTACCTCTGACTGATATCTTTGAGTCCACTTGTCCTTTAAGAGGGGAAGGTTACCAGAAATCAATACAAGCTTGTTCTGAGTGGTCATATTAATCCAATGATGAGACATTTCTATCCTCTTGTGGGCAGGGCTGCCACTCACAGGGCACGGGGGGCCACTGAATAGTTTGACTGAAAAAATGATCTTGGGTAAATGGTACGGCCTTTGTTGTCAGCATATCTCTGACACCATCTACTACAGAGCTTTTATTGTGTTCAGAATTGTGTTAATGGATTTTTACAGTGCGGACAACCAAGATGACATAATTAGATAGCAAATGCAATTAAACAACATGTTTAAAGATCAGTTAACACTGGAGCCTTGTTCAAGCCCCCCCTCCATGACCTCGTCGATATCCAACCTGGAAAAAATACACAAAACAACATTCAGTTGCCTCGACGTGTAAACAAACCTAGAGAAGGGACACAAAAAGGACAGCATAAATACAGAGGAGAGAGGGAGATAAGAGAAGCTGGAGGACAAAGCTCCAGATCCGAACATCAGTAACTGACAGCCAAGGGGGAGAAAGAGGTCCCAGGATGGTTGATGATCCGGAACAGAGAGACCTGAGAGGAAGAGAAGAGGGAGCATCAAAGCAGTCGAACAAACACAAAGGTTATTCCAAATTTAACACCGCAGTTTTTAGCTGCCAAGAGTTAATGTACACTGGTCTCTGTGCTGCATATGCTGTCAAAAACACGCTGATATCCAGCAGGTAAGATAAGACATTTGCAGCTTTAGTGAGTGCAGTTTCACCAGAGTGACAGGCCTTGGAAGCAGACTGGGGGGGGGGGGGAAACGATGATGATTACTGTTTCCTGTGAGGGCGCACACACTACCAGTCAAAAGTTTGGACACACCTTCTCATTTCATGTTTTTATTTATTTTCATGACTTTTTAGATTCTCGCCAAAGGCATCAAAACTATGAATAGTCACCGTTTGCTGTGATTACTGCTTTGCAGACTCTTGGCATTCACTCAGTGAGCTTCATGAGGTCATCTCCTGAAATGGTTTTCTAACAGTCTTGAAGGAGTTCCCAGAGATGCTGAGCACTTGTTGGCCTTCTTCCTTCACTCTGTGGTCCATCTCATCCCAAGCTGTCTCCATTGGGTTTATGTCAGGTGACTGTAGAGGCCAGGCCATCTGGCGCAGCACTCCATCACTCTCCTTTTTGGCCAAATAGCCCTCACACAGCCTGGAGGTGTGTTTGGGGTCATTGTCCTGTAGAAAAATAAATGATGGTCCAGCTAAACTAGAACAGGATGGCATGTCGCTGCAGGATGCTGTGTTAGCTATGCTGGTTCAGTGTTCCTTCATTTTGAATACATTTCCAAAAGTGTCACCAGCAAAGCATCCTGTACACCATCACACCTCCTCAATGCTTCAAGGTGGGAACCATGTATGTAGAGACCATCCGTTCACTTTTTCTGTGTCGCACAAAGACACGGCGAAGTACAGATTTAGACTGGTTCAATGTCCATTCCTTGTGTTCCTTGGCCCCCCAAAAATCTCTTCTGCTTGTTGCTTTTCCTTAGTTGTGGTTTCTTAGCAGCTATTTGACTATAAAGGCCTGATTCACACAGTCTCCTCTTCTGCACAACACAATTGATGGTCCCAACCCCATTAAGAGGACAAGAAATTCCACAAATGAACCCTGACAAGGCACACCTTTAAAGTGAAAACCATGTCAGGTTACTACATCATGGAGCTCATTGAGAGAATACCAAGGATTTGCAGCACTGTCAACAAAGAAAAGGGAAGCTATTCTGAAATATAAAACATATTTACGGTTATTTATCAACTTTTTCCTTGCTACATAATTACATACATCTTGCTTCATATATTTGATGTCTTCAGTATGTATCTACAATGCAGAAAGTAGTCAATTTAAAGAAAAAAACATTAAATGAGAAGGTGTGTCCAAACTTTTGCCTGGTGGTGTACATTACCAACACATTCAAAAGGACATGACTGGTCGGTAATCAGTAACCAATAACAGAGACGGCTTAAGTCAAAGATACTGTAAACCACAACAGTTTCAAAGTTAGGAGGGAGTAGTTTCACATTTCATCAGTTACTGAATGCAGGTCAGAAAACTGCAAACTAATAACTAAATGGGAGCTTCAGGAGATCTTTAAAAGGTTAAGTTGGCACAAAATTTTGATAAGTTTTTAAGCAAGCACCTATAAGACAACATTTGAAGTAAAGAAGTCTCAGAATTTGTTGAAGTCTATCTGCAACAGATAATATAATATATAAAATTGCTTTATGTCAAAAAGGTGCGAAATTAAGCAATGGCATCCCTAAAGTGTCAAAAACACATGATGAAGCCAGAGAATTAACCTGTTCTAGCAACGAGCGGAGCACACTTATCATTCCGTACAAGTGAAAAGGTTTCTGTTTTCATTTACACCTTTTTTTAGTCTCCTGCAGCACTGTTAGACAGCATGCGTACATGCTTCTGCAAACCAGAAACCCGGTTCATCATCTCGCTTCAGGTAGGCAGAGATAGAAGTGAATATGTGTGGCGAGACAGCTGCACTTAAGTCCCGACTTCAGTTTCACTGCCTATCTCTGCTGTTAGACAGGCCAGGTGCTGGAGCAATTTCACAACAAGAGTCGTTAAAGCGTGTGCAGAAGTGTCACAAAGACACGCTATAATCCCCTTCTGCAATGTGCAGGTTCATACACAACTGGGTGAAAGTATCAAGAAGGGCCAGAAAGGCTCATGAGTCAAAAGTACTCTTTTATTTACAGTCATATTACAAAATCCACACACCCACAAGGACAAAAAGTCACCAGTACAGGTTGTATAAAAATGAAATGACGTCCTCTTTCTTTTATCTCAGATTGCCAACCTTTCGCTGATTTAAGATCCTAATAACTGATCACTTGAATTTCCTGTGAAAACTCCCAAAATGCATTGCATCTTCTGTCGCTGCCTCATGCAGAAATAACCTCAAGCCGACTTGACTTTTTGGCCGATGTCAGACCAGGCACCACATCAAAAAGAAACAACAATGTTATGTGGCAGCCTTGTGGTCAGAATGCATGTTGCACTGAGACCACAGCATTTAATCTGCGATTCCAGCTAGGAACCTTTGCTACAAATCACTTACCCTCTCCTCTCAATTACTACTACGGCTGTTCTGTCCACATTTGAAAGAGAAAAATCCAAACCACTATACTATATAAGATATAACACAATTTAATGGTGGACTTAATCATGGCCACAGTCTTTATTAACCAGCTACAGCCAGCTGATTACCTGTTTGACACAGAGAACTTTTAACCGTTTGTTCAAAACAGTAATACGTTGTATAAACTGCACTGTACTGTTTCATGTGAGAGATGCTAACATGCTACGTGACATTTAGAATAGTTTAAATCCTAATTCTCTTTTTACTAACCTTTTATTTTGCCTTTCAAGTTGGTATTTGTTCTTGTGCTAGTGTCTACTCAGCTGTATTCTGTTAGTGCTTAGCAAAAGTTCACTTAAATGCCGAGCAGAACAAAAGTGTGAGAGTACACCTGTGGTGGAAAAGTGGGCAACAAACCATTTAAAAGTAATATACTTGAAAAAGCCAAAGAACAAATATGTTCGGGATACTGTTTGGACAGGGCAAATAGCTTATCAGCGACATGTGAACGTTTAGAAGCTTGAAGCTCCACTTTCATGTGATGCCACATATATAACGATGATTTCTGTAACTGTGTAGCCAGTGTCACTGAAAATGCACAAGCCACCACCTAGTGGGTTGTTGGAAAAAACGCAGGACACTTTGGTTCATATGATGCTGGTCTAATATATGGAATGAAAAGCTTGCAGTCAATAATACACTTGTATTATATGTTTTCATGATAAAAATCAGCCCTGTGTTTTGACAGAAATTCAGTTCATAGCTGCAATCTCTGGCCCCCCTGACTCATCACAGTAAAATCTGATAGAAAAGTACGTTTTGCTTTCCTTTAATAGTATTTTCAACATTCTAAAGAAGTGAAAAAAATATTGAAATTGTAGAAAAAATACAACCTTACATCAAATTCGTCAAAAACATAACTCGATGACCCACCATATCTTCGTAAAGAATCACTCAGATAACCATACCTGCCACTTTGAGCCTCAGATGTGAAGTCCTGTAAATGTATTTTAAATTTCGTTGCAATCAATAAGCTTCTACTTATCAGCTACCAGTTTAACAGATGCAGACACATCTTGTGACAGACCAAAACAGAACTTGTGTGATGACTTCTTGTAATGACAACGAGTACACGACAAATTAAAAGAAAAAAACAAAATAGAAAACAACAAAAAAAATGGAAGTGAATGGCTCCATCTCGTCCAGGTCACAGTCCCTGATGTTTCTGCTGGTAACCTGAGAGTCAGCAGCTTTGAGAAACTGGTTAGATGAGTAGTGAAGGGGTGGGTTTCTTGCCTGGCCAAGTTTCTTTGGCATACTTCTTTTTTCGTGGCTCGTTGTGGGTCTCCGGTAGGTAAGGAGCTGTAACAGGTGTGGGGTTGAGAGTGACAGGTGGCTGTGGAGCCTCAGGGGCCAGGTCTACCTCTGGTGCTGGGTTAGGGAAAGGGAGAGGAAGCCCTCCCTGCATGGCAACACCTCCTGGAGCTCCTATCGGCTGGTTCTCATGACTGGTGGGAGGCAAGTCCCCATAGAGACCACCACCAAAGCCGTAGCCGTGCATGCGTTTTGAAGTCAAGTCATCAAAACCCAAAGTGTTCTGGCCCTCTAATCTCCGTTTCTACAGCAGGGATAGCAGAGCATCAGCTTCACAGTTCATACACTTAATACATGTTTACCTTTCCAAGTCATACAGCTAGACCACTGCAAATGGTAGTGTTACACTGGGCATACTGGGGCCACCCAGTGAGCTACACAGGACAACTTTTTATTTTTGCAAAAAATGCACATTTATCACCTTAAAAATTACATTTCTTTAACCATCCTGTCAGCTAAATGTATCTGACATCAAAACTCACCTTTATAGGGATGACAGCAGTCTGCACCATATTTCTGAAGCGCCCAACAGAGGGGTCTATATCCTCTGTAAAGATTTAAAGAACAGTTGGTATACATTAGCGCTGGGGGCATTTCTTCTCATTAGAATTCACAATCAACATATTTGATCAGTGACATATCAGCCATAAGCCACCTCACTGCAAACCCACATTAATTAATGCGTTTCTAGCCTGGAATGAAAAGTATCCAAATTTAGTTTATTTGGCTTAATCTTAACTAATCTAATCATCAAAGCTCATTTTCTTCTCATGTACATGCTGTAAATAAAATAACAATCCACTAGTTTTTGGGTAACTAACTTGAGTACCTGGATTAATGATGGAATCTTCTTCACTGAAGGTAACTCTGGAATTTTTTCGTTTCCTCTTGGGCCTCTGGATTTCCAGGTTGCCTTCCTCAATGGTGAGGAGGGAGATGCGCTTGTTGTGAGCTGTGTTGAACTCTGTCAGGTTCTGGCAGGTTAAAAACATTACATATGAGCAAAATAGCTGCATGAATGTCAAAATATCCCAACATAACAACACGATATACCGGAACAAACTTGATAGAAAAAAACAGTATTATAAATAGGGATGGGTATCGTTTAGGTTTTATCCGATACCGGTGCCAAATCGGTACTTTTGAAACGGTGCCGGTGCTCAAACGGTGCTCAAACCGGTGCTTAAAGAATGGAGAACACAAAATTGGTCCAAAAACCTCTCATGTTCAGCTGTTTTTTGTAAAAATATAACAATGTTAGCCTTTTCTGCAGCTATGGGGCATATATGGTATCACTCTTGGCTGGAAGCAGTGCTTAAACAATGGAAAAAACACAAACTTTGTCCTAAACCTCTCATGTTTAACTGTTTTCCACTTTTTCTTTGGTCATTTTAGCCTTTTTAGCCAGGGTGAAGGGAGTATCTGCCATCAAACAAGAAGACAGCAGCATGTAGCTATGATGATGTTTGCTAGTTCGCCTTACATGCATTAATGTAATAACGTGGTTAGCCTGCTCACGCAGAGAAGAACGGCTGCTGCTGCATCATCATCCGTCATCATTTCTGCTACACTGGCAGGGCTAGGGGCCAGGACTCTCCTCTTCGTGTTTTTGGGGGATGTTGCATAACAGGCAACCCACCCGCAGTAGATGTGCTCGGTGTGAGGTCTCGCAGCAAGCTATCAAATACGGCGCATTTCTGGGCTTTTAAAAAAAACGCTATGCGTCGCCAGGTGTTTCATCGGATTCGAGGTGTTACCTCCTTTGACAGTATCACAGTATCAGCTTAAAGCACTTGTTGCAGGCTGCTGAGTTTGCATATTTTGCTATGAAGTACAGCCAGACTTTTAACCGCTTCGCCTTGGGCATTTTTAATCTGTAGCTCTGCTTTAACAGAACGTACGTACGTACCTGGCCCCGCCTACTATCCTCGGAAACGTAAAATGATTGGCTAGAATCTAAAGTGTATCACAGCTCAGGGAAATAAAGCACCGAAATGTGCGCTGCTTTTCGGTCTGGTTACTACCGTTTATGTCAGAACCGGTGCCATCATGGCACCGGACACCGGTACCCATCCCTAATTATAAAGTGTCATATCGTGATAATTTTGTGAGGCCACATCGAAAAGGCTCGGATGAGCTTTCCAAAGTTCTACAAGTTGTGCCTCCATCCCTTGTGTCCAGATCACACGCTGCACTGCCGTGCTACTCCGTCTTTTTCACCGACATTTATGCGTTTGCGCATGCGCAGTGTGAGCGGCTGCGGTGACACCCTCACGACGGTCGTGAGGATTTCAAACCTGTTTGAAATCCTCCCGACCAAGCGATTGATGATCGGGAGCTGGTCGGGAGGTGTTAATCACTTCTCGTTCCCCACGTATACTACATGATGCACGATGAAGGCCAAACTCGGGCCGATCACCAAAACGGTCGCACGACTCAACAATCGGCTCAAAATGGGCCAAAAATCGCACAGTGTAAGCCCAGCTTAACTTATAAAAATAACACGTGGAGTTTTCTAGTCAGAAGACGTATCGCAGTATCATGTGCATTATGAGTGAAGGGGTTACAAATTGAAGAGCTTAGCCTATTTAAACAGACCTAATTTAGTGTTTTTTAGTGCACCAAAATACATACTGTGGACCTGAGAGGTATTCACATCAGCCATGATATTCCTTTCCCGTGCAGTTCATTTTTCAGAATATAAACTAACTGTACCTCCAGTTCTGTCTCTTCTTCTGGAAGCCCAAGCAGTCCTTTCAGCTCCTCATCATCTCCTGTCTTGCTGTCCCCTGTGCCAGCACTGCCTTGGGTTTGAGGTTTCTCTCTGATGGTGTAAGTCCGTGTTGAGGCCCCAAAAGATATTGTAGAGTCTATGGGAACCTGCTGAGGCTTGTGGGCCTCCAGCCGAATGTGTCCAAGGAAAGTACCGTGTGCTAAATGATGACATCAAGCACAGTTTTAGGACTGATGTGTGTAGCTAAGCCTGATGTAATAATGAAACAACAATAATTCAAGGTAGTCAAACAATACATTTTGTCAATATTTGGTAACTTTTCTGACTTGCCTGACCCAGCAATATTAAATACTAATATAACAATGACCTCTGCATTAACAGAGGCCATGTTTAAGCACATAATGTCTGGTGTGATCAAACTGCAATTTTTCTTTATATCCAGTTATTCTCATAAATGTGATTTTTAGTCCATTCTTAATTTTATCATCTATAACATCATTTTCATTAATACGTTTTTGCTAATATTTTTAAAAAGGTCCAATGCGTGCCACTTTCTTGCCAAAACTCAGTTGCCAGCTGGCATATCATGTTTCTATTTATTTTTTGCAGCTGGTTATAACAAACGAGAAAGAGAGAATGCATAACTGCTACACAAGACAACTACTTCTTTTGAGTGCTCCCCTTAGCAGCCACCACCCACTCTTTCCCTTTCACTGCCATAGCCAACTAATATGTCATCTGCTCCATCCTTAGTCTCCAGCCTTACCTACATCTCACTCGCTCCTAGTGTGCTGTATTCCTAGCCAACCAGTAATCCTGTCTAATTCCTTCATCTCCCTGACTACTGAATATTTGATTACTTTCTTGTACTGTGTTATTCCATGACAAAGTCTCCTTGTTTGCTCTGTCCAGACGATGCACCAAACAGCTTTGCCTGAGCACTTCAGCTGTATTTTCCCAGTCATCTGGTAAATTTCCCCTAAGACCCAGAGCCTGTCTCCTCAACTCCTCCCTAAATTCCACGCCAGCATTCTTCCTCCATAAACTTCCACCATGGAATCTTTGGCTCTGCCATCACTCTGCTCTTCTGCTAGATTTCCAAAGTCATCCTACAGACGACCATCCAGTGCAGCTTAGCTACCACCTCACCACCACCTTGCAGTCTCCTGTCTGTTTATATAGTCCGAATTACACATTTATTACAAAAACAGGACCTTAAATAAACAATAAGGTTTCCAATTACAATCTGACCCTGATGCTTAGCATCATTGCTTTAAAAACTAGCTGATTATCAAAACAATTAGAATATTGTTGTGGATTATTTTTGTCTATCCAACAAATTATTCGAGCGATTATGAGCACTACTGGCTGCACGTAATAGATTAATTTTATTCCCTTTTAGCCCTTAGCTTTTTCAGACAGTAACGTAGAGTGTACAAGTATGACTGAAGATCATGTCTTACTGCTGTTGAGGTCTATGAGGAAGACCCTTTTCAGGTGTTTGTGATAGACTAGTGCAGCGTGAACACGAGAGCACGACTGATGGTCAATGGTGAAGTCGCACCAGTCGGGGTTCCTCCCAAATAGGTAGTACTTCTTTTCATCTATGATCAGTTTCTAGAAGGAGAGACACGAGTTAGTGACTTGGCTTTGAAAACAAGCCAGTGAAGAAGGCTGAATAACATTTCTGTGCCTCTGAGCCATAACTCCACAGTGTTGCTTCCACTGAAAAGCTTAAAACTCAGGGCTGATTCTACTGTCGCACCGTTTGAAGCCCTGCAGCCAAAGCAGACTGTCAGGCTCGTATCTGGTGCATTCAATTAACCCTACTACCAGCATTATTCTTGCAGTTCACAAGTATGCAATACTATAAATTGTTGGTCTAGTGTAACATCTCCAAACTTCCAGTTACCTCTATCAGTTTGTCCCCCTTCATCACGTCCAGGTGGAGCCCAGGGGGCGGTTTGCCTGCCCTAAGAGAAAACATTTTTAAACATTAAAACTGTCTAAGTTAATGTTATACGTGGACAGTGGATCATTATTCTAAATAAATGGCTACACTCCATTGTCTCCCCTTGCTGCAGTTAAGGATTTGTTCATAGAAACGACTCACTCACCTCTGCACTCATAGAAACGTGTTCAAGATTGATACTTTTACATACAGAAAAACTTATTAAATTATATCCTGCGTATACATGTGATTTATTTCTTCTTTTCATGATCAGAATTAAAACTGCACATAAACGATGGGTCTTAATAAGAAAAAAAGAGGCAACGCCATTTGTAGATACACACCAGCGTTAGCCTGCTCAGATGCTAACATTAGCCACTGTGAAAACCAGCTATTCTCCTCTGTAGAAAGTTACATTGATAATTAAGTGAATGCTAATCTGCTCATTTGCACCTGATATCACATAACAAGCTAACGGCTACAACTTTAGCACGTGCATTTTCTCACCATGATGGACAATCAAAAGGAGGGGGACTGTCTTTGCTTATTTTAGTCGCCATCTTGCCTCAGCTTCTCAAAGCAGAGCTGCATGCTGGGTAAACGTCACTTCGGATTACTGGGAAATGTAGTCCTGTAGTACTGCCAAACATTGAATAGAATATTAGACTACGTTTTCTCATTTACTCCGACTTTTACTTAAAATAAGTGGTAATACAAAATAATACATGAATTTTCTAAGAATGTTTAAACCCATGAGGGGGGGGATTAAACTAACACCAACTTTGAGTTACCACAAGAACCAGCAGGGGTCCCTATCCCCCAAATTTCTAAGTTAACACTGTTAAAAGGTCAAATCAGATAAAATAACTGATATTTGTTTCGTGAGCAGCTGGTGGTTTGAATGAAGCTAGGACTGTGGGTCTATCTATTTGGGGCAACGGTACTAATAGCTGGTGTGGGCGGACTCTGTGTCAAGCACTGATCTTTAGAGCTTTTTGTGGTTCTTGGAAACTGTGAGTTGAGTCAAACGCTAAAAACCACTGCCTGCCTTCCTTGATATGTCAAGGTGGGAGGATATCTAGCCTCTCCTTGCTGCAGATAGAAGTGTCATAGGCTTAGAAAAGCACTAAGAGCAGGAAGTGCTGAGAGAGAAAGATGACACATGGCTAAAACGAATATCACAAAGAGCCTGAAATATTAGTGAAGAAAAGCTATCAGTGTGTCCTCGCATCTGTGCTCTGAGAGTTGCTCTTTTGCATTTTTAAAGGTTATCATAGTGCATGTATTTATTTAAACCTTGCGCAATGTGTTCACACTGATTTTGGCCACACCGTTAAGTAGAGCAGCTTGACTATCAAACAAGAAAAAAGAAATATAACACGTTCACACTGCAAAATTGCAATTGCGATTTGCTCCTTTTAAAGTCTGTCATCCTCTCCCCCTTTCTCTCCCTCTCTCTCTTTCACTCTTACACACACACACCCACACACACCCAAAAAATTAAGACATATAAAAAGCTCAAAGTTAGAGTGTGGATGTTTTCTTTTATTCTTCATAGCAGGCTTTATGCTGTAATCCCCCAAAATTTAATAAAACATTCTTTTGGATACTTATTCACCATCTTCACAGCAATGAGGCTTTGCCAGATTGCTTTGTCCCCGTATGTGAATGCACAAGTTGTGCAAAGAGATCCTGTAACTTCCTCATTCACTTTTGTGGTTTTTAACTGAGAAAGCACCCCCGTTTTGTGCTGCGCTTGTCATTTGCTGCCTGCCTTCATTTTTGGTTGCACACACTCAGAGGCAGCAGTGATGGCAGGCGCCACTGCTTTGCCACTTCAGGAATTCATCGCGTCATTGGACGATACCTGTCTGCCAAAACTTTTGCAAGTTTGCTCTGGAGTATATTTCCAAGGTAGTTTTTTATTATTATTATTATTACTTTTCCTCAGTGAGATGGCGTATACAGAAGGACAGCACTTACGAGATTATAGATTACTTCATTGCTGTGCGCTTCTCTGTGTTGTGTCTGTCTTTCATAAATTCAAAGTTACAATCTAGTGTACATTCCTTTTACATTTTGTACATTTTTAACCCTAAATTAGACGTTATTATATATAAAAAGAACAGTGAGCATTTGTTGTATTGCTCATGGCTCGCAACTGGAAACAATTCCCATTAGAGTGTATGCGTTCATGTGCTAGTTAAGAAATCATAATCATTTTTGTTCCTTCAGTTTCTTGTTTTCCATTCCAGGTTCTATATATGAAATTTCTGGGAGTGAAGTGTGCTTTTCCACTGGGGATCTAATAAAGGTCACTAAAATTGAGCTCCTATCAGTTTCCTGTCAAGACGTAGCAAACAATGAAACATTTGAGCTGCCTATCAGCCACACAGGTTGGTCTAGAGAAATTCTTGTAAGAATGGTTAAATCTATTTTGTAGAACTACAATGACTTTTCTTTTCTTCTCAGGCTTGTTCAGGGTCGTGCCAGAGGAGATGCCATACAGTACGGTAGAGGAGATGGTCAGCATGAGGCCGGTAGGCCTCGACTCCTCTCTTCCCTTCACTTTCTCCAGCCACTCCAAGATGACCATTGGCAATTTAGCACTGGGAGCTGGGACAGCTTTGACTGTGCTCTCTGTTGAGAAGCACAAGGATCAAGAGGATCAAGTCCGCTGCCTTATTCGAGGACAACAAGAAGCCTCAGCTGAAGTGTGCATCCCTGTTTCTTTCCGAGGGGAGTTCTATGAGTGTGAGAGTGAGGAGCGCTTTACCCTGCGGGAGATCATGTCCTCGTCGTCCCTGCGTAGCCGAAGGTTTCGCTTTGTCAATGCTACCAAGTGTGATCGGCCTCTTATGCTCAGTCCAGTATACCATGTCCAGGCCGTCATGAACTGTAAGAATAACCTACTTTTTAACTATTTAACTACTATTTAACATAATGTTGATCTGGATTTGTTATTTGTGTGTGAACCCCACCGTGTGTTATGTTAATGCAAAGTTTGTGAACTTCCACTTTAACTTCCACCTTAATTGTGAAATACTTGGTTCATGACATTTTATTGTTCCTCTACATCTGTGCACATTTATGCACTACATAAACAACATTTGTGCATATTAAAATTTTACACTTGAAGCCAATGACATATAGTACATACCATGCTATAAAACAGTTAAAGTTAATGCCACCTTGAAAAACATCAGCATATCATTAAAAGCAATTAATCTATATGATGCACTGTTATGATTGCTTATGATTATATGATTGCTTATATTTGTAACCTCAATAATTTAAATTCAGAACAAAAAAAAGCATAGTTCACCTGTACTGCACTCATACCAAAGTTAAATATACCTAATATGCATGACTGCCTTCCTCTCTTTTGTCTACAGTGAGGAAGAATGTGGTGAAGTTTCCATCCAGCTTAGAAGTGGATGTGGTCGATGTCACCGAGCTGTGTAAAGATGTGCATTTTATTGTACCCCTTTCTCTGAGTGAAGTCCACTCTGAGCCGAATAAATCATTCCCTGGAGTGGTGGAGATCATCGAAGACCCAGAGACGCGCTCCCTGTTCAAGTGCAGCTGGCTACCGGAGCTTCGCAAGAATGAGCACCTGATTTTTCACAAAAAAGGAACCTCGCCCATGATTTTATTATCCACTTTGAAAAGCAGGAAAACACCGCAGTACTTCCTGGTGTCTCAGCAATATGGTGGACGTTTCCGGAGACGGCCAAGAGAGTTTAATTCAGTATACGAGCTGTACGTTGCTTCAATCCACGCACCAGGTCTGAAGGTCAGCGTAACAAGGAACTGTGAGGAAGTGGAAGAGGAGGGACTCCCTGCCCTCAGTGTGGGGGAACAGCTTGAGGTTGTGCGCTGCGATAGGATGGTTTTACCCTGTGAAGGCAAAGCAGGACAGAAGCAGTCGGTAGAGGCTCTTTTGTGTTATCGCCTTCAAGAGTCGGACGATGATGATGATGATGATGATGATGATGATGATGAGGATCAGGTGAAAAGGGAGGATGAAAAGGAAGAGATTATTATGCCTCTTTACATGGAGGGTCACTTTGTGGAAGTACTCAGTGACAACAGGAAGTACAAACTCAGTGACTTGGGGAAGGAGTTTAGCTTGCCTCTGGATGTTAAAGTGGTGGGCCGTGATACAGAACTCGAGAAGGATCCCCTCTATGGGTTCTCATGTCTCAGAATAGAGGCAGCTATGTTGGAACCCACCATTCAGGCAAGCTTTGTACACAAGCCAGAGTACTGTTTCGAGATCCCAACGCAGTGGCTCTCAATGTCTGTCTATTTTACTACAGACCCCCTCCCATGGCCCAAAGATCAACCCCCCACGTGTCAAGTGGAAAGAGTTACCGAAGTTGCAGACACATTCTTTTATGAGTTTCGCAAACGTGGTAACTCAGATGCGGAGCCGCCACCTCGACCACCAAAGCGAAACATGTCATTTTCGGCACCTCCCAAAAAAACAAAGAAATCAAAGAAGGCAAACAAATCCAAACATCAAGGAGACAAAAGCGTCCCAACCAAACAGTTCAGCGACTTGACTTTGAATAACAAAAAGAGGCCCCCCGCCCCACCACCTCCCGTGAGTGACTCTTTTCATGCTTGTATAACATTTTCGAAAGCTATTATTATAAAGGCTAAAGCTCAGCTTAGGTTGTCTAGATTTTCTTGTCACGTCAGGTTTCTCTTGAAACCCCACTACGGTGAAACTAATATACAGATTCTCATAATGTGACTTTCAGGAAATGAACTAAGCAAAAATAACAAATTGGTGCTTCCACTTTTTTCCTGTGGTAAATACGCCATGCATGTAATAAAACAGAAGTTTCCTCTTTTGTGCAGGCTAATGAAGATGAGCCCCCACCACTTGTGCCCCGAAAGTTCTCAGCGGCTGACCAAACCATAGGCAAGGCTCTGCCAAACACTTATGTACAAATGAAGGAGTCTGCTAAAACAGGTGGGGCTCTGTCTGATATAATGTTTTAAGAGAGCCACCGATTTGTCTCTTGCAAAACTTATAGTGCAGCTGCTGGACTAGTAAAGCATTCTCTATGTTTATATTAAAGCAGTGTTTGCAGGACAACCTCTAAATTTGAGACATTTTCACCATGGGAAAGAGTTTATATACTGTAGGGTTTATATAAAGACCCCAAAAAGTTGAGAATACTGGCAGACTTTGGCTTCCCTCTACATCTCTAAGACAAATGTGAGCGTGACTGTTCACAGAGCCACAGAGAATTCACAAAGTCATCAAGACCACTAAAAGCACATAGAGTAACATTTTTTCTGCCATAACGCACAGAACTAAATTTAAAGTAAATGAATATGAAGAAGGGTTAAAAATCAGCTTCACCTGCACTATATACACAAAAGTACTGGTCAATACATTTTTCATATTTGAATTCAAAGGGTTTTAGTCCCATTTCAGCAGCTGTATAAAATCAAGCATCTTGCCATGCAGTCTGCCTTTGCAAACATCTGATAAAGGATGGTTTGTTCTAAAGAGCTCGTGTCAATAGATAGATAGTCCACCATCCGCTGTAACATATAGCTGAAAAGTGGAAGCGTCTTAGAACCACAACAGCTCAGCCATGAAGTAGCAGACCGTGTAAAGTTACAGAGCGGGGTTGCCAAGTGCCGAGGTGCACAGTGCGTAAAAGTTGCCAAACATCTGTAACGTCAGTAACTGCAGCGTTCCAAACCTCCTTTGGCATTAACATCAGCACAAAAACTGTGTGCGTGGAGCTTCAAGGCATGGGTTTTCATGGCTGAGCAGCTCCTGTAGCTGTAATGTGCAGGTGACCCAGTACTTGTATCCACGTAGTCTACAAATACACAAAACCAAACAGTGAACATGAACTGAATAGTAATGAAAAACATATCAATGTCTTATTGTCTCAGTAATGTGTAATTTATATGTAAAAAACACATACGTAAGTATATTCAATTAAAAGTATGTGCATATGCATATGTAAATATACAAATTACCTAATGTATTAATAATGCATTAGATGCATTAAATGCAAATAATAAGAATTTAGCCGTGTTTATCACACCATGTTTATCGTCCATTAACCATAGACGCAAACTTACACAATAACCACAGACCGTAAACAGCATGTGCAGATTGAGAAAGTCTATGGTTTTGGGAGACTTCATCATTTCTAATATATTCATGCTTTTATTTACTTACTATTACTCTTCGTCACTTAACAAAATCCACAATGACGCCTTAATTCCAAGTGTGTTCCTGTATAAGATTCAACCCATCACCCAATAGTATCTCAGGAGACATTCTTCCTATAGAAGCGAAATGTGTTTAGTCATTTCGATTGGCTGCATCAGGAAGTGAAGTGAAAACCTGTGATAGGTGGTGTATGTGATGGGTGGTGCATAAATGTTTGGTGGTGCATAAATCGCATGTTTTCTGAAAGGAAGACATTCGGCGGCACATTTGATAAATGACAGTTAGGATGAATATAAGAATATTGTGAAATATAGTATTACTAACAATAATCTTTCCACCAGGGAGTGTGCCTGACGATGAAAATGAGGACAGTGACCATGACTATGAAACTGTGGATGACACTTTGGCTGTTATGATGAAGAAAGCACAAGAAAATGTTATGTACTACTAAAGGAAATATCTTCTACATCTTCTGCAACAGAGAAAAATCCTGCTCGAGCAGTGAGAACTGAACTGTTCCCTATCCTACAAGTGCTGTGCAGGGTTGGTTGACATGACATCATTCAGCTTAGCCCAGAATAAATACAAACTTGGTGGTGTTTTCACATCTGTTTTCTCACGTGATCAGCAAAATTTCTTTTTACCTCATAACTTTATACCCAGAACTATACTTCACTGTTTTCAGTAATCGTGTATTCAAACTTTGAACACATACCACTCTTGTAGTTCAAACACTTTTTATTGTACACAAACTTGTTTAGAAATTGTTGATTTAACCATGTAGTAATTGAGGCTATGTCTTTCAGCTTTGTGTACAGGTCCGTATTTATATTGTGAGGTACTAAGTAGCTAGTTACTGTATATAATGCCTTCTTTTGCATAGTTACAGCAACAAACTATAGGATAATATGCAGTCGAACATAACACCATAAATTACAGCCTTTAAAATTACCAGTGTTAAATCAATAACTTCTCTCAAAAATGCATATTAATAAGCTTCAAACTGGCTTCAATGGATTGTATTCTGTTGCACAAGTATACAACATATGTGTATGTCAAACTCCTACTGCATAGATGCAAACTCTAAAGAGAAATAGCTCACCCCACTCATTGATGGAAGGCATTTGTCTAAACCGCAACATTGTATCGCTGCAGCACCGGTAGCAGAAGCCGTCCCTCTAACCACATCAAACTATTTATCTGTGAACAGAAATGTATTTGCCTTTTTTTTTTTTTTTTTGCAAATTAACTCCAAGGAGGAGTAGAAACATTTCCACTGAAAATGAAAGTATGTTTTGCATCTTTGTTAACCGATGGACAATCCATTTTGTGCCATTTTTCTTTGAAAGATTATTTCCACTGCATGTAAATGTGTGGTTGATTTTAATTTTCTATTAGACATTATCATAAAGTATGATTTCTATATGAAACTGGACCTATGTGGTTTATTCCAACTTTGTAAAACTTTAAATAAGATCTTATATTATCTATAAGAATGTGTGTGAAACTCTAAGATAAGTGTTAAAGTCAGCTTGTGGTTTTACAGCTAGATGTGTGAAAGCAAATGTGAATTACGCATGTTAGTTTTTCTAAAATGCAAAAAAACAAAATCCCCACCCTGATAGACACAGAATAATATATAGATATATATACACGTGTGTGTATACTAATGTATCATATATTTACACACACGCCTATACCAGAAAAAGGGGCTTATACAACTTGATAAACTGAACCAACAGAACAAAAATACATTTTGAATAATCAATTTATTTTGGCAAAACTAAATTACATAGACAAAAAAAAAGTTGGATTACTTATGTTCCAAATCTTTAAAAAGAAAGAAAGAAAGAAAGATGTTTTACAGAAGAAGAAAGATACATAAACAGAAAGAAAGTAGTAACTGCCAACAATAATCTGAGTGACAGAAACTTTTTCGGGCGAAATGGCTGAAGCAACATCAGGAATACAGGATGTGTAAACCTTGAGTTTCACCATTTGTAAACCACGTGTTCTTCAACAAACATAGACCACAGTGCCGACAGACTTGCAGCATTTCGCACAGCTCTGTGGCATTATAGACTCAGGGAGGTTGTTACTTATGTGATAGCTTTCGGTAATAAATGATGTACCAATTATTTCAAATACGTAACCCCACTGATGGTAACAAGATGAATTAGTCTAGTCATCACTGTCAGTTGATTTGTAGTGATCTTCGTCGATGGTGGAAAAGATATGACCTTCGTTGCTAAGGAACTCCACAGCTTGTCTGTTAAAGCAAAAGGAAACAGCATTTTAGAAGTGCTAAAAATCAAATAAAAAAAAATCCGAAGGGTTACCATAATAATTTCATGGTATTATTATTAATAATAATACCATGAAATAAAATATTTGTGAACTGAGTACCAAGTAGACAAATCATTTCCTGTACACTAAAGGAAAATCTCTTTAAAAAAATACAATAAAAGCATAAAATCTAATATAAAATTATATATTAGATTTTTTTCTTTTATTGTATCTTTTTCACTCTGGTACAGTTTCAGAAAACAAAGCAAAACTACCAAATTAGCATGCAGTGGGTGTTTCACTCGGGTCATTCTAAAGTCTTGGACATACACTTCCTGTAGTTTGCATAACGTATGTACTGCTAACACCAAAAGGGTGTAACTGCATTTTTCTATTATTATTATTATTTTTTAAACTGAGGTTGTACTGTCCCTGCTCAAATTTTGCATAGTGGGATGCACCAAAAGAAAGTAACTGAGAGCAAAGTTTTTATAAACTGACCCAAACAAAGTCCTTCAAGACCACATTGTCTTGAAGGACAAAGACAATGTGGTCTTGATCCGTAATAAGATAAGGAGGAAACTTTGTTATCTTGACATTCACCATCCCTTAATAAAGCTACCGTACTTTTATCAAGAAGTCAAACTAAAGCATTCAGCTTGTCCTTTAAAGCTGAATGCTTTAATGCTCTAATGTTTTAGAGCATTAAAGCAGCTTGCTAGAACACATCTAAAGTTAACTCTCCATCACAAATAATGTGTTAACGCTTGACTTGTAAAAAACAACAACAAAAAAAGAACACTTTAGCCACTACAGGCCTTCTCTCTTGGTTTCAGTTTGTTTAACAGCATTGTACCTCCAGTGACTGTGTTGTTCAGACCAAGTCCATTTTGCAGATAAAGGGTTGAGAATTTAAATTGTGGGAATTCATTTTGTAGTGAAACTTTGTTGCAAAATCTCTTTGCTATTTGGAAAAAATGTATGTTGTAATTTTGTGTGAGCTTCTCTCTCTTTGAAACCATCCTTTTTATGACGGTACAAACCCAACGTAAAAAGTAAAATAATAATTTGAACGTCATTTAAGTGGATGCAGCTTAGTTTGCCTCTTGGTCTGTTTCAGTGTATGTAAGGGCTTTTCTACTTTTCCAACAGTCAAAAAGTAACATTTTATATTGTTTTATCACTTTAAAACTTACTTGATCACAGCAATACTCATGCTGCCGAGTCTCTTCTTTAGTTCTTGAATGCTAATACCCTGCGGTTCTGGACAGCTTCTTATCAAACACAGCACCTTGAGAGAGAAAAGTCGACAGGGTAAGCAAGCTGACACACACTGCTAAAAGAAGCTATGTTCCAGTCTACTGACTTCTTTTTCTGAAAATGTTTTTTATAAAACAACAAATCTTTGATGCAGTTCACACAAAGAAGTCGAAGACAGGATGTAAGAGTCAACGATCACTGTTTGGGTTTACATAAATAAACGGGTGTAATAGCTGTTCTTTTCAGCATTCAGATACAGTGCCCCTTCATTTCTCACCACAGCTTATCTATGATAGTTAAGAACTGTGAATTTCTTGTTACCGCTGTCTGATTTATTTAGGCTCACCTGATTCTGGTTTGCACTTAACCCATTGTTGGTCATGTCGTTGGCACCTGCATAGCCTCCTGCATTCCCATCCATGCCTCCCATGGTGGGTCGTGACATGGGCATGGCACTACTGCTCATTCCTCCTCCGGCAGCCGACTGAAAGAGAATGAAATTGCACGTTTTCAACATTATACATAGATTTGATAAAGGATACAGAACAACCTTCAGAGACAGATATGTAAAAGTATGACACTGAAAATGTGATTACGACCGCCTGATACACATTCATCAAAAAAAAAACAAAAAAAAACCATGCATCTCAAACGGAAAGGTACCCCTGGCTATTATTAGCCAATCCATTTATAACAGGCTGTTGGTCAATTTCATAAATAAATATAGAGCACTTAAAACAAGTGAGTGTTAAGCCTATTTGGTGGCAGTAACAGTCCGAGTTTGACCTCACGGGTTCCGGCAGTCTACAGAGTATTAGAGGGATTGATGAGCGTTAAAGCCATGTATACTGAAGCAGACTATGCCCTTTATGGAACATAGGATACAAAAAGTAAATTTGCAGCGCTGCAGAAGCAATAGTTATCTAGAAAGCTTAATTTTTATTATGTCATTACTCAGTTTCACTTCTAATGTGTTTCTATATTGACTGCAAATCATTTTTTAAGCCATTTAAAACAAAACAATCATTCTGTACGACCTCTAATGTGTTTAAAATCATCTCTCAAAGCTGTTAGAATTATGGTTTTAATACATAAAACAAAAAGAAAAAAAATAGCCAGGCTGTAGAAGTCAGATAAGGTGTTGACTGGGCTTGGATATTTATACCCATTCACTGAAATCATGTGTGTCTGTGACCATTTATCTGTAGGAGCTCACTCTCACACTTAGCACAAACACAACTAAAAGATGTGACAACGCTGTACTGTTTCTTAGCAATCTGGCAAACAAACTAAGCAATCTTTAACAGAAGTGGTATTCATAGAACCGATCTCAACTTCCCTTTTTCACTTGTTTAGCCACCATTAAAGGCTGTGAAGGTATAAGCACAAGATTTCTCACCATAGTTTGAGGCTTGCTGAGTGCCATGTGTGCTTGGACAACCTCTAACATATGAGAGGTGATTTCATTCATATCCTCCAGGGGCCTGACGCTGAATGCCACAACAGACCTGTGGTTCTAAGAAAGGAAGGCACAAAAAAATAGACACGCCATCATGAATTCAGAGAGGAATTAAAGCGAGCAACATCCACTTCAAGTATTTCAAGTGTTGAAACAAATCTATGTTGGTAAAGGTGTAAAAGCCTTCTTAAGTGGAGCTCAAGTGTAATTTAGACACATGTTAGACACATGTCTCACACACACACACAAAGGTTAATAAATGTTTAAATGTGAACAAGATTAAATATGACATTGTCAAAAATGTTTGTGCAATGAGAAATCATACAGCCGCTTGAAAATTTTACACTGTCATGTTGCCTTTCAATGAAATCATGATGCAAGTCATAAGTTCCTACTTGATTCTGGGTACTGTGCAAATGTTGTTAGCATTTACTTTAAATGAACCATTTCCAATTGATTCACAGTCTGTGTGTGTGTGTGTGTGTGTGTGTGTGGTTATCCGCACGCAAATATATTCTTTTTTTTTTTAATTTAATTTTACAATAAACCTCACTGATAAATAACTAACTCAGCAATATCAGCTGCTGGCGAGTCTCATCCAGTTGTTGGAACTCCAGCTGGCTGTTAGGTCTCGTTCTGCTCTTTAGGTCTCACTGGAGCAGCACATGAGCCATTACTCCACCAGCTGCAGTTAACAATGGGGCAGGAATCAGTCTGGCTGCGGGAAGCAGCTGATTGACTTTGAAGAACGCCACAACACCAACCACCAAGTAAGCTAGTAGAGCAGGGCCTCAAGTGCCGGTGTCCTGCAGGTTTTAGATATGACCCTGGGTCAACACACCTGAATCAAATGATTAGTTCATTACCAGGCCTCTGGAGAACTTCAAGACATGTTGAGGAGGCAATTTAACCATTTAAATCAGCTGTGTTGGATCAAGGACACATCTAAAACCTGCAGGATGTGTCCTCTCTGGAGGACATATCCTGGGGCCTGGAGTTGGACACCCCTGTAGTAGACGGTGGATGGGGTTTGATAGCAACCACACTTTTAAACTAATAAGCGGTCATAGGTGGCAGATATTAAACTCACCTGAAAAGAGCGCAGATTTCCAGATACTTTGACATATGTTCCTGGGGGAAGGACAGTGCTGTCCACACTTTGGTCCTGTATAAATAAAAAGCACATACTTGATCCTTTTCATCCAATTCCAGTTAATTTTCCTTAGGATTTGTGTTACTACTGCCCTTTCCTCTTGGCCTTCTACTTAAAGAAATGTAATGCTAAACAGATATTATAGTATAGTAGCTTTCTCACTATGTAATGGAGTTTATATACACATAATTACCTCATGTTTCAATACAGACTGAGCTTGCAGCAGAGCTGTGATGGTGGATACTTACCTCTGTGTCTACCCATTGCTTCACATCCATGGGAGCGCCTGTCATGTCATCAACCTTGTACTGGATGTTGGTCATGGATTTATCTGTGCTTCTGATGACCCCCACAATGGTGACCTATGACACAGAACACAATTATTATGAAATCTGGAAATATTAGAATAGTTATTACGTCCATGTTGCAAAATGTTGTAACATAAAATGATTTAAAATTCTGCATTTGGTCTGACTGTTAGATAGATGTTTATTTATTTAAAAGGATTTTTAAAAAAGTACAATCAACATAGATGGATATTCAACATAATTTCTGTAAACAAAAGTAACTTGTATTTAAAAGGGAGTGTAAAGTTGCTGTTGTTCAACTGCAGAAGTTAAAAAAAACCCTGTATTACAGAGTACCAAACTAATGCTATTAAGAGATGAAAAAGTAACTGGTTAGTGAACTAACTGAATGGTTTGGCTCACCTGGGCAACATCCACATCTCCTACTCTGAATGACTCATCGGCTTGGGAAGCAGACATTAGCTGAGACACTGTGCAGGGGATTATTTGGTTGGCACGTGTTCTCTGCAAAGACCCAAACACAAATGGGTTGACCTGTCAATTTGTGCTTCCATCACTATACAGAAGTCAACATGTGTACAAAGAGGGGATATCTCACTTGGCAAATGAAGGTATAAGATAAGACTTTATTGATCCCACAACGGGGAAATATTTGCGTCACCTCAGCTCAGGTACAGATATCAGAAGGAAATACAAATAAGTACAATCAATGAAAAAAAGTAAGATAATAAAAGTAATAAAAGTATGGTGTTGCTGGTTTTCAGCACAATTTTTACAGATTTATGTCTGTGTCAAGTCTTTAGTGAATTATTCCGACTTTTAAGTGTAGATATAAGTACAGACCCCCTTTTTCTCTCCCCCCTGGGATAAGGCAGGTGATGCAAATCCTCCTGGAGACTGAGTGTAGCCCCCAGCCATACTGGACTCACTGTACCCTCCTGAAAATGTATAAAGAGGTAAACAACTGTGTCACCGAAATCGTTTATTAAACATGATCTTCATTTGACCCACCTTCACTCACATTCAACACACAATAACAAAGACGTCTGTAGTCAAGCTAACGTGGACCGAAACAACACAGCGACACCGAGTCCATATGGCTGCTTTATAAACACAACGGTGTCGAAATACAACTCACCCTGATTCCACATGCTTCCGCTGTTTGTTTAACTTATTAAAGTAAGGCGTAAAATGTTACGTGCAGTAATGTATGTAGCCAAACGTATTTCTCTGGTCCTCTTCCTCGTTTAATCCCGCGCGCAACCTTCAATGTACAGCGCAGGCGCACAGTGGAACTCCCGCGAAATCTATGATGACGCAGATCTTCTACGTCAGGTAATTCAGCCCTAATTTTTGCTTGTCAGGCTATCGTTCCCCTTCCAGCGCCAAGACTGACCAATGCAAAAGCACAAACTCTGGTCCCAAACCACTGTTTAACATGTACTAACATTATTATTATCATTATTATTATTATTATTATTATTTGCTATATTACTTAATGAAGCTGTCCATGGCCTGGGAGTTACGTCTGCCTGAAAGAGAAACATCAGGGAATGATTTTGAAAGAGTCCTAAGGTTGCTTTCATGAACTTCCCGAAGCACTACGTGCTCACGCGCGGTTTTGCGGCTTTGCAATTGCCATAATAAATCATTTCCAAAGAACATTTGCAAACCCATAGCTGTGTTTATCAAAAACAGACAGATATTGCAAAATTTCCAACGATGATTAAAAACGCCCCTTTACTGTAAAAAGAAATAAGCGAAACAAATAATAACAAAACCAAAACAAAGCAAAACATTTTTTATTTGCATCATCAGCTTGAGAAACAGATTCTCCACAGTTATAACAGCGTCGATTTGGGGAAACACGAGTATCACGCGAGGGCACCATGAATAAAATCCTTTTGTATTTAGTGAAATATTACAGTGTAACAGCGAAAACATTCGCACGTAGATGTGTTTTAATATACTGTGTCTATATACTCCTGCTATGAATGTATGTATATTTATTGGATTCTTAAACAGCGCATGCCCAAATAAGGTAACTGTAAAAGGTGGTCTACTAAATTTAAATTTAGTCCACATAAAAATAGTCTAGGCGTAGTCTACAAGCAGGAATTCGACTCTCAAATAGCTTCACAGATATATGGATATATATAGAGAGCTTTTTTCAGCCGAAGCTTTTTATTGTCTTTAGATTTATTTTGATACTTATTTTTATTTATTTAATTGTATGCAGGCAAAAATGTAGTCTTGCATCATTACTGATAGCGAAGTATCCCCTGCACATAGGGATCCAAACACCTTTAAGCCTCAGATGCGTCATGACCAGTCATCTTATCATGATTTCGCCTTTATAGACTTACGGCATACCTTTTAAACCAGGTCTTGATTTTTGTCGGATGTTTCTTCCTCTCAAAGGCTTCGACATGTCGGCAGTAAGGCTGCTTCTGTCTTGCTTTCTTTTTAAAGAGGCTTTTGCGCTCTCGGGTAAGCATCAGATAAATCAAGTGTATATCTTAATCTCGGGATAACTTACTGGATGCCATTACGCATCGTTCTTACACAGGGAACTTTTGGCACATCACGGATCTCCACTGGGACCCAACGTACAAACTGAGCAACAACAATCCTGCACTGGTGTGCGCATCCAGTGGCAAACGACCTGCAGCCAATGCTGGTAAATTTGGAGACTATGTTTGTGACTCGCCATGGCACCTGATCAACTCTTCTGTTTATGCAATGAAGAGTATTCTACCAAACCCGGACTTCATCGTATGGACTGGGTATGTTACTTTTTTTTTAATGAATATTGCAGGACAGTGCTAGTCTTAAGACTATATCTGGGGAAATAAATGCTTGTTTGCCTTTACAGTCATGATATTTTCAGATTAGTATTTGGTATTGACATGTTTGACTGCAATTAATCCTGAAACAATCTGCTGTGTTACTTCTCAGTGATGACACTCCACATGTTGATAATAAAGATCTGGGAGAAGACGCAGTGCTCAACATTATCAACAACCTCACTGACATCATAAATCGAGTGTTTCCAAGTAATTACAAAATCAGGCGGAAACATGCAAGGTCAACACATATGATAGTGTTTTAGCGTTGGCTGCTTCTAATAAATAATGTCTTTTATACATTATTGTCTTGTTTAGACACTAAAGTGTACTCAGCCCTGGGGAACCATGATTACCACCCGAAGAGTCAGCTTCCTGCAGCCCCAAGCTCTATGTATGACCGAATAGCAGAAATGTGGCAAGGCTGGTTGGATCCAAAGTCAAAAGAAACATTTAAAAAAGGTGAAGAAGGCTTTCTCTAATAGTTACAAATATATGTGCAATTACTTTCCAATGAATGAATACATCAGCTTATGATGCACAGGAAAAATTTAAACACACATTATCTCTTTCCTCTTGCACAGGTGGATACTACACAGAAAAGCTCATGAATCAGACTGGTTTCAGGATGCTGGTCCTTAACACCAATCTCTACTATGATCAGAACAAGCTGACCACGAACATGGATGACCCAGCGGACCAGTTTAGTTGGTCAGATCAGATTCTTACAGAGGCAACCAACAACAAAGAGAAGGCAAAGCATCTCATCTTGTTCATGGATGTTTGGATGTTAGGGACTAGAGCTCAGTAAAAGATGGAGTTTGTAATGAATACAATCCCTGTATAAGCAATTGCCCCTCCAAAAAAGAGATTTGGTCCTGATTGGATTTTAGTTAACTCTGTATTGTTTGGTTTATCAGGTTTACATCATTGGCCACGTTCCTCCAGGTTTCTTTGAGAAGAAAAGAAGTAAACCATGGTTTACACCAAAGTTCAACCAGCGATATTTGGATTTAATTGAGAAGCATCATTCTGTCATTAAAGGCCAGTTCTTTGGCCATCATCACACTGATAGCTTCCGTATGTTCTACAACACAGAGGGTAAGCCACACTGCAGTAATAGTACTCATTTCACCTTGTATTAGTATTACCTGTTTATCACTTAGCCGGAATGCGTCTCCGATATCCAGCATTAACATTAACACACACTAATACTGTTGTTATCAGAGCTGATATCTTGTCCATTTCTACAGGTTCTCCCATTAGTACCATGTTCCTCAGCCCTGGTGTCACACCGTGGGAAACAACACTTCCTGGAGTTAAGGATGGAGCGAACAATCCTGGGATTCGTGTCTTTGAATATGACACAGAAACACTGCTAGTCAAGGCAAGTTTTGGCCTTTACAATTTTCATTAGACATTTATGTTCCTCTAGGGGTGTAGTGGTTAACACATTTGCTTGGCAAGTGAACAGTTGCTAGTTCATTATCAGCCAGATACAAAAATCCCCTTGTATTGTAGCTCCAGAAAGACCATCCGGTGTAAAACGCTGCCAAATCAAACATGTGAAACGCTCCTTGTGGCAACGGGGCAGTCAAAAGTAGCAATCAAGAGCCTAAAAATAGGCTCTTATGCAACTTATATGAATATATATTTGTATTTTAAAAGATTGTAAAACCTTCAGAAATATCTTGTAATGCTTCTATTGTTCGCTTTCTGTGTTTAAACCACATGCTTTCTTTCATGCAGGATGTGGTGACCTATTACCTGAACCTTACTCATGCTAATGTAGCCACAGGACGCTGGGAGAAAGAGTATCGCCTCACAGAGAGTTTCAGAGTACCAGATGCCTCTCCAGCCTCCATGCACGAGGTTCTAAAGCGTGTAGCTGATGACCCCCGCTACCTGCAGAAGTACTATGATTTCAACTCTGTGAACTATGACCTGAGGGATTGTGACAGCGACTGCCGTGTTGACCACGTGTGCGCAGCACGAGAGGTAGACTTTGACAGGTATGAACACTGCCTCGTTAAGGAGGGGGCAGTTTTCATCTATGGTGGCCTCCTGCCACTCATCTCCGTGGCTTTAAGTCTGGTGGTGGCCCATGAGTAATTAATTCAATACTATTTTGAACTATAACTAACTCTGAACTCAGTATGGGTTTATTGTTTCCCTAAACCAACATATAAGCTTTCTCCCTCAGAATCTATAAATATGCAATAATCTTTTGTTTCAAAATTATTAAAATCATGTCCACACGTGTATCACTGACCCATTCAGCAATGCAAACTCCCCCTCTGACTTTCTGACTGGCCGTATGACGTTCCACCTTAAAAACTGCACACTTTTAGCAGAGGAATCTGAGAATAGCTTTCTGGTGTCAACATTTGTAATGAATTTCATTCTTTAAATTATAATTCAAGAGAGACATCAAGAAGCAGGAAGTATTTGTTTTAAATGTCACTATTTAACATGTAGCGCTATAATAATGCATTTTCATACTTTCAGTTATATTACATCTATAAATGAAATGAGTCATGCTCCAGTGTGTAATTAAACTATGGAAAAATGCAACCTTTGTCTTCAGTAATCTTTGGTGTGCCCCTTGACCTTGATTTATGGGTACTGGCTGAATACTTTGTTTCAAAACTACACAGTATTCTTGTGCCTCTAAAGGTCAGCTACCATAGTTTTATTTGTGTAAACTCTACTGTATCTTGTTGTCAATCCAAAACTCAATCTTATGAATTTCATGTACATTAGCTAAAAAAATCGATTATATCAGGATTTTATATATAATAAATGTCATAACATTACTTCTATTGTCCATGCAACTTCAAAGCAAAGCAATCAGTTTTGGAAATATTATAAGATAAAGTTGTATTATCTGTGTTCTGTGATAACGCCTGGCATTTCATATCTTGTTATAATGACTTAATAATCTTTTGATAGCTGCCTGTAAACGCTGTAAAGTGTCACTACAGAACATGACAGACGCTGGACTTTGAGCCTCATGTGAATACACTTTTATTGAGAATGTGGATTTGTTTGACATATCAGCAAGAATGTCACAGTTCTCTGGTTTCACCCAAATATGCATGCAGTGTTCTCAAGCATCCGGTGGTTAGTTGACACACTCAGCTAGTTCACATGACCAAAATCTGTTTAGTTGATATGAAAGGCTGCATAGCAGTATCCAGAGCTGCGTGATACTGCTGCAGACCCACCTCAGTGCAGGCGGGAGCTGTCAGCTTTCCCTGCTTGATGAGGGAGCACAGTTCATCCAGCATGGCTCTAAATGCCCTTCCATCTAGGAAAAACAATATCCCAGGGAAATGTTTATCTTTTTTAGATTAATTTCAAACAATCTGAAACTCCATGCCTACTTACCATGAGAGTGATCTCTCTTCCACTGTGTTACCCAAAACCCTCGAACCTTCACATCTTTGAAAATAAGAGCACTCTAGAAAGAGCAGCAACAACAGCAAAAAAATACATCAACATACAATATTTCACATTTGTGAAAGGGAACTTTAAAATTACTGTTCATGATTTTGGGAACCTCTTAGCTGCATCTAAGAGGTTGAAAAGTGTCAGTACCACCCTCACACTTATGATGCATGCACCTCTTCTGTCTAGTGTGAAACTGTGTAAAAACGGCAAATGCAGTTTTCCTCTTACCACAGGAACAGTAACTGGCTGTTTGGACATTCCCCCATATGTCACCATTGACCCTCCGATTCTGAAATAAATGGAAGAAATCTGGCAAATACATAGAGTTGGGGTTTTCCCTGCTCTCTACAGTGCAACTACATTGTATAATACTAATAGAGATTATTAAGTATGCTCACTGTAGATGACGGAGAAGTTCTGTTGCACTCTTGCCTCCAACTCCATTTAATGCTAGTTTGGGCTTCGGACAAGTCTATAAAATATATTCATAAATTGGATACGTTCGTTCACCAGCAGGGACAAACTACAAGATCATATCTCTACAGACCTTAAAGAGTTCTTTAATCTCATGCTTCCTCAAGGCCTCTTCTTTGATTACATGACTAGCTCCAATAGCCTTCAGCTTATCACTGAGCTCTGTGAACTCTGGCCTGAAAGTGAAGGCACATTGAAGAATTTTATTACAAAGATGGAAAATCCCCATGGGGTTCAAGAAATTTGCCCTAGTCTTCAAAAAAGAAAATCGATATTTTAAAAAAAGCATTAATATGAAAGAATTAAGTTCACCTGTCTCTTATAACATTAATAGTGTTTATTCCCCTTGCAGCAGCAATCTGTATGACAGCCTGTCCAACTCCGCTGTTGGCAGCGTTCTGGATCACAGAATCACCTAAAAGGACATCAGAAATGATTGGACAAATGGTTACATGCTGGCCACAAATACGTAGAATGGAATAATGCACCCTCTAATCTTATTTATTTTTTACTTCTAAAATTGGTTCGTCTGTCTTGCTGTAAAAGCAAAAATAATTTAAGCTGTGGGAATATAGTACCTCTACACCGCTATGAATAATCCAAGATTTGAAATTTGGTGAGAAGGAAATAATCCACTGTGAGTGGATTAGTTACCTGGCTTGAGGTCTTCAAAGTCGGAGAGCATCCTGAAAGCGGTGCAGGGATTCACCCCGAGTGTGGCAGCAGACACCAGGGGAATGTCATTTGGTACAGAGATAACATCTTCCTCAGGTAGCACTGCCTGTGTCCTCCATGTGCCTGATCACAGGAAGGAAACAGTCTACAAAGCACTATAAAATGTTTTTTTATTTTCCAATTCACACACCATGCAAGGTGCTGTCCCAGCACTTAGAGCTCCGTGTTTACCAGAGATAGATTTTAGCATGCAGTGGGGGCCAGAGATTGTGATTAGTTAAAGGCTCAGAGGCGGAGGTCCACCTTCAGCTGGGAGCTAAAGTGGCACTCTGAAGATTTCATTTTGAGAACTGTGGAGTCCTTACCTAAACCAGCATCTTTTGGGATCACCCAGTCTCCTGTCTTGAGGGACTTCACCTGGCTGCCCACCTCTACGACCTGGGCCACACCTTCATTGCCACCAACAGCTGGGAGATCCGGCAGGATAGCATAAGTACCTGAAAAAAACCCCATCAGATTATGACCTGATCATGATGCCACACATTAAACTGCCCTGATGAATGACTGTTACTACCTGCTTACAAGTACCTTGAATCATGTTTATGTCTGATGGGTTGATTGGGGCAGCCAGCACTTTAACCAAGACATCCTTTGCACCTAAGGAAGGAAGCTCTACACCCTCCAACCTGCCAAAAATACATTTTGCACAATCAGTCACTATTCATGTAAGCTTGCATGACATGTTGTCTTATGTTAGGTGGCAGGCTTTATAAATACAGATAGACTAAAAGCCCTACATGCTTGGGAGGAAATGTACGTGCTTGCATCAATATAGAAACAAACACACCATGAAAAAGAAATAAACATTAAGCACGATCGTGGCTCAAGAGTTGGGAGTTCGCCTTGTAATCGGAAGGTTGCCGGTTCGAGCCCCGGCTTGGACAGTCTCGGTTGTTGTGTCCTTGGGCAAGACACTTCACCCGTTGCCTACTGGTGCTGGTCAGAGGGCCCGGTGGCGCCAGTGTCCGGCAGCCTCGCCTCTGTCAGTGTGCCCCAGGGTGGCTGTGGCTACAATGTAGCTTGCCATCACCAGTGTGTGAATGGGTGGATGACTGGATATGTAAAGCGCTTTGGGGTCCTTAGGGACTAGTAAAGCGCTATATAAATACAGGCCATTTACCATTTACACCACACAGAGCCACTTATAGACCATATAAAATAGACAGCTGGATCATAAAAGTTGGAGATAGGAGTGAGCAGGCACTGCACAGGAAGATAGACTTCTTAAAGACTGTGAGACCCAAGGGCCCTACATTTTTCTGCCAAGTCAAAAGTGTTAGAAAGACAGGGAAGACAGATGATTACAAATCCTCAGGAGAAGAAAAGGGGAAATGAGGCTCTAGATATTCTAGAAGTGAAATCAGGAATGCATTGCTATCGAGCCACGTTTAACATCTTTACGTAGAGACATAAATGTTTTCCTCCTGTTTTTGTCACTCCATACCGGTGAGCGGCGGTAACGCAGCGACTCGTTGTTTGCTTCCCGCCACAAATTTCAAAAAAGAAGAAGAGGAGTCGAGGGCTCACAAAGGTGAGACTGAGGTTTACAATAATAGGTTGTATATCTTTTATAAGACAAAACACCTGAGCTTTACACCGGAACTGTGGGAGCATGTCCTGAGCGAGGCTAGTCACATTTTAACCGTAACCGTTTCACTCCCACAGTCACAGAAACATACGCACACTTATTGTTTAGCCAGATATTCTTACTGAACGACTCGGGAAGGGTCTCCGTGGGTTCTGTACACAAGTGCCTTGCATGTTTGTGCGGAGAGTCCGGCTGAATGGCTGAAGTGGGAAACGCTAGCGTCTCTGTGCCTGAAACACTGTGAAACAGCCGCAGCGACGCTTCGTCTGCAAACTCTCTGGCTTCTTAGACAGACTGCGTGGAGTGGCACCCACATTTCTACTCGGGACAAAGCTGTAAAGTATTAAAACAACCCGACTATTTAATAATATTTGTAGTTTAAAGCCAGACTTGAGCTGGCACTCTTCATACTACGGCCATATTGGACTGTAGTCGTCAGGTTGTGTCATTGAAAATGTAAACACAGAGCTGCCCCCTGCTGGATGAGAGATGAACTCCGCGTTTCTACACACCGTCAGAAGGTCCTTTTTTGGATGAAATAAATATGAGGAACTGGTTGGTTTTTTTTTCCAGTATTTCGCTTCAGGGAAGGGAAATGTCGAAAATAGATTATTGGAACGGATTACTCAGTTGTCTCTTTTTTATTTTCCTTTACTGAGTCATACTTAAGAACATCACGAGACATGGGTGGGTTACGACAATACTGCGATGTAACATGCTCAAGTTCCACAGAATTTCTTAGCCTACTTAAATATATTTACTGGGCTCTCTATTAGGTACACTTTGCTTGTACTGAGTTTGACTCTCTTTTCCCTTAGGAACATCCACCCATCTTCTGATTGCTGCTTCAGGCAAGATAATGCACAATGTGATAAAGCTCAAATCATCTCAGACTGCTTTCCTCCACTTGGCCTCCACACTCACAAGGTTTCAGTTCCATAAAGCACTTTTGGGATGTGGTTGAATGGAAAGGTTGAGTCATGGATGTGCAATATCTCTGTGGTGCTATGATGTCATTGTGATGTCAGTAAAATATCTGAGGAATGTTTTCACCACCTTGTTGAATCAGTGCCACAAAGAATTAAGGTAGTTCTGAAGTTCTTGTATTCCAAGGTGCAATTAACGAATGCTCAAGGTTGCTTCAGGATTCAGCATTGCATCTTCTAGTATGTGCTTTTTTACCCCACTACCAATGGGAATCTGTGGACCATTTACCAATCAGAATATTGTGGATTCCTCCAGTGCTGAAGCATCTTCATCAGGCAAGTGTGTGTGAATCTGAGCAAACACCTAGGCATAGATAAAACTGAATACATGTGAGAATAAGACTTGTAGTAGAAAGCACTTTAAGCACTCTACTGAGTAGAAAGGTGATATTTAAGTACCAGCTAATTTAATTCTGTCAATGGAAAACTCTTTCATGTATTGGAAAACCTTTAGACTGTGCTTCTGGTACTTTTTCTAAGTTTTGTTAATACTTTAGTGAGTGTGATAAGTCTTGTGACTGGGTGATTGGAGTAAGAAGGCATTAAAAAAATCATGAATATTAACATATTTATTAGGAAACGGAGCAGATCTTTACATATAATGTATAAAACATAATCACAGTAATACTTTGAAAATCCTACATGCTGCTCATCGTTGACAGACTTGCCATTAAATTGCCTGAGATCAAGTTAAGTGTAGTTCTATGGAAACAAACACTGATACATTCATCACTTTCTAAAAGTAGCTGTAGCCATTACCTGATAAAATACAGCACCACAAATTAAATGGCTGACGGTCACAAGTAAGATGTACCATTAAAAGCACAAGTTAACACTACTGTATTACAGGATGCCTTGATGAGCTTCAAAAGTTACTCTGAGCACACAGTCTCATGGGTGGGTCCTTGGATTTTAAAGCCTATCTAACCCAACACCTGACAATAAAATCACAACAGCACACCACTGAGGGGCCAAAGAGGTTTGTTACAATCAGAAGTCTGAAATGACCTTCCTTAGTTTCCAAGTGATATTTTGAAAACAAATACTTTCAGTTACCCTTATTGGTCAGTGTTGAAATTCCCGTAAACCAGTTAGAGTGTGAGTGATTACAGTGCGACACTTTGATGACATACTGGCGCTGCAGTTGTGGTAAATTCAAAAATCAAAGTGTGCAGAAAAATAAACTCTCAGCACGCCACCTTTTCCATCCTTTTAAAAAAATGTTTATCAAAACAATTTAGCAACCGTCAAACTTTGAAGACTAACAGCAGAGTATGAAGCAATCCGTGACACACATTCTTTTTGTCATGAGCATTGATAGTCTGAAACACCAAAGATCGATGTGTTGAGATGAGACAACACCGGATTATACACTACTAACCCCAGCCCCTTTACAATATTCTACTATATACCCATCTACAACGATTATAGAGGAAAAAAAATACAATAATAGTGGAACATTTTCTTCATATCGTATATCATTGGCAAGTTATTTGAAAGAGGAAAAAAATATAAAGAACATCATCACACTGGGTGCATGGACATATGAAAGAGTCAAAAAGCAACAATCATTTCACATCATCATCATGTAGTCATTGTTTTCATAATCAAAACTGTATTATAGTAAAAAACTGAAACTGTTGCACCAAGACATTCACTTTGGCTTCCTCGTCACACACCTCACATCATGCGAATGAGCATTTAATCCCTGCTTTTTCTTGAACACCCCATGACTCCTTCCAATCAATCTGAAGCATTCCCTGAGATTTCAGATTGGTAATTCCTGAGATGAGCCTAAAGAGCGGAGGTATCTTTTTTTCCCAACCAGCAACCAACTGAACTGTGTGTAGTTTGTGAAAATTCAAAATATATATAAAATAGGAAACATATATTCAAAAGTGATTAAACTGAATAGAACAAATATTAATGCATTTTACGATTAGTGCAGAGTAATATTGCATTGGTTTTGGCATTAACAACAATGGGCTTCTCCTCTGAAAAGGTTAATTGTGCACCAAAGAAAAAAACAAAACCCTCACAAGAAAATCATACAAAAAAACCCCCCTCACATTTAACATCGGTTCCTATATTGTGTACCTGTACAGTATGCACTGTATATTGTTTGTTTTTGGTTGCAATATTTCTGTAGCATTGCATCCATATTAAATTACATTACAATGAATTATCAAGCACATATGTACAAAGTATTATGAGTACCTTGATGTTAAAAATGTATTACCCCAATGTATTCTCAAGTCATATGTAGCTTTTAATGATATTTGCCAATTTTCTGCTGTCTACTAGAACATTCAGTGCTGCGAGGCTTCAATCGGAGCGGAAGGAGAAGCTGCAGCACTTTTGGATGAAAATAAATAAGTATGATAGTTTTAAAAAAGTTTTAGAATAATTTTACATATATATTAATTGGGTGTAAAAGACTCAGTCAGCTTCTCCTGTAAAACGGGAGTAAAATGCTGATTAGCTAGCTAGACCTACATGCTCCTCCGTGCAGGCTTGGTGTTCCTGAACTACTACCCTACTAAGGGTTATAGGGAGGTAATGTCTTAAATAACTACCTACTAGTGGATATAAACAAAAACACCAGGCTTCCCACTGTCTGATTCTGCCTCAGTTTTACTCAAGCAAGAGGAGAGCTAGCCAGACCCTTTACTAACTTAAGTCCAGATCAAATATCTTACCAGAAGTGACATAGATGTAACGGGGTTTGTGTCGCATTGGTTTAAATTCTTTCAAATCCAAATTGAGGTGATTATAAAACAGCGCTCTTATACACAGCAGCCACTGCAGTTAGAAGATACTTCACATGGAAAGTTGACAATGGTTCAAACTCCCATGAAAACAACTTAAAATGAAGAGAAACCTTTTTTTTTTTTTGCTTCCCCCTTTGGGTCAATATTTTGATTGCTATGTTTTATCCCAAGGTAGTGCAACACATGACAGCTGGTATGGTGTAGTATGTGTGCCCAAAGAAAACTTCCTGTCAGAAAATGGGCAGGGTTTGTAAAATAGTCCCCCAACCTCTTTCTTCCTGTTAATTACCGAAACCCTATACCAGTTTTTCAGAAAGACACACTAGGCTATGGTTGGCACACTAGACCGAGCTCTCAGCCTCAAGCATATATGGTAAACAGACTACAGAGATCTGTTAACTTCACTTCTCTAACGCTCTACCGAGTTTGCTTTCACTTTCATAAGCTGTTTTAATGTGTTACAGCCCTGACATAATCGCCAACCTCAACTCAAGATAACCCCACAAACTCCCCCCATTCTGAGACTATATGAAAGGCTGAGAGCCTGGCTTGGATGTGGTCTGATGTATGCTCACCAGAGACTGATTTCACAAAGTGTTTGGTAAACCTATCCATCGACGTGTGAAGTGACAAGTCAATCCGCTAGAGGTCAGTAAAGTCAGGGAACTGTTGAGTTACTCTTTAAGGAAGTATGGCGGTGTGGTGTAAATACTGTAGTGCAAAGAGGATTTGACTTAACCCCAGTTCAAATCACAATCTCTGAAGCTGTATTCTGAGAATAGTTGGTTTGTCATCGGCTTTTAGGATGATAGATTTACTAGCAGACCAAACATGGACCAGTGAGGTAAACCATGTACTTTTAGATAGCCAGCCAAATACTGGATGAACAAAAAATGAAATGAAAAAACAAAAAACAAATTTAAAAAAACAAACCTGACCAAAAGCTGGAAAGCACCTCTGGTCTAACATTCATTTGGCCCCAGGAAAACTGGATGGTCAATTGCAATATTGGCAGCTGCCAATTCATTGCTAACATACCCTTAACCCCCCCCCCCCCCCCCCCCAATGTTATTTCACAAACCCCTCCCCCATCCCCGTATGATATGCAAACTCTAACATTCATTACAGATGTACTAACTGTTACATCTACGCCCTGTCGGATAGTGAGGTGTAACAGTCGGGAAGGAAACAAAATGGTAAGGCAGCAAAAGTGTAGCTATACTAAACACACTGAGTATTACTCAAAGAAGAAGAGGTATAATGCCCACAGCAGAGGCACATTATTATATAACAGAAATCTACGTAAACTCCTGAAGATCATCCATTACATAGCATTGCTCACTACAATCTCCAATCCCCAATACCAGTGATTCATACATTAAGCAAGCGTCCTGAGTGCAATAGTACAGCAGTATTCCTGAGTGTTACACCAAATAAAAACCAAATAAAAAAAAAAAGACTTCAGCAACATTCTTCATGAGTATTTTTAACCTGAGGTAGTTCCAAAAGCAGCTTCAACAGGTGGAAGGGGATTGAGTCTCCCTCCACTCCATCAAAGCAGTTTGATTGGCCTCTGTGCTTCCCCAGAGTCGGATCCTGTGTTTAATCAGAGGTCTCGGTAGGTGGTGCCTGCTGGCTGTGCTCCTCCTCGTCTCCTTTGGAGGAGAACAGTTTTCCCTGAGAACCCGGTGAAGACTGTTGTGCTTTGATTGGGCAGCTGGCAACCATGTGGTCAATGCTTTGGCAGAAGTGGCACTTCTTTGGCTGGGGAGGTAACTTACACTCTTTGGCATGGTGGTCTAAGCCTCCACAGTTGTAGCATCTGAAAGAATAGAAAGACGTCTATTGAACCTGCAGTGGTCTCAAGAAAACAAGCAGGAAACACAAGTATATCTCTGTATTTGGATATGATATAGCTTCCATATCCAGAAGAGATGAAGCAACCTATTATGTGGTATTATTGTATTATTGTATCACAATGTTGTGATACAATAATACTCTGCTTGTGATTAAACATCTGAAAACAACATTTTAAGGTCAGATAATGTTCCAGCTTGATATCAAACTCTATACCAACCAAAAAGTAGTAACTAATGTGACAACTAAGAGACATTTTTGCATGTTGAGGTTTTCAAGCTGCAGCAAGTTACAACGTAAAGCCCTCAACTTAAAGCTTTTAAGTTACCACTAGATGGCAACATGTCACCTAAAATGAACGAGTTTGCATTTGGTCATACTTTAAGTCTTTAGGGAAACAGTAGAAGGAAATGTTTTTAAAAGTTTTCTATTTGACCAAAAATACCATTAAATTTCAGTAGCGTCTGTTTTGATTAGGAGGGTTTTTAGAAGACATAAATTGGGTGGCAAACCTGGTATTTTTATGCGGACCTTGTTACCATGGATCTTTAAGTTTTGTGAACCGCTTCAGATGCTTTTGTATCAAAGGTAGGCCCATAAGGTGCCCACCGTCCACCGTTTGTAATCTATAGCATGGCCACGCGTACAGGGGCAGAAGACAGATGGGTTGTGGGCGTGGGGCGGTCAGTATGTGGCTCTGTGGACCCTCTGCTACCTTTGTAGCACCAGATAAGGTTGGATAAGGGCGGCTGCCAAAGGGTCAGTGTGGCTTTGTAGCTGTGGTCGTTGGGGGTGGTGTCAAGGTCTATACCATCACATCACAGAAGCTCCCTACATCAGCATCCATCAGAAGGCAAGTGGAAGGAAGGGGAAGTGGTCCCTTTGTCTAAAAAAGCTGCAGTAATGACCTCTGAACTCTGACCCCCAACCCCTCCCCAATCCCATCCCAGCCCCCCAGCTCTCTTGCTTTTACTCATACACCGTTGCCATGACAACAGTGACCCTTCACCCCCTTGGCAGGGCTCTTACATCTGTTATCAATTAAATGGACAGGAGGGCTTTTTCCCCTTGTTTCAGTCATATAAATATATAGATGTATATGTACACACACCCTCAAAAAGGTGCCGTGTTTTACCCCGGTGAAGCGAAAATTGATATAATTATCTCCATATAGGTAATAAATATGATCAATTATTCACATGCATACATCCATGAAACCCAATCCAGTGTTGCATAATGAAATACACTGAAGGGGAATGATATCTTTGGATCAGCACAGTCTAGAGAGGTATTGAACACAGCAGCCCTCCCAGGACTCTTTGAGGCAGTAATGATCTGTTTTCACACTCACTACTCTCTGGCTGTAATCACAACTGACAGAGGGGGTAAAGTTGATACACCTCTAACCCTGCATTAAATGAATATTCAAAGACTATCCCGAGTATCAAGGCCCCCTTAGTTCTTTTTTCTTCTGCTGGGAGGGGTATTGTTGCCTTTGCCTTTTGATCTTCATGAGAATTTTTTTCCCCTTCTGAACAGAAGCTGATGTTTTCTCCGTTTATAACATATTAATCATTAGTACTGACATATTAAATTTATCACTTTTTAAATTTCTTTTAGAAACGCCTTTAAAAAAAATCGACATTTTATTTTGATAACATCAAACTAGCACCTTGATTTTTAAAACAGGAGTTTAAAGTTATTTTGAAGTCAACGCTTTTATCAAATGAGGTTGGTAGAGGAGGTTTTGGAGGAGATGGAGAGTGGGTCGGTTTGAATTCACCAGGGGCCAGCAGATTTAAACAGTTATTGATCCAGGTCACACGTCAAGCCTGCTGATGTGACCCTTACTAGGGCTAGATGTGGGGGTTGGGGTCAAGGGAGAGGAAGCAAAATAGGGAGAAACTACAACATCATTGTGTATCTACTTCAAACTCAACAAAAAAAGTGCAGGATTTTTTTTAAAATTAATTTATTTATTTTTTGCTGTTGTTAAAGAAGTAAAAAGTAAAACTGAAATATTTTATTCCTGTGTTACTGTGTAAAGTTTATGAGTGTTGAAGTTTTACTGCTAATTTTAATTAGCTTTAGAGCTATTTTTATTGGGTTAGTGATGTTTTTTCTGCTGTTATTAGTACAGTTTGCATATAGTGTACCATAGAAGTATTTCACAAATTTTATTTTTTAATCTGACACCAAGATGCTTCAAATAATTGAACATGGAACTGAAAGAAATTAAAGATATTTCTCTTGTCGTGTCCCAGTTCATCCATGCGTACCTGTCCCCCTTTGAACGCCGCTTTTGGACCTTCTTGCCTTTGGGTCTCCGCTCACTGCCCACGCAGTGGATGCCACCTGGTCCGGTCACTCTCTGTGACTCCAGACCTTTGGATGACTTTTTGAAGGTAAACTCGACCGCCTCGCCCTCCTTCAGGCTGCGGAAGCCTTCCATGTGCAACTTACTCTGAAAAGGGAACATAGGGAGATTTTCCATCATGAGCGTAACTGTTTCATGAATGAGTTTTCTGGCCATTCAAGTGTATAAAGCATTTGCAACATGGGAGAGTGCTGATTGATAAACGATGTGTTTCTCCATCACATGTAGATATCTTGTATGATATATAGAGTGATAATTGGATGTTTTACAACTCCTAATATCACACCAAATCACCTCCACGTTGAGCCTGTGGAGACTTTGACCCTTGAGATCAACCCCCACTCATTCCTCACGGTGTGATATCATCAGAGGCCAACTGCGCTTATCAGGCATTTAGTATTTTAAGGTGATTGCCAGGCCTCACCTGATGATGAGCAAACAAGCACCAAAGCTTGCTGTTCCCACTCTACTCAGCAGTATGCACACACCGATTTGCAATTCAAAGCACTGTTTCTCTAACGCTGCATTGTCTATTTGGTGTTGTCTGAGTAGTAAACCTGGTGGGGATAACCTTCAACCCATCCCCCCCTTTAAAAGAAATTCCAAACTGCTGCCCCCACCCTGATCCCTCTTCCCACCCACATCACAAAGCTCTTCTAACACACTGACCACCACCACTAACCCTAAACTGCAGGATGCAGGGGTTGGTGTTCGAGTTGGGGGTGGGGTGAAGCTTCTCTGTGAGGTTGGGGGTCAGGGTGACATTCCATGAATAGTTGCTTGGCAGAAAGAGGTGGAAGATAAAAGTTTCGGGAATGCAAAAATGATTGATAGCTCTCTTTCATATCGGTACTTGGATATAATGATGATTTTGATCTTACGAGTTCTTGGCTTAATCAGTCATTTTATCCACTGTATTTTAACTGATACTGCCTTCACCTGAAGTGACCTTTGAATAGGATCATCTTCTAGATACTAGTGTCCTTATAGAAACATTTTGGACTCCCAAAGAAAGGAAAGAGATGAAGGAAAGGGGAAGGTGTGGTGCAGTTTTGAGGATAAATCCCATAGACTGGCTAACACAACATGGGAAACCCCTCTCTAAAATTCCCGTAGTGCGACTATATGATTAAATAGTCACTCATACCGCAGACTGCTGGCAAAGGAAAACCGATCCATTAATTATGGGGTTGTTTTGATAGGCATTAATCCCATTTTCTTTTATTTATTTTTTTTTGGAGTGAGTTATCATCCATCTATTACGTGCGACCATCGGTCTGCATTCTTTCTTTGCCCAAACCACAGGGAATCATATTCCACGACAGGTTATAATTTAAAAGGAGACAAGTAGTTAATCTCCAAAACGCAGATTTATATTAAACAACAATTAGGACACACCAGTGGTTAAAACCGAGGTTTAAATCGTTACAAACACAGGCGGGGGTCCAAGTGAGCCAACTAGCAACACCCCCATCAGTGAGAAACAAAACAAACAAAAGTGATGTGTTCTAATCCTCCAACACTGAGTCACAGCTGAGCATCTGCTGCAACGTCCTGAGCAGCGAGGAAACATGATTGGTGAGCCATGACAATTGAGTGGCATTGCGTGGACGTCCATAGAGCCCCAGTCCCATCAGGCCTCTCTGTGCTGCTTACTGTTAACCATTTCCTCTTCAACGTGTGACCTTCCTTACCCCAGTAACGGACCCTCAACACACCAGGTTAGTCTCACATGCAGGTACAGAATCAGGATGGGGCCATTTAAAAGTGAAGGACCTGTAAACAGAAGATGACTGGAAGCCAACTGAGTCAGAGAAAGACATCAGAGCAGTGAGGGACTATAAAGGGACTACCGCTGAGACAAACAGGGGCTCGGTCACGGCCACAGGGTGCTTCATTCGAATGCATGGCCCCATTGTTCACCTGCACAAAGGCCAGAGGACCCTGGGAGTTAATTTTCCTTGACACACGGCCACTAATTTTAGGACTGAGGCCTTTTCTTTTGCAATAACCCCTGTACATTAATCACTGATGTGTCCAGGTTTTCTAAAAGACAGTAAGAGAAATAACTGGCTAAAATGACACCAGTGATATTATAGTAATGGTCAAATGGAAGCTCAAACTAAAAGACAAACATGTGGCCATTTGTAAAAAGCATTCAGTTCAATAACTCTGAACAGTGATTTTAATGTTTTTAAGTAGCATATGACCGTTTGTATGAATCTATACTGATGGCACCTGCGCTGGTTCTAATTTCATTTGAGTCCCTGCGACTGCTGGAGCACTAATCTACATTTCTGCCAACTGAACTGATGTTTTTGGTTTGCAATATGAGTAATCAAATACCAGCTTCCTGTGTATAGTCAAAAAACATATCAGAGCTGTTCCACAGAACAATTAAATGTTTCTATATGCATCATCATCAGTAGGCAACAGGAAGACAGAAACGAGCAAGACCTGCTTGAGAGGACATGCAAACTTATTATAATGAAATGTGGATGGCAGACCTGTGTTATAGCTGTGTATATTATGTAGGTGCATTTATTTATTATGCATTATTTAATCTTAGCATAAGTCTAAATGATGCAAAAAGCAGATCAAAACTAAGTGTTACAATGTAGGAACACATCTTCCCATGATGCTTTGAGAACAATTTTGAGAAATTTACCAGGGTGTTCGTTAAATTGGTGTGTTACACTGACTTACAGATCTAGTGTACCTCTGCCACACACACAGAGGGGGTTGAGCAGACGGCAAAGAGCCTTTAATCACTTTATGGTGAGAACTTTGAGGTGAATGGGCAGCTAGTGAGAATGCCTCTCATTCACATGCGAAACCTTTATCTTATCAGATAGAAATGGAGAAGCTCACTGAGATGAAAAAGGAGGAGAAGGGACCTCCCCACACCCACACACAAACAAAAACTCAAACACTTAACTTTAAGGTGAATAAAAGTGTTGGAATGAGCCTTCAAGCTCTACTTTAAAACTAAAAGTAGGAACAGCAGCACCAGGTGGGGGGGAAAAGTGTGTGAGGTGACTGTGTTGTATTTAGCCACCTCAAGTTTGACTGTTTAAAATGTGTTTAATCTGAAAAGCAGTGATCAGGATCAGTAACCCTTTTTAGATACCACCCCAATAGGTTGCTCAAATGATGTGTTAAAGAATTCTGTTCGCAGGTGGAAAATAAATGGTTAAAAAAATCTAAACAAACACCCACACACAAAAACAATGCACACTGATTGTTCACGTCTCCAGATGGATCAATTAAACGTTTCCTCCTCCTTAATGGCTCAGTTTTCATGCAGCTCAGGAGGCTTATGGATGTAAGCCTGTTAAAAGTGCGCTGGCTTCAATGAACAACAAAAACCGCACATTCATCTCTCCATCACATTGTGTCAGCGTCCTGAAAACCACGAGGGAGGCCCGCTGCTCCCCTCTGGCTGCAACACGTGTTCCCCTAAAGGAGAAACACCCACCGCGCAGCAAAAGCATCAATTTAACAGTTAGACGTTTCCGGCGTTGTAGCAATTTTTTATCTTTAAATGTCTTTCAGTGCCCTCCCTGTTGAAGGACTGGATTTCTGATTAACCTCGCTTTCTTTAAGTTTTTGTTTGTTGTAATGTTTTAACTTGTGCCCACAATCCTTTGCTGCTGGGACTAGGTCTAAAAGCACAGAAACTGAAGACTGGAAGAAGATAAGATTGATCTCTGATCTCCTGGTGTGGAGAGATTTTACTTGCTTAGATGGAAAACATATTTCTACCTTTACATTTTAGATATCTTTATTGGGATGCAAAGGAGCTGGTCCACACACCGCCACCACCAGTGCTGCGTTTCACATAATAAACAAACACCACGTCGGAGCAAAAGCAGATCATACCTGATGGACGAACACATCCACCGGCTCGTCCAGCGGCTCTCCCTCCCGGCTGGTCATGGACAGGAACCCGAAACCCATGCGGACGTTGAACCATTTACACACACCGACCCCGTGGAAAGACTCTGAATTCTCCTCGGGACTCGGTCCTTCATCCTCCTCGGTTTTACACACTCCTACGATGAAACAATTTAGCAATTACTACAGAAAAGCTTTAAACCTGCGAAGGTGACGATGCTTAAAAACGCAAAAGGTTTTTTTTGAAATTGAAAGGTTTTAAAAAACGGAAATACAAAATTTCCTTTAGGCTAGGCTACCCAATCAATAATCAATACGAATCAATACAATGAACAAGATTAGGCTGTATTTCTCGCAAAATTTGAAATAAATTATAGCCAACTTTTTAAGGGGAATAAACATGCGACTTTTTTCAGCGAATGCACAACGAACTGGTGCATTAGCGCAAAAAGGAAACAAAAATATTCTCCCTTCCCGTAAGATGCACAAAATTTTAAAGACAATGCAAAGCACTGATAGACACACGGACTGCACATTTTAACGTTCAAGTGTGTGAACAATGCGTTAAAACGTTCGGCTGCAATCGAGCACACAGTCCACAGGTACAACGACTCAATTAACTTGCAAAAACTAGTAAATGTAACTCAAAATGTAGCTCAAGTTACCCAACCTCGGAGCTGCTTCTTAGAAACGGAACCCATGTCTTCAGTTCTGCCTTGAGTCAAAATCAGCACCCAAGCTACAGTATCCAGTGTACAAGCCCTCAAACTGGGTAATCCTCGCAGATTGCCACTTTCATGCAAAATGCTGTGAAACGCAGAAGCTGCGCAGCGAGAGGGAAAGCGTGAGAGGGAGGTAAACAAAAGGGGGCTGGCAACCTATCCCCCTTAAACAATGAGGGGTGGGGGGTCACCGGGAGAAATTTCTTTTTCTGTGAGGACCCCGACCCCCCCCCCCCCCCCCCCCCCCTTTCGCTAAACAAAAAAAAAAACATCTTAGACAATACATCGAATTCCTGCCCCACCAGAAAGCGCTCTAACCGTTCCCAGAGATAACTCCCTAAAACCTGCCAGCATACCTTCTGCCATGTTCGGGAGCTATGGTTTAATCTCAGTGTCCACTGCTGCCGTTTCTCCCCTTTCTTTGGACGCCTTTTAGCGCTCCTGCAGTGGCCAGCTCTGTTGGTCAATACAAATGACCATTTCCCACCCAACAAAACCCCCAAACACTCGGTCACGTCCACGTGATTCACAATTACAGTCCCCAGGGATACACCGCATATTGCGTGATGGACGAGCCCAAACATGGGAAGTGGCCAATCACTATAATACCCATAATATTCTTATACCACCTTTGTTGTTGTGATTGACCACTACTTCTGTAACCAGTGTAACATCCTTATATTGCAACCTAAGCATCTGTTCTAGTAGTGAGTTTACACTTACTGTAAATTTATCTGTAATGTATTTTATAGGCAGGGTGAGGCATTTATCTGCCTAAAATGCAACTTTTATTTAAATAAAACCGGATACTAGAACAAACATTTTCGTGTAAGACTTGAAGCTTTTAAGCATTTCATTTAAATATAAATAGTGAGGTGAAGCTGCATGTAATAGATGAAAAGGCCAGAAGTAAATGGTGTATAACACTCTACTTGAAGCAATTAGTTTGAGATGTTCTTTTAAAAAATAATAATAATGGATTTGAATATCTACATTTTATATCTATGTCATATTACTTCTCACGTGTGTTGGTTTCCTTATAATCAGAGATTCCTGTAACTGCTCTCCTAGGAGGGTTTAATGGTAATCCAGATGAAATTGTGAGTGGGGGACGGTTTTTTTCCACATGCAGCAGAGGAGGAAGAGCTCAAAGGAGTCAAACAAGCAAGATGAAGGCGTGAAGAAGAAAACGGGAGAGAGAGAGAACAACAACAACTCGGATTTAACAAAAGCATGCAAAGCAGTTTATGCAAAAAAGAAAGAAAAAAAGAAGGCGACCTCACGAAAATAAAACGAAATCATGGCTCAATAGTGATCGATCACATCACGTTAAGTGTGTTGTTGAATTGCGTCCTTGTGAAATGAGTGATGCTTTAAAGACAGGAGGGGGGATAAGCAAATTTATCTCAGCCTAAATTAAAAAAACAAAATAAAAAAAAAAGATTGAAAAGGTGCTATTAACGTATTACTGGTGATGTTTATGTGTTGTTACATTTATAAAGGTTTTGGAAATGACAGATAAGATTGCAGAAAAGGGAAAAAATACGCAAAGTTCGTTTACATGTATTATACTGTTGTCTATAAAACACGGACACATGGATGTATTTGAAATTGTAATTCGTTTGCTTTATGCTACACCAACAAATATAAAAGATAGGGTTTTGCATTTGCTAATTTATTTGTGTGTTTGCTAAATAAAAACGATTTATTACTGTCACTGATTTGGCCTAAATTGGTAATACTAAATAATATTGAATATACCCGTTTTCTGTTGTATTTTACTTACTTATTTGTTGAAATGGAAATATGTGATTGATGACTGAGAGGAGGCTGTGGCTCCCAGTTTATCACAATTACCACAACGACCTCTTGTGGACCCACAAAACGCGTGTTTGTGGCCCCAGGATAATATATTTTAATTTAATATGGAAGCTGCACTTCATGCTCAAAGAAAGAAAGAGAAGAAAATTATTAATCAGTGGTTACGTTTATTTTCTTTATTTTCTTTTTTTTAAATCAACAGTATTTTAGTATTTATTTTAGTTTTTACTTTTAGTTTTGTAATTTCGTTTGAAAAATGTGTTTTTAGTGGTATAAGTCGAAGGCACGAGTTGTATGTTTTTGCATAATTTACTAACTAGTTCACTAACTGACTACATTTATCTTTACAGAGGTTTGGCTAATGATCACAGAGGCCGTGAATATTTTTATTGCCACTTCATGTTGGAGTTCTTGTGCAAAGAAAACAATCTAATAAAGTGTCAGGACGTCAGAACTTCCAATAGTGGGGTGAGAGAGCCGTAAGTGCTACCTAATAGCATGACCGAAAGACCGAAAGACACTGCTTTTGGACAATATAGCTGAATGCCAAAAGCCTAACAGAGCGCAAAGATACCTTGTTCTGACGACAGGAGGCGCTTTATTATATTTGCGACAAGGTTTATTTACAATCCCCCCCCCCCCCCCCCCCCCCCCCCCCCCAAAAAAAGAAGCTCTACACAACAACAACAACAGCTAATACTGTTATACTACTTACATTATTAATTTAAAAAAATGGAAAACAAGCCACATTTATGTAATGAGTTCCCTATCCGTCTTTTACAAGCACATCAAAACATACTTTTTTGCTATTTCTCGTCTGCCAAAAACGGATTTCCGGTATTTGCCAGAAAATGACTGCGGGAATTCAAACTGTTATTAACAACGTGTTAGTCTATAATTTGTCCAAAAAAAAGAAAGTCCAACATATCTCTCGTGAATGATAGCAAGTCTTTTTGAGGTAGGAAGAACATTCCTATCACAAGGTAAAAGCCATGAATCTTTTTGACTGTTTTATCCTTTATTTATCCTGTAAAAAGAAAATAAAGAAAGAGTGAAAGACTAATCTCACTGGAATTACAGATGTCTTTTTCTTGAGAGATCAGTCCTTCATAAATCCTATTTACGACAGTCTATTTGTCAATATAAATAAAGGTATTCGATGTAACAACAACAACAAACAAACATAAGAAATCACTTTTTAGCACAACACAAAGTGTTCTATAAAATGACCGCTAGATGTCAGTATAAGTCTCAGTACAAAGTGCCGACTAAAATAAATAAAAATCTAATAACCTACCTTAGGTTTAACTGTGAAAACAACTTTATGAGAAAATAGTAGTTAATGTCACCTTTAAGAGATGAGTCATAGTCTTGTGGCCTCAGACCTGTTGATAAGAACAGTAGGCTATATAACGGGTATAACCATGTTGCTTTTTAGTCTTTTCTTTTTGAGTAAACTTTAGAAACGGTGAACGAGAAGGGTCCCGCCTCTTTGGCATCCATAAGGAAACACCAGCCAACCAAGCACGGAGGCTTTAAAGCCTCTCCGGGCATGACCAACAGAGAGCATCACCCCTGCGTTTAGACACCGTTTTTTGTCGGAAGTCAGGTGGATGGAGCAGCTGATGGGCGGGGGCGGTCCACGGGAGCGGTGAAGCGTCTTAGTGAGTGACAGCGTGGAAAAGAAATATGAGAGGAGAGTCTTAAGTTAGGAATAACTGGCCTGTGGCATTTAAAACAAAAAAATTGTAGCTCGGGCTTATCTTAGAGGTATAGATCCGCGTTGCAGTGATAAAAAAAAAAAAAATCCGCAGCTCATCGAAATGCGGAACAGAAGAAAGTTAAAAATTCCTTAATCAACTACGTAGGGTAGTCCTCCCTGGTTTGAGTGCAATCATGTAGACTCGTCCTTTAGCCGATGCGACGAGAAACACTTCGGAGAGTAGTTCGTAGTTTGTGGTGAACTCCATCTGGCCGCAGAAGCAGGACGCAGGTTTAATTTGCGCTCTTGGTTCCGTCCGTGCCGTATGCAGCTCCTGCCACTCTAGCCAACCATGGCACGACTGAGGAGGAAAGCGTGCATAGCTCTGTTTCTTTTCACGCTGTTCATCTTTGGGACCATGATGGGACTGAGGACCCTGAAGCCCAGTGACGGTTTCTCGGACTTGGCTCCGGGCTTGGAGCTCCTGCCGATGATCGGAGGAAAGATGGACCGGCGCTCAGTGTCCCGTGATGGGACCGCTTCCCCGGGTCAAGCCCGTCCGCCTGGCAGCAACGCCAAAGCCGTGTTGTCTAACACCGGCCCCGAGGGGACCATATTTTATGATGTTCATATTTTCTACTATATGTGGTACGGCAACCCACATATGGACGGTAAATACATTCACTGGGATCACATCCTAGTCCCGCACTGGGACCCTAAGATCGCATCCAGCTACCCGAGAGGGAAACACATGCCGCCCGAGGATATCGGCTCCAGTTTCTACCCCGAACTCAATTCGTACAGCTCGCGGGATCCGGATGTGTTGGAGTCCCACATGGAGCAGATCGGAGCATCCGCAGCAGGTACTGTAAAAAATGCAAACCGGCACCCTGAAATTCTTAGAGAGACGCACAAAAAAGAGCTGAGTGTTGTTATTTGTGCACAGCAGCTTTACAGAAATGTGGCTTCTGTAAGCACAAAGCTGCCTCCCTTTAGCTGAAGGGGCTCGACACATTTTTCAGCACCACACATATACTGGACAGCTCCCCACATGCTTGGTTCCCATATATCTGCTGCTGCGCTTTCATCCTTCATTGAGGTGTACATCAGAAGCAAACTAATGTTTTTAAAGATGTTTAGCTATCTATATTAAAACTGAACCTTATACTACTTTAGTATTAAAGCATCACCAAGCCCCAAAGTATCTCTGCAAGTACCTTTATCTCTTTTAAATGTCATGAACTGATAATAGTTGTGTTGCAGTCTCATCAAAGACTTGTATGGCTCCCTTAAATTCAGTACAAGTTTGTTCCCTGGTGTCAAGTAACAGCGCAGTGTGTCAGCCATCAGCAGCCAACACATGATAGGCCCTGATGTGTCTGTCCTGCGGTGCAGTAGGTTACTGTACACCGGCTTGAGTGATGAGAAGGTCATCTAACCCTGAAACCTGGGAATCATGGGAGGTCCAGCTCAAAGTTGCTTAATTAAAACCTTCCATTTAATGAGAGACCTCATACTCAACTGTAAATAGATCTGCTTGACTTGGCGACTGATTTCCTGCCACTGAAATGAATAGCAGTAGCCGTCTTCTTGATACACAAAGACATGTTTGGCTATTGTAATCTAATAGTCTCCACAGCTCCACAGCAAGTGGACATGAGTTTAATAAATTAGTTGTGAGTGCATATACAGTGTGCCAGTTCCTACCTCTTGCCAGGCACCGCTGTGGCTGATAGAAAACCATTTTTCAGCCAGCGTGAGTTTATGAATTTATGAACTGTCACACACTCAAACTGTTGCCACTAAAACAAGGCATAATAAATAGTCCTAAGATGACAAGTACATATTCATTTAAAAAATTGACTGTCCTCCATAGATCAGCAGATGTACTGTATTGCTGTGAACCACAAAGAGACACTAAAGGATGATCGCAGAGAAAGCAACATTACTCCAAGACAACAATAACTGCACATAAACACAGTTAGCTTGAAATCGATGCATCATTTCAGCAATCCATACAATAATATTGTTAGAGCTTCATATACATTTTGTTTGTATGTTCCCATCAGAAGGTGATGGTGCTCTGAGGTGTTAATTCGTATCTTTGATCAAGTGCTTATCTCCCTCCAGGTGTTCTGGTCCTGTCCTGGTATCCTCCTGGAGTAGCTGATGACAATGGGGAACCTGCTGAGGATTTGGTACCAGCTGTACTGGATGCAGCATATAGACACAACCTCAAGGTAAGCAGTGTCAGCACATTTTACGTGTGTGTGTGTGTGTGTGTGTGCATGTGTGCGTGTGTGTGTGAGAGAGAGATGTTTCTTAGATGAATCATCTATTTTAAACATTAACTTTTTTTCTCTTTCCTCTTCATTGACCTTCATTGAAACTCTAAAAGACAGACCAATAAAAAGGAAATCAGATAGCACACTATATAACAATACTGCCAAAGTATAACTAAAGTAAGCTCAGATCATATAGAAATACAACAGAGTTTACAGTAGCTTTGAACTCTGTTAGAGAAATTAGATTTTGTGAAATTCATTTTAACTTTAGGACTATAACTTCCTGGAAAACAAACCAGTGACTTTGTCATTTCTGTCACTCAGCAGCTATTCTGCATGTCCTTTAAGAAATACAGGAGATGCATCTCTAGAGATTTGTGTTTAGATAAAGACTATAACAAAAAGAAAATATATATATGGCTATACTGCCTCTCAAAAGGAAAGCATAGTGTCAATTTAGTACTACTACACAACAGTAGCTACTGCCCAACACGCATGGATACTGTGCTGATGGATTAATGTACAGCAAATCACCACGATATAGAATCTAGGCCAGATGGAAGCAGCTAGGCTTCTCCTAATTCCTAACAGCTGTAACAGTGTCCAAAGTATCTTAAGAATTCCTCATATCTGTCATTTACACTTAGAAATAGTTGAGCTGATGGTTGCAAAGTGTATATGGCAGAATATGTCCATAATTACACAACACTTTATCACATTTGTATTAGTTCTGAATGCGCTACACTTGAATTATTTGCATAAGAGGACCAAACTCAGATCCCTGAAGTACTCCACTGAGAACAATGAGCCATATTGAATTGTGTCTGTGGAGTTTCACTCTGCAGTGTGGATTAAACACCCAAAATTATCTACATGACATTAAGTGCTACGTAGACAGTCATTAATATGTGCAGGCTTGCTTACAGTCTTTCATAGTGGCTCATTGTGTTGGCTTTTGTGGGTTCAAAAGAGAAGTCTTTACAATTGATGATTTCTATGAGCAAAACAGACCTAAAGTAACTCAGCTATTGTTTATTTTGCTATTTTTATTTTGAACTGTTGCAAGAGCCAAAGTTGAGGCTCAAATGTGAAAAAAATTGGAATTTCTGTCCACTACCCTTTCTAAAACCTCAGTGACACGGGACCAAAAGAAGGATTACTGGTCTTTCACGGAGGCATATGAAGAGCTTAACACTGCATAGGATAGTAATCTCGAACCAGTGTTATATGTGGAATTTGTGGGTGCTAAGGCCTTCTCAACTTGCTGTGCTGCATCCTGTAAAGCTGCTCACTGCTACTCAGGATTTGACTCGGAATACTTGCGGCTGCAGTGACTTCGTCTCTAGCATTAAAGCATAAAATGTGTCAAAGAGCTGCTGCTGTTGCCGCTGGATTAGTTGTTGAATGAACTCTTGAACACATTAGTGGGGTGGAGAGCCGTGGGAGGCGGTGCAGAATGTGGGTAAAACCACATGACCAATTGCCAATTAGGTTGGAAAATGACAGCGGACATAGCTGAGTCTGTGTTGGTGCCCCTGCTGCACTGTATTGAAGGCTTATTAAAGCCAGTGTTTGCTTGTAATCAGATATGATTCGTGTCAGATGCTTACCAAATACGAATGGAGGGATTGGGCGAAGAAAGACAATGAAGGGGAACAAGAGTGAGGTGCTAGCAGTACGGGATTTTCAGCAGCACTGTGGATCGGAACAAGGAACTAGAAATAAATTAAGAAAGTTCTCAGGTCTGTATGCTCTAATGTGAAGAATAAAAATGACTTAAGGGCCAAGATCTGAGGACTTTTCCCATGTTAAAGCAGGTGCCATTAATAATACACCACTGCATTTGTACATCTAATTCATTAATTTAATCATCTTAATAATTACCGAACATTTTCTAATATCAGCTTCTAAATATGACATTTTGTTGCTCTTTTTTAATATATGTAATTTATAATCGAATATTTTTATAATTGAAAAATTTTATAGTTTAAAAATGACAAATATGTACACACGTAATAATATTTCCGTGAGCCTCTTGAAGTATATTTACCTTTTAATGCACAAGACCAAAAATCATTATTCACAAGTTGTATTTACAATTTGCAAAAGTTATCACCGAGGTTAATTACAAATCAGTATTGCAACACAAGTCATTATCATGCTGGTGTTTGTATTCTGTTGTGCAGATAACATAATTTGATTTCAGCAGAGATGCGGCCACAAACTGGCCTCATTCTCACTATAAACAACTCCGATGAGAGGCAGAAGAGTTGTCGGGCTAGCCTGTCAGATTTAATATCATACTGGGGAGTTTTTTCTGTTTGGTTGAAGGCAACGAAATAATGCATCTCTACAAGGGCAAGACAAGAATGCAGGGATTAGACATGCATGGCTGAGTTGATGAGGTTTTACACATAATGCTGTCAGTAGAGAAGCTAATAGACAGAATTTAATGCCACGCTTTATTGTCATCATCCACCCAGCAAGCATGGCATTTTCATAAAAGCACGTGAGGAAAAACAGATTGTGACACGTTTTCTTCAAACTGCATATTGGAGTATCTTACTGAAATAAGAACGAGCTGCTTATCCTTGTGTTTAATGAAAACGCGCAGAAGGTCACAATCAGAGCAGTCTCCAGAAAGCGCTGGAATGAAATTATTCAGAGTTGAGTGGAGTCTTTCCAAGCATCCTCTTCCAATTCTCTTTGTTTTTCTTGAACTGTTATGTCTGCACAGAGCTACATTTATCTTTGGATTGCATCCTCTTGCATAATGTTTAGCAAAATGCTGACAAGGTAAAGAACTTTGGCTCTGATAATTTGGAACTCTGATGAAAAACAACCTTAAATCATTTCTGTGCTCTTTTCCACTGAAAGGCCGGACAAAAGGTGGGAGGGAAGCCCAAGTGAGGAGGATGGATGGTCCCACAGAGGGCAGTGGCAGCAGCCAAAAATGTATCAGATCAGGATACAAGAAGCTCACATAAAGTGGCTGCTTGCTTATCTGAGAAATGCATGAGCGAATTAGCAGTTTTGTTTTGAGTCCTCACCACCTTGGATAGTCTACTGTATGATATCAGAAAAATACATTCATAAAAAAAGACAAAAAAAATATCACAAAGGGAGGAACCTCCAGGAGTAATGAGCTATCAGTATTTATGATGCGTACCTTGGTTTCCAGCTTTGTCCTTTCTTGACCTGAGCTGTCTTGCATGTTGCAGCAGCAATCCTCCAAACTGAGGAGGAGTCTGGCACTCGTAACTGATGAATATGAAATTAACTTTCCAAGATTTTCATGGACAGACTAACCCATTAGGGGACACTTACTCGTAACCTTTAAGTATTCAATAGCAAAGAATAAACAAAAAAGAAAATGTAAAATCAGAGAAGCTGGAACCATTTTTGCCTGAAAAATAATATGACACATACATTTTAAAATTAAGAAATTATTGGAAAAAACATGCTTTTTTTAATCAAAGAAGTGTTTGCATTCAGACATTTAAACATGCAGTAAAATTATCAATAAAAATAAAAAAACAAGGAAAATGCTACAAATGACCAGTGACATGATCTGTCTCCATGACAGCAGGATGTAATGCTGAGCTGACAACGCATTTATATGAACCCAAAGCGATAGATGGAGGTTTAGATAAGAGGAATACAGTGAATTGCATACAGCTTTTGACCTAATTGAACATGTACAAGTTAGACTGAAGGTGAATGGAAACTGGAGACGAGCAAGCTCACTAAAAACAAATCCAGCTTCCATCCTGGTAGCGATCCCACGCCACATTGCTAAAAACACACTGACCCCTCTTCGGGTAATGCTGCAAAAGAAAGCAATGTACTTTTTATTATATAAGTTGAATAGCATCTCAGTAACACCCACACACGGCTCATGTTGGAGAGCACATCACATGAGCCTCCACAGCAGTGCTGCTGCTTGACCTCAGCTTGAAGTGGAGCTGAAATAGTCCTTTTGCCCAGGGCAGGGTGGGGGCGGCTTGGTGGGGACAGGGTAGGGGGGTTATTGGAAACTGGAGGTAGGAGAAAAAGAGCAGAGGGGATATGTGCATCATGGGTCCCATGACTCAGTTTGAGCCTGTGAACAATCTGCACCCTGAGGGGGTGCAAAAGTTCTATCTCCTAAGTAGGCCATGAAGCTACACAGGGGAATATGGCCCATGGGTGCCCTATGATGGCATCAGCCACACTTCCTTATTTCCCGATGCACTCAGTAGCTACATTTTTTCGTACATGAAACCTGTACAACCTCGGTGTATATCCACCGACTTCATTCACTGTAGAATGAAAGTGATATTAAATTGATCTAACTGTCAGAAAAGGTCTGAATCTATATTTTTGTGTTGGTGCATATCCTTCCCTTTGCGCTTTCTGCATGACATGCCACTAAATTCACTCTGCTCAGCACAAATCACACCGGGGCTGTTCCAGACTGCACTGTCAATGTTTATGAGGTATTAAAATGCGTTGACTATGTCTCATTTACTTCTAAATTACCAAAAATGTAATCAGCCAGCGTGTTGGGGAAAATGAGTTTTCTAGTAGCCTGCACTCTGATGTAGTATCTATTTTCCTCTGTTATAATCATGTTATAATCATGCAGCTTCACGAGCTGTAATATCTCATAGATTTTTTTGTGGCTTTATCTTACTGTACTATCTTATTGTCTCCATCATTTTCTCTCACTGTTACTGCCAGAGAGTTAGCTTCATAAATATTGATTTTAGAATATGATTTACTCATATGCCCAAGACCTTCCTTCCTCAATCTCTTTTCAAATTACTCTTTTGCAAAACAAAGTGCCTCTTACACTGTTAAAATTGACATTTTTTTGTACATAAAAGCACTTAGTATCATTATTAGTAGCAGAAGTGATCCAGTTATTTGGATCCATCCTGACCGTCCAGGACACATATCCATTAATTCGTTAATACGCTACACTTAACTCCATAACGACAATATGGATCTTACAGAAAAACTACAAAATACATCTATTTCCAATAACAAGTAGGTGAAATGCCATTCTATATTTTAGTGGAGCTTTGCAAGCATTGGATTTTTAACAAAGATAAGACTTGGATCATGTAAAGTGGGCTAAGGCATCTTTGTTTAGCTTACTCAATGGCAGCCTACATCCCTTTAGATGCTTCCATCATCTCAAAAAGGACATTTTCCTTTCACATTGTTCCTCTCAAGTGTCCAGTGCTGGAAAAGTGGTGTTTCTCTTTGATCATGCATTATTCAAAGTCACTGAATTCTCCAGGCACACCTTAAAATATTCAACTTAAGCACTTTTTGTGTACATGTCACTTCATATCCCTTGTTCCTCTGCTGCGTTTGTTCATGAACTGTAAACGGCCATTTCTAACAGACGCATTAACTGTGAGTGTTACAATAGTCTCCAGAGGCAGACCACTCAGGCTGAAAAACAATTATAGTGTAGCAGATTTTGTCGTGAACACGGAGCAGTGAGGAAACATGGTGCTTTGATGTCCGTGTAAGTGGGTAACATTTGTGTTGGTGAGCCTTCGTAGTGTTATAGCCTTATTAAAGGGTTTTTAGAAAACTGCAGTGAGTCTGTAATAAGGTACAAGGGTAAAGGCACCAGACTCCTGATGCCACGCATTGCTTTGGGGCTGCACAAGGTCAAAATGGTGCATGACTAACATGTTTTGCTGAATTATAACCGTGAGACTCATTTTCCTGAAAAGGGGCTCAGAGGTCTGATGAGCTGTGATACCATCTGACTACAAAAACAGGGGTTGGTAATTGCGGTGTGACCAACATTGTTGCATCCGTGCCCAATCAAATTGTGATCTCTTTGTTTTTAATATGGTTACTTCAAAGATAGGGACCAGGTCTGAGACCGCTCAGTCACCATCTTCAAACCCATGTTGGTGCATCAAAACAGTGATAAAACGGGGATAAAACAGCAACAATCTCATTGAGATAATAATGTGATTAATGATGATAAAGCTCAAATCTTTTGTCTGCTGCAAATATGTTGCTATCCACACTTGACCTGTAGTGGTGTACTGGAACCAGACATGGAATCCATGCATTAAATGCAACACTGTCAGCCACAGACTGGGTCAGACTGAAATGTGGAAAATGTATTGCTTATACAGTTATAAGCAAACTGGCACCGCTAGTTCTTTTCAATAACAACAAGCATTTTACCAAGATCATCAGATTATCATACCCTGATGAAGATAAGAGAATGAATGGATTCATGGATGGATGGATGGAAAAATAAGAAGCAAGTAACACAATAATACAGTGTAAGTTCAGGTTTTATGCATGTTTCTCTCTGAAAACACTTAATGGTTCGTCTCTCCAACTACTTTGAACTAGATAGCAAAAAAAAATAAAAAATCAATCCAATCATTCGCCAACCACCTTTCCCTGGTTGCATGGAGGTTGTGGTCCTATTTTTCCTCTTGTGTGACTGAGGCCTTATTGAATTATTTTTGTCTTAGAAACATGTCAGACTTTGATTGATTACAAGCCAGGAGAAGTTACTGTCACTCTTGTCAACTTTCTATGAGGAATCTCCCCCTGGGAACGCCTGACTTTTAGTCAATACTTCTCGAGGTCATCTGTAAATGCTGACCTTGAATGATACATAAATTAATAATGTAGTTATATAATGAATGAAAATGAACATGCATATTGCTTTATCATCTCCCAGGTTGCATTCCACATCCAACCATACAGAGGACGAAACGATCAGAGTGTGCATGACAACATCAAGTACATCATTGACAGGTGGGTGCATGTCTGGCTGTGCTTCATCGCTGAGTCAACTCAAATAGAAAGCCATTAAGATTGCATGCATAGCAAGAAAAACAGCAGTTACGACACTGAAATACTTTTAGGGTGCATTTCAGCTTATATAAAGCCAGTTTCATGACTTATGGATGAGTTCTTCAAGCAAAAGCCATTTTAACTTTTAACTTTAACATGTGGGGTTGCTCTGAAAAAGAGGACCTTTCAGAGATTTACTCAGAAGTCCCAAACCTTGAAAAGATATTCAGTTTAAGTAAGAAATGGTATTCTTTGTCTCAGTGGTAGGGTTTATTGTTGTGTTGTTAAATGTTCTGTATTATATTCTTTTTAAGGTATGGCGACCACGGAGCGTTCTACAAGTTCACTACCAGCACAGGGAAGAGTCTTCCTCTGTTTTACATTTATGACTCCTACCTAACTCCACCCGAGTCCTGGTCTGAGTTTTTGACACCGACTGGCTCCCACAGCGTGCGTGGGTCAGCTTACGACTCCGTCTTTATAGCCCTGATTGTGGAGGAGCGTCATAAGCACGACATCCTGGCAGGCGGCTTCGATGGCATGTACACTTACTTTGCCTCCAACGGCTTCTCCTTTGGCTCTTCTCACCAGAACTGGAAAGCCATCAAAGCTTTCTGCGATGGGAACAACCTCCTTTTTATCCCCAGCGTGGGGCCTGGTTACATTGACACCAGCATTCGGCCGTGGAACAACCACAACACACGCAACAGGGTGAACGGACGTTACTACGAGACAGCCCTGCAGGCGGCACTCAACGTGCGCCCAGAGATTGTCACCATAACATCTTTTAATGAATGGCACGAGGGGACACAGATAGAAAGGGCTGTGCCTAAAAATACTGTGACACGGGTTTACTTGGACTATCAGCCACATGGGCCTGATCACTACCTGGAGCTGACCCGCCGCTGGGCCGAGCAGTTCAATAAAGAAAAGGAGCAGTGGCTCATGTGAGCTTTCATCAAACTGACTTGAAACGGCACGCTGTAGTGGAAGTGTGTGCACACATGAAAGAGGAGGCAAGAGAGCGATTGATTGATATAGTTTTGAGTGCAGAAGGACATGCTGTTACCTTTTTTAAACATGCTGGATGCGAGAGGTCCTATAGATGTGTGTGCAAATTCAAAGATAGGATACAAAGCGTATCAAAAACCCAGACTTGTAAAATGCTCTGTGGGTCTGTCTCTAATCTCTAATCTCCCCCACACAATTGGTACGTTGAAATGTCTGCCCGATAATTTATTGTATTTCTAAATACAGTAAGCCACCATCTCATGCCCCTTTATATGGTGAAATAATAGAACTGAAGACACTGTAGTTTTCATTTATCCATAACATACAATTTGACCCTTTACCCAGGTTCAGAGAGCTTTTTAAAATGGGGATGATGTGGTGTTTTACAACTTGTCACTGTCACACAACATCATAATTTGTAAAGGTAAATTTGGAACATTATAGCATGTTAGCTCAACTTGTAAAAACACAGAACATGACAGTTTCTCACAGCAGATCCCCTGCATCCATTTCACTCGATCTCTAACATCTTCCTCTGTCACGCCAACCATCTGCACGTCCTCCTGCCTGAAAGCATCAATCTTCAGCATCCTTCGTCCAGCACATCCACCATCGCCTCTCTAACCTTGCCTCCAAACTGAGAGTCACCCTGATATCCTCATTTCCAATCCTGTCCATTCTGCCAGTAAAATCTTAACATCTTTTACTCCACCTCCAGCGTGACAACTTGCCCTTTCGTTATTGCCGCTGTCTCTAAACCATATATCACAACAGGTCTCACTACCATCTCATAAACTCTTTTACTCTTGCCATCCTTCACCAACAAACTAACTTACCAAGAATACTCATTTCTGATCTACCCAAATAAAATTGGGTAATTTCAACCGCTCCTTTATTTCCTGAGGCCTCTGACACAGATTTTACTCTAGGTACTATTGACACAACCCTCCCATTCATCAGCACAAGCTTGTGAGTCCCCGAGGCTGGGATTGTGTCTCCTCTTTGTCTCAAGCTGGGGATCTTTCCCATATAACGTGTCAAGTACTACACCACAGACCCGATATCTACCCAAATACAATTGGAGATTGAGTAATTCCTATATGAAAAGACTTCACTGTAAGCATATGGGACTCTGCTTTTTTTTCTCCACTGAAGCAAGAAGTCAGGACATGAAAGTCTATGGCTCAAAGTGATTGAACGCATTAATGAATATAAACCTGCCCACTGACTGGGGCACACTCTGTATAGACTTGATTAAGATTCTGATAGCTTTTAAAATGAAAGGTTTCGCAGAGACAGGCGTTTTTGAGAATAAAAGTGCGTTCTCTGAATGATCCGAAGTTGATTTCCCTGTCCAGGTTGCCAGTAAGTGGTTTCTGCTCCTTTTTAAACACTTAACATTGCTCTATTGATTTCACCCTCCATTAAGAAGCTGTTTTGAGTGAAAATCCAGACACCAGTGGATAAAGACAGAAATAAATCTCAGATAGCTTCTTGTGCATGGAGAAAACTGTGAGACTGGGAAAAAAATATGTAATTTTATTGTGGATTTGCCAATGTTGTACCATCTGTTAATCAAGGTCCAATCAGACACTGAAGATTTAATCATGTACTCCAATTATTAACATTCAAATGAGAGGAATTCTACAAATTATATCCATGTGCCAACCGAAACAACCCAAATGTGCCAGTATTAGTAGTCTACACTGTAAAACAGGATTTACTGCAAGTGTTGATGCTAACAATTGAAGTGCAATCTTCACGCTGCCAGAAAAAAAATTATTAAAAAACAAACCAAAAAAAAAAAAAAAAAAAAAGATTAAAAAACAAACAAACAAACAGAAAACAGTTTACAGCCCCCTTAAATAAAGTTGATTTATTATATCACACAGATTCAATCAGACCATTAAAATGTGTTCACTACAGTTCTGATCGTGTTGCGAAAAGGCTGGCTCAAACCATTCTTTCTCCCATGACCACATTACTTAAAGTACTATACAGCTGACCTATTTCTGTATAAATGATAGTTTAAAGCTTAAACTCCCAAATAATGTAATGACAGAAACATATACAAAATATGCTAATCTAAGACATAAGGAAAGATACCCAAGACTTTGAAGCTGCCACTGGAACAAAATCGTCCATCAGCAGTTTCAGTCCTCCTGAGATACAGTCTTCCCCGGCAAAGGCTGATTCATGGATTCATCTTCTCCCAAGTAGCCCCGGGTCAGAGCTGGTTGTGCGTGATTTTTGGAGTGTGGAGAGTTCAAAGGTCATTCTTCCCCAGAGAGCTCTGACAGTCCATATTTGCGCTCGAGCACATCAACCGTAGAAGAAAGGGCACTGAAATCAAAATTAAAGTCATTTCTTGTTTAATGTACCAAGTCTACTTCAGAGGAAACATGGGTGGTTTGGGGGCAGAGGGGGTGTAAGGGTCAGAGTGAGAAAGAAGAGTGTTAACACGATGCGACAGACTGACTCCAAATATGGTTTTTTAATGAAACTAAGACTTGTTCTTGCAAAATGCCTCCTTATTTTTTGTGGTGGGTATTTCAATATTTAAGTTTTGTTTTAGGAGATTCATACTATAGCTGGTGCTGTAACACTGGGAGAGGCTGGAAACACCTGGGTATTTCAAAGCAACAGTGAGTCAGTGCGGATGCATTCCCCTTCTTCAAGTCATGGAATAAACTGGTGCTATATGAATAACTTCCAGTTCTAATTCAGGTGACTTGAGCAACGTATGACTGCTTACTTTGGATATTTTAATACATCAGACTCAGTCAGTTTACTTTTGCTCAGTTCTGGTTTGAAAATGTTTTTTTTCCAGTCAATTTTTTTGTCAGTTGTAAAATGTGCCTGAAGTTCTCTGAAGGAGTTTAAATGATATGCTTAAACATTCAGTTACATCAGATAGTTTTATCTCACTTGGAGAGAAACTATTGGAAAAAGCGTCTGGATGAACTTACCACCCTGGTCTGATGATGCTGTATTTGCCGAGTACTGACAGGTCGACTACTGTTGATCCAAGGCGGCTCTGGTCTCCTATCGGTCCACCATCAACAACCACAGCTAGTTTGGGCCAGAGCTCCTGGAACTCCTTAAGAGGATAAACCCAGCAATATTCAGAGCTACATACACTCACTGACCGCTATGTTAAGTGCGCCTGTTCAACTGCTCAAAAATACAAATAATTAATCAGCCAATCACATGGCACCAAGTCAATGATTTACACATGTAAAGACAACCTGCTGAAGTTCAAACAGAGTATCATAATGGGGAAGAAAGATGAATGAAGTGAAGTGATTTTTTCATCACAGTGAATTCACTTCACTCAAATGGAGCCCACAGTTACCAGATTTCAATGCAATAGAGCACCTTAATAATGTGGTGGAAAAAGAGATTGGGATCGTGGATGTGCAGGTGGCAAATCTGGGGCAACTGTGTCTGTCTGGTAGGTGTACTTGAAATTTAACCTCCTAGGACCTGGCGTCCACATACGCTGACATCACATTTAAGAAATATGTAAAATACAAAATTTTGCTCTACAAGGGCCTGATATCCACTTACGAGGACATTATACTGCCACTGCTCTATCGAAATTTAAAGCGAATGTCCTCATATGTGGATCTCATTTTTCTCAGAAACAAAAACAAACAAAAACAAAACATAATTCTTTGTTTTTACACTCATCAGATCCTAATCAGCTCAAATAGCAAAGAGACATTAAAAATGCATGCCATGAAAGAGTTCGGGTCTTAGGAGGTTAACGTACTTGAAACTGAAAGAAACAAAAACATCATTTACTTTAGTACTTACATGTACTTCCACTGTGCTGGTATGTGAGCTGATGTTGGCACTTGTGAGTGCCAGTGGTTCCCCACACATCTGACAAAGTTGCCTCATAAAGGGATGATCTGGGATACGTACACCTACAAGCTGAGGAAGACATGGATGTGTAAACAACAATTCACACTTATGATCAAACAATTTATTGTCAGCACTATTCAATGAAAAAGAAGCAAACTCACTGAGGTAAAGGGGTTCAGGTCTGTGTTCAGTTCTTCAGACCTTTCAAACACCAGGGTGACAGGACCAGGGAGCAGGTCACCTAACAGCTCTTTTTTCACCTTCACCTTGCAGTACCTGCACATGACATCACATTACCATACTTGTGTGTAATCTAGCTCCCAAAACTATAAGGAAAACAACATAAATGACCATTAATGACTGCATCACTGCAAAAAAAAGCAGCTGTGTTTTATTTGATTCTCTGCTCTGATCCTGTTTTGTCTTTTGCAATGAAGTTTTGAACTCATGATGTCACGACACCAATTTGCATTGTGGAAAAATTGCTTTGGGCCATTTCATCATGTTCTGAATTTTAATGAAGCAAATGACTGATAGCCAAAATAACTATCTGATAATAAAATAATTGTTTTTCAGGCCAGAATAGTTTTTGGGAATATCCACTATTCTCTGATTTAATTTGTTTCACTTTAAATCCCACAAAGCTTTAACAAATCTCAAAGAAATGCGACATGCCTGCACAGTGATAGAAAATACAGTCACAGAATAAAGTTGCGAATAATAATTACCGAGGTGTCCTTTGACAGCAGGTGTGCCTGTCACTCAAAATGTAAAATGTGTTATTTGAGTGGAGATGGTATCTGTGCCTCATGCATGTGTGACTCTTCAGGAAATGAGTAATATGTTTGTGCAAAATAGATGAGGAGGACTGCACTTAGAATGAAGCAATTACACAACATGTGCCCTGATCAAAGTGAAATAAAAGCACACTTACTTATAGATATCCTGAATTTCCCCTACACAGATGGCCAGCGGCTTCTGTCCGTTTCGTCCTTTAGTGTCATACGTTTTTCTGACGGCGTCGGAGTTTTGGGCCAGACATGCCAGGCCGTAGATGGTATCTGTGGGCACCGCAACAATGTGACCCTCTTTCAGGGCCTTTACTGTGCAACTCAGGATTTCAGCACCATCTGCAGTTCAAAAACAAGGGGTGTTAATGAGACGTCATCCACAGAAGGACACAACAGTATGAATGGATGGTATGAGGAGGTTAGGGCATCTAAATTAAATGTTTACTCTAAACATGTTCCCCCAGCTTTATTACTTTCATTTTCCTTTATGTATAAGGTACAAATTTAGGCTCATCAGCTATCGTGAATGCAATGTAAATACATTAGGGGGAGCGATAAAACAGGAAGAAATATGTATAGTGTAATATGTTTGTTGACTACCAAAAAAGTACACGCCTGAAGTAGCTAAAAAAAAACCCAAAACCAAAAGTACACAACTGAAGTGTGAATAGATAAGCAACCTAATGAAATCCTACTCACACAATTGAACAGGTGATGTAACACCTTTCCAGATGCAATCTCACCTTCTAATCACACTATATACTATAATGCTAAAATATTTGTTGCTTGCCTTCACACACACATCCCATTCTCAGTCCAGAGGATTTAATATGTCAGCCCAGCCTTTGCAGCCATAGAAGCCTCAGCTCAGCTGGGAATTGTGTTTATGGGAATTTTAACCATCCAGAAGTGCATGCATGAGGTCAAACACTGATGTTGGACTCACAGTCTCTGCTCTAATTCAACCCAAAGGTGTCTGTCGGGTTGATGTCAGGACTCTGTGCAGGCCAGTCAAGTTCTTGCACACCAAACTCGCTCATCCATGTCTTTATGGACCTTGCTTTGTGCACTGGTGTGCAGTCCTGTTGGAACAGTAAGGGGCCATCCTAGAGCTGGGCGATATGAGATTTTTTCATATCACGATATGTTCTTTTCATTTCAGGCGATAACGATATCTATCACGATATAAGCCAAATAACTATATTTGTAAGATTTAAATGTGCCGTTGCTCACAAGTAAAATGTGAAATAATCAGCAGCTTGTTTTTATTTAAATATTTATTTCCCATAATAAGTTCAACAGGGTAGATGTACTTAAGGAACATGAGACTTTTTCAGATAAATAAAGGCAAATATTGCAAACTACACAAAAGGCAGCCGCTAAAGCGTTTAAGTTTCAAAATAGAACAAACGAAACAGACTAAATTGTCAATTCCCCTTAGAAACAAAATATTAATTCTAAAAATAAATCTTAGTTTGTTTTACAGAAGAACAGACAAAACTGACTAACCTTTGTCAATATCAAATAAACTGAGAACTAAAGGGAAATTCTCAATCTCTCCTTGTTGTATAGCTTAGCTTTTCAAACAGTTTTAACAGTTACTTTAGTCTGACAAAAGCCGAATGACGAATTAGCGCTTCCAGTCAGAGACTGAGGCTACGTCCACACGTACACGGGTATTTTTGAAATCGGAGATTTTCCGTTTTCGTTTTAAAAAATAATCCCGTCCACACATAAAGGCAGAAATGAAGGAAAACGCTGCTATGAACATGCCAAAGCAGCAGGTGGCGCTAGATTCCTAACCGTGCAGAAATGTTGGCCAATCAGAAGTCTAGAAGCCTCGGTGGGAAAAAGTAAACAAAGCTGGGGCATAGAAGCAGAACAGAGTCGTATGTGTGGAGGGACAGTAACTGTGTGTATATGTAAGCATTTAAACACTGCAGAGAGTAGAATTAACAGTAACAGTATTGTAGAAATTCATTTCACCGAAACAATAACGTGGCGCACAGTGTGACACATGCACCAGTTTATTGTATTTCCAGACTTGCTTTCGGCACATTTACAGTGCACGCTACTCTGTTTTTGTCAGACTTGAAATAGCCGAAATACCTTCCCACTACGGAACTTCTATGGCTCTTCCGTTCGACAATCTCTCCGGCATTGGAACCATCATCTGTTTTCTCTTCGGTCACGCTCGGTTGATTTTTCTAGTCGGCACACTCATTTCCTCCATTACGCGCTGGCTCCATTACCCGCTGGCTGTTTCCCAAACAAACACACGTGCGGCTTGGCACTTGTGCTGTACGTAACAAGTCACGCGACGTGACGCTGCGGCTGTGATTGGTTCGGCTCTGCGCTGCTTAATTTGGATTGGCTGACCTTTTTTTTTTTTTTTTTTTTAAGAGGACAAGAGCGGCGAGGTCTATCGCGATAGCTTAATTTCTCTATCGAGTAAAAGTTATATCGCGATACATATCGTTATCGTTCTATCGCCCAGCTCTAGGCCATCCCCAAACTATTCCCACAAAGTCAGGAGCATGAAATTGTCCAAATTGTTTTGGTGTGCTGAAGCATTAGGAGTTCCAACCAGACGTCATAATTCCCCTCTTCATCAAACGCTACACTTGGCACATTGCACACAAGTTCTGTTCTCCTGGCAACTGATTGCCAGATGTAGAAATGTGATTCATTACTCCCGAGAACACGTCTCCACTGCTCTAGGGTCAAGTAGCAGCGTGCTTTACACCAGTGTATTGCTTTGCATTGCACTTGGTGATGTAAGCCACTCAGCCATGGAAACCTATTCCATGAAGCTCTCTATGAACTGCTTTTGAGCTAATCTGAATGCCATGTGAAGTTTTGGAGGTGCATAGAAACTGACTCTGCAGAAAGTTGGCAAGCTCGGCACACTATACATCTCAGCATCCGCCGAGTCTGCACTGTGATCACACTTCATCAGCCATGAAGTGATAAAATCACACTTCATGGCTGAGTGGGTATAATACCACTCACAGCTGACTGTGGAATATTTAGTAGCAAGGTAATGTGACAACTTGTCTTATTGCACAGGTGGCTTCCTACTCACTCACTGAGCTGCTCAGAGACCCATTCTTTCTCAAATTTTTGTAGAAGCAGTTTCAAAACATTAAGAACACCTGTCAGCATACTCATCGTCTTAGTACATTTCATTCTACACCTGTTTAAATGTTAAACTTGTTAAAGCAGTGATTGTCAAAAGGATCTGCTTAAGTTCAACCCAAGTATCCGAAGAGGCAAAATACGTAATTTAACTCCATTTGGATAGGGCCAGATGAGGACCTGAGGTTTTCACACAGTACAGAGGCATGAACGTTATGGTAGTTTGGGGCTTTTAATAATTTCTTTAACTTTTGTTTTCCTTTTTCTACAGTGGAATACAGCATACATAATGACTACAACAACAAGAATTAGGTGTACAACTTTGAATTTCTGCTACTAATTTCTAGTTTGGGCAAACAGCTACAAAGTAAGCAGTTCATCCTAACTGGCAGTGCTCACTCTACTGTGACTTAACTGGAGCTTAGTTTTGGATGTTAGAATCACATCGGGTTAGCTGTGAGTCACACATAACAGGAAAACCAAGAATCTGATGCAACATGGTGCAGTGTTTACGTTGCTTAGCGCCAATCAGAGCCGGTTGTTTACAAACACACTCTGCTTCACTAAGCGAGACCTACGTCCACTTTGAATGTTAGACACATGTACCTGTCTCGTCCCGATGGACCGTCGGTCCGTTGGAGGTCGGCGGTAACAGACGCAACACTTTTGTCTTGAGCTCTTTAAACATCTCTGCACTGATCCGACGAGCTGCGACTGAACCGTGAACTCCTTTAGATGTATTTACTAATACAGCAGCAATACTACATACCAGCTTCATAAAATCAAGCGTTCATCCGGAGGACTACCCTGTCTCACACGAGCAACGTGTTGTGGTGGGACCAGATGATAGAATTTTTCCGGGTTACGCCCCCAATCTATGACGACAACAATTAAAGAGCCAGCGGCACGGAAAAATGCAGACTAATACCAATGACCGCCATAAAAACGAGTATAATTTCACACTTGACATATACTTATAGCATTTCTAAAGAGATATCTCTCTCTCTATCTTTCTAAACCGAATGCCAACTGCATTCTTTAGCTCATTTTTTTTAACCTTTTGCAAATAAATAAAAATTATGAGCCTGGTTATATCAAAAATAAAATTTTAAAATAAAATGCATCACGTTTACGGAAAAAGAGGAAAAACAGCAGTGAATAAAAATGTTTTAATACGAGACACTTTCACTGGGAAAAAACAAACCTATGTCTTTTTTTTTTTTTGCTATTTATAGGGGAAAAAAACAACAAAAACCCCAAACAGATTATTAACTTCAAGTGAATTTCTCAGAACTTTGAGTAGTTAAGTCAAAAATGGGAAACTATACCCCGAAATATACCCTTTCACTTATTGGTGCCTTTTTTGTCCTCCCCCAGTGGTAGAAACATATGTCCAGAGTGGCCTGGGCAGTTCTTTCCCTCGCCATTCACTAATTAGTAAAATATAAATCACATGAGCACACCTGCTTAAAAACACCGAATGCCCTTCCTCTATGAAACACGCTGAGCTTGCAAGACAAATGTGTATTTGCTCATGGCCTCGGAAACTGGTAAGGTCGCCTGCTGCCCTCCAGCTTTCATGTTATCAGCGGGTTTGTCCAGGTATGTTTTGAACACTTGCAGGTTGCGCAGAGGATTTGCCGTCTGGGCGCGTTGATGAGGCAGGCTCCGAGACTAGACAGGTGAGTCACAGCATGACATTTTAGCCTGATGGTGCTAGGCATTTTAACCAACACGTCCTCCGCAGGCTCTACAGGACATCGAGGACAGACTGTTGGGCCTGTCTGAAAAAATAGCCCTGTGCAAAAAGATCGAGAATGACTTGAAGGACTTGCGTCATGCCCTAAAAGTGAGTTTTCTTCTGGTCTCTGAATTCTACTACAAATGGTTGTTTTTTTTTTTTTTAAATGATACTGGTTAAATGTTACAGAGGAAATCCCCCCAGGATGTGTCCGCACCACTCCAGAAATGAAGAGAAGAGGAAGACCCCTCCCACCTGCTGATTGCTATCTATCTAACTAAATGAATGAATTCTATTAAAGTAACACAAAATGCTTCACCAAGCAAACATTTCAGTGACAAGGATAAGGTTTTATTAGTATTATATTGCTCTCAATTCAGAAAGTTACTCATATTTATATGAAACGCATAAGCAAACAGTTTCACATTATACATTCTTTAAAAAAATACAAATTCTTAACATTTCCTCACTCTTTGGGTGTCAAGACATTCCTTTGGAAGCATGTCGTTTTCCTCTTTCTCCCTGCCCCAGCTCTTCCTGGAAAATATAGCCTGTTTGGTGGAAAATGTTGATGGCAGAAATTCCAAAGAATCTACACTTGTGAACAATCTGCTTCCAAACAAATGTCGCCACAATTGATTTGCTGACACTACAGACTGATGTAAATATTAGCCACGTGAACTTGGCCGACAAAGGCAAAATTTCTCTGTTTAATGAAAGAAACCAATAATTCACATGTTAAACTGAAGCGTGCGAAATGATGAAACTGGATGGAATTCTAAACATATTTAAGCTTAAAATGGAAAATATCTGATTAAAATAACAAAACTGCCAAATACTTAAACATGCAAATCCAGCTGATATTAAACCAATTACAGAGGCCATAGGGTGGCTGTGAAACAGTACTTCATGGATTCACTACAGTCCAGATTCACACCATTCAATGCAAAATATACAGGAGCACTGTAGCTCAAAGCTATATTGCAGCAAATATTACTTAATGGGAGGCATAAGTAACCATTTAATCTTTGAGTCGGTAACTGAACTTGTAAATACCACACTTAAAATTGCATAGTTGGGTTCACCAATGATCTGTATGAAAATGTATAATGGTGAATAGGTACGACTCCCGGTGGTATTTTTTTTTTTCTTTGTGGGAATTATTTTAATATCCACTGGAGTCAATGTCAGATTTGGATGCTCCAGACATCTAATTAATATTGTATTATGGGAGGAAATTTGCCTTGTGGCTCCTATAAATTTCCTAAATCACACCAGAGGAGCCAGATTAAAACTTTACTTTTTTTTATTTTTATTTTTTTAAAGATTGATTCTGCAAATTGGAAATTAAAAGCAGAATCATAATGTCTGCATCTGTTATATAGCTGAGTTTAATTTCTTTTTTTAAGTCAATGCTGAAATATTATAGTATTATATTGGTAAAGCCCATTCGACTTTCCCAATATCACAACTGGAAAATCTCCATGCTTTTGCCTTGGTGTGATCTGCTGCTGGAATGGCTGCCTGAGAGTCGGTGAATGTGAAAACAGTGTCAACAAGCCGATTACTAAAGCAGAGGCTATCAAGGCAAGGAGGCTTACAGAACAATTAATGTTGTAAGGCCAAGAAGCTCTACTGTCATTTACAGGGCATAATGCCTTTACTCTATCATCATTGCATTGTGTCCCATGCGAAACAATACTGTTAAATTATACTCTGAGCCAGAGGCTATGCATTACATATATTTTCTTACAATGTGGACTATACAGAAACCCAGCGGCTTGTATAACTATTCAACTAAAACACAGCAAAAACATCTTCTGCATAAACGTGACGGGGAGAAGAATGAACAGAGTATACATTAGGTTCAAACTCAGAGTTAGCAATTCAAAAGTCTATACAAAAATACAAATTCTAGAATAATCTACAAGTTTTTCAAAGATGTTTACACTAAAATGTACCATATTTACATTGTCACCAGGACACCATCTTTTAAATGCTACTTTACAGCAGGTTTATACAAAAACTCTGTAGTGGTGCCGCAAATCAGCCTAACCGATATGCAGAACCAACTTTACAAGTTAGTGTGCAATAAACAGGGAAGAGTGCAGCAAAAACGTAGGGCTACTGCGAGTGTGGGCCGTCCGGCAAGGAAAATGCATGTCTGAGAAAATTGTGGGAACCAGGAACAGTTATGACTTGATGCATCCCTGAGAGGGTCACAACCCTAAAGAAGATGGGATGTTGACAGTAGTTCCTTATAGTTTAGTTGTGGGCAAGTTTTTGCAAACAAGCAGATCCTAGAGGATATTTTGCTTGACTGTGCAGTCTACTACACGTGCCTCGTTTTTACAATACTTACGTTCTTATGAAGGTAAAACAATTCAGTAACAAAAAAGCAGCTCAACTTAAAAAAAACATGTGATTGGAATAAATTAATAGATTATTTCTGCTATCTCAAAGATGATAGTATCATTATATTGAAAGAATCAGGCATTTAAATAAATTAACATATACAATTTTAAGTTAGTTTAAGTTATAGGCAACTTATTGACGTTATGTCGCTTAAAGAGACAGGCAGATCTGATCACAGGTTCTCAAAAAAAGTAAAAAAGAATCATCACATTATCTGGACCGCACTAGTCTTCATAGAAAACAAACAAAATACTGAGGAAATCACTTCATATTACAAGACAGCCACGTGGGAAGCTGTGTGACCAAGCTCTTTAAATTTTTGCTGGGAGCAATGCTTGATTAAAATTGTAGCAAAATCCTCTCATATACAGTGCATTATGGTTATTTGCATACCAGCCTAAAGAATTTGTTAGGACCTGTAGTACAGTACGAGGATACAGTACAAGGACAGACGAGTTTTGTTTTCCTGCTAAGGTGTGTGACCTTCAAGCCAGGACAATGAAACTCTAAATTATCAGTGCTTGGACAACACTTGGTCATTTCAATCAATTCAGAGTGAGGATTATTATAAAGAGTTTATCTTTTCAACAAAGGATCTACTGCCTTTTCCCTGCATTAATTAGCGTTTAAGTTGCTAAAACTCAACTACTGCAATGAGACTCAACAGAAAAGTTACACATACTTTGTATATATACCATACCTGTCCCAGTGCCATACAAAGCAGAATGCACTGCAGGTACTGGGGGGGTTTCAATGCACACGCTATATAGGGTGAAAGAAGAGGCATAACTTCGGAGAGTGACTCGAGGTGTGGGTGGAATCGACGCTTGTGGGCGAGTGGGTGCAACAGACAAACATGTGGTGCCAGACTCCAAAGGCAGCTCTTTTAAGGATTGCCATCAGTAGCCATGCTGAAGTCATCTGCGACCAGCAGCAGAGCCTCAATGTTGGCGGCTGTCTCAGGGCTCTGCAGGGACAGGAAGTCTGAGACGTCCATACTGGCTAACCCGTCAGATGAGGGTGGGTTGGCGGCAGTGCCGCTCACTATTGTGGAGAAAGTCTGAGCTGTGGAGGAGGAAGAAGAAGAAGAAGAAGAGGGGGCCTCCAGTGTCACCTCACCCACCTTGGAGGAAGACTTGGGGGGGCAGCATGAGGAAGATGAAGTTGCTGAATGGTGCTGAGGCTCTGATAGTGGCGGGGGAGGGGGCTGTGGTGGCTGCTGCTGTGATGGGGCTGAAACGATGGAGGAGGCACTCTTTGCACTCTTGTCTTTAGCAGAGTCCCTGCAGGCACACTGACACTGGCAGGATTCCTCCTGTTTGATGATGATGACTGGCAGGCTGAGGCCGATCTGCTGGACTGAGTTACCTACAACAGAAACATTACGTTTGATTAGGCCAATGCAAAGAAATTAGTCAAAACCACAGTGGTGTCTGCAAAAGTAGGCTGTCTGATTGTACCCTGTCAATATTTACAGATGGAAACATTACAATAGATTAGGTGACCACATGTTCCTATCAGCAACATGAACTGTAAACGTTGATGAAAACACCATCATCTGGTAGACCTGGCAGTGGTTCTTTTAAGGACCATAAGAGCTGTAAATTCACCAGCAATCACTAACAAATCAAAAATCTTTGACTTCAACTTGCTAATTAGAGCCCACCCCCCCCCATTTTCTGTTTCTGGTCAATTTATATTAATATATTTGGGGAATTCTTAATAAGAAAAAAAAAAGAGTTCAGGGAATCTTACTTTTTTCCTCCCCATTTCATAAATGTTACATTTAATTAGGTGGAAAAAAGATTTAGCAAAAATGAAAGATGGTTACTATCAAGCCTCAGCCTGAGATTGCCATTTCCTTCCTCAAACTTCGCGTTTGTATTACCAAATACTTTTCCTAGTAACTATTGCATACTATTTAACTAATCATCATTAACCCAAGTATTTTAGTGGCAAAACAAATGCCACTAAAATACTTAGTCTTTGGCCAATGTCAACAGCACAAGATTGGTTTCACGGTGGCTTACCAGCATTACCTCCCACTGGTATGGCTGTAGTGAAGAAAACCTTTTCCACTTTTGGAGCTCCTTGATGTGGCTGTGAATAAACAAAAACACCAAAGTTCAAAAGGGTTAACAATAAATATCAGTATCCTCAAGATGATTACACCATGTTCTTTTTTTTGGGGTTTTTTTTTTTTTTAGACTGTATCAAAAAGGGATGGACTGTGTATGAATTAAAAGCCATACTTTCCCTAATGTTTCATAGTTTGTTTGTGCTACCTTGTTTTCTTGTGAACAAGATGAAGAGGAGAACAGATTCTGTGTGGGATCATTACTCACTGCTTGCTCTGGGTTCTGCTGGCTGTTGGTGGCACTGCTAAGGATCCATTGGAGATTCTGGTCAGACATGACCAAGCTGGGCTGCAGCAGGTTCTGTGTGGGTGCTATGGTGATAGTGGCAGGGGTGGTTGCCAGACCAGGGCCAGAGTTTGGACCAGGATTATTGGCCAAAGGCACAGGTTGAGCCACAGGTGCTGGAGCATCTGTTGTGGTAGCTGCAACAACAGCAGGACCTGGTGCTGTGGCAGTCAGTGCAGGGGCAGGAGCAGGCGTAGCAATGGGTGGTGGTAGTGGAGTGGTCTGGGTAGTACTATCTTGCTGTAGAAATGTTGGTGGCAGTGCCACATATTGCTGGGGGGTGACGTGGTTTTGTGGCTGGACAGAAGCCTGTGGCACGTCTGAGATCTGCTGCATGAAAGCAGGAGGCTGTGTTGTGCTAACATTTGCAGTGATGGAGGCAGGGGTGGAGGTCTGGGAGGAAGAGCTCTGATTGAGCTGGGAAGAAGCCTCCATGACTGCAGCGTTTTGTGAACAAGAAGATGAGGAGGTAGGATTGACAGAGAAAGAGATGAGAGAGGAGGCTTCTGTCACTCCCGGTTGGGTGGGAGTGTCCAAGCCGAAGGGCTCAGCAAGGTTCTCTGGTCAAGGGGGAAAAAAAACTTCTCAGAACAAGAACTTTAAGAAAACCCAAACAGGTCGATTTTTAAATGAAATATTCTTACCGCTGGGATGAGCATCATCTTGGCTGATGCTATTTTCAGGACTCTGGAACATAAGCTCAAAGATTTTCACAGGGGTGGCATTGTTGAGGTCCAAATTTTGAGCCTGCAATAAAATTTAAATGAACAAAAGCCTTTAAAAAAGTGCACTCAGTGCACTTTTAACCTTGACATTTTAATACAGTGAATATAAAAACTGAAGACTGAAAATATCTTTTAACTGACATCTCACTGATCATCCTGACAGCTCCTCTACTGTGTCAATACAGTCTGTTTGACAAAGGTGAAATAAAGTTCAAACTCACATTATGGATGTTCTCTCGTAGTTCTGAGTCTGTAGAGATGAGGCTCAAGTCACTGAGGCACAGCGAGTGATTTGCATCCTGCAATTAAGAGATCGAAAGGTCCCTGATTAAAGTAGCCACCCCAAGTGCTGAGTCGTGGAAATGAAAGCTACTGTAAAAAATAGGTAAAAATCTAGGCTTTACCATACAAGGTAGTCCATTACATAATGACATAATTAACAACTATTCCTTTAAAGAAAGAACAATGTAATCTACTTGGTCTATAAACATTTGCCATTAAAAACACAGGCCACTGCACAAGTGGAAAAGTTAAATACTTTACTTTTATGGTGACATGCTCTGTAGAAAGTCAATGTACCATGTAGTAATACCTGTGATATGAGATGTTATAACACAACTGTTTATTATGTGAAAAGCAACAAAAGAGCACTTTACTTCAGAACACAGCATACAGTAAATGGCACGAGGAGCACAGTGTTATGTAGCCCTGAGGCTGTCCATGGAGAACACGATAACTGTGCCAAGTGTGCCCACACTCTGACAAGACGCTGTGCTGTGACTCACTTCAGAGAGTGGATGGGTGAGAGAGACGCTGAAGGACTGTCCTTTGTCGTGGCCCCGAATGTGACTCTTCAAGCTGTACTGGCTGCTAAAAGTCTTCTCACAGCCATCACTAGGACAGTTGAATGGCTTCTCCCCTACAGAATGAGCAGAGACAAAGGCAGAAAATACAGACTGAGACTGATTCGTTTATTTATTATTCTTTACTATTTAGATCTTTCCTGGCAGGAAAAAGTAACCTAATTCAAAGTTGCAGCTTTATTAATAAAATGATGACTTTTCAGTGACAAAAAAATGCAGCCGTATGGGTTTTAAAAAGTCAGCTTTACTCTTGTCACAATAATATAAAATTTTCAAGGGACCAGCATGGCTGTTTCCTGCTCTTACTCTAGCGTTGCAGACTTACACACGCTATAGCTATGTACTGTCACCAGGGGGCAGTGTTAGAAATATGTGAAACAACTCTTAATATGAGCTAGTCTTCTTTGTGTTCGCAGAATTCTTGGTTCTTAAGCTAAGTCGCTGCAGAGACAACAGAAGTCAAAACATACAAAACTGTTTGTAGTAAAGCAAAACCAAACGTTAAAAATAATGAAAACTGTCCTGTTTTCAACCTTGAGGCAACTGTGGCTCAGGAGGTAGTAGGGGGCGTCTTTCAAGGGGAAGGTTAGTGGTTTGCTCCCTAGCTTCATTCTAAAGTGTCCTTGGGTAAGATATGGTGTGTGTGATGATTAGAAAAGGTGTAGGTTAGGTATAGAATAAAGCTCTTGTATGTGACTGGGTGAAGGAAGCTTATAGTTAAAAGTGCTTTGAGTGGTCAGTTAAGCAGAATTGATGGGCCAGCAGGGCGAGCACCTTCGTAGTCGGGGTGGCCCGTCTCTCTGCAGAGAGCTCTGTTTTTAGATGGACGCAGTGTACAAAGTCTGTGATAAAAATCTGTGGGCTATTCTTGCTTGTGCTGCTGTTGGTGCATCAGCCAGGCATGAAGTTATAACATACGAATAGCTGAAGTGAAACCAAGTGCAGAAGAAATGTCTGTGCTTTTCATGGTGTATTTTTGATCTTCGATATTTTTTTTTTTTGTGGTTCTCTTGTTTCCAGTAAAGTCCCCTTTTCAGCCAATTAGCAAACAGTAGAAGTACTTCCTCTCCACACCCTTTACAAAGTGTTACATTGGTACTTAAATAGCACTTTATGGGGCTACTGATTGGGTAATGGTAAATTACCCAATCAGTATTCTACCTATGCAGTGTCATCACTGTTAAGCTACATGCTTTTGTTTTTTCCTCAGTCTGAATATGCAAAATCCAGCCAAATGGACACAGTACAATGAATCCTGTAGCTGGATTTTAATATCCTGATACAGCTTGTTCTTGTACATGTAATTGTTTCTTTTTCAACAACACAAAGCATAAGCCAGTTCAAGTCATTCCTTGTTCAGCTGAACATGATCTACTATATTGATATATAAGGGGAAAAAACCCCACCAAATACATGGGAAGCTAGTATTTGTCTGTGTGTTTGACAGCTGGCATGTAGGAAAGGTGTTCACCTGCCCTAAACAAGCATGCAATCATTAGAGCAAAGAGCTAAATAAATACATCTTTGTTGAAGCTTCCCTAGATAATTGAGGTGAACCAGAACACTGTATACCTGTGTGAGTCCGTACATGTGTTTTTAGGTGATGACTTGCAGCAAAGGCTTTTCCACAACCATCATGATCACACCTGAAAGCAAAAACATAAAAAAACAAAAAAACAGTGTGAGATCAAATGTAAACAAAGTGAAAAACATTCAAGGCTGGATTTCATCATCCTTCTAGATTAAAGTCATGACCCATTGCCCCCCTGTGTCGTTATATGAAGAAAAATGGATAGTTGATATGGATAAGTAAAATTTAAATACCCTTAAAGTTTTGTACAGCAGTTCCTTCACCTTAACTGGGAGAAAATTAAACCTGCTGTGAAAAAGGAAATGCTCACCGGAATGGCTTCTCCCCAGTGTGTGTGCGAATGTGCTTCCTCAGGTCACTGAGGGTGGTAAAGTACTTTGTGCATCCCTCTGATTCACAGTTGAAAGTCTTGCCTGTGTGAAGTCTCTGGTGTGCTTTTAGCCTGCAGAGAAAATAGTGTTTCATTAAACCACAATGGGAAAATATGAGCGGGACAAAGTAAACGCAGTGGCATTCAGCAGCATGTGCTATCATTTCATTTAAAAAAATCTTTCAAAAAAAAAGAAAGAGATGAGTCAGACGGGAAATGGGGCTATTAATAGAATTTTAAACTCAATCACGATTTTTGGCTTCTCACATTTAAATGAACATGGTCTAGTGATACTAAAAATGCATGCTCTGCAAACTGAATGGAAAGCAAAAGCAAACCAAGCCCTTCCTAAAAAAAACAGCACCTGACCACGTGCCTGCATCAGTCAATCACAGCTGTGCCCTGGACAACACAGCGTGCAGTGCTGGACTGATCTGGACGAGTAACACCACATCAAAAGACCAGATATACAGCAAAAATCAAAAAATGTCTGGCACAGGAGAACATGAAGAGCTTGTCCCTTAAAGTGGATCATCATCAGTTGTTTGGAAATACTTTGGATTCAGTGCAAGAGATTTTATCCAAGAACAAATCATATACGAAAATTAAGTGTCTAATAAACACATATTTTTGGGTAAACGTTGGAGGGAAAGAGAGAGAATACTTTGAGTGTTTTTGGCATCCATCGTGCTGATACAATAAATGGAACGAAAGATTTTTTTGTTCGAGGAGATGCACTAAGATCAGGTAAATGGTGAATAAACGCTTACTTGTCTGCAAACATGTCTTAATAACCAAGAATGTAGCACAACGTAAAAAGGAAAGCAGTGCTCTGTTAATTCTATTTTCTGTTAAGTTTTGGTGCTTTTTTTTAAATCATACTTCTTATCTTTTCCAAGAAACGCATGGCGTTTCAGTGAATGAGGAAGACCAGTTTTATTTTGCTGCAAAGATTGATTATGCGAAGCAAACCATGACGAACCACTAATGTGATCTACAATGTAAAGTTAGATCAGGAATCTCAACAGCTCTAAGCCCTGTGTAGCTTACGATGATGGCACAGCAGCATCAAGCCACAGACACATGACATTGCTACTGAAACAGTGCAAACTGGATACTTGGATGCCCTTTGATTTGTACATCTGATATATCTTGTGGTCAAACAAGAGACCTGACGGAATGACTGAAATATGTTCCTCTTTTAATCAAGTCCCGAGTCGCTTGAGTCATTTTTTGGTGTCAAAACATCTACTGCATCACGCTTTGTGTACTGCCCCCAACACTTAGGTCTAATTATCTTAACCTACTTTTGATCAAGTCTAACAAAACTGAAATGGAACCTACAGTGATGATAAAGGTGACTTCATATAAACTTCAAGTTTCCACAGCAATGTAAAGACAGCGACATGAAAGACAACAAAAAAGGCTCACCTGTACAACGTGTTGAACGCCTTTTCACAGCCCTGTACGTCACACTCGAATGGCTTCTCCTTGGTGTGAACACGGACGTGGATCTTAAGGCTGTAAGAGGTGAGAAAGGCCTTTCCACAGCCTTGCTGATTACACACAAATGTGTACTCGCCCCGATGCGTTTTCTGGTGTGTCCGCAAGTTTCCTGCTGTGCTGTACGTCCTTGTGCAGCCTTCGAACATGCACTGGTACCGCTTTACCTGAAAGTGAGAGAATAAACATGGTAAGTGGAATTAAAACATAGTGAAATAATGCTGGTGCTAAGAAAAGGATTGCATCAAATCTCTTTAAAAAAATCTGTTAATCTGCGTTTTAACTTTATTTAACAACACCATTTCAACAAGACAGGGAGAAATTAGTAAATCCAGCTCAGAAATAATAATAACCTGCCCTGCCATTGAATGAGGTGACAGTCTGACTCAGGGTGGCCTTTTGGATAGGATTTGAACTTAATGACTCAACCTCCCATCAGTACACAAAGCGGGTGAGCATTAAGGACATCAGTGATGACTAACCCTCAATTCTCTTTCACAGCACCGATGTCCATTGCAGTGGGGCAGTCTCCTGCTCTGCTCTCACACAAATATCCTGGGGGCACTGTGAATAAAAGCAGCCCAGTCTCTATTCTATAGTGTATTGAACACAAAACCAGGAGGAGAAAACTTGTGGCTGGCCTCCTCAACAAGAGACTCTCCTTCCTCTGCTGCTATTACCTCATTTACTAAATTAAATCCTCTTAGTATTCTTGTAAAAACGAATTGTAGCCCAATTTAAATCAAAGCAAGGCAAGTGAGAATATTAGATGCATCAGAGAAAACTCAGCATGAACCTTGCAGTGTTTGCAGAACTCCACGACACCCAGTATCACAACTGTGATACAGTGAAAGTTACACACAGCTGACTTAGCTTTCGGTGCTTCTGACAAGCGCTAATCTGAGCGATGGTAGTCTGAAACCATTCAGTCTGGTTATTAGTGTGTGGCAGGGATCATTTGTTAAGCAAATATCTACGCAAACCCACAGCAGAACCCTGCTAAAGCTGGCAGCTCAGATCTGCATTTATCTCCCACACCATTGTGATTCTACCACACTGTGAATATGATCATTGCGAGGGAGCACTTTATGCTCCAGCTTCCCACACGCATAGTGGAAGAGACCACTCCATTACAAATTGGTTTATGAAAGAGGAGTGCTTAGCGTGGCCAACAAATATTGGACAAACCATCCACACCCCAGTGCACGCGTTCCGCGGGGATTCATATTTCATATTTGCTTTGTTTAACATATTACAAAGACCTGCATGCACATGACTATTTATGATTCCAGGCCTGCAGAAGAGTGTGGCACCACTTTATATTGTACTGTTGTGCAATATAAATTTAAATTCATTTCTCAGAAGTGGCTTGAAGTCATACACATACAGACACACACAATAAAAGATCCCGGTATGCTTCTATACTGCTGCAAGAAATATATAGTTGTCTTTTAATTCAGAGGGTTGCTCAAAATCTTTTTCTTTAGATATTTGTTATTATTGCAGTTGGTAAAGGGGTTAAAAACTGAGCGGACACTGCTAACAAATAAAATCAAACCTTGACTTAACTTCACCTTTCAAACCAAAACTGGCTACAAAAGCAGCAAAGTTTCTGCCAATAATATTCAGAAATAATAAGGCATTTGCTCCAGCACCACACCCATCTAATGATAACAAAATCTAAATTTACTAGTATATTAATCTTCAATACATAATATGATTTTAAAATATGAAAATACCATGATCAAGACAATATAGTCATAATGCTTTACTCTGAAAAGTTTGCAGTCAATTTTAAGTGTAATTCTATTGTTCTATAAAACTTTTAAACCCAAAAAAGTCTTGGTGCTGTGTAAAATGAACAAAAACTTTTGTGTAACTTCTATAGAACACAATAAACTTACTAAATGTTTAAGCAGACATTTTACCATTTCATAAAAACATTAGGATGGGGGCAACAAAACCGCTTTCAACACTTTGCAGTGAATCAGATGAACTGTTAAAAAAAGGCCAATACCATGATTGGATATAAGAAGAGGATCGTAGAGAGGCAGTGTTAGAAGTAAGCTGCCTCTCTTTTACGGAAGGGGCTCACCAATTTACAAAAGAATCTACATTTACAACTTGTGGAACAATTTCAGAATATTGTTCCTCAAAAGATTCTGAGAATCTGCAGAAATCTCTGTGTGCAAGGGATAAGGCCAAAAATCATTGGATGGGCTCAGGAACACTTTTAGAAGTCTGTGTCTGTGAACACAGTTAACTGTTCAGGTCGTGTTGCATCCTCATTTTTCCTGCAACCTCTAAAGAGGAAAGGGACCAACGTGCTTGTTATCAGCACTCGGTTCAAAAGCCTGCATCTCTGATTGTGTGGGTCATACATTAGAGCCTATGAAATTAACAGCTTGCACATCTGCAAAGACAATGCTGAAAGGTCTATACAGGCTTTAGAGCAACATATGCTTTACCCAGATGATGTCTTTTTTGTGAAAGTCCTTAAATATTTCAGTAAGACAATGCTACTGCATCTGTTGCATGGCTTTGAAGTGGAAGAGTCCTAGTGGTGAACTGACCTGCCCGGAGTCCAGACCTTTCATCAATTAAAAATATACAGCTGTTGTGAGCTACAATCCTGTATCAGACAAGAATCTGGCAACATTTCTCTCACAAATGTCCCACAACTGTGCTCCTCAGATGTTTATAGACTACTGTTAAAAGAAAGGATCATAATAGTGGTAAAGATGGCTCTGTAGGCTATATATCATCTAAATCAACTGATTAAACACAGGAAAGAGAACCATGTTTTTCCCCAATGTGCCTCCCTACCTTTTATGTTAGGTACCTACTGGTTAACAAGTGCAAACTTCCTATCAGATGGTTTTACTATGCTGCTCATCTCTGCTAATTAAGATAGGTTACTGCTGAAGGCAACAGAATGGCAACTTCTGCATAGTTGCTGAGAAGATCCTTTAAAAGAACTTGAAGCACAGTGACATATTTTCAACTGCACACCATTTTTCACCAGGACAAACTAGATTAAAAAAAAAAGATCACTATATTATTAGAGGATAAAATCATAAAATCTTTAAACCATCTGCTCTTCTGCAATTTGTTGTAATAACTGAAACAGCTTAGACAAGCAATCACTGCAATCTGTCATACATGTGCACTACCTTAGAGCCAATCAGAGGAGCCGCTGATGACCAAACAAGCATATGTCTTGTAACAGCTGGACAAGATGCACTTATTTTTGCTCACCTCTCTCTGCTTGGTCTCTGGGCACTCAGAGTGCAAGGTGAGCGTAGCCCCCTCGATGTTGCGTGGCATTGGGGTGGACCCTGGATTTATTGTGAACTGGATCTGGTCAGGAGAAATTGTGTGGTGCACATAACCCTGCGACATCCCATCTGGGTCTGTCATAAAGGCCAGCGATCCCTCCTCCTCATCTCCATCACCTTCTCCCTCTGTTAGGAAGGTGACTCCATCTTCATCCCCTCCACAGTGACCCTCCTCTTCTCCCTCCTCATCCAGTCGTATTGGGTCCCGCTCAATGAGGACCGTGGTGCGGTCATAGACCCGACCAGAGGATGACGAAGGTTCAGCAATTAGGTCACCGTCTTTGCCAAAGTGGATCTTGTCATCTTCTTCGTCATCCCGCTCCAGCTGATCCACCTCCACCTCAAAGTACATAGGCACCTCCGTATGAGGGCCATTCTCACTCATGGTCTCTGATGCCTCTCCTTCCTTGGCAAGAAGGACTGCACTCTCACACGTTAATGTTTCACCCTGAAAAAGAAAGAAGCTACTTCACTTACGCTCTTAGGTTGTATAGCTCAGCTGAATTATTACAAATTGTAATTGGAAAAAAGCAAACACTGTTGAGCAGAAACTCATAGTTTCTCATAGCTGAGCCCAATATAAAGACTGAATATATTTATCAGCGTTTAGTGATTCAGCAGCAGATCTGACTAGGGCTGCCCAGTTAAACTATATCAGCTGTCACTATGTAGCCCCACGCTGACAGACAGGAACATTTGGCAACAAATAACTAGACAGAGCCACAGCTATGTGTGCTTTTGGCAGAATAAGGTTTTTTTTGACTACATTAAATGCCCGTTTTAAACATGTTCACCCCCTAATGTAGCGGACCTGCGGGTGTCAGTCAAAAGCAGCGAATTTTTTTCTTCAACACGTCAGACTGAAATCACCGCAAGTAGTTACTTAGTAAGAGACATAAACACTGTTCACAGAAACTAAAGCTACACATCGCGATCTGGAACTTTCTTACTCCAGTGACAGATGTCATGAGATAGCTGGTGCTTAGCCCTAGCTACTCGGTGACTTCTAATCAATCAAAATTCATCAGGTTACCTCTAAAGGAAAACGTTAAATGCTGCGTATGAAAGCTGTCACTTCAAACCGACGGTGACAGTTAACTTTTACATGGCTGCGCACACAATGCCGCGCAGTTATAAAACATAAGCGTGACCTTATAGGCACTCAGTGGCTGCAAGGTTAACCTTTAGCTGACTGAACAATATCGTTCTCACAACTTAATGTCACAGTACTGAGGTTGTTAGCTTTACGATGCTAGCATTCTGGTGGATATCTGATCTCATATCATGATTACATCGTCTCCAGCCTGATACGTCGCTGGTTAGCTGCTGTAAATTAATCTTAGGCTGCTTATTTTGCATCTGCCGTTACATATCTTTAGAGTGTTTTTCTCTTCAGCTCGTAAGCCACAGAAAGCTAAATGGGAACTAGTTAGCCAGAGGCTAGGCTAGGTAAGTCAGCTGCCACTTATTTCTCTACACATTCATAGCTTCGCTGGATAGCAACACTTTAGCTCATCGCTAAGCTAAGGGGCTAACGATAAACGTTTATTGTGGAGATTACTTATCGTTCCTGCAAAGATGGTCAGTTTCATTTTACCCGGTGATAAAGTGGCAAACTGAGGTTTAAGTGGATCGACTAGAAGGAAATGACATTAAAATAAATTTACCTCTGAATTTTAATCCTTATTCCGATGCTTTGGATGTTGACCACTTTCTTCCTATCCCCTCCCTAGAAAGCCATACGTCACAGGCTCGCAGCCATTCGTGATGAATTATGGGAAATAATGTATAACTAACGCTAAATAACAATGTTAAAAAATTCCATAAGATGATTGTAGGGAAGGGGTTTCGCTTTTATATTTAGTGTTGATTTATTTTAGCAAATAATACAATTTTCATTAGAAAAAAAATACTACCAACACACAACGTGTTTGCAGACATTTTATATATAAAAACAATACACTTTTTAGATCAGAGACATGAAAATACAAATTGTTCTTTTTAAATAAAATATACATACATTAAAATTTGTTAGGCTTCTACATATGCTCAATGATATACAATAAATTCTGCATCAACTGATCACAAACTTGGTTTTGAAATAAAGTGATTAGAAATAAGAAACATCACTGACAGTAATAACTCTACATAGTTATACAAAGAGGATATCAAATCATTACAGTTATTTCAAATACTGGACGTTTACAGTTTTTAGTGTTCAGCTTCAGCAAGGGGGACAAGCCCTCCATCTAGGAGGAGCTTTGGGTCAGGAAGTGCTGAAAGAACTCCTGAGTCTTCCTCTTCTCAGCAAGATCCTGCTTTGCAGGTGACTTCAGAAGCAAGGAGGCAAAAATGGTGGCTACACATAAAGAAAATATATTGTTCATATTACACAGTATAGAAAAATCATTCATAAAAACATAGTGTCTGTAATAATTTTGACATTTCAAGGAATGTAACACAGCAAATGACACAAAATGTTTTAAATAGATACATTTCTTTTAACTGAAGTTCATTTTCCTGCTATACTTTAGTTCACAATCAACCTTTATTTGGTGGAACAGATTAGCACAAAGGACATCTTTACACAAGTCCCCAGCTTTACACTGAGCAATAAAAAAGTCACAAAGTAAAATGTTGCCTAAAGCACAAAGTAGTAATAACACATTTATAAATCAAAGGAACTGCTTGCTTCATGTTCTTACCCAGGATGCTGACATCTAATCGATTGATAGCTGAATTCTTCAAAAGCTCACGGAGAAAGGCAGCTAAATAGTTGAACACGTTTTTATGGCACTGAGGTAGCATGGAAATAACCTAGACAAAAAATACAATACTTTTAACTTTTACAATTTAATGTAGGATTAGTAGAAATGGGTGACTAACTCTGTTCTTTTTTTTTCCTTACTTGCTCACACTGGTTGGCACTGGTGCAGCATTCAAGGCAGCGTTGGTAAAATGAGTAGGGAACCACAGGCTCTGGGAGGGCATCTAGGAACAGAAGCAAGGCCTCTGCTACTGAGTGATTACTACCCGCTGCAGGTCAAGAGTAGCAGGGTCAAGGTAGCAAATTTTAAGAAAAAAAAAAATTACATATCACATAAAAGTACAACATAAATTATACTTAACCCCCCCCTCCCAAAACAAACAGTATTACATTCTAAGCAACATTCAAAACAACACGTTTGCAATTACATGGATTAAACAGCAATACAGAGTATTCGAAAAATCAAGCTTATTACTTTCTGTAATAAGCTATGGTCATCGAAGGTCCCAACTTTCAGAGCCAATTTATTTGCATTTAAATCCTGAATGTTGATTATTACAGGGCTGCTAAAACCCATCCAATATAGATTTAATGCTCTTAAGATAAAATAAAACATATGTACTGACTGTGCTCTGTGACTTCTTCAAATATTCTACAAGGACAAACAATATTTTTCTGCTAATTTTATTATAGTTTTGAAAGGATACGGAGGGACTCTGGCATCCCCGTGTCAAGGCAATCCCTTATTTCAGCAAATTCAATCCGGAGTCCAGGTTGCTGAAATATGTCTTCCTGCAAATAGAGGACAATACATTCAGACTCGTTCTCTCATTATACACCACAGATTCCCTTCAGCTAAAGAAATTATTTGAAGCGCAGTGGCTAATGCAGCAGAATAAATTCATTGCAAGGATCTTCATTCAGTCTATTTATCCTTAATCACAAAAAGCTGGCAGGAAGCCAAGTGTAGTGCAATTCACATGAAGTGGACACTATAAAACAAAGTAGGAGCATAGTATTGTTTGATTTTATTACAACACTGTTACATCACCATCAATTTTCTGACCTGTTTGACTGCATTGCGGAATAAGTGATCCACCATCATCCAAAGTTCTTTAGGAATGTCAAGAGGCTTTTCAGTGTTTGCTGCGTTCTCCTTTATAGGCAACTCTGCCTGATATTGGGAAGGAAAAAACAGAATGAAAGGCAGTTTAGTTACAGCTTAATTAGTCTCCAATCCTCAAAACTACTATAATGAAGCACCTGAGGCAACAATGAATACAATAGAGGTATTTCAAGTGAGCACTAACCAGTTGAAGGAGGGTCTCTTGTGGAATGTCTTGAATGGGCTCCCTCAGCTGACATAGTGCATGGATAGAAGTGCCATAACAGCTTGGCAGGTAGTTTCCTGTCACAGAGATAAAATAGTCCTTGCCCCGCTCTAGATGGAGCACCAGGATGTCTTCAATCTCCTGCTTGCCAGAGTTAAGCTCAGGTGCTGTTGTGCGATTTACGAAAACCTCAAGGTCAATATCCACAGAACCACCTAGATATTTAGAGAGAAGCGCAAATTAAAGAGAAGGCTGCTCCAGTCAGTTGTTATGTTATACTGTGGTCATAACAAGCAATTATGACGTAGTACTCTTTGAGGATTTCAAAGACACTATAATAAGCATAATCTGTCAGTTCAAAGGAGTCTGCCACTTAAATCCAAGTCAGTCTCTTTCTATATGACCAGGCTAATGGATTAATGTTTTATTAAAATTAAATTTGTTGGTTTTTACACAACGATGACGTGTTACTCACCCTGAGCAATAAAGCCTTTGGGGGGGTTGGCTGTGAGCCAGGGCTTGCTGTATGTGAACTCATTCGGCTTTGGAATAAACTCAAACTGACATGGGACCTGCCCGTCATTCAAGAGGCTCAACGTCTCTGCCTGGTGCTGCATGAACTTCACGTCCTTGAAGTGGAACTGAGAAAAAAAAACAGAAAAAAAAAGGGGGGGGGGAAGCAGATTTATGAGCAAAGATTAAAAAAAAAAGTTTTTTCCTTCAGATCATGTGAAGCTATTGTATCCTTTGAATGTCTGCATAATGCACTCTTTCATTATTTTTTTATTATTATGTATTTTAATTTAATGCCAGGGAGAATCGTAAGGTGAAGCTTTACCTCTCGCTTGGACAAGGTTACAGATGGAATGCATTCATTCTCCATTTTGTCAATATCACGAACAATTTCTTCAAAGGTCTTCTTATAATCCTCACTATTTATCCTCTTGATCTGCAGGATGAAGAAAAACAGGATTAAGTAAAAGCAAAGAAATAATGTGTACTTAAAAAAAGCCACAGAATAAATAAATAAATAAAAAAAAGCTCTTCAGCTAAATCATTTACCTCAATGATGAGCAGGGAGCTGACAGGTTTGTGGTCACTGGTCTTCAGAGTCATGTGACTCTGGTAATGCTGTTGCTTTATGTTCTTTCCTTTCCACAGGATACGATCGCACCACGCAGGGACACGACATTTTTCACTAAGTTCAAAATAAATGGCAAACATTAGTTCCCAAGTGTCTATTTTATTACAAAGCAATAAAACAATGAAGGCAGGAATTATCTCTGACTCCATTTATCCATTATCAAAATTAATGACACAATCCCTGCAGGGAGATTCTCTTGTGAGGTGTTGCAAGAGTACTGAATATTACACAACAAAGCTCACAGTTCAGGGCCACATCGGATGGCTAAACCAATTTATAAAGGACACTGATGCAAATGAGATGTAGTTTTTTTCCTTACATTGCTCAAGTCAATTCTTAGGCAATGTAGCTCTTGTACACACACTCGCTGGCCACTTTATTAGGTATACATATTCAACTGCTTGTTAATGAAAATATCCATTCAGCCAATTATGTGACAGCAGCTCAATACATTTAGGCATTTACAAGCTTATAACAAGCATCAGAGTATGGGAGAAAAAAGGTCAGAACAGCATGGTCACTGGTGCCAGAAGGTTTATTTGGAATATTCCAGAATTGGGAGCATAGTTTAAACCTCACAACCTACCTGAGTATAATTACTAACACTGTCCATCCCTTTATGACCACAGTCTACCTATCCTCCTATGGCTGCTTCCAGCAGAATAGTGTGTGTAACAAGGAATAACAGCATGTCACTGCATTCAAATGGCCTCTACAGTCACCAGATCTCAATCCAATAAAGCACCCTTGCGATGTGGTGGAACTAATTTGCATCACTGATTTGCAGCCTACAAATCTGCAGCAGTTATGTGAAGCTATCATGTCAATGCATAAAAATCTGTGAGGAATTTTTCCATCACCTTGTTGAAACAATTAATGGATGACACTACTAATGTGTACCTAATAAAGTAGCTGTGAGTGTATTCAACAAACATTTTATCAAAAAACAAAATGGAAAAAAACTTTAAACACAGCAGAGCTTTCTAAACAGTCTTAACGGTCAAAAATCACTCTGCATTGTCTTTGCAATGCTGCAGTCATCAACCTCAAGCCTGACATTTCTATTATAATGCTACTATGGTATTCTCTTGAGGCTATCCTTCAGTAAATACTATAGACAAAAACCAGAGTTAAGCAGCTCTGAATAGAGGGATAATTGTTTGCAGAGCAGGAAGCTCCAACCATTTAACAATTGATGAGACAGAAATGTCTCAACAGAGAAGGAAAAGAAATGTGGGCTGATCTGAATCACTGGTGTGTCACAAAAAATGTGATGATAACACAAGCAGCTATAGTGTTCGAACTACAATGATAGTATGTCTGCTACTTCTTTCTGTTATCAGTTTACCTTTTGCTACGAACACTGACATGGAATGACTTACAATGCCTCCATGTGAGAAGATTACCTTGTATCCCAACTGTCAGAGCCAGTGTCATATTTGTAGGTGGGCTGGAAATCAATCTCCCCCTCCTCAAATCCCACAAACACAGCCTCCTCGTCGATCTGCCTCTTGAGCTGATGACCACACGCAATAGGTAAATATCACTGCTCACAAACACGTTTGAATACAAAACACATCAGGAAACCATAATTAATATTACCTGATCGAAACTGTGCAGAGTTTCAAAGTCCTTCTTGCTGATGAGACCCTTCACGTTGTCAACGTCAAGCTCACTAATTCTGTAGTTGAGGTCCCCGATCCATAAAATAACACTAATTCAGAAACAGAACACAAATTCTAATGAAATAGTCATAAATACGAGAAACTTGTATTTATTTATTTGATTCACAATGTAAATTTTAAAATGACAGCTACTTACTCGTGCTTCATGATAGTGAGTGGCGCCTGGGTGAGGTCAGGTTGGCGAAACTGAAGACGACTGCAAATATCCTTATAGTCCTGATTACGTCTCTCATATTCCTCAACATGAGCAGCAAGGTGGGAATTGACCACGCAGATATCAGAGTTGTGGAAGCGAAAACGGATTGCCACAGCTCCCTTGTTTCCCTGTGAATCAGTAATTGATTAGAATGGACAGAAAACACTGAAACGCCTCCGCAAACACTAAAATAAAATAACTAAATGTTTTTATTTACTATGATTTTACTCATCTGCTAAACAATAAGTCAATATTATGCAAACAATTTCATGCTTGGCATGTTTTGGATATTTCTTGCTGCAATTCATAAACTAGTGTCCCATTACTGCAGGAAAGGATGGAGTGACCTTACATAGCTCTACCCCCCTCCCACTGGTCCCTAGCCAGCCATCTGCTCTACTCTGCAGGGACTGCTAAGTAAGCACGGTCGCATGAGTTAAGAATAACCTTTCCTGCACCAGTGTATGAGAAATAAAGTTGAAGCTACTGTAGGAAGAGCTTCATGGATGAATAAGCACTGAAGTGAATAGTTCACAGGAAGTAGAGATGCCTTTTCATCATCACAGGAGATTGTTTGTGCTTAAAAACTGCCTCATGCATTGCCATCTTGGTAAATGGCAATACATGAGGCAGTTATAAAAAAATAAAAATAAAAATTGTATGGCAGTTGACAGACATCATAGCATAAGCCCAATTTTTGTTTTCTTTCATCCTTTCAATTTTCATGTAAATGCTAATACTCAACACTTCCTGTTTATATGTATATGAGGAAAATCATTTCAATGTGAAACTAAAACAATGCTATTGACATAATCTAAAACAGAAAGGCAGAATGTGTACAAGGACCCACACCCAAGCACTGCAGAATATTTGCCAATTTATGCAGTAAAACCAGCCTGTACTAGTTCCTACATCATTTCTAGCTGAATATAAATGCTAATATAATTGTGGAATATGTCAACTGATCTGGGTGGGGGAAATCCCTCAATAATATTAGGGTAAAATTAATTTTTCCTGCTGCTTGCATACCTTGGCTGATAAGCCTACATGGTCACCTGACAGTAAGCTCAACCCAACAAAATATAGGATTTTTTGGGATCCTTAAAGAATGTTTTCCCTGTGCCAGGTCCTTAGCCCACAAAATGTTGAGAACCCCTGACCTAAAGCTCCTGACTCTGTATGGTTTATTTCTAAAAAATTATTTCCAATTCCATCCAATCATTTCTCAGATTCAGGGTCATGGTGGGGCCGGAGCCTATTACTGCTACCATGAGGTAAGAGGTGGGGTACACCCTGGACAGGTCCATTATAAACAGGGGTGCACATAAGTGGTCAGTGGCCAGATAATAAGTTGCAACTTGCGTTTGCGTACATAAGATTTTCTGGAGGAGGACATTTGTTTAGAACTCTTAAAGATGTCGAAGAAGCAAGCTCCTTTCAGCAATTACTTTGGTGTTCCTCCACCTCCAAAGAAATGTCAGAAGGAGTCCGAACCTCAAAAGAAGCGCGTATTCTCGGAAAAGTGGTTGCAGGAGGTGAGCTGGCTTCAAACAAATGATGAACACACAGAGATGTGGTGCAGAATATGCCCTGAAAATGCCACTCTAGCGGACAAAAACAGTGCCTTTTATATGTACGCAAACGCGCGTTGCAACTTCTTATCTGGTGTGCGTCTTTTATTTTGACAGCGAATGCGCACCTACGGACCACTTATGTGCACCCCTGATTATAAACCCATAGGCAATATGGAATCATCAATTAACCTAACCCTGACTAAATGCATTGCTTTTGACTGTGTGAGTACCCTGGAGAGAACCCACACATGCATGGGGAGCACATGCATACACCACACAGAAAGGTCTTGGCCAGATGCTGGATTTGAACAAAGCAACTTCTTACTCTGAGGCAACAGTGTTAACCGTCACGCAACCAAATCCCGTGGTCAGACACCACAGACATCAACTTAATGACTTTGCACAATACCAGAAACCTATATGATGACTTGTGCACAAAGAGAGTTTGAAATACTGTCCTTACCATCCTCCCCATGATGCCAGTGCCTACAGTCTCAGCCTCCACGTCTGAGATGAATTCTGCATGCTCCTTCTTCACAAAGAAGATCAACATAATGCCCACCAGGCGCGCCAACTTCACCTGCAGAAACAGACCAACAGTATACAAATGATTTCTTGTGGTTAAATGAAAACATTTTTGATGTTGCACTGGAACTCAAGAGATTGTGTAGCCACAAGACATGATCAGAGATGCTTTAGTGCAGTTTCTGTTGCTTATATCAGCACTTTGTCAGCGTCAACTACTAGGAACAGTAAAACGGAAGCGGAGAATCACATCTCAGAATAAGACACAGTTGTGTATGAGGAGCGCTAAGTACTTCATAATAGCTTTAACTTATGTAAGAGTTAAAGTGTCAGAAACAGAGCAGCCAAGTGTGCTTTAGTCAGAGAACTCGCAGATGCAGAAAAAAAAAATCCAACAAACTGACAGGATGGTGACCTGGCATATATCATGTGGCGTTTAAGGCGATTTGAATAAAAAAACAAAACAAAAAAACAACCAGAGCTATAAAAAGAGGAAGCCAATGTGCTGGTCAGTACTCTAAGAATGAGGAAGAACACAAAAGTGAAGACAAAAGACAAGAAAAAGAGGCAGATCAAAAAAGTAACCTAAAACCTAAGGTCTGACTAAGCTTATGAAAGCAACAGGGATATAATAACTCCTATTAGAAATAAACAGTAATAATCGATGTAATAAGATTGTATGATAATTATTATTACCACAGAAAGGTGGTGCTAGAAGTTCTTGAAACTGTAACGCATGCATTGTATCAGTTTCAGGAAACTATTTTAAAGTGTGACTGTTGCCCATGTAGAAGAAAACCAAACATGCCCTCTAAAATGAAGATCAGTGGTGTGAATCGTGACATTCGCAAGTCTTCTCAAATATCAACTAATAGCAATGAACTGCAAGATGTGAGGGAGAAAAAAAAAATCCTTACTAAGGCATACTTGGCATCTGGATGCAATGCCTCAGACACAGCTTTTGTCCACTCCTGTTCCTTGGGGGTGTCATTGAAGAAGAAAGCCTCTTTACTGAGGTCAAGCTCCTGAAAACTGCAAAAAAAGGGCAAATGGTGAAACTTTAAGGGTTTGATTTCCACTTCATCCACAAGTGCTATGGTACTGACTAAACTTTTTGGCTCCTTAACACCAAAGCGGTAAACTGAAACAGGCCGGATTAGTGGATACACAGTGCAAAAATCAGTGGGCAGGCGTCTTCAGCACTTAAAACTGGCTCAATGGCTGCATGCATCTGTCAGAGGTTTGAGGAGTAAATGTCTGTCTTTGTAATAGGATTAAGCGGAGCAGTGCACAGCTATTGTTCAGCAGGAGAATATGACTTACCCCACGCAGTACATGTCAGGGGGCTCGGGAGTGCAACTCAGCCAAGGACGGAGGCTTTCCTTTGGTGTCTGTCCGTTCACATTGTATGTGCCAAGAAAAAAGCTGAAACAAAAGAATGATGAAAAGTGAGCACAAAACAAAGGGGCTCCTCCTTTGCCCCTCCCCCCCTCAGTGGTTAAATGGTGAAACAATAATGTCAGTCTATATCAAGCTTATGCCCTGCTGCTTTATTGTAGCAGTGAGTCATTTCTAGATATTTTAATTCTTTTTTTTTTGTATGTTTAAGAGCACAACTGCACTTTTGCAGAAGTAACATTTATTAAAATGAATAGGAGAAAAAAAACCTGAAACGAAAGCAATTGCTTTCAAAGGTAAACCAACAAATACTGGAAGAGTCCTACATGTAATCCTCCACCAATCCTCAACCTTTTTGTCACTGATCAGGATTTCTCTCAAACTCCTTTGTCAAGTTTTCTAGGTTGCTTTTGACTTCTTTAGTTTCTGTCTGGACACACAGTATCCTGGGTGGGCAGGTGTCATGAGCTTGGATAACCAATGGTCAGCAACTTTCTGAATGACGGCAAACAGGCAGAAAGTAGTGTCAAGTTTCTACTTGTATCAGACATTAGAGGTTGTGAAATAATCAACACTGTTAAAATAGTGTGTTACAACAATTTGTAACACAACATATACAGATGACTAGTGGGTGCAGCTGTGGAGCTGCGATGCCATATTAGCCAGTTAACTAGATAAGTGCGGCTAAATAATAGTATGTTTCTGTTTGACCGCATCATTGATGCAAGAAGACTGCAATCATGTGGACAAAGAAATTGTCAAAAAAAAAACAAAAAAACAACAACAACAAACAACTTTCTTTGTTTGTTTTCATCACAACATGTACAGATATCTCCAATTAAGCTCCTTTTCCATTAGGACCTACTCGGCGCAACTTGCCAAGACTAGACTCGAATCAACTGGTTTTCCATTACAATGGAGTCCAACCTAATGTGCTCGGCTGTTGTTACAACAACGCGTCCGAGCGTCCCTTGATGTAATTGGTATGTGACACAAACGGCAAGAATATACCTGCTGCTCAGTCTGTGGCTTTTCCTCAGACTCGGGAACCAACGTGTTGTTTTTGTAGCAATTTCTTTCTTTTTCTTCTTCTTTAAATGGCGGTTTGAATGTTTGTGAACGAGATGCTCTCATAACTCATCAAATGATGACACTGATCAGCTAATCAGTGGCAAGCAGTCTGACGAAGTCCCATTTTAGTACCTGCTCGGATTGCTTGGAGCCCTGGCCGAGCAGGTCCCATTTTAGTACTTGGTACTATGACCTAATGGAAAACCCTGAAAAACGTCGCGAGTCAATCAGAGTAAGTACTAATGTAGTCATGGAAAAGGGGACTTAGTGTCATGGTTTTGCTTTATTTTATAGCTACAGGCTGGTAACTGCAGATTTATCAGTCGGTCTTCGTCAAAGGTGTTAGCAGATAGTAACACCATCTTAAAAAAAGAACACAAACTAATCAATGACCTAGTTTTTAATCTTAAAAAAACAACTGTAAATACTTTATAAAGAATATGCACATAAACAAAACCATTAACATAAATAGAGCTGCACCACTTTCTGACTCTTGGCCATCACTTGCTAAGCTATCAGCCAATGTGGAGGGCAGAGCTGTAGGGAAAAACGAAATTGAAAACAAAGAAAATGTACTGAAATCAAAACACAGTGTTGAAACAGAAAGAATAAAAAAAAAATGCAAAAGAGAAATCCTCATTTCCTGTATTTAAATAATCAATATTATTGCATAAAATGTACAAAGACAAACACATAAATGTCTTGTGATCACTGAGCAGCCTCACTGCAATTTAAACGGAATACTGAAGGCAACATGCCGTGAGAAATCGTGAGAGGGTCGAGCCCTTGCCATTTACATCCCCACTGAGGTTTATTCTACAGGTCCAGCTCAAAAAAAGGCAACTTCCTTCCATTCAATGTGCCGCGTCTCTGACCTTCAGGCGGCTGCTGTTTTCCAAATGCTCTTTCACAGGAGCAGCATGGGGCTTTTTATTTTGTGCTGACTGCCACTGAACCTTAAAACACTTTCTGCTTTCACAGCCCGAGCCTCAGCTAACCAGAGAAAAGCTGAAACTATATTTACACAAAGGGAGCTTGGGACTGCTGCTTTTCTAAAGCTTTTATTCATAATATTCATATCAGCATGGATTTTTCCCCCCAGCGTGTCCCAACTATACAGTATAAAACGAGACAAAAGCAGACAAATGCATGTGTGCAAGCACGATACTAAATGTCGGCCGTTTTTGACTAAAGGCACAACACTAGCTTACTTCTTGTTAATCATATACGGCTTTTTAAATATGTCCAACATTACATATTTAGCATACCCTTTTACATGTATGTATGGGAAACAAATATTTCCCTTTTGGATCTAACTCACTCATGTTTATCATATTCAAGATTCCTTCCATTATGGTTACAGCTATTTTCAAAGTGTTCAGAACGTCTGAGACAGTGCGGCTTAATTTAGCACGCAGCAAGACAAACCCACAGATGTTGACTCATGCTTTTTACATAACACTTCTATCATCCAAACTGTGTTAACAGTTACACTGCGGGCACAGAGTCTTCATGCATAAACCATCTTTTCCACAGATTTTACAACCTGTTTTCGATTTTCAAACTGAACACCAGAGTACATCGAAATACAACTAGTTTAAAAATATCTGCACTCACCTAAGTTGGAAACTTGGGAGTGGTTTTTTTTCCCCAACTTTTAAAGCTTACAGTGTAGATCTTAAAAACAAATTACTATAATGTACACGTTGTCCGGCTTAAAGTGACTTTTTTTTTACTGCTTTAGACCAAGAAGAACAAACAGGAAAAGATCACATCACTTCTCTTTAGATTAGACTTCCCCACCCAGAATACCAAGGCCTTACCATCATCATCAAGGAAGCATTTTTTGCTACCTTTTTTTTTTTTAAATATTGATGATGCTTATGCAATATTCAGGAGTTTTAAGATCACCAACATCTATGTGCCTCTATCAATGAGCCAAACACACTTTTAATCAGGGCCACACTGGCACAAAAAACAATAAACAGCAACATACCTGTGATTTTCCAAGAAAGTGTACAGTTCCTCTTTTTTCATCAGCTCACACTTGATAAGGTTGTCGCGCAGGCCAAACTGCGGCATGGCTAGTATGTGAGCTTTGTTTGATGGGGTGTGGCTGGAGGATCGCACCAGGTCATCCCGGTCCTCTCGAGTGGAGATGCCCAGGCTGCACACCAGAGAAGAAATAACGTGCGTGATTTGAGATGGAAAAACGGAGTCACAGAGGGTTGTTTTCTTTCTTTCTTTCTTTTTTTTTTTTTTGCGGTGGAGGGTGGTGGTGGGGGGGAATGTTTTAACAATTAGGGAGATGCTAGAAATGCTCATCTCCAGCTGTGTATTAACAGTCAGCATAGTCTTTAGCCTAAATGCATTAAGCCATACTTACTGGAGAGCTACAGTCTTAATGTACAGCAGTTCAACACAACAAAGACAACAATCTCTATTTCCAGGTGGTCAATATGGGATGAGCTAAGTTGAGAGGAGAAAATGTAATATGCCCATATCATACAGTCTTCCAGGAACATCCTGAAACTTAACTCCAGCACAGGGAATAGACATTAACTCAAAGCAAAGCAGGACCGAAAACAGACACCGTCTTTGTCTTTGTATTAAAATATAACTGTATTAGTGTGGGTATAATGCAAGACTTCCCCACCCTTGAAAAATTATGAAAAGATTCTCAAGGCCTCCTCACCTATCTTGGTTGGCAGACGCTCTGGACTTCTGTGTGCCACCGTTGGAACCTTTCTCTTTTTCTGAAGTTACTTTTTTGTCTGATGATTTCTCTGTTTAGGAAAAGATAAAACAGAATGGTTAATTACATGATTGCAGGACAGCTATGCAATCATAACTGCCTGCACAGTGAACCACAAACAAAGTACTATTTTCATTTAGCCGGTTAAGATATTTTATTAATATATTAATAAACTCATATTTCAGCCTTTAAACAACCAAAATGTAAGAATAAAATTAAGCTAAATGTGAATAAATATAAGTCATAAGAATGCCAAGTCAGAGCTTAGTTGTTGGGGGCAATCGACTGAGGCCTCCTCCTGCAGATGGATACGGTTTCTGCATTCCAAGTAGCTGGATTTAATGGCTGAGTGCGAAGTATTAGACAGCATGCCCCTGTCTCCTGAAGCTTGGCAGGCAAGACAGCTGGCTCCAGTGAAAGGGAAAGCCAGGTTCTCTGAGCAGGAAATTAAATTCTACAAAGTTATAATAAGCTACATTAGACAGTACAAAGCAATGACCCAAAAGAGTAGATACAATCTACATAAAAAAAACAACAACACAACAGTGAATTTCTTTTCTCAAAATTTGTTTTAAAATGACAAACTTAAAACCAACTGGTCTCTTACTGTTTTTACAATATGTGTGTAACTCTTTTCTATGTGCAGCATTTGAGACATGAAAAAAAAGAAAAAGGAAATCATATTTATGTAAAACACAAGGTTAAAGAAGTAAGACAACAAAGCAGACAAGGCATAAACCAGTGAAACACAAACAATAATAAGATAGTAATTTTAATAAAGTAAAGCAAAAACACGTGCTAATAAAACTGGTTTTATAGATTATTTTCTTTTTTATTAGACATGTCTTTTGGCAGAACAGCTGCAGCATCAAAGTCTGCTGTTACTTTCACCTCAGCAGGCAGTTGATGTCACTTTTTCTGCATCGTTGTTTTAGGAAATGTCACTCTAATTACCAATAAGACAGGTTGTGACATGTGCACCAAACCCCAAGAAAAGGTCAACATAAAAAAAGGTGCTAAGAGTTCAAGCCATTTTAAGCCCTATTTAAAAATCCTGACACTAACACTCTGACATTTTAATTAAAAAACAGCAACTCTGTTGTTTCAGTCAACAAGAAAATCCCTTTATTTGACTGACAGAACTTCCAGCAAACTGTGAAATTGCTCTTGAAAACACTACAAAAGATGCTCTTATTGCACACACAACCCACACGCAGCTGTCAAACAGCACTTACCCAGTGTCACACAAAATGCATCAATAAATAAAAGTCAGTGGATGTGTATGTCCATTCTACTTCACTTTTGAATACCTGCTGCCGTGCAGACAACTTTTGAAACAAATCTTGTGGCATTAAATGCACACATGCTACTGACTGGAGATCTTATCATATTTCTGCATTCTCAAATCAGCAAGGAAATGACTGCAAAACCTTGTGGTGTTATACTGTTGCATGCACGTTATTAAAGACATACAAGTTTTTCTCTCTCTCGCTTAAAGTACAGCTGCTTATCTGTTAGATGAAAAAAAAAACAATTTACAGTTAAAAACAGTACAACCAGTATGAGGCTATGCGTTTAAAACATTATATGGTACATCCTGCACAGGCTTTAGTATCTTTATCCATACAGCGGAAATCCAGCTGTATGACCTCTTGCTCACTCCATTTGTCACAGGATGCCTCTATAAGTGTGCAGCTACACGTAGCATAAGTGGCAAACTCTTCTATGAGGGCTCTCTTCCGTATTAACGCAGGAATATCTCTACAAAATACAACCGGCCAAAGTTCATCATTACACTGCTTCACAAGCAGAAACACGTCAGATTGCTCATATGAATTATTTTTTTCTTTTAATACTTAACTGTAAATTTACATCTGCTTAATAAACGGTTGGAGCGTCATATATTTTAATTGGATGACATGCAGACTTTTCTTTTTGAAGGCGAAGCAGACAGTAAACGGAGACCTATAATAACAGAGAGAGCCGGTGGGAACAACGTTTACAGGCAACTGATTGAAGCTAACAAGCTAAATCGGCTAAGAGGATAAGTCGGGAGTGAATGGGTGAACGTGGAAATACCCTGACAACAAGTGCAAATGGCTCAAAATTCAAGACAAAAAAAAAAGAGCCTCTCGGTGAACGACACAACAATGTGTCACTAAAACGTGTTGTTGCAACATTTTTCCTAACAGGTGTTCCACTTCTTTTAAAACCACACAATGACGATGATATCGCGGTGCTGAAGTCTGTGCTAGTGCTAGCTGCTGTTCTCTTTAACCGAGCGCCTATGATTCTATGATTCGCGGCGAAAAAACAATGTATCGAACACATTGCTACATGGATGTGAAATTACCCAGTTTCATCGATAAGCACTTAAGCTAATGAGGCTAAAGTTAGCATTTCTTGACAGAAGAACTAGAACTGCACGCTAGCATTAACTAGGAAGCAAGCTTATCCCGGCCGGATGGCAGGGACCCCAGCGTTTCTTTCACCTCCTCAAAATCAACAAATTAAACCAGGAATAGTTTTTTTTTCCATACCAAAGTCTCTCATCTCCATAGACATCTCCATTTATTGCTCCCACGCATTCTGTGCAGAAGACCAATGTCCACTCAGTCTCAATCCAAACGCTATAGTAGTGGGAGGAGTTTACACTCCCACCGCTGCAGAGATAAGACACCGAAACAAACCTAATCGACTATGCAGATTGAAATCGGAAGACTCAACAACATTGCATCAGATTAGGAAAATTAAACATATAACGAGAGATACATATTTAAAAATGATTTTTGTTTATTTGTTATGGAGGTAAGTGTGTTTGTGTGGCACTTGACTGACAAAAGATGTTGCACGCAGAGTTTTACACGGTATCACATGCTGTGTGATTTGTATAAGGTCATTCCATGTTTTGCATACTTGTCAGCAGTAGCATGCCAGTAAAACAGAATGCACAAGCATAATGATTGATTAAAATCTGCTTAAAATCACACAGCATGAGGAACGTACACAAGTTTGGAAGCTTTTCTGTTTAAAAGCAATGCACAAAAACACTCCGATATCTCACATGGCTTCTCAATTTGTTATGTTTTTTCTTTCATTGTTAATAGCAGTTAACAATAACTGCACTACATTTTCTGTTAGGCCTGTTGGCCCTGTGAGCTCTCGCTCTCTAGTTTACTGTGGTGCATTGAATGAAAAAAGGACAAATTAAAAATACAGGTTATTCCTGTGGTTTTCATGCTTTGTCACGTCAAGATGTCCTTTCGACTCCTTTCAACTCACGTTCAGATGGAGTCAGTTGAATTCAGAGGAAGTGGCATTTGCAAAATTGGATGTAATTTATGGTGCAATACTGACACGCAAAAACTGCACACACGAAGAGACAAAATGGAGAACACGTCCCAACATCCACTGCACAGATGCTGGTGGACCAATTCTAGTGCAGTTCATTTTATTGCATAGGGAGACGTTGGCAGACGGCACATACAAATTAAAATAAGGTGAAAAACCTGTTTTTCCATGCTGGTTGAGTTTAGTGAGAGTTGTGCCGATGGGTGCGAGGGCTTGTTTGACAACTTCCTGTCCTCTAGTGTCTTTTTGGTACTTGGTAATCCAGTCAAACTTGGGTATCTGTGTGGGAGTCCTGCAAACATCTGTGAAAAAAAGCAGGGAGGAAAAGAATGATAAAAGAACTGTAAACGATTCTTGCCTTAATGAGAAATTCGACAAGAGCCTGGTGTGCACTTTAAGGCAACACGAAAAGTGTTAAGAATGAGAAAAGTTGCATTTTGGAACTTTATTTTAAAGCTACCACCTAAAATTCCTTGTCTTGTTTTCAAAGTAAATTACCCTGTAAGTCAACCTCCATGGTTAAATTCACCTCTATGGGCTCACCGTGAGAATTTTTCTTTTTAACAACAGCCGGCATGCCATTTGTTCTTACCATCACTGGTGTCCCACAGCAAATTAAAAGCCTTTGGGGCTCTACTGGGAATACCGCAAAAAACCCACATCAGTCTTTGCTTGTGTTCATTTGGGACTTCCACCATGAAAACGGCGAACTGGTGGGAAAAGCGGCACATCCATAACAAAGCACACCATCTTTGACCTTTAACGGCCTGATACTTTCAGATGAACAGAAAGCAGGCTGTAAAATTGTGGTGAAAATTAACTAATAAAAAGGAAGTAACTTATCCTGTTAACTGTTGTCATGTCTAATTTTCATGTCCCATTGCTAAAAGCTATGTGCACAAAGATTAAGTAAGAACAGCGTATCCTGTCCAAACTCCACCCTTCCCTCTCTGCCTGCTAGCAATTCTCGCACAGGGAAGTGTCACCACCAAAACAGCAATAACCAGGAGTCTTTTTCCAAATAGATATATTATGTGGTTTTCCAGAATAATATAACCTCTAGGTTATTAACTCAATATGTATTGTTTCACATAGGTTACTACAGCAAAATATTTGTGCTTTTTCACACTCTTCTTCACTTAAGATTCAAATGACCTGTCTTAAACAAATAAGATGCTGGTGCTACTGCGAATTAATACTTGATTCCAGTGAACCGACAGCTTTCAAAGGTTATTCTTGTTTCTTGCTGGATGTCATGTAAACACATCATATAGGGGCTAACCTACCACTCCACGCCTTGTTGACTTCGCTGAGGAAGAGACGCGAGTTGGAGCCAAAAGGAAGTTTGAGGTCTAATTCTTCATCTTTGTAGCTTATTCTAACTCTGGTATCAGCGCCTAAAATCAGAAGAAGAATGCAGGGGGCGAAAACAAGATGTTCATTATCGTGTGGTGCACCAGTTATGCAGCTTATTTCTAATTGGGCTGTAATGGAAACTAGCACACTCACCCACAACCACAAGTTCCTCTGGTGAGGAAACTAAAAAGATTGTAGTATGAGAAATATGTTTCAGAGAAATTACCGTCACATTATTTTTGATTAGGTACACTGTTGAAATAGCATAAGGGAATATTTATTTGAGATGAGCTAAAAAATATTTAAACACTATTCACCTGTGACAACTGCAAAGTCGACAGAGATGGGTATTATGGCTTCCAGCAATACATCGTCAGCAGTAATTGCCATTCTTCGATGGGTATAAATGAAGATTCTGTAAAAACATTACATTGTAATTTTAAGATTTGTTTAATGAAGTCTGTATTTCAGTTAGTTCTCTGCCTAACTAGAGCTAACACATGCACACTAAAAAATATCCCATGACTGTGGTACCTTTGTCAGGCAGGTTAGTGTAACTCTGTAGTGTACAGTGTTAAGCAGTGGGTGGTACTGCTGCCACCCACTCTTCTTAGAAAACACTTTTTAGACTGAATTCAAACAAACTGCAAAGAACTCATGTCAGAGATATTTTTTCCCCACCAAGCCACTAAAACTTACGCATGCTCGTTTGCAGACTCCACGAGCCCCAGCAGTCTGCTCTCTGTAGTGTCATCAAAGAGGACATCACATTGGACAGCATGATTACGTTTTAGTTAAGGAGAAAGATGTTGTTTACACTTGATGTTTAATATCATATTTATCTGCCAGAAAAAAAAATACCTTTCAGCAAAGTCTACTACAGTGGGAACGTGAAACTGGATTTCTATTCCTTACAAGTAACTATTGCACTTTTTACAGTATTTCTTAATTTCACAGAGTAATATCAAAAGTATAAACCAGTACATCTATATGTCAGCATATAAATAAGGCTAATAAACATATTTATAGATCAAATTTCCTCTCCCCGTTTACATGCAACAATTCACGTTCTTCTCCTCCTCCTTCTCCTTTAGGGGTTGCCACAGCAGATCATCTGCCTCCATATCATCTTATTCCTAGCATCCTGTTTTGTCACACCAACCCTCTGCATGTCCTCCTTCACAACATCCATGAATCTTGTGGTCTTCACCTGGAGGGAGCCTCGCAGCGCCATCTTCAAGACCCTTTCCCCTTTTGCTCCAAACCAGTCAAACTGAGCTGTGCCTCTGATATACTCATTTCTAATCCTGTCCTGGTCGTTCGCAACAAAAATCTTTCCAGCTCTCAGCTCTGTCTCCTGACTTTTTTTTAAATTTTTTTATCAGTGCCACTGTCTCAAAACCATATGTCACTTTGGATGGTTTATCCTATGTATTTAAACTACCTCACTCCCTCACACCTTGCATCTTAGACCTGGCCCTCTCTCATTCTCACAAATGTATTTGGTCTCACTTCTACTAACTTTTATTCCTCTTTTCCCAAAAGCATACCTCCACCTGCTCCTTACTCTTACTGCAGATCACAACGTCTGCAGTAACTGTTAACTTGTCTATTTCCACTGCAAACAAGAAGGGGCTGAGAGCCGATCCATGATGCAATCTTACCCCCGCTTTGAACCCATCTGTTACTCCTACCGCACACCTCACCTCTGTCTTGCTGTCCTCATACATGTCCTGTATCACCCTCACATACTTCTCTGCCACTTCTGACTTCCTCATACAGCACCAAAGTTTCTCTCTTAGTACCGTATCATATGATTTTTCTAGACCCACAAAGACTCAGCACAACTCCTCCTGATCGTCTCTGTACTTCTCTATCAGCACTCTTAAAGCAAAAATCGTGTCTGCAGGGCACTTCCTTGGCATGAAGCCATACTGCTGCTAGCTCAAATCCTCTTCTTAACTTGGCTTCAGTATCTCTACCCAAACTCCTTATGGTATTATGCAACACTTCATGTTATTACCATATTATTAAAAGAGGAATGACAGTAACAGTAACTACTCTCTGCACCTTGTTTTGAAAACATATTTTTATGCACATCTTACTTTAAGACAATGACAGTGAAGTTATAGGATCACCAGCACTGACAACAAAGACAAAGCACACAGCTGCCACCTTGTGGACAACGTGTCTCACTACAGTATTGAGTACATGTTACCTATTTGAAGGAACTGCTGACTAGACTAGTTTTTAATCTAAAAACAAAAGCACCAATAAACTCCATGTGCACTCAACTGCAATGCCCGGATAGAAGCCTAAGTAAAGCTACTCTTTAGTCAGAAAGATGACAGCCAAGTGGCACAACCCAACAGGCCCCATTTCGAGCTCAGCAGACAGAAAAGCTGTTGCGCCAGTCAAACGCGGTTTTTTGGAAGCATGTAATCTATAGTTTGATTCGCTGGTCAACCAAGAACCAATGCGTGTGAGTCGGGAAGGATACCATGATGCAGTTTTCTTCCCTTTCTAAAGTTTCTTGAATTGCGACGGACTGATCCATAGTGTTGACATTCAAGCTTGCTGGGCGACAACTTTGGCACCACGCACTCCAAACGAAAACCCACTCCGTGGAAACTCGAGCAGCTCAGTTATTTCTCTCTGAAGTGGAAGCGCAGCGCAATGAAAGGGAGCGCAGAAGCTCCGCGGAATCCCACATCATTCCTTTTCGACCCAGAAGTTTTCTTCTTTTTCCACCTTCCTTCGCTGCTGGCCCAGCCCGACCCAGTCTGCCACGCACTGATTCAGGATCGCGTTGTACACCCAGTGTGACGTCACTCTGTTTGGTTTGCAAAGGCCCGAAGCCGCCAGCTCAAGGACGGTTATGTCTTGCAACACCTCGCACTCCTCAGAAGTTGCATCAAAGCTTTTTGAGGAAGTGTTGATGACACCCCGGTCAATCAAGCGGAAGTGATCGATTGCGTATTTTTTTTCTTCAAAAAATATTGTATTGCATTTACATCTTACGTTGTCAAAATGGACTACTGTATTACTGTCATTAATATTATTTGATTTATATTGATCTTGGAGAGTTAAAATTGAAAAACTGTTCAGGATGTGTGTAACGCTGATTTTTTTAAATTATTTTTTTAAAAGCTGCTATCACAATACATGATAATATACTGTGATAACTGTACTGTATGTGCTTTTGCACAGTTGGCACAGGACATACACCTTTGTGCAAAGTACAGTGCTCTGTGTGCAAAATACATAGAGCGCATAATGTGTAATCACCTCTCATTTATGTATACTTTGCTAGGACAAAGGGAAAAGGGTTCAGTGATTTCTTGAATCATCATACTGTACTGCAAATAAAGCAAAAACACAGAGTTTGTACAGTTCTAATGGGCTCTAAAGTCATTAATTGGTATTACTACCTTTATTCTTCAACACAGCCTGAACTCTCTTGTGCAGGTTTTCTTGTTATTTCTTTAAGCAGTCTTCAGGAATAGTTCCCAGGCTCATTGAAGGACATTCAAAGCTCTTCTTTGGATGTTGGCTTCATTTTGTTCTGTTCTCTCTCAATATGGTCCCACACTGCTTCAGTAATCTAGAGGATGTAAATCCATGACTGATAGTGTTCCATTGTGTGTGTTTTTATCCCTGTTTTTAATGCACTGGCATTGTGATATTGACAAATGAAGCTGTTGCCAATGAGGCAGTTTCCAGATATTGCTGCATGCATGTTAAATCACCATGCACCTACTGAAGCTTCAGTGAACAGTAGATGGATCAAGTCAAGGTCCAGATGTCTTTGGTCCTGTGCCAGGTCTTTGCTGGATTTTCCCTTCTTTTTCAAGGAAACCATTTTCAGATACTGTTCATCTGTGGCAGACAGTTGTTTTTTATAGGCCTGCCACTTCTGCTTTTATCCTCTGCTCTTCCAGTTTCCTGATTTATTTATTTTTAGTACAGAGTGTACATTAAGAGATATAGAAAGTTTTAGCTAACAGTCCATAGGGAAATGTAAAAGTTTTTTTTTAAGAAGATAACTTTTCTTGACAGGCTGCTGCAGACACAATACTGGTTCATCCATTGCTTTTGTTGACTTTTTTAAAATTCTTGAATGATTCATATGTCACAGTTAAGTGGCTTAACAAACAAACAAACCAACAAACCAAAACATTCCTCTGAAAGCAGGTATAAATACTGGACTGAAAATGAGGGAAATAGCAGCTAATGTCCAAACAAAATCCCCAGAACACCTCCCAAAAGACCTTCAGAAACCCTGGACAACTGTTGCTCAAGACCAGATTGTATTTACAATAAAACATAGAAAACATATCAACAGTTTGACCTGATAAAAATGTGTAATTTTAAGGGAAACATAAGGTCATTTTGAATTTTATGGTAACAACACATCTAATTGCAGTGTGCAGTTTAGTATAGTCTTGTTGAAATATAAAAGAACAAGAACTTGCCTGAAGAGGTCATCTGGATAGGAGGATATGTTTCTCTTAGACCTGTATATACCTATAAGACCAATCCAACTGTCAGAATCAGGGGCGGAGCATGGGAGTGGCTTACTGGGCTTAAGCCCGGGTTGTTTTGTCAGAAGCCCGGGGTCTTTTGGAGTGTAATTTTTTCATAGCTAGATGCCTGGCTGACAACTGTATAAAACAAAAAGTACACACAATATTCGAAGCACATAGTGCACACTGTGGGAATTTACGACTGTGCGTGAATCCCCCCTGATATTGGTATGATCCGAGAATTGCGGGTTTTTAAACTCACTGCTGATCACAAACACAGTGGTCTCTGTGCTCTTTAGGCTGGATCATCTTACACGTTTTCCAAAAAGAATTTCAAAATTCATCTGAACACAGAACAATTTTCTGCTTTTCCTCAGTCAATGAGCTTCTGTCCAAAGGTGATGCCAGCATTTCTGGATCATGTTCACATATGGCTTCTTTTTTGCATGATAGAGCTTTAACCTGTATTTGTGTACGATATGGTGAAATATGTTCACAAACAATGTTTTCTAGAAGTCTTCTTTAACCTGTGCAAAACAGCCATTGAATAGTGATCTTCAGCCTTGGGCTTCACGCACAGTAAGTTCTTTGAATTCTTAGGATTTTTTGATGACATTATGTACTGTAGATAATGAGATGTTGAAATTTTAAGTAGAGAAACATTCAATTGTGAAATTATTCCACAATTTGTAGACAGTTTTTTGCAGTTTAGTGGAACTCTTCTTGTCTTTACTTCTGGAAAGCTCTGCCTCTCAAAGAGGCTCTTTTTATACCCAGGCATCTTACTGACCTGTTGCAGTTAGCTGTAAAAGGTTCCTCAAGCTGCTTCTTTTTAGGACCACTTACCTTTTCAGCCTTTTGTTGCCTCTGTCCCAAATGTTTTGGGACGTGTTGCTGCCATAAAATTCAAGTTACTAATTCACTGAACAGCTTATAACTTAGACATGTAAAACATGGCTTCCCATCTAGCAACAGTCAGTATTTTTTGCAATGTAAAGCTTATTCTAAAAAGTAACAGGTACTGTAACTGGAGCTATGGATAAAAAAAACACAAAACAAGGGAATTTATGTGATTACTTTATGAACTTAGGTTGAGGGAATGTAGACTTTGCTAAACCGCGATCCACTAAGTACACTCCGAAAGCTGTAGCTGGGGAAAAACTTATCAGACATATTACATAAGATTTATTTTATTTTATTTTAAGGCATTTTTGATAGTGTACAGTGCACAAAACTAGAATTCACATATTCTAATTTCATTTAGCATTGATGCAACATGAATGTACCACAAAATATACTTTGTAAATCATATAGTAAATACCTCAAAATCACAAAATGTAGCTAAGTGCACTGACTTGCATGTGTCATTAATGTTACATCTACAGGAATTATTCAACAAACCTTCAAAAGACAACTCCCTGTTACAGCACAACATTTGTGTTTTATAAAGTGCATGTAGTTGTATCTGCATTACTACAACAAAAGCTTGAAGAAGAGATTTAATCTTATATCAATAATGGCAATAGATAAGGACATTTCCGAACGTACAACAAGGTACTTAGCGGTTTAAAATAACTTAAAAGTTTATTTTACTTTATCAATCTGTTGCTTATAAAGATCACTTGTATGATCAACTGATATGTTGCTTCTGGCTTGTTTTTCTGGATTCCTGAAAATAGTATTTCATAGAGAAATACTGTTCAAAGCCATTTCAGTGGTCTGGAACCAGACATAAACGGGACTGGAAAGTTTAAACAAGAAGCACAATCAACATTGCAATTAATGTTTTCCATATTTCCATACCTATACAATTACATATGAATATAAAAATATTCATATTAATATCTTTTCTACATTTTCTTTGTAACTTTGGAGAAACTAGGAGTTACACAAAGCGCTACACAGCAATTGAGCAAGCATGTTCTCAAAGCAGAAAAGCGATAGCAACAATACAAAGTAAGGAAGCTATCAGTTCTGTGTGAAGATATGGACCTCTTGTGGCAAAAGAGGGAACATTTAGTGTGCCATTCAACCATAGGCAAGAGGTCATTGTGGCATTGCAGCACTCCAGATTACATGGAGGTTTTTTTGAAGCCTTGCAAGCAGTGTAGCCAGTGCAGTTGGTGCAACCCGCTGTCCATTTTGTGGCAGTATCTGTAGACTCATTTTTCAGCTGCAAAGACAATGAGTGAGAAAGATCGGTGTAGGGCCTATGAATGGTAAAAACTGTAAATATGAGGCTAATGAAGTTTGTTTATTTATGCTCATAAAATGTATCGTAGAGGTACTTCTTATGTTTGTTTTTCAGATTCTTTTGTATAAATAATTTATTCCTTAACCGATTCAAATAAAAAGCTATTTTGAGTTCATATTGGTACATTTTATGCCCCCTGGTTCCTTTTTCTTGTATATTCTCCAAATTTTGATAAATTCAGAAAGTAAATTCATAGATTTATAACAAAGTTTGTGCTGAAGCAAGGATAGCATGAAGACGGTGTCAGCTTTAAAAGCACTAAACAAACAGAAATACGAGTGTGTAGAAGCTCAGAAAAAACAACTGCAATGAGGCTGGAAAAATTAATGAATGTTATATTTATGCTATTGAATGTTCTTACCTGACAATGTGGTTCTGAGGAGGAACACATTTGTAGCATGGTGAAACTTGTATAGCAGTTTGCGCTGGTGCATGTACCAGCACGGCACTTGTTTCCCTGACAAAAACAACAGCGCAAGAAACATAAAACTTATTTCAAACCAAGTCTCATTTACACTGCTGGACAAAGTGGTTTTTCAGTCCACACTCCATTAACTTGTTAAATTGTTGACAGGCAGTTTATTAACCAGTCAAAGATAATCATTATTAGAAAAAAAGGTAATACTTTTGTTAAACATAGTGATTCTGTTGGAAGCAAGGAACAGAGGAAGTTTGTAGCTGACATTTAAGAAAAGGGGACTGTGGTGTTAAAGGCCAAATTAGTTTTGTTTAGTGATACACAGCCTTCTTCCCGCATGCACATTTGCTTGCCAAAAGATTCATTCATGCAGCCAGCAGTTCTTACATTGTTTGCTGTTGTTTGACTGGTAGTAGTTGTAGTAGGGGCCTGCGTGGTTGTTGGTTTTGTGGTTTGAGTTCCTAAAAGTAGATAAAGGAGAAGAACAAAACAATATACAGTGATGTTTTTTTTTAAGATTTAAAAATTGATCATTTGCAAAGACAACAGGAGCATGGTAATTCAAGGAGTTTGGAGAGAAAAGCATCTGGACTTCTTTAAGTTGCTTGAAGACTTGCTAGCGTCACCCTTGGCCAGCCTTGGTCCACTTTAAGAAACGTCTTAAAGCAACTTAAAGAAGTCCAGATGCTTTTCTCTCCAAGCTCCTTTGACTACGATGACCTGGATGACTGAGAACCTTCACAGACATATGAGCATGGTAAAACATAAAATATTTATGAGTGCTCAAATGAAGTGATTTAAAAGAAAGGTGTAGTTACCATTGGTTGTTATGCTCATCATGGATGCAAAAGTGTAATTGAGACAGCCAGTGAAATTACAGCAGTTCACAGCACAGTTGGTCTGGGAGGCATTCTTGCAGCTGTCAGCACAAGAGTTGCTGCAGCTGGCAGTATACCACATGTCTGTTTGCCTTAACAACTGAGATATAACAGAAAGATTAGAGAGACGCATCTAATTTCTTTCATTTCTATACTATGTTAATTTATTTAGAAAAAATAAATGTATTTTCCCTTTAATAGTCAGTTATAGATACCATGCAATCTTTTGACTGCTCAATTCCTTAAAAAGAGGGATTTGTAATTGCTATGGCTCAAATAGTTTCTTAGTTTTTAGTGCCATTAGCTGACTGCCCTACCTGACAACAATTATCGACAGCACACGGAGTGGTGTTCTGACTGATGTACATTGAATAGCAGTCAGAGTAGTTACAGTTGAATGAGGGGCAGTATATCTGTATTTGAGAGAATTAAGAGGCATGTGATGAAGAGGCTTGAAGGAATGAAAAACACTCATAGATAAGTGAACAGAAGAAGGAGAATATTTGACTTGCCTTAGTGGTTCCATTCTCAGTCATGTCACCTGTGATAGAGAGACAGATGTCATGACTGGAGTTTTTTAAAGCAACACAACATTGATTGTAAAAGATCTATTTAATTTTGATGCAAGAACAAATTAAAATGTGAATGAATGAAAAAAAGAAAAAATGAATGAATAAAAAATACCCCTCCCCAAACAAACAAAGAAACAAAGAAACAAACAAAGAAACAAACAAAGAAACAAACAAAGAAACAAACAAAGAAACAAACAAACAAACAAACAAACAAACAAACAAACAAACAAACAAACAAACAAACAAACAAACAGCAAAACACACACATACTAAATGAATGAATGAATGAACAAATAAGTAAGGAAATAAATACATAAAAAACTGACTGGTGTTCATCTTTGTGGTTAAAGAACTGGTGCCCAAAGTCAAGGAGGAAGATGAAGTGGTAGTTGCCGTGGTGGGTTTGGTCGTGGTCGTAGAATCAACTGGAGACAAGGAATTGATTGATTGGTTGATTATTAATTTATTTTGATCATGTAAACAATATACAAGTACATTTAGCAAAGACTTGAAGAGACAAAATGTTATACAAAACAAAGCTAATACATTTCAATATTGCTTCAACTTTACTGATTCAGTTTGTTAAGTTTGTTGTTGAATTAGTAGAATTGGCTGAATTAAAAGAGTGGATAGAAGTTAAAGATACAGCATTGCCAAAGGCTTTTGTATTGGTACCAGTGCTTGGTGACCCTCCTGAGTTGGGAGGATTGAGTAGTGATAGATACTGAGTTTCCAGAGATGTGTATATTTGTCAGGGATTGCGTGTCAGTAAATGCTATACCTGTGTAAGTGGGTAAGGTTGTGTGGAATTGCATTGTGGTGGGTAAATCAACTATAGAAGCAGGTGTAGTTGTGGGGGACTGGCTGGTGGTCAATGCTGTGCCTGTGCCTGTGGATGTGGGGGACTCACTGGTGGTTGATGCTGTGCCTGTGGATGTAGATGTGGGGGACTCACTGGTGGTTGATGCTGTACCTGTGGATGTAGATGTGGGGGACTCACTGGTGGTTGATGCTGTGCCTGTGGATGTAGATGTGGGGGACTCACTGGTGGTTGATGCTGTGCCTGTTAATGCGGATGTGGGGGACTCACTGGTGGTTGATGCTGTACCTGTGGATGTAGATGTGGGGGACTCACTGGTGGTTGATGCTGTGCCTGTGGATGTAGATGTGGGGGACTCACTGGCTGTTGATGCTGTGGCTGTGGATGTGGGGGACTCACTGGTGGTTGATGCTGTGCCTGTGGATGTAGATGTGGGGGACTCACTGGCTGTTGATGCTGTGGCTGTGGATGTGGGGGACTGGCTGGTGGCCAAATCTATTCCTGTTAGTGTGGATGCAGGGGACTCACTGGCGGTTGATGCTGTGCCTGTTAATGTGGATGTGGGGGACTCACTGGTGGTTAATGCTGTGCCTGTGGATGTAGGGGAATGGCTGGTGGTTGATGCTGTGCCTGTGGATGTGGGGGACTCACTGGTGGTTGATGCTGTGCCTGTGGACGTGGGGGACTCACTGGTGGTTGATGCTGTGCCTGTGGATGTGGATGTGGGGGACTCACTGGTGGTTGATGCTGTGCCTGTGGATGTGGATGTGGGGGACTCACTGGTGGTTGATGCTGTGCCTGTGGATGTGGATGTGGGGGACTCACTGGTGGTTGATGCTGTGCCTGTGGATGTAGGGGACTGGCTGGTGGTTGATGCTGTGCCTGTGGATGTGGGGGACTCACTGGTGGTTGATGCTGTGCCTGTTAATGCGGATGTGGGGGACTCACTGGTGGTTGATGCTGTGCCTGTGGATGTAGATGTGGGGGACTCGCTGGCTGTTGATGCTGTGGCTGTGGATGTGGGGGACTCGCTGGCTGTTGATGCTGTGGCTGTGGATGTGGGGGACTCGCTGGCTGTTGATGCTGTGGCTGTGGATGTGGGGGACTCGCTGGTGGTTGATGCTGTGCCTGTGGATGTAGGGGACTCGCTGGTGGTTGATGCTGTGCCTGTGGATGTGGGGGACTCACCGGTGGTTGATGCTGTGCCTGCCGATGTGGACTGGCTAGTGGCTGAGGAAGAATGGGTACTGAGCACTGTAATACCTTCATTGGTGGTAGAAGAGGGCTGGCTGGTACTGGGTGCTGTTGAGCTTTGTGGGGTGGTAGTGGCTGCTCCTGATACTCCTGATACTAACATGGATAGCAGAAATAGTCCTAAAGGGAGGACTCGCAGAATACCTGTAAAGTTGGGCATTTTGGAGGAAACATAATAAGACAGGATTGGGTGGATTTTTTTTAACAACATTGCATAATGTGCATGGACTGCATTTTCTGGGAAACTTTTTATAAAATTCTCTAATATTATGGTGATCAGAGAATAAATCATAATGAGTGATGATATTTATCAAGGATTTCATGCAATATCTTAGCTTCTATTTGAAAGACTGGCACAAACACCAGGTAACTGGTTCTGAATATGCCTTACCCTTTTTTTATCCAGGTGCAAATCAACATAAAAACCATATATTACAGATTCACAATATGAGCAAACTATTTTGTTTTTTACTTATGCTGATAAAACTATAAATCTGTTAAAAAATACCGGGCCTAAGATGTTTATATATCTATATAGTGCCCTCGGGTTTGGCACCAATGCTATTGAAGCTTACCTTGGAACATGAGCAAAAGATATATAACTGGCTCAGACGTCGCCTGAAAAGTTCCCCATCAGGTGTTGACAAACCAGGACATACTGAACATGGACATACATGCACAAGAACTGGCATATGGAATTTATGAAATGCTACTACGCCTGCTGATCCAATGACAAAAGTCGCAGAGCATGTTTGAAGTTTGATTGAGTAGAAAGCACCTGGCAGATCAGTGCAATAACCTCAAATGAAGACAGACAGACTGGTGAAGTCATATACTCCACTGGTTCTGAATGAAAAAGAGTCACAACAAGATGTCCATAACTGAGGCTCTAGAAAGTGCCAAACAAAGGCTCACCGCCCTGGCCACTAGGCTGAAGAGATACACCACAGAAGGAGAGCTGAAGAGAATAAATGATCTGTTATAATAACTTTGTCAGTGTATTGATCCCTGGCTTCTCCAGTTTACATGTGAATCCTTGGGCAAGATACTGAACCCAGAGTTTCCCCAGTGCTCCCATGAATGCATCTTGTGAATATAAAAATTTTGATAAAAGTGCTGTATGAATGTGCATGAAATTGGGTAAATGAGAAAACTGTTTTCAGTGCTCAGATTGAGTGGAAAGTATATAAGTGCCAATCTATTTACACTCACGCCCCATTATAATAAACAGATACTTAACACTGTCCTTAACATCAGCTGTTAGGACTGTCATTCTTAATATTTAGCATAATGCATGATTGTACCTGAATTTTGCATTACAGAGATTATTTTATGATATCATTATGATGATCGGACAGCTGGACCATTTAACCAACAGCCCTATGAAGCAAAATTTAGTACAATGATGCATTATGCTCAATATTCAGAAAGATAATCCTAGTGGCTCCACAGTGTATTGATTTTCACATGTGCCTAACAAGCAAAGGTTTCCTTTGTTCAATCTTAGAACGAAGCACAAAACCTTTTCAGGTTTTGTCAGGAAGGGCGTCTCGTATAAAAAGTATGTCAAATTAAATGTGGGTTACCTACTAAGACAACCCCCTTTAAATAAAGGAGCAGTCAAAAGTAGTTTTTACTGGTAATAACATTTCTTACAAGCTGAGACACATAAACATGTGTCTCTAGCAACCACAGACTGACTGTAATCATGGAAGCTTGTATTTATCTGCAGAAAGGCATGCCACTCTGGTGCACAGGTACCATGCCAACATGCGTGTGTCATCTTTTTATTCATGAGAGAGCAGTATGACATCTTTGCTTTTGGGACATTAGCACTGGGTTCCCATAGTTTCAGTGGTTAGATGTGCATTTGTTTCTTCAAAAACATGCAAGACCTGAGCCCTAATGGATGCAAGTTCCTTCGTGAGACATGCATATTGCCTATTAAACCAGCCAAATCCCAGTAATTTTATCTGATTTTCTCTATTCTGAACATACAACAAATACTCCATGTCTTCTTTTTCCATTCCTTAGTTTTATTCCTTTCCTAACTTCAAGTCTAAGGTGCTGCAGAGGGCGCAATATGCTTGAAACATTAAAGTTGTGCAAGTTTTTTCTTAAATGATAGGCAGGATGGGTGGAAAATAAACAATCCTAAAACATATTGATTGAGTCTCCATTTCACCTGTGTAACAGAATATATATGTCACCGAGAACAGTGCTTTTAAATAGAGAATAAAATACAAACTCATACCTGTGTCTTTTATAAAAGTAGTGGAGGTCATTATGCCACTGCCTGAAAGGGAGGGAGCTCTTCGTCCAGCCTGTAATTATATAATACCCATCAAATTCCCAGTAAACTCATTATCAGCATGAAAGAACATCTTGCATTGTCCTTCCTTTTTTTAATATCCACTGAGTTGTACTCAAAATTGAAGATTAATCTCACCAAGATAAATAAACTAAACAATAACTGCATTTCTGTATTGACAAGGTCTGTATCGGTGGGCACAGTTCACACTGTTTACCCACGGTAATAGGTCTCTGAATTACAGCCATGCTCATTCATTGTAACACACCTGGGCACTTTGTTTGATCTGTGACAGCGTCGATGGTCATCAATGGTCTTCTCTTTTCACAAATCTCCAATTGTTCTGGTGAAACTGATCTCATAATTGTTTGGTTGAGTTACAATATAAGAAATTCAAAAGTAATGTGATATGTGACATTTAAACCTGTTGTGCTTTTTTTTTTTTTTGCACAGTTTCTCAAGGAATTAGTTTCAGCATTTTCTGGTACTTTTTTTTTTAAACCAGCACTGCATGGTAATCCCCCCTATGAGGTAAAGTTTAGTTTTGTGTAGTGACACATAATTGTTTTTTAAGTGTCTTGCAGTGCAGTGAACACAATTAAAATGTGTTTGTTCCATGCTCAGTGCCCCTGGGAGAGCCACTAAGCAGCATGGCTTGTTTTTTCCTCTTCTTCCTTGGATCCCAGGGTGGCCTCCTGTGGGCTCTCCACCCTGGAAACTGACCGACAACAGTGGCCATTTTAACTTCCATGTCAAAATGCAGTTTAATTAGGAAAACTGGCAGGAATTTATTGGTTTGGTGCAAGCTGTTTACTCTTAATGATGCCAATATACCTATTGTAGTGTCCTCCTTACACAAACTTCCTGTTTACATCATCTTATTGGTAAACTGCTGCTGCAAGACTCAGTCGATGTACTAGTTAGTGTTTGGCAAAAGCAGTCATGAATGATGTAATGTTTTGGGAATATTAGGAGGTTTCAGGGAAGGAATTAGTTGTATTAGCAACTGCCTATTCTATAAAGAGCAATGGAGAATAGGCAACACATGCTACAAACAGAACACCTGAGTATAAATTTTTAAATGATTTTGTAATCAAAATCCTCAAAGTGGTTCATTTTATAGACATCATAACACTAAATGTTTTTGAGACTGAAACTGAATATTACATTTTAAATATTAAGGGATATAAAACCTTTATTCAAATATTAGAAAAAACATTAGAAAAACATATTCACCATATTTGCACATGTAATATGTGAAATAATATTTTGTAACTGAAAAACGTACAATAGAAAACGAAGAAAACATCAGCCTGTTGTATAATTATCCAGCTTCAATGGAGCCGCCTGCTTGCTATGCGTAAATATAGCTTAAGGAATTTAAGTAAAACTAACAAAGTCCATCATTCAAAATCGGTAAAATCCACTCACCTGTGGTGCACTGGGCATGGTTTGTCTCAGCTGTGGTTGAAGTGAATGAGCTTTCTCCCACTGCAGAGTTCTCTCTTGCTCTCTGTCACCTCCCCTGTTTGCTTCCTGCTGATAGCACTGCTGATAGCAACGCAATAAGAACAAATTCTCAGCTGGACACTTATTCAAGTGTGAGAGGAGGAGACTAAAGGCTTGCACTTGCTGGATGCCCCACAATTAATGTTGTAATAAAAGACGATATTACTTTACAGTACTCACACAGTTTTGATTACTCTGAGTTCAAATAAAAGTGTACATACCGAAACTTACAATTAACTGAAATAACTGAGTGGATTAAGCCTGTACTTGTCTATGAGAGCACAGGTGAGATTTCAGTGTCCTGTGTGTTGATTGTATAGGGAGCCTCTTGGTTTCGGTTCAACACAATGTGAAATTAGACCCCCTTCTCTCTCCCAGCCATACGCCCCCTCTGCACGCTACAATTCGCTCTTTGTGGCTCAAAGAACATAAAATTCTTGGGCATGACACCAAAGAGTCTTGCACAATTTAGGTGACAGAAGTCCTTCCTTTTTTCACTGCAGCTCCAATAATAATAACGACATTTTTTCGGCTATGTATGGATAATTGTATGAAAATAACCCTCAAAACGGGAGTTTTCTGGATTTCTAAATTAGGTGGAAAATCTGACTCTGAACTTTATTTGTACTTTCATTTAACGTTAGAGATTTCTCATTAGGCAGTGTTTGAGCTATTTTACTGTTAATTATATAAACATATTTAGAGATAATAGTGATTAAAAGACATAAAATGGTATAGAATATCTTATTTTAAAAACATAACAGAACAAGAGAATGTTTTTTCTTATTACACATCTTTGAAGTAATTTATTGGCCAAACCTATCAGGAATCACTCGCAGCACAACCTAAAGGTTAAAAGTTTGGACAGTGATCTCCTCATCTCCAGCAGAGATGTCCCACTGACACCTAAAATACCATTAAATTTAAGATTTAAGTCCTAAAAGCAGGTAATGAGAACTTATTATCATAATTAATTATGCGCCTAATTCATTAATTGCATTGGGGTGTAAGTGGACACCCTCATTTTGAGTGAGATGATGTGAACTAAAGACATTTATTGGTGCTAAACATTCTGGAAAAGGCTACGAAACCATCTTCTTTTGCCCATTTTGAAAATTGTAACCTCAGGTTTTTGGTGGTGTGGGAACAACTCAGTAGACTGATCTTTAAAAAGCTCAGACCAGCCCCATTGGATGATTAAGAACAATTATTCCACGTTTAAAATCACTTAAATCACCTTTCTTCCTGATTCCGATGATGTTTTAACTTTGGTAGGTCTTCTTTATCATGTCTGCATGCTGAAATAAATTGAATTAATGCCATATAAGACTATTTTCTAAGAATGAATGTTTAAAGTAGAATAAATAAAATGCGTATTTTGGATGTCAAACTCCTAAAAAAGTGTTGTGAGGAATCTGTAGCAAGCAGTTAATTATTAATCTGAACAGTTACATTACAGTCATTTCATTTAAATGCTTACATACTTTTTCCCCACTACAGACATATAGTATAGTATACATATAGTATATATAGACATGTTTTACTTACCCCAATTAAATGAATTATACTTTGTTATTTAATTATTAACTTTATCCAGTTTTGGGATTAGTGTGATAATCTCACAATGTTTGAGTGATATTTTAGTTTGAAAAAATTATTTAGGAATTCAAGACCGAGTGTATCTGACTATTAACAATCCATGATATAATTTTGCATTTTCCTTGGAAAATAATAAGTGTTTAAGTATCTTACATGTCCAGAAAATAGTTCGGTGCATCTATCCGACCACCAGGTTGCACTTCACATTGTTTAGGAGCTCAGTGCAGTCCTGGTCCAGACCTGGGAGGGCATTCCCAGGACACCATCTGTTGTCTTGTTAGGACCATGCCCCAGTGTTGTCAGGCAAACACACACACAAGTATGTGGGGACCATACAAACTATTGAGTACCATTTTGAGTTGCTGTAATCAAATTTCAGCAAAATGGACTTGCCTGCCACATTACTTTTTCTATTATATTTTGGGGGTTTCTTTGAATTCAACCATCTGTAGGCTGTTAATTTAATTTCCATCAAACAATGTGTCATTCTTTCATTTCAAACACATTACCCAGGCCATACCAGAGATCCAGCATATTGGATATGCTGGATCTCTGGTATGCTGGAGATCTGATGTGTTTTCAAAGTGTTCCTCTTTTCTTTTTTTTTTAAGTTTCTATAAAACATAATATTTTTAGTCACATCTATTATAAATGATCAGACTGTGCACAGAGACATGAAAACTGCTAGGGAGTGGCAACGCAAGTGCTTAGTTATTCTCCTAGCAACATCTACAGTGACTCACCAGCTGTGTATCAGACTAATTAGTTTGCCCTGAAACTTGAGGCGGCATTTTGCAAGAGGTAGAGAAAAAAAGAGAAAATTCCCAGGGAAGATTGATTCTGTGTTCATATCTTTGCACCAGTGTATGGTCTAACAATAGATCCATTAATATCGTCCCAATACCTAATGTCAGACAGGGCGTTGTTGACCAGCCTGTCTGTGCCTCCCTCCATGGATATGCCAGCCCAGAACATTACTGATCCACCAAAAACACATCATGCTGAACCATGTTACAGAAGGTCGGGTGCTCAGGCTACATTCATTAAGTCTGTTTCTGATTGTTTGGTCAGAGACATTAACAGGAGGTCATTTTGTAGGGCTCTCGTAGTGCTCATCTTGTTCATCCTTGCACCTGATGGGTTAACGTTCTTCTACAGCCTTGTTTCTCCTAGTTTCTCCTACGTTACTGCCTGTCTCCTGGAATCTCCTGCATGTTCTTGAGACTGTGCTGGGAGACATAGAAAACCTTCTGGCAATCGCACGTATCGATGTGCCATCCTGGAGCATTTGGACTACCTGTGCCACCTCTGTAGGGTCCAGGTATCACCTCATGCTACCAGCAGTGACACTGATCTTGGCCAAATGCAGAGTGAAAACACAGTAAGAAAGGAGATTTTTGTATCAATATTAAGGATGACCTCTCCAGTTTGACAACAGACAGACTAAACAGATGGGTGATGATACTGAATCCTTATTCCTCCAACAGATGTAACAGTTGCACTAAATGTAGAGGCTTATTCACATTGTTTATCAGACTCAGTAAACCATATGTAGCAGCTTGGATACAACCAGATAGTGTAACTGCACGACTAAGAAGATTAGACTAGATTTACCTCCCGGGCGGTCGTCAGCAGCGCTCACACAGAGCTGGCACATAGCAACAGGTCAGTGAGCCCTGTGTGGCACATTAGCCTTCACCATAGACTGGGACAGAGGCCCTTTTAGCAGAGATGGAAGCTACCATTTCCCTATGACTTCTAGCCTTCAGTTAAGCTTCTGCAAAAGGTCAGTGTCCTGCTCGAAGTCATAAGCTTTCAACCACATTTTAATTTCAATGTGGTTTTTGAGTGTGTTTATGTGTTACGAGGGCATAGCCTGGTAGCATTGACCTACAGATGGTACAACCCATTTTTTTCTTAGAAAACCTACAACTAGCCTTGAGTTTTCTGTAACCAAATCCACTCTTTTGTAAAGATATAATCTTTCAGCTGTAGTACTTACTGTACTAAAGAAAAACAATTCCTTTGTCTGCTCAGGATAGCACAATGTGAGAGGACGGTGCTTTAACATGACAGTCCTATGGGCTGTGTTTACGTGGGCAGTCAAAGGGATACTCTGCACCTGCAGGTTCCTTTGGGTGAGTGTATGCTCATTATATTCACATCTGGGTAATCTGCTTACATCACAGTTTAATGAAGGCTCTTGTAAGTGGTGATTATAAAAAATTTAATCAGTGTTGATCTGCATTGCAGATATGTCCATACAATGCTATCAGATTCTTACCGAGGGAAAACCCCATTACAGAGGGCAAAAGCCATGAGTTGAAACAAGTTGTGGGTAAGAAACTCATAAAATCAAAGAGTGATCACCAGCACATTTAAAATATCTTAAAAATATTTAGTCAACTGTTAAACACTCAATTTCACAGTTTATTTTCTTAAAGCCTCTCTTCCTCCTTATGTAATCCTACTTCACATCCCCTTTGCTAATGTGCAGATTTAGATGATTACCTTATTTGATGTTATTTGTCAGGTGCCGAAAATAACAGGATTGCCGCCATACCAGGTAGCCCTGACCGTACATTTGCCCTCCAGAAGAGACTGACCAAAACTGAAAAAGAGGTGCTATCACTGAAGACCAGGATTGCTTGTGAGAGAGCATCATGGGAAAGGAGGTTTACAGAGCTGAAGAGAAAACAGGAAGAGCTGCATAATCAGGTGTGTTTGTGTGTGAAGTTGTGTGTGGGTGGCTGAGGTTCTGTAATTATACCTTTGCCTCCTTTCCCTCAGCTGGAGTCTGGAGTGTTGGTGAAAGTGGGCAGTTACAGTGACCAGGGAGAGTCAGGAGTGGACAATGGAGAAGCATTTGAAGAGTATTCAGGTAAATGGCAGTAACACAATTATGGCAATAACAGAACAAATTTTCATATGCGCATCCTTTTGTATTTAGCCATGATATCAGCTGCTAATGTCTCACGTGCAGGCGGCCTCCATCAGCGCAGAAGGTCTGACATGTCATCAAGAAGTGATAGTTATGAATGCAGTTTGTCAGGCAGCCAGTTATCTTCATCCTCAGCACAGAGTTCAAGACCTTCCTCCTCCTCAACTTCAGCCTCGAGGTATTGCTTTCAAAGAAACGGTTTGGCAGAGAGTTGGATAAAAAAATATTCTTATATCTATGCTCAGAAGTTTAACGGCAAACAGTGGAAACAGCAGGGACCATTTCAGAGTCATGTGAGGTCCTGTGTCCTATTGAAAATGTATTATGTAAAAAATCGTTCGGCAACAGTTATAATCTTCCCTCTTAAGAAATGCACAGGGTGTATATTCAAAATATAGTTCCAAAAGCAAATTTATTCATTACATGGAATATATTTTAGGATCATAATTCCTGATTTATCGATGTGTGTAATTTTCTTTCACTAAGAGAAGTTTTCTTTCTGCAGTGTGAGATCATGGAGGAAATCTCAAGGGCCACATCGAGTTTTTGTTCCTCACTCCCCGATGGACTTACAGCTAGGCCATCGGGTCAGGATCATGCTGCCATCTGGGAGGATCAGCACAGGAATAGTTCGTTTCCTCGGTCACCTGCAGGGGGAGGTAGATCTCCACCTTGGAGTTGAGCTGCAAACTCCTGATTCAGGGCTATGTGATGGGAGCCACCTGGGACACAGCTACTTTGAATGGTAACCAATGTCATTTTCCTACCAGCCGTACTCAAGCAACATGTATATGTTTTTGCTCTAAGGTTGTGCACCTTGACATTTAGTAATGTACTGCGATTTGGATGTGTGCACTAAGTAATGCTTTTTACAATAATCTCAGTATCTATTTAAATTCAAATGCTTCTAAACCTTTACATTTGTTTTGAAGTGTATTTACCTTAAGCACCATTCTTTCACACAATTACACAATGTATTAATACATTAACTTTGATGGATTTGATATTCCATAATTCAATATTTCACCATCTCAAGGGTTTACATTAAATGATATGAAAGCAGAAGAAAATCTCTGAATACATAACATGTTGAACCTTGAAGCAACACCAAGAGACTACATATGCATCTTTCAAGTGCCACAGCTTACCTGAGAAATGTGGCTGACCATGTCACTGACCACGCTGTACCCATCGTCTGATGGTTGCTTCCAGCTCAGATCATCTCAAACTGGTTTACCGAACCTGAAGATGAGTTCACTATAGTCAAATGTTCTCCACAGTCACCAGATCTCAATCTAATAGACCATGTTTTGGATGTGGTGAAATGGAAAACTTGCATCATGGATGTGCAGCTGACACATATGCAGCAACTATCTGTGAATATGGACCAAAATGTCTGAAGAATATTTCTTACAGCTTATTAACTTCATATCATGAAGAAGTAAGGCATTCCCAAAGGCAAAAGAAGGTCCAACATAAAACTGCAAGGTGTGCCTAATGAAGTGGCTGTTGGGTATTTTTTTAGGACTGTGCTGCACTGTGCTGCACATGCAGCTGTCAGGTCATCTTAGCTGTCTTTAAAGGCATGAGGTGCAACCTTGTAATGTGAACTCACTTTCTTACAATGACAAACTTGACTGACTGCATTTGGAAATGTTACTTAAATGTAGTATTTTTTTACGAGACTGCAAAAGAACAAAACAACAATAACAAACACACGACCTCCGCGACATCTAAAATATTAAAATTATAAATATAAGTGTGATTTTCTAACGTATAGTCTGTTTGAATAGTAACTTAATCTCCTTTTTTCCCCCAGCAAACCTGGATACGGGGCTTTTGTACCTTTCCACAAACTACTAATGGCATGGGAGTAACAAAAATACATACATCTTACCAAGCTCGCCATCGACTAGAGCAGCGGTCCCCAACCCCTGGGCCACGGTCCGTGAGTCGTTTGGTACCGGGCCGCGAGAGTTGAGGCTCGGGTGTGAAATGTATGGTTTTCAGGGTTTTTATCGGTTTTTAGCGTTATTTTGTTATCGTTTTTATCGTTAATTCTGTTTTCCTGGGTCTTTTCATGTGTGTTATGAATAAATCTTCTTTTTTTCGGTACCGGTACTACGGTAGTTTTATTTTGTTGTATTTATCCGCGACACTTTAAAGGCCGGTCCGTGAAAATATTGTCGGGCATAAACCGGTCCGTGGCGCAAAAAAAGGTTGGGGACCGTTGGACTAGAGGACCAGGTGAATACAGAACAGCATCATCAATCTGACACTGCAGCATAATGGTACATTTACACATGCATCTTGCTTGTGAATCGATATCAATTTCCCATTCACAATAAAAACATCAGTTCAACAAACAGTGCTGTATGAAGGTTAATGTGTTACCAAGTAACTGATGATTGTTTGATGAACTAGTTTAAGTCTGCTAAAAAGTACTCGTTTCTCTAATGCTAAGAGAAATGCTTTACTTAGTCCCTATGGACCCCAAAGCGCTTTACACTACATTTAGTGATCCATATGTTCACACACTGGTGATGGCAAGCTACATTGTAGTCACAGCTGCCCTGGGGTGCACTGAAAGAGGCGAGGCTGCCGGACACTGGCACCACCGGGCCCTCTGACCACCACCAGTAGGCAACGGGTGAAGTGTCTTGCCCAAGGACACGGGGACCGAGACTGTCGGAGCCGGGGCTCGAACCGACAACCTTCCGATTACAAGACTGCCAACTCTTGAGCCTCGAATGCCCCCACATCATGTAAAACATGGGACACATGTGTGCGAACATTGCACAAGTTATAGAAGTAAAGTTATATAAAGTAAATATTTACATTCATTCAACCGTAACACCCCACTCTAGCTGGTAATGGTAACTGTGTTTCTTGATTAAACAAATATTATTGTTGCACCTCCTGGATAGTTGGCATAGTTTAGATTTTTGAATTATCAAAAAAAAGAAAAGAATCAAAAGCCAAGAGACAGAAGTGGTCCATCGAGTCTCAAAACAACATTAGATAACAAAGAATTGACATGTTGGGTAATATCTGCAACTCTGTGAACTTTAAAAATAACAAGGACATTTCTCAGGGATATAGTCATAGAGTTAGGGTGTGAGAAAGGTTGGTGTATTTGCACAAAACGGTTACATATGGAGGTTTTGGAAGGCTAGCAGCTCTGTGAGGCTACATGTGAGCTACTGACCCTGCACACAATGATTATAATACCAATAACCACAGCGATTAGCATGTTAACAGTTATAATTTTCAATGTGCATTAGCATAATGATGATTCCCTTTATTTTAACATAAATCTAGTGTTCATGCTGCTTTAAAACAGCAGCATTTTGTTTAATTAATTAGTTCACAATTACCTTATTAGCGTGTAAAACTAGTTAAGGTGAGCGCTACATTGGAGAAACCAATAAGCTCCATATAGACTTTGAAGTTAAGCTAAACGATCTGTCCCTGCAACCTGGACAATATAGAGACAAATGGAAAAGTTGACTCTTAATATAAAAACAACTCTCACCTTGTACCACCATCAGTACGGATATGAGGCCTTTTCCCAGTGAGACTAATTACATCTGCAGGGACTGGTGATGCATGAAGTGCAAGATCTTAGTTATCTACTTTCTTTCCTATTATTATACACAAGTGTGATTGCATTTAACATTTGTTTTTAAATATAAGTTAGTTTTAAATCATGTCTGCATCGTTCAAGTGGCAAAAAAGGTATTTAGCATGCTCTCTCTCTCACACACACACACACACACACACACACACACACACACACACACACACACACACACACACACACACACACACACACACACACACACACCCTTACCTTTCCCTCAGTCACTGGGGGGAAAAAAACAGTTTCTCGTCCAGGCTTGCAACACGAGCTGCGCTGTTTCTTGTGAAACTGAGTAGGACAGTTTGGCAGCAATTCTATCTGTGAGGCAATCAGGATCACTGTTGTTTGGTCTCTGATTAACATCAGAGGGATATTTACAAGTGAATTAAATAAACCCGAAGAACTAGTTTGGGATTAATCCACTAACCCCATACCAGCTGTTTATTTTCTTTTGCAAATCCATTTCGTGAACGCCGTTGAGCTGTAGCGTATCCTGTCTTTCATTGGGTGTAAAGTGGTAGCTGTGGACAGCAAAGACAGCCAATCACACTTACATTCACACCAATAGCCAATTTAGAATCACCAATTAAACCAACATGCATGTCTTTGGACTGTGGGAGGAAGCCAGAGAGAGCCCACACAGGTATGGGGAAACATGAAACTGGATTTAAACCACTGGCTGGCTCTCCACGCAACAGTGCTAATCCCCGTCCATTTGTGTTGTAATAGACTTCACACATATTATTATTACAATAGACTTTAATAGGTAGTGACAATGCATTTCCTAAATATTCTTACAATGAGTTCTAACACTAAACATTTGAAGTTAATGATCCAATATAAGAATAGAGAATACAAATCATTTATGAGAACTAAATTCCATAACTGTCATTTTTATACGTTATACTGTAGTCTCTCCTACACACACTAATCGGGACATTTATTCAGAGAATGATTCATGAAGCTGATTCAGGTTTACAGAACAAATGATGATGACACATCAGCAAGTTCCTTTTGCTTGGGTCAAAGCCTTTTTTTAAGTTCAGTTTAAATTTCCTAGCAAGATCAGCATTTACACTGTATGGCAAAAACATGCAATGTTAGCTTATCTTTGTGGACTACATGACTTTTCTATTTACTTATGAAGCTCACAGAGCAAGGACACCAAAGGTATTTCAGAAGTGGGGAACTAAAAGCAACAGAGTCGCTCTTTGGAGAGGCGTATGCCGTAAATCAAACTACTGACTTTACACATGCCCTCTGTGACGTAACCTACTACAGGTTTTCTCATGCCAGATCAGGACAGAAACAAAATGCTGACAGGTAAGAACACTTCAAAATTATTGATATATCAGATGAAATACTCTTGAAAGTTTAAAGTTTGAGCTGGTTAATAAAGGAGAAACAAAATTCCCGACCAATAAAAACAATTTAAAAATGCAGCAGGACATCATCAGTTGCCTTTTCTAATGCAAAAACTCAAAAGTCACAATAGAAAAAATTCAGATAACGAATTCAACAATTAACTTTATTTTGGAAACCTCAGACAGAGGTGTAAAGTGGATGACTCAATGCCTCTTTAGATCAAAGACTACCTTAAGCCTGCACATTTAAGATGTAATTTCCGAAATGCTGAAGGTTGGATAGATGCAAACATTTATTAAACATACGAGCAATGACAGAGACAGCATGCAGGAGTTCTATTTAGCTGTCTTTTTGTGGTGTTGTCTTTACAGTGAAGTAGATGAGCAGGATGTAGCTCTGAGGGTAACATGTTACCCTTACATGTAAAAGCTCTCTGGCCTGAGATGGAGAGGAGACATAAAGCCAATCTCACAGGGTAAATGCACTCCTAGTACTGGTTACATCAGGAAGGTCAAACATGCAGATCTATCTACTGTGGTGATAAGAAAGCAGCTGAAAATACCTTCTGTGTAACTTGTGTGACAAGTTACCATTGCATGAGCGTTTGGTGTCCTCATTTTCTCCGTCCTCACTTGTCATGTTTGTTTAAAAAACAAAAACAAAAACAAGATAGCAACAGCAAAAATGCTCTCAAAAAGGGGACTTCCCAAACCAGTTGGTTATGTCATGGTGGCTGTATCCATAGTTCATAAAGGTTTTTATAGCTCACCTACATAATTAGCGTTTCATTTTTCTTTTATTGTGGTATCTCAGCTACTTTGCTTTCAATAATATTTGGAAGCCTGGGTACTTTTCTGGACTGACTGCCAGTGTTTTTTAGTATACTGCAACTGTCCCTTGAAAGGATAATACTTGTCTGCAGGCTGTTTCTGAAAAACTAAGATTAAAAGTAGCACATAGTACAGCAACAGGTTATTTCATGAGAACTTAAAACTAATTAACTTTGAAGCAATATGCATAAACAAATATGCATAAATGTAACCGTTTTCCATCTAGAGGCACTTTTTATCCAAAACATGGATGACAAAGACATATGACTCCAGTGTCATAAAAAAAAATATATAACCTATAACAGATTAACTAAATCATTCATAAATAAAACGTTTCATTTTTACAGTATAATAGCACATTGCACAGAATTAGTTTTTAAATGACTCAGCTATAGTCACTATGCGACCTTCTGAAAAGGTGATAAGGATGCTATATTGAGGTCAAGGCAAGTAGTAATGACAGGTCTGAAAGAAGAATAATCAGAAAAGATCTCTTTGGGCTTTCAGCTTCAGTATCTCTGCAGCTAGTTTCTCAGCATTCATCAGATTTGGAAACATTTCCATGACAGTATCCACCAGATGTGGGTTGAAGATAGTTTTGAGCTTGTTGCGGAGTTCTAACCTTTGTGAGTCAAATGCAGCAGAAGATGGTTGTTGTCCCCTTGAATAGTACTGATGACTGTTGCTAGAGCAGCAAGAATTGTGGTAGTGTGAAGAACGAGTTGAAGAAGGGAGGCTATTTGGTCTGCTGGCTTGTGGTAACCCCTGAAAGGGATCTGACCAGTAATGTTGCTGAACATGGGTGCCTCCACTGTACTGGAAATGGCTGGGGAGGCTGCGCTGGTGGGAAGCAGTGGGTGTGAGGGCATTTGGGTGATAGGCGCTGTATTGGGGTTGTGCCTGAGAGTCCATGTTTCCATGAAATTGCTGGTGAACTGTCGAGGGCATTGCATGAGAACAGCACTTGCAAGGCTGATTGATGTTATTTTTCTCTAAATGTACGGGAGAATTTGTGGCTCCAGGAGGAGCACTCTGATACTGCAGCCTGAGCATCTTTGAGTTGTGGAGGGAATGCGAAATATCAGAGTACTGACTCTCAAATGAGCCAAGGCCTGAATCCAGGTACTCTTGAGACATGTTGGCATAGTAATGATTTGGCATCAAGTGCAACCCAGGCCACTCTTTCTGACACTGGGTTCCTGTTACAGAACACGGCATGTGATTTGGATTGTGTCTAGGATCCTCCCAGTACAGCAGCTTGTTTTCACTAACGTGATAAGGTGGTGAGGAAGTCTGCTGATCTCTTTTGAGCTCTTTGTTGGAGTCTCGAGGATGAAAATAGGCATTTTGAGCAAGTGCGGGATCAGACTGAAGCTGTCTGGGTGACAAACTGGCATTTCTCTCTTCTTTTACAGTAGAAATCTGGGCTTTCTCTCTCAGTTCATCAGCTAAAGACAGATAGGGTTGGTTTACCCGCTCAGGATGGTAGAACTTACACTTTATGCCATACGTGCACTTTTTTTCTGTGATGGAGAAAAATAAGACACATAAGCAAAAATAGGGCTGCTCGATTATGGCAAAAATGATAATCACGATTATTTTCACTGAAATTGAGATCTCGATTATTTGACGATATTTATTTAACCCTTTAAGACCTACCATAGAACCAAGTCCGCCAGAGCTTATATTATTTTTTTATATGCTGTAGTGCCATTTTTGGGAGCATTTCAAGTTGCTATACATCAATACAACTGTTATAGCCCATATTTTAATAATATGTATGCATTAAGTCCATAGTAATTACATTAATTGCAAAAAAGTGCAATAAACTACAAAAAAATTGAAAATCGTTTTTGTTTTTTTTACATATATATTTCTACTTGGGGAAATTTAAGAGGCTTATCCCTCAAAACTTTAAATACAAAAAAGTTGCAAAAAAATAGTTTACAACAACAGGAAATTTATTTTGAGTTTCTTCATAGTTTTATTTTGGAGATACAGCAATTTTTATATACTGCAGGAAAAACAAAAAACAATCCTATGATGCAAATTTGCAAAGAAAACAGCATGTGCATCAAAATAAACTATTTCCAGCAGTGCAATTCGAGTTCTAAGCATCCCAGAAACTATTCAGAAAAGTCAAACATGACTTATAAAAGCACCAGTATAGGCTTTTAAGGCCTACAAGTAAAAAACTACATTTTCCACGAAAATGACGTCACTTCCGGTTTCGGACAGGAAATGGCGAACATGCGACAGTTCGCGCTGACGTCTGTTTCACTGTGGGAAGTGTTACGAACAGCTGATCGGATCGGCAAAGAGTGTTTCTGGAATATTATGTTTTTGTTCCTGCAAGCGCTTTTTATGCAATTTTTGCAAAGCTTTATGTGGAAGGAAACCGGGACCGAGGACAAGCTGATGGCATAAGATGTAAGTACAACTCCTCCGGTTTCATATGCAAAACAAATTATTGCAGTTCTACAGGGATTTAAAGGGTTAACAATAACAATGTATTGAATAATGACTTTAAAAAATAATATAAAATAGTGTGCAAATACTGATAACAGTGCAAATGTTTGCAATATAAAAAATAAATGAAAAATGTAAACATCTATGTTTAGTGAACTTTGTAGTGTTGCTCTGTGGTGCAGCTATGACACCATAGCAAAGTTTACACACTATGTCTACTTGATCCACGTCTGACTCCACGAACCCATAATGTTTCCACACCACTGAAGTTTTTTTTTTTTTTTACCTCTCTTTTCAACCAACGGCAGTCACTCTCCTCTCCAAATAACTTCTGCTTAGCTTTCCGAGCTTCCTTCGGGTCCTCTTAATTGTTGTGATGCGTGTTCGAAATGCAGAGAGGTGCGCTCGATTTGCCACACGGAGCAGCGCGAGAGTAAAGCACGAGGGAGGGGCTAATAATCGGCTCAGTCGTTTTTAATGATCGTTGAAAGCCCAGATCGTAATCGTGATTAAAATTCGATTAATTGAGCAGCCCTAAGCAAAAAGATTTTTTGTTGATGAGATCTAATGTGGACAGCACATTCTCTGCTGCAGAAGAGGGTAACACTTCCTGATCGATATGCTAATCGTACCTACCGTATGGACAGAGTTGTCTCATTTGCTCCGTAGGACGAGGCTTTTTCCGAAGGAAATTGTCAAGGCTGGGGCCGTGGCGACCCAAAGGGTCATCTGGGGGCATGAACCTGTAGAAAAATACAAAAATTGTAGAGTTCTTCATCCACTTGTAGGGGAGACCGGGGATAGTTGTAACATTTTTGACATTTCTGTCTGTAAATTGGAGTTCTTTTAAGGTAGTGGATTCAAAATGTAATGCAAAGTATTTACATGTCTCTGCTATTAAATAGTGCAGCTATTTTCTCTGCAGCACAATTACCCATTGCATGGTATGGTCTCAAACACAAAGAGTGAAATGTTACAATTAACCCCATAGTCTGGGTTAGTTGTAACATATCCCTGGGTGAAATGTAACACAATGAAATAAGGGTACTAACAAAATATTAACATGTAATCTTTGTTTATTCAACACATGAATGCAGTTAGAGCCATTTATGTAGCTGTGTGTGTGTGTGTGTGTGTATGTGTGTGTGTGTGTGACAGAATGCAGAAATCTAACTTTTGAACATATTCCAACCCCCCAAAAAGACAAATTCTGGAATTTTCTGCAACTGAATATTTCATTAATTTTGGTTGGTCTTCCTTGAGTTTGGCCTCATTGGCTCAGTGGGCATTATAACCTACAACTCTTGCACCAATTTTGAACATAACAATGAAGCTGAAAAAATGTAGTTGTTCACCAGCATCGCAATTGAATTACTTTTTATCATGGCTTACCTTGGTGTGGTTTGCAAAGTGCTTCAGAAAGATGAGGAAATCTGTTTCTTGCACCCATCCTGACTTATTTCCACTACCAGTACTTCCTACTGGTCCATCTCTGACACAGTGGTCTGCATAATGTATGTGTGGGAACACAAACAGTGGAGGAATTGTGTTGCCAATGGCATTAACCACATATACAAATGTGACCAGTGAATCTCTCTCTGCTGATGTCGTTGCCCCAACTTGTTTAATATAAGTTAAAGTAATAGTGTGGTAAGTTTTAACATCTGCATTATTGTTACAACTAACCCAGACTGTTGCTGTTACAACTAACCCAGACTGTTGCTGTTACAACTGACCCAGACTCCTATAGCCATGAACTAGCTAACATTAGCCAACGGCTAAAACATTAGCACTAAAGACCTACACAGAATATATCCCCATAGACATACAAATAACATAATTTAAGTTTGATGAGTTTAACTGCAAAGCAGATAATGCTATTAGAAATTGAAATAAAGTAGAAAAACTTACTTTTTGGCATACAAATTACTTTTTTTCATGTTAAATTGTCAGTGTTTGACAAAATGTGCTGATTTTTCACATGTGATAGCAGAACTGAATTGGGCGTGCACAGGATGAGTCACATCATTTGAAACTTAGCCCTGATTGGAGAAATTGGAAGTGTTACAACTGACCCACGTTACAACTATCCCCGGTCTCCCCACAACTCTGCTGTAAGCTGCAAATTCTTTTTCTGGAAAATTCACCATGAAGGAAAATGTGGTATTTCACAGGCACATACAGAAGAACAGGCTTACTTGTCATTCACAAAGGAGTACATGAGCAGCCTCTCTTCAATGCATTTCTTCCACTCAGGTCTTTCTGCTTGGAGGTCTCGGTAGGTGTCATTGGATACGATTATTCCATCGGACTCATACGCCAATTTGATAATAAAGCGGTCATCATAGCAAACCACTCGCTTGCCCCCAACACGGCGTGATGGAGTAAAGACAACGATTTTCCTTTTTTCAAGCTCCAGCAGAATGTGTTGATCTGAAAGTGCAACCAGTAATCAGTTACAGATCCAGAGTTGACAATTTACGCTGTATTAAATGATTTCGTGTATTCAACTGTACTGTGACACATTAAAAAGATGTGGATTTATTGAAAGATGCATGCCAAACCACAAGGTGAAAACAAAGTTTGTACAATTTTAACAAGGTTGAAAGTTAATATTTGCCTTTATTCTTTGAAAGAGCTTCAACTCTCTCAGGCAAGCTTTCTTGTCATTTCTTTATGTAGTCTTCAGGAATAGTTCTCCAGGCTTTTTAAAAGCTGCCAACATCCAGTAAGCTCTTTATTGGATGTTGGCAGCCTTTTGTTCCCTTCTCTGTGAAGAGCATCCCACACTCCTTCCATAATGCTGATTTCAGTGCCTTGAGACAATTGTTGTTGTAATTTGGCACTATATAAATAAAACTAAAATTGAATTGAATTTCTAGGCCTAGGGAGGTCATTCTATTTTTTTCTTTTCTATCCAGGTATTTCTTTGCAAACTTGGTAATGTGTTATGAATCACTGTCGTGCTGAAACATGAAGCTGCTGCCAATCAGACACCTCTGGGATGCTATTGCATGGTTGATCAAGATTCTGACAGCACTTTTCTATGTTCATACTTCCACAAAGCACTGGATGAAATGCAGGCCAAAGCCATGACAGAGCCTGCACCATGTTTTACAGATGGCTGCAGACATGTACTGTTGTACCTTTCTCCTGATCTCTTCTGAACAGAACCAAAAATTCTAACAAGATTCATCACTCCATAAGACCTGTTGCCACTGATTTTCAGTCCAGGTATTGTGTATTTTGGCATACCTCAGCCTTTTCTCCCCGTTTCATTTCCTTACGAATGGTTTTTGACAGCCACCATTTCATTGAAACCATTTCTGACGAGGCTTCAGTGAACAGTAGATGCATCTCTCTGGGCCTGTGTCAGATCTGGATTTTTTCCTATTTCTTAAAGACACGACTTTCAGATATACTTTGCGTGCTTTAGCAGAAAATTTCTAGAGTAAAACTTTGAAAAACCTTCATAAACCTTGGAGAATGATTGCTCAAGACCACAAATTTTTTGGAATTAGAACATAAGGAAATGAGGGGTAGCTTAAGATTACTCTAGATCATGCTATGTGCAAGCTGAGTGAATAAATGCACGACAAAGACACACGCGCACACACACACACACACACACACACACATTGATAGTGCTTCAAAACAAGTTAAGGGTAAGTGAAATGAACCTTGAACTCTGTGTGATGAACAAAAGATAGAAAACCTTATGTGATAGAAAAGCACTTTTCTAACTTCTGTCAAAACTTAACAACTTACTGTAAATAGATACCAGTAGTTAACTACAACATCAAGTACGGTAGGTGTGGAAAAAAAAACAACACACAAAAAAAAAACAAAAACAAAAAAAATCCCCATCTCTACTTCCCGATGGGACTTTCCCACGAGTAACTACATGGTGATTTTTACTTCCTTGTTCAAAGATTGAAAAAAAGAACCTTTGGATTGCTCCACCCAGGCTGCACAGCTATTAATTCTTGAGAGCAACAAGAGGCTTATGCTCCAGGATGTGCCATCCTTTTTATTTAGTTGTTGTGCTGCAGGTGGTAATATTTACACAAAGATACACTGACATTATATTCATCTGGGCTTTATAAATACACGGACATAAGTGAATCAGTTGGGATAAATTTAGAACTCTATTATACACGACTGTCTGTGATTACAATATTGTAACCACCCAAAAACAGTCAGAGTGACTCATTTAAGTGTATTTCCACTTTTTCTTGCCATGGCCTGGTATGGAAATATTTTATGCTGGCCAACTAAATAATACCCTGTTTCACAACCTTAACTTTTTTTGCATAGATGTATTAGTTTTTCTGTAATATCTCCTGGCTCATGTGGGAATTATTCATGAATACAGAATTATGTGATAGAATTTCTAAGTTTTTCATTTCTTGCTTAAAAAAAATCACCTCTAAAACTCACTGTATAATACAGTATTTGTTTCTGTATTAACAAAGAAAAAAGCGTGAGTGGGGGAAGAAAAAAAATATCATCTTAGCACGACTTGTACGCAAAAACTAGAATAAATGGCAACCTCTCTGTTACAATAGTTGTGTGGGCTTATTTCATTTGTTTCAGTTCCTTATCAGTAAGAATTTGTTACCTTCTGAGTAAAACAATCAGGCTACCATTTAAGAACATCTTTAGTGATTTATATCCATTTTAGCTACTTTTTGTTCTAAATCTATGGGTAAACATTCTGATTACAGTGTGGTTACGGCAGGATATGCCCTGCAGATATTATCTCATTGTACAGAAACTGAAACTTTAAGAGGCTAACATAGTCGGCACTTTAACAGAAGTGATCAGCTTATGTTGTAACCATTGCATGTGCCACACACTGAGCCCGGAGGGGAATTTTTTGTATCTTTTGTCTTATCTGACAGTTCAGAAGGTGTGGTTCTCAGTCTCCTGGATTCACTGGTCTTGCCTGCTGCCAGGAGACTAAAATATAAACTTTTAGTCTTCTCTAACATTAAACTAACCAATAATGAGAAAATTAGCAGATGGTAGAACCAGACTGACTGCTAAAAGCAGTCAACGAATTTTCAATTCTAAGAATTTCTTTCATTGACAGCTTACAATGGACGCCTTTTTACACATACAAAACCTGTTCTTTATTGGCCTGGACTCAAAGAGAACACAAGCACATCAAAATATTTTGTCAGCAATGCACACATCACATTTGTTTTTTCCCCTCCAGCAATTAGTGAGTCTTAAGGGTCTAATTCCATCTTTATGGTCGTGCTAACATCCAGCATGAAAATAATATCAGATTCATTTCTGTTTGAATCAAACCTTATTTGTCATTCACACCCCGTGTGAAAACTGCTTTTTGTGTCACCAGTATTAACCTCATTTAACTTCGCCTCACAGGGATGTTAGGCTGAAATTTGTCCCGTCTACTTGATGAGAAACATCTGTCTGCTTTGCTTTATTTCTGCCATCCTCACCTGTCAGGGGAGCATCAGCTCTGGGCAGCTCTTTGCGCCAGCTGGGAACGAACACAGTAATGCTAGTATGACCTCTGTCAAGGAAGAAGTTCACCGCCAGCTGAATCCCTTGGCATGAGAATACTTCCTTGTTGCCATGACTGTGAAAAAAAAAGAAGCATAAGAGATAACATGGGTTCAGTTAATCTGACCGAAAATAATCTAATCTAATTCATAGTCAAAAGGAGGCTTAACAAATTACACTGATCTGAGTAAACACCACGTCTTCAAATGCTGCTTAAAAGGAATCTTCCCTCTGGCTATTACCCAGTCCTAAAGTCACATATTGCACATAATTTCTGGTAAAAGGTGGGGATTCTGAGTAGAGAATCTAGAATTTGCATAATGTCTCAGCGGTCCATGCTAAAACATGCACGGGCAGTGCAGTCAACACCTCCTTTAAAAAGTCAAGTCACACGACATAGTAGGAAAATAGAGAGTTAAATAAGACTTTGAAAAATAACTGTCCTTATTCAGAAAGTGTTCATAGCAGCTGTGACATTCATGGATTATGATTTAATCTGATAATCTACAGAGCAGGAAGTATCATCAGGATTACCTCATGGCAACATTGCTGCCGTCAATAACAACAGGCCTCAATTCTTCGTCCAGTTTGTTTTGGTCCCACAGCTGCGTTGTGTTTTTGCAGGACCCAAGACCCCAACTGGGAGGCTGCAGGGAGTCGTTTTGGCGTGTGCTCCTCTCGTCACTGTCAGAGCTGGAAATGCAAGGTACACTGCTGGTTCTGTTCCTAACGAGCTCTCCTAGCACCGCATTAGTGTCTGTGCTTAAGCCCTGTTTCCTCAAAGCAGCCATGACCTCTGATGGGGTGTAACCCAACTTCCTGAAGAAGTCCACTCTGAGCTGGAACTCCTCACTGTCTGCTTCCAGAGAGTCTGAAACTGAGCTCAGGCTGGGAAGAGCCTCGTCCATCCTGAAGCATCTGAGCCTCTTTTTTTCAGGAGCATAGAAGGTGAATTACATCAACTTGGACTGGGTTAAAAAAAATATGATATTCCATTAGTTACTAAAGGAGTTGTAGCTCATATAGTCTGAAATTTTACAAAGAGTAAAATAAAACATGATAATACACATTTCAGTGGCCATTACATACCTCAATATTCTGTAATTTGTTTTATGTATGCTTCAACAAAATTCAGCCTTACATATTTGAAGTTTGTAAAAACTCTGGTGTCCCAACAAGATTTTTAGCCCTGAACTGACACCTCAAAACCAATTCCACCAACTTCGCCTTGTGAGATTAAGTAATCGTTAAAGATTTATACAGGCTACTAAAGTAGTGGAGTATGGTGATTAATGGATTAAACATTTAGACAAGTTCAACTGAATTAATCTTCTTCAACCTGTCATTTCTTAAGGATAACGCCAATATTTTGGCACACCCTGCTGCTTTAATTGAAAATGCGCTTCCTTCCTCTCTTCTCGTAGTCTTTTGAACTATAGTGTAAAAAAAGAAACAAAGAAACAAGACATATCTGACGCCCAATGGACAGTCTCCAGCTGCATATAGCAAATTACGGTGACAGCTTCCAGATTAAGCACTTTAAGCAAGTAATATTACTTTTATTTTTAATATCTTCTTGATAGACGTGTCAAGTTAGTTCTTACAGGCTGTAAGAGGCCTGTTGCAACATATCCTACTGTAAAGTTAGATCGCTTACTCATTTTCTTTTTACGCAAGTCAGCAGATCAGAAAGTAGTCCTGCCCTGCTCTGTGTAACGTAGGCTACTCTTCGATAGCCCATGTTACACACAAATAAACAAACAAGGCAGAAAAGTGTACCTCTACCTGTACTGTATACGCCGACTTTACCTGGCACAGGTAAGAGCTCAGTTAGCCGTGCTACTAACGGGACATTTCCCCCGCTAAGCCCGATCGACAGATCACATTACAGTCAACAAATCTCACGGCAGAGGCGAGCCGTCGTCTTACCTGCTCGGTTTCCTTCTGTTCTATTTAACAGCAGAGGCCACTTAAAGTTCGAGTTAATGTTTGGAAGCACTCTTAACTTTGACACTGTTCCTACTTCATACAGTAGCACCGCCCTCTTGGAAATGATTTCTTCTCCTCTTCCTCCAGGCGCATGCATGCACAGCCATGAAAACATTTGAATATAAGAGAGATACGATAAGGTGTGCCTGTTTCCGCTGGCTGTCACTCACTCACTGTAGTATTCAAGTTTTTTTTTCTTTTTTCCATTTGTCAGCAGCAAGAAGAAAGAAAGTCTGAAATATCACAAAGAGTATCAAATAGCTCACGTTTCTAGTTGCTGTGTCCCCTTTAGGCAATGCGCAATAAGCCCGACCTCACAGCACTCTTACTGTATATCGTCTAAAAATAGAGCTTATTTGTTTTTCCAGTCAGTCTAGAGCCAAAATCGGAAAATGACACCAAACCAAAGTCAGTACGATTATATGTTATGAAACTGTGATTACAGGTAAAACTGATCTATGAAATATTTTGTCTCCACATTTTAGTTAATTTCCTTTTTTTCTGAGTATTTTACGTTTATATGGTTATTCACTTTATTCAATATATGCGTGTGTATTTTTAATAGTTTAATATTGTACAGAAGCAATGTCTCGCCATAGTTTTTTTTTTTTAAATTACAAAACAGAAATATATTGCATTGATCCATATATACGTTTTTTAATGGTTGTAGGCAATGGGATGATTGTTGATAGGACAAATTAAATAAATAGGACACGGCGCCCCCTCGTGGTCCCGGAATAGTATTGGGAGTCAAGATTAAATACTCTATATTGTCATTATGCAAGCATGACGAAATTACAGTTGAACATGTGGAAAAAAAGCAATCGACCCTAAACGTAATGTGCTCAAATCACTGATTTTTTTTCTTCACACTAGAGGATTTTCCAGAATGAATGTTCAGTTTAAGGTCATGCCAGAGCATCTCAGTCAGATATAACCCCTAAATTTGACTAGATCACTCCAAAACCTACATTTTGTTTTTTGAGCTATTTAGAGGTGGACTCTGTGTGTTTTGGCTCATTATCCTTCAAAACCCAAACCCAGGACATTTTCCTTCAGCAGTTTCTAGTAGGCAGAGTTCATGGTTCCATCAATTACAGCAAGTCATTCAGGTCCTGAAGCAGAAAAGCAGCCTACCACTACTACTATATTTGACTATTGCCATGATGCTCTGTTCATGAAATGCTGTGTTAGTTACCAGACGTAACAGGACTCAAGCCTTCCAAAAAATGCAACTTTTTTTTTGTTGCCTATCCCATTTGGTTCTTTAGCCATCAGAATTATTGTCTGAAGGCCACGAAAGATGCCCAACGGATTTACTTTACCAAGTGGATCATCATGGCCTTGCCATATTGGTCCATTTGATTGACCTTTATTATTGTTATGTATTTATTTTATTTTATTTTCAATTGTTACAGATCGGACAGACATGACTGGGGGATAGGAAAGGGAGATAGAAAGAAAGAAAGAAAGAAAGAAAGAAAGTAAGAAAGAAAAACAGAGGGGAAGAGGGACAGTAAGAAAAGGCACTTAAAAAATCACCTGGATCACCCGTTGAGAGAAGAAAAAACAGAAGAGAAAAGAAGCAAAAAAGAGAGCAACATAATAAACACAACACAATCGCAATAATCTAGCTAACAGTAAATAACAGTAGATACTAAATATTGAATGTTATTGCGCAGCACGCAAGATCGATAGCGCACAATGTCCTTTGCAGCCAAGAAAGGTGTAGTTTGTGTCTGTGAACACCCGTGTGTACACCTGTGAGCATGAGCACGCTTGTATTCAAAAGGTTTCTCCATGTAACAATCTGCTAGAGGATGTGGGGAGCCATAGCCCCGTTCCCCAGGGCACAGGCATGGAGGAGATCCAGGCCCCAGACATCCAGAGGCCCCAGAGTGTGAGAGCCCAAGAAGGACCATCGGAGGGGCAACTGGGCCACCCTCCTGGGAGGAGCTGAGGAGAGCCCCAGACGACGGGTCACCCAGCAGCCACGGAGCAGAAGCCAGAGGGGGCTGCAGTGATGTGCCCGCGGACATACTCTAACTCCCAGGTCCAGGCACCACCTGGACCTGAGGAGAAACCAGACCCAGGAGATGCCACCCTTTTCCCTGGGCTGAAGACAAGCAGACTGCCCCCGGCCTCGCAGTAGCAGGGACGCCCCGCATCCCAGACCCCAATTGGAAGGCCATGATGAGACAAAAGTTCAACCTTTGTCTCATCAATCTACAAAATATTTTCCCAAAAGTCATGGGGATCATCAAGATGTTTTGGAGGGGTTTTTTTTGGCAAATGTGAAACTATTTTTTGCTCAGTCTCCTTCTCAGTGTGGCCTGAAGTTTATTAGATGTTGTTCTGGCTCTGTGAGCTCCTGGATGAGTCTTAAATTACTCTTGGAGTAATTTTGGTATACTGGTAACTCCTGGGAAGTGACCAGCATACGCACGTGGAGCTTCACTACTGTCCCAAGTTTTCTCCATTTGTGGATAACGACTCTCATCATGGTTTTATGGGGTCCAAAGCCTTTGTATGGCTTTGTAACCCTTTCCAGACTGATAAATGTCACTGACTTTATTCCTCTGTTCTTTCTGAGTTTCTTTATATGATGTCATGACTTGTTGCATGCAGACATCTTTTAGTTTAATTCACTGTGTCAGACAGATTCTGTTTAAGCGATTTCTTGATTCAGCAGGTCTAGCAGTGTGGTCAATGAAACTGAAACAAAATCAGGAAGGGGGCAAATACTTATTCACAGAACTCTTTATATGCACGCACACATATCTACATACATATGCTTATTCATATATGCACACATATGTCTATGAATACTTCTGTGTTTTTGACATATGTAAACGTGTAGACTTGAACAGTAGAATGTTACACTTTACATTAGTTATTTACAGGTTATTAAATGCACTATTAAAAAGCAAATTAATAAAATACTAGATTGTATAAATTATATAATTTGAATAGTGTAAACATGCAGAATTGAACACAAGAAGATAATAAAAAGTATCCTGAAAAAGCTTGTCCCTAACTGAGCTATGAAACTTTTAGCATCTAGTTGTGTACACGCAAATGATAAATATGAATAACACAAGCAATGAAATAAAAATATAACGTGTTTATGAAAGGAAGGGAAAACAACTAACAGTCAAATAATTCTACTCGGTCTTTGGGCAGTGCAGCAAAAACAAATCTACAACTTTTTGTTTTACACAGTAATTTGGCCACTAGATGTCACCGTTGCTTCACAGTTTCCGCTGTGCAGGCTCTGCTCTCAAAGGAGAGGTTATGGAAAACGTTGGTCTGCAGGTGGTAGAGGTTTCAGTGGACTGATGGTTAAGTTGTGCAGTTTGTGTGTGTGTGAGTGTCTGCCTGTTTGTAAACTAGCTTTTGTGTAGAGGTTTAATGGCATGGTCGAGTTGGGATCATACCACGTGGAGCTTGTTAATGGCATACACAGAGTTGAGTTCCAGAGAGTGGAGAAAGTAATCAGGGCCAGTTGCCAGACGGCAGCCTCTTCTGAGGGACCACACCACTGGTCCCAGGTGTCTGTAAGGCCTGATATTACTGCAGGGCAATGAGCTGCAACCAGCAACTATAAGTTTGGGGATACACACGTACAGAAACACACACACACACACACACACACACACACACACACACACACACACACACACACACACACACACACACACACACACACACACACACAGAGATAATTACGCTGACTTTAATTCTTTTTCACACAGACACACCATAACCTTATTTACAGGTACATCTACTTTAACACTGGGCATCTGCTTTTTGTCACCAACAGTCCCCACGATGTGACTGAGTACACACACATGCTTATTCAGAGATATAGCAAAAGCACATACATTTACACTTTCTTACAAGAGGATTATCTCTGATTTTATTTGTGGGAGAGATTCCAGAGGCATAAGCAAGAAACATCTGTTGTATGACACTTGGCAAGAAGCAAAGTTATACAGTGTTTTACTGACTCCAAGCTGTAAAAGCAACATTACGGGTACAGTAGTTCCTCGTTGAGTGCATTGTTTTGTAATTTATGGCTAGGCTACAATGGAAGACATTGTTGGCATTCAGAAAACTATTGTTCAGTAAATGCAAATCTTGAACCTTGCTGAGAATCCAAGTGCTCAAGAATGGATGAGCTTAGTGCTCGGTTGTTGTGAACATCAAACGCTTATTTCCTTAACATCTTGGGGGAGGCATTGCCCTGCTCAAAGGCATATCTTTTTCCTCCAGGCAGGTGTAGTTTGGCAAGGCTTGTTAAACCTGAGACAGTTGATCAAATATTCAGCCAGGCTCATTGTGCTGCTGAGAGCTTTTGGATGTGGTTGGGATAGTGCCGTGCTGATAAAACCAGCTTTGTAGTGCCTCAGTGCCGGCCTCCCTTTGCTATTCCTTTCACTGGCTGCCCGGGTCAGCTGTCTGTCAGAAAAATTAATTTTTGTATGATTTCTTTAAAAAGATCCAAAGTAAAGAAAAGGCAGCCTTTAACTGAACTAATCCATCTTATGCCAATGGTGTCAGAGTGATTCACGATTTCCAATTTAGCCATGGTTTGAATCTAAAGTAAATCAAGCAGGAAGGTTCTACCCTTTGTGCAGCCGGACGACAAACCCTCAGTGACAAGAGCTTTCAAATGAACATATCCCCCACATTCATCTTGTTCATTTATTACCTCAGACACACTACGACTTGTCCTACATAGAACATCAAGCAAAGACCTCCTGGCATTGTGTGTGAGTGCAGAGGAGGCAACGCATTACCACTGGATCAGTAGCAACACTATTGATAGAAAATTGGACAAAAGATCAGCAGAATGGAGAGGGTGCACGTTTTAAGCCTGTGTTTAATTAGATTTACTTTGATAAGTGACAACTGAATTCCCAGAGAAAGATGTGAGCAGAAAACCGTAATGTATCAGCTACCTGAGCATGCTGCGCAGGCACACCTGCTCATGTAGATGTGCACTGGAAGCACATGTATCTATCTAAATATCATGCACTCTAATTTGTTTTGTTTTCTCTTAATTAGGGTCATTTGTCAACCTTTAGGCCAGCAGTTATTAAAGTGTATTTAGGGCCTCTTTAATTAAAAAAAATATTAACCTTCCTGTGTTGTATTTAATACAAAATTGGAGAATGTTAAAAGATAGCTTAATGAGAGATGTTTAAATCATAATTTTTGTTTTAATGATGCAATTAATCTGTGAAATATGGGTCACCGAACTCAGCAGTACATCTTAGCTCTGTTAAGAGTTTCAGTATTTTTGTTTTACTACGTGCGACTTGACAGTTTGGTTTTATTGTCACAACTTATTTCCTCTGAAAACCAGTTTGTCCAGTCCTAACTGGTTTTACTTCTCTGAGATACTGCTTCGTCAAAATTTGTTGCATACCAAAGTCGAAGACCAAGATCTTGGATTCCAGATAGTCTTTAAAACTTTTAAACGTCATGAGGGCAACACTGAAAACAAAAAATTCCAGACAAACATGCATTCATTGCAATCTCTAAAACATTCATGCCTTGAGATCTTTCACCAAAAGAGAGCTAGAAGGAGAATACTGGACTTATGTTTACTCTGTTGGCAGAACACATACTCTAAATTATAACCATAATTTCTAAATATTGTGTAAAATGGCAGTATAAACAAATACAACAACTAGCAGATCTCATAAACCCACGTTTAATCGTGAAAATTATTGCCTCGTTTTGAATTTGGAGGTAGCACTGTTTCTCCAAAAAGTTTGGACAGGCACAACAAAAGGATGGAAAAGTAAGTGGTACTAAAAAAACAGCTGGAGGAACATTTTGCACCTAATGTGGTTAATTGGCGGCAGGTCACTATCATGACTGACTATAAAAAGAGAATCTTACAGAGGAAGAGTTTCAGCAATCTGCAAAAAAGCTGTTCACAAATTGTGGAATAATTTCAAAATTTAAAAAAAGGAAAAACCTCATTATCTACAGTGCATAACATCATCACAAAAATAACACCAGAGAATCTAGAAATACATCTATGTGCAAGGGACAAGGCAGAAAATCAAAATTGGCCCTCAATTTGGTTCAGTTCACTTCAGTTCAATTTTATTTATATAACACCAATTTACAGCAACAGTCCCTACAGACCCGACAATATGGCTCAGAGCAAGCACTTGGTAACAGTGGGAAGGAAAAACTCCCTGTGAACAAAGGAAACCTCTGGCAAAACCCGACTCAGGGAGGGGCGGCCATCTACCTTGACTTCTCGGGGGGGGGGGAAAGAGAAGAGAGCACAGAAAAATATGATGATATACATATTATGCAAGAGATTAATAATCACTAATGATTAAATGCAGTAGTGATGTTCTGATGATCAAAAGGAAAGTTTTAAGATCTCTGTGTAAATTAATAAATAAATCTGGGTAAATTCCCAGATGATTAAACATGAAATCATTTTGCTTTACCTGAAATGAGTAAAGAAAATCAACAAGATAATTCATAATGTTATTGGGGGGGAGGGGTTATATTGGTTGAGTCTGATTATTGAGGGGGTCATAACCCCCCCCCCCCCCCGGAAATTACGCCCCTGCTTTGTACACATTTCCCCAATTTATTTAGAATTTGGGGCAATAAAACAAGGAGATTTTTGTGCTTTTGGTGTCTCATGAAAATGTATAATAATTCATGAGTGAGCCTTTAACTGTCCAACAACCATGCAAATACTCTGTACTTGAAATAAATGTTGTCCAGCCAGCCATAGATCATTTAAAGATCACTGTGTGTAGGTGTGCTGGATCCCAGTGCAGCTCAAGCCCTTGCAGGTGTAACCTCGGCATGGAGCCTCATCCAAGAGCTCCAACAATGTTCTGATTAATTGTTCCTGTCAGCCCGGGTCATTTAGCCCTACCGGTTATTCTGCATATTACTCATATCCACACTAAAAAAAGGCACACACTGGCAGGAACGCATGTGCTTGCACAGGTAAACAGAGGTGGATACAGTACATATGGTTACACACAGACCCACAGACACCAGCACACAGAAAGACACACAAACAAAAACCACTTCCAATTCCTGGCCTCATGTGTTATAGCAATTCAGGCTCAGGCAGTCAGGCAACGCTCCAAGGTATTCATTACTATTGATGTCAGAATTCACAACAAGAAGTGATGGCTGAACCTCCTGCAGTCTGTACTGTTTAAAGCCGAACTCCTCTCCCCCAGCTGTTGCTCTCTGTCTTCAGTTAGGAAGGGAGACTGTGGTGATTAATGCACTCACTGCCAGGATCTCGGGAAAAGAACCTCGAGTTTCAGCTGAAGCGCTTCGCTCATATTGTGGTGATTCAGTCATACAAAATCTTCACTGTGGAGCAATCCTAAAAAAAAAAATAACTGCATCAAAATTGAAAATGGTAACGGTCCTGCATTCTGCCACGTCTCTGCTGCTGTGCTGCTCAAGATGAATTAGGCTGATGCCTGTTTACTCAGAGGATTGTCTCGAATGTACTGCTGTTTCTTCAGTCTCGGCTTTGCTTTTTTTCAAACTTGAACAAGTGTTTATCAATCAAGCAGGTTATGGCCAGAAGGAGCTAAGCATAAAACAGTCACAGTGCATGATTGTGTTTGCGTATGATGGTAGTAGAAGGAAAATAAATAGCCTAATAGTGTTTGTTGGGATTTTATTAGGGAGTTATTCCTTTGTGCTGCATAAAAGAGGTAACACAGTTTCATGGTGTGACAGCTACTCTCAGTTCTTGCATTCACTGCTTGATTACTTTGATGTCTGTTCACCTCGGGGCTCCTGTTCTTGCTGACGTTGCTCAGAACTGTGGTATAAGCTGTATACTGATAACACAAACTTGATTTGGCTTGGTGGAGGGGCTGAACGCTGGAGATAGTGCTCGTCTCAGTGTGCACAGCTCTTCAGTGATTCCATCACTATATTCAGTGCTTGACAACCTGCGGGATTTGTTGATAGAGGCTTTTGTAGCTTTACGACAGAAGCAAATTAATAAATAATAATTAAAGGACTCCAGCTGCAGGGATGGCAAACGACTCATTAAAAAAAATAAAATAAAGATTACAGTCAAATAAGCAGAAGATTGGGTTTCTTAACACTAGTCAAATGGGTCATGTTTTAGAAACACTGCTGTCCAGCAGAGCAGAGCCACAAAAAATACACACTACTGCGCCAAGAGCCTGTCATTTATATGTAAATTCAGAGGAAGTCCTCTTAAAACATGTAAGTGGAATCAATACAAACCCAAATAATATATAATTCATTTTTAATTAGCAATGCCATTGTAAAATGAATAACTTGTAATACAGGTCTGCTCTGCTTATACACACAAATTCAGTTTAATCAGGAGAAAAAAAACAAACAGTAGCACAAACAGGCTCTAATGGTAGTATAACAATAATATCAATGTTTCTGACCCTTGAAATCACCAAATGTTAAGCAATTTCAGTATTTACTGGAGATTTGGTCAGTGTTTGACTTGATTTCGAGGTATTTTATTAAGAACAGAAATGAGAGAAAATGTTTGAGTCAGTCGAGTTGTTCATTGCTAAAATACATAGAATTCATAGGCTTATTAGATTTTTACAGATTAATTAAAATTGTGTGTGATGACTTTAGTACACCAATTCTAGTTTCTTGTTGTTTGTTTTTCATCTGTCTATGCTGTAAACCATATTGCAAGACCGCCCTGGCTTTAAATGTTTCAAATGAAAGCTGGAATTACATTTGCAATGAACATATTACTTTTCCAACCCATTCAACAGTCTCCTATTCTAAATGTGATTCAACATTTTATTATTGCAAGAGAAACACTGAAGAGGAAAATCTGCTCTTAATAGCAAATGGCTAAAGTATCCTTAAGAGGTGTGAGAAAAAGAAATAACAGTCATCAGATTAAACTGGGAGTGATTCTTTTCCTCCTCTTTATTTTCTTTTTTTGGTCATTATATACCCACAGGATCATACCAGGGGGTTGACAGCTCTTGTGCTCTACTCCGTACGTGTGGGCATTAGTTTGCTGTCAGTACTGGTACCATGGGGTGACTGTTGTCATTAGCTGTTAGATTTCTGATTCGCACCCAGTGGGAGTGGGCTCTCAGGAGCCAAGCTGCCAATTGGCTGGGATAACGTACAGTAGGCCTGGTGCCCCTGCTTTGTCTTCTCTAATTGAACTGAATATGGATTTCTCCTTTTTACACCAAAATATTATTTTACCCTTTAACTGAAATTTAAATCTAAAACTTCAGACTCAGAAAAGGCAAACACAAATCTGCATAAATCTGTCAGATCTCCACAATTTAAACTAACTATTAAAATAGCTTGTCATTCATTCTTTTTATTATTATTAAAGTTTCACTAATAAGTTAACTGAATGTCTCACTGGTGCAGCGTTTAGAACTGTTGCCTCACAGCCAGAAGATTCTGGGTTTGAATCTGCTGGCTGTCTGGGGCCTTGTGAAGTTTGCATGTTCTCACTGTGCCTCCACAGGTTCTCTCTGTGCTCTCCAGCATCCTTCCACCCTCCATGGAGATGGCTACAGTGTTAACTGGCAAATTTAAATAGGCTTCGGTGTGGATCTAAGAGTGTATGATTTTCTGTGTCAGCCCCTGGCAACCTGTCCAGGTGTCTACCCATCCTTTCACCATGTGACAGCTGGGATAAGCTCCAGGAGCCGGCAATAAAACAAATGGATGGAATCAGTTAATTATGCTCGCTTTTTTAGGTGTAAAAAGGAAAAAAACAAGCCAAAATTTTATTTTGCATCTCATGCACATAGATGGGCACGGTAATTAGTAGTAGTAGTGTCATGGCCCTCTTCACCACACCTTCCCTTTCTGTCTGTGTGGGTGACAGCTGTTTTCTGCAGGTACTGGAGAGAAGGGTTGCCTTGGCCATAGACGTCAGCATCGATAACACCTGGGCCCATTGAGCCAGTGCTCTACAAAAGCCCACCATAAGACACCATTCTGGATTTTGGTTGATGTTTGGTTTGTTTTCCTTACACTACACAAAACTCAATTTCCCAACTCTTCACTCCTGAGCGCTGAGACCACTGACTTCACCTGCCATTGTTATTCTACAATTATTTCCTGATACTTCTTTATTTTAAATAAATATCTTAATTGCCATTTGTGTGTGCAGCTCCCATGTTATCATGGCTGTGTGCCTTGGCTTATGACAGCAGTTGTTTTAATAAAATAAATTAAACAAAGGATCCAATGACAACACACAACATGAACATTATTATCTTATTTAGATTGAAAAAAAGACAAAACATCATAACTTACTTTTTCATCCTCTTTGGTGAACCACCGTGGCTTGTCACGGTGCTGCACAAATAAAGTAGTATTCTTGTTATTTGATTCCCAGATGCATATGTTTTTATGGCTGCAAAGCTATTTTAGTGCTAAGCATATGAAGACAGACCTGGATGGATGGGAACCATAATCGAGCTTTAAGTGTTGGATTGCTCATACAGAATTTGGAGAATATGGAAGTTGTCCTGTTAAATGAGGACGCATTATCCCACTTGTAATGATTAATGAAGTCCTTCGGATATGACAACTGACTTCGTAATGGCTCCATTAGGAGTGCCCCCTGAAGCCTAAGACAGTACCTTACCCGCTCTGTGGACAACTATCATGCTTTTTTACTATGTGTGCTTTGGGGGCCATACTGTGTGCTTTTGATGAGCTCTAAATCACTTACATCTTCCACTGAGGAAAAGGCTTAAACTGCTAAGAGAGAACCATACTTCATTGTTTTTTTTTTACTTGGTTATTCTCCAGCAGTTTATAGAGCTTTTAACCTCACACCAGTCTTTGTTTTCCTCTCCTCAGTGATATGTAAAAATGTAATTCTTCCTTATCATGACCCAAACATGCAGTCATTCATCCAGCGGCTGCCAGTTTTTATTTACTCGGCTTCAGTCTGCTTGTCAGCCTCATGCGATGAATACCTAAAATGGAATTTTGAGTGGTTAAACACAGGTAGTAATTCACTGTTTTTTCCTGAATAAAAACGATTACCACACAATACCATGCGCATTATGATGTTTTTAGCTCAGGGGTTTAATAGGGTGATCATTTCTTGTCATTTCATTGCCAAGAACTTTAATGGAATTTCTGGATAATTGCAAAAATGCTAATGGAAATCAAAGCCTTTGGAATGTAAAATTGCTGAAAACAAATACTATGAAGGCGGATGAATCACCAGTAGTGATAGCACTGCTAATATCAATAATGAGAATACAAAGGGAATTGTGTGATAATGCGTTTATGCACACAAAAAATGTATTACCCAGAAGATAAATGGTAAATTACATAAACATCAAGATTTTAATAGGAAAATATGAAAAAAAAATCCCCTGATATGATGAAATGATGCTCAGCAAAGCAGCATCAACAATACACAACTGTGCAAGGGGTCCAGATTCACCAAACATTGCCCGTTTCAGTCTCCTGTATAGAGGACTATGAGGGGAAAATAGGGACTGTTTCAATTACAGTATACATGGAAAGGCCATTCCTGCAGCGGGGTTGATATGTCATTCTAACAATGTCCAATTAAAAAGAAAAAATGCTTCCATTATTCTTCTATTAGAATACCCGTGCCCGAAACGGCACTGAAAGACATGCACCTCCTGGTTAAAGGTGAGAGTCCATCAGGCGTGAAATGAGTACAGCACACATAAAATAATTCATATTTCCCCATGGCTGCCATAATTTAGTTTTGCAATTATACTGGGTGTGTATATGTGTGTGTGTTTGTGTTTTAATGCCAGTGAAACATGCAAAATAATATGTTTATGCTGGATCCTATTTTTTATGTGATTTATGATGTGCAGTGTTGGTGAAAAGACCTGCAGGAACAGTAAATACAGTAGACATGATAAAGGGAATAGTCTCTTTGCAACATTCAGCTATTTTATAGAACTTTATCAGGCAATTAATGAATTTTACAAAACATTAATAATTGATTTCATAAAACAACAACAACAACAAGATAAAAAAAGTGCCAACACACTATCTTCATCTCCTTCCAGCTTCTTAAGGATACCAGATGTTTCGTCTCTTTCTGTTTGGTACATTTATTATCTGAATATATTTGAATAGCTTTGTTTGAGCAAGGCATTTGATCAAGCTGCTGCAAGATAGGAAACTTTTATTTTTAAATAGTGGTTTTTAATAGCCTTTCTAATTTGTATGAAAAATCTAAATATTGAATGCAAAACAAACAAAAAAGACATAGTGGCCCCTGCAAATGTGCTATGTGAACACCGTACAACTTTCCAAGTAAATATTAATAGTTAAGTGTGATGTCCTTGTTGGTTAATAGTCAAATGCACACTTTCACTTGAAATGGAAAGAAAAGGGCATCTAGTTTACATGAAAAATGAACTTTGCTTAAGTGTCTGCTGTGTAACTGGCCTGGCATGAAAGGAATACTTATCCAAAGAGAAATGGCCTGCAAGGTCTCTACCGTGACCCAGTTCAAACTTTGCGGGAGGCAAGAAAGCTCTTCATAGCCTCTCTTCTTCTCTCACACAGTGAAAATGATGGAATACATTAACGCCAGTGGAGGACTATGACCTGACATGTAAATCAGTGGCAATGAAAATGTGCCTGACAAATCTAAAAGAGATGGTTAAAGCATTCTGTAGGTTCCCCAGTGACAAGACTGGGCGAATAGCTCAAGTGCTTAACAGTACAGTAAAATACACAGCCTGATTGAATCCATGAACTCCCACTCCACCAGCTACCTCTTCCAGTTACTACAGTGGACCTAATTATCCCATGTAAGCAGCAGCATGCGGATAAGCCAGTCTAAATACTCAAAACTGTCTGTTAAACCTCACGATTTAAAATGGCGTGGCCGTGCTTATCAGCATTTTTTTTTCCTGCTTCAAGCTTCCAATCCCTTTTCTGGAGAGCATAATTGTTTTGATATGCTCATCACGTACAGAATGAAATGTTGATTCCACCTTAATTATGTTCCCCAGGGGTCATTGCTGTGACTTCTGCAAAGTAAATAAGGCAGTGCTGCATTCACACAGACAAGCCTCGCAGTGTTAGTTACCCTTCTAGCTATTTTAAGTCGAGTCCAAATGAATGCCTCGTTCGCTATAATTAAACAAGCCACCTTGACACATTTCAACAATTACCTTTTAATCACTTGGATCTCTCTAAATGAAAATCTCACGGATGACGTTTATGGGTTTGTCTGTGTGGCTGGGGCAAAGGGTCAGCCTCATCAAATGAAATTTGAAGTAAATCATGTGAGGTAATTGAAAGTATGAAGGGGGGTCCAGTCACATCCAGAGACCAAGTAGGCTGTATTAGCAGAATGTGATTGGCTGCAGGGAAGTCAGGTGTAACTGGCCACAATTTCCCTGTGTAACTTTTGTCAGTGATACTTTCCCTAATTGGTCTTTTGAGGACGATTTCTTAAAAACACAAGATGATTCCAACGAAGGATCTCGTCATCTCTTTTTGTTTCTCTTCTCCACTTGAATATCCTTTAAAAAAATCCACATTGTCACGACGCCTCTAGTGATCTAGTCATATTTGCATATATCTTATTCGTTCTTTCCTCTCCTAAACAAATTAAACTTGAAGTCGAACTCAGGACATTTTTCTGCACTGAAACCCAATTACACTCCACTTACTGTAGACAGCCTGGCACACTGCACTCCACATTCAAAGGAAATCTCGGCTGTCTTTGTCATAACTTAAGAGCTTTCGCTTAAGACGATTCACTTCTCTCAGTTTTGACTTCCAAAAGTAATAAAAAAAAAGATACATACATAATAACATTCTCAAATATTTACGTGACTAAAATCAGAGTAATTGCATTAAATTTATTTAGGGAAAGACCATGTTCTGGACACAGGCCATGCAGTTACTAAGTGAATGTGGAGGAACATTGGCTTTCTTAGTGCGTAAACTAAAATCATAGCCAGCAGTTCTTAAAAATAGTGTGGTTTGTTGTTTATGCGTGCTTTTTCAACCTGGATGTAAGATTTAAAAAAAAAAAAGTTTAATTGTGCTCTGGCGTGCACAGTTCCTATAATTACTAAAGTACTGAAACATGCTGTGAACACAAGTTAGCTTGTTAGCATACAGGGAGTGCAGAATTATTAGGCAAATGAGTATTTTGTCCACATCATCCTCTTCATGCATGTTGTCTTACTCCAAGCTGTATAGGCTCGAAAGCCTACTACCAATTAAGCATATTAGGTCATGTGCATCTCTGTAATGAGAAGGGGTGTGGTCTAATGACATCAACACCCTATATCAGGTGTGCATAATTATTAGGCAACGTCCTTTCCTTTGGCAAAATGGGTCAAAAGAAGGACTTGACAGGCTCAGAAAAGTCAAAAATAGTGAGATATCTTGCAGAGGGATGCAGCAGTCTCAAAATTGCAAAGCTTCTGAAGCATGATCATCGAACAATCAAGCGTTTCATTCAAAATAGTCAACAGGGTCGCAAGAAGCGTGTGGAAAAACCAAGGCGCAAAATAACTGCCCATGAACTGAGAAAAGTCAAGCGTGCAGCTGCCAAGATGCCACTTGCCACCAGTTTGGCCATATTTCAGAGCTGCAACATCACTGGAGTGCCCAAAAGCACAAGGTGTGCAATACTCAGAGACATGGCCAAGGTAAGAAAGGCTGAAAGACGACCACCACTGAACAAGACACACAAGCTGAAACGTCAAGACTGGGCCAAGAAATATCTCACGACTGATTTTTCTAAGGTTTTATGGACTGATGAAATGAGAGTGAGTCTTGATGGGCCAGATGGATGGGCCCGTGGCTGGATTGGTAAAGGGCAGAGAGCTCCAGTCCGACTCAGACGCCAGCAAGGTGGAGGTGGAGTACTGGTTTGGGCTGGTATCATCAAAGATGAGCTTGTGGGGCCTTTTCGGGTTGAGGATGGAGTCAAGCTCAACTCCCAGTCCTACTGCCAGTTTCTGGAAGACACCTTCTTCAAGCAGTGGTACAGGAAGAAGTCTGCATCCTTCAAGAAAAACATGATTTTCATGCAGGACAATGCTCCATCACACGCGTCCAAGTACTCCACAGCGTGGCTGGCAAGAAAGGGTATAAAAGAAGTAAAACTAATGACATGGCCTCCTTGTTCACCTGATCTGAACCCCATTGAGAACCTGTGGTCCATCATCAAATGTGAGATTTACAAGGAGGGAAAACAGTACACCTCTCTGAACAGTGTCTGGGAGGCTGTGGTTGCTGCTGCACGCAATGTTGATGGTGAACAGATCAAAACACTGACAGAATCCATGGATGGCAGGCTTTTGAGTGTCCTTGCAAAGAAAGGTGGCTATATTGGTCGCTGATTTGTTTTTGAATGTCAGAAATGTATATTTGTGAATGTGGAGATGTTATATTGGTTTCACTGGTAAAAATAAATAATTGAAATGGGTATATATTTGTTTTTTGTTAAGTTGCCTACTAATTATGCACAGTAATAGTCACCTGCACACACAGATATCACCCTAAAATAGCTAAAACTAAAAACAAACTAAAAACTACTTCCAAGAACATTCAGCTTTGATATTAATGAGTTTTTTGGGTTCATTGAGAACATGGTTGTTGTTCAATAATAAAATTATTCCTCAAAAATACAATTTGCCTAATAATTCTGCACTCCCTGTATACTGGATTAGTTACACATCAAGCAACTGCAGAGCAAGACTAGCATTTATTTTGAAAAATAATGTCTCACTACATCCTGAGATTGAAGACTCTTTACTGTCATTATGCAAGCACAATGAAATTAAGGTAATATTTATATAATATACTTATAAATATAAATACAAATGGAATAAATAAACACAATTTACTGACATGTATCTAAAAGTAAAATGTTTATACACACATACAAAGGGTTGTCATATATATTTATCTTGTGATAACTCAGAGCTGGCAGTCTTTGTCTGTGTGTTACGTGTTGCAGGTGCCCCATAGGTGTGCTCAGGTCTGGTCTGGGCCCGGGGTTCCCCAATATAAAGGTGCACTCAGTAAAAATCAATACTGAGCTCCATGCAAACATGCCAGCACTAATGATTTACTGACTTACATGCCTCATGGCATTTACTCTAATACGTTTATTTAGTGTCATTAATTTCAAATAAAAGCTTTTGTTCTTTTTCTTGACTAATGCTGTCGCCTCCTGTTATTTGTCATGGCTTTTCAGCTTGTCATGACACACTGCTCAGGTTTAAACACAAATTTTAATCAAGTCTCTAGAATAGATGCAATGAATATTAACATGTGTATTTTCAGGTGCTATGAAAGCATGAGGAGGAGGCTTTGTTTAAACCTCAAATAAAAGACCAACATGTACATTTGTATTTGCAGCATTTTTGCATTTAAGAAGAATAATAGTCTTTTAATTTAATATTTAAGTCATAATTTAAGCACTGATGCAACATGATACACATGATTTCATCTCATTTGGTCACATCTCATTTTTTTTTTAAGATATTTTGACTTTTCTGGTTACTTTTTCTGATCTAATTGAATCAGATGGATGGAGAAGCACTTGGGAGAGCAGAGAACCCGACATCTTTTCTTCCTTAATATGAAAATAACATCGCAAACACAATTTTGAGGACCTTTTAGTCTTGCCATTTATTAAAATGATCATTTTAGACACCCTGTTATGTAAGTAGCTAATAATGTTGCCCACATGATGTGTAATAATAGCAACAACAATAATAATCCAATATTTTGCTATACTGTATATGTCAGGGTCTTCATACAAACAGACATCTTTTTGCTTTTTCAAATGTATTATGCAAAGAGGAATTATTACTAGAAGTGGGAAGTGCTAAAAATGCAATGTATTGTTAAAAATATCTAAGACATTTAACTGAAAAACACAGTATTAAATTGCATTCTGTGTGCTATTTAGATGTCAAAAAAATAAACAGGACCTTTCGCTGCTTTCACATGCACGCTGTTTTTGTCTTATTGTTTATTTTAGACTGAGAACTAAATACTTGCTATAAGATTTTGGTCATTTTAATGACTTACGATTAGGGCCAGCTGCAGAGTTGCTTTTAAAGAAAGAGGAAACACTATGAAGCAAGGAAACTAAACCCACCGGCTGACTGGTGCTACTTCCCAAGTGGAGAGAGAGAGCAGGGGGCAAATATGGCCCCAAGACAGAGGGTCTGTCACAGTGTAGCCAATGCCAGCCTGATTTCACGGTCGAGGTCCCCCAGAGAAGAGAAAGATGTGCCATTACTGCCTGTAAGCATATTTTCCACCAATAGGGGTCACTCTGTGTTTAGCAAAAACGGCCGACAGCTGATGGGAAAATAGTAACAAGAGGGAGAAAAGGGTAATCGGGATGCAGCGTGAATGAAGGTGAATGTGGAGGGAAAATTACATTGGTGAGAGTGGGTGGTCAAGGGGGAAATGACACAGGAGATGAGTGTGGACATTTGAGGGGAGACCAGATTGATCCAAGCAAATTAACCAAACAACAGTCAGATGGACAGGTACACAGAAAGACAAACGACAGATGGACAGACAGACAGCCGGGGCGAGTGAAAGCATGATGGAAATGAAAAAAAAAAGTGATTGAAAAAAGGAAGTGATGCAGGGTCTCCGCTGGGATGGATACCATTTGGCAAAAAAAACCATCCCCTAGTTCTGCTTCTCGAAAACTGGTCAGTGAACAGACTGAAAAGTTCTCAAAATCAGACCCTCAGTGACAGCTATAGTGATATGATCCTCAGGGAGTGAAAAGGATGGATTAGTCCATTTTTATTGCTTGGCGAATGCACCCAACAGCCCTGCCTTCTCATCAATCATTCACAGTATACTCCTATTCCCCAGTAAGCTGCCCCCTCGTCCTCCTTTTTCTCCTTCCAAATTCTCTCTTTCCCCATTCTTCTTTCGTTCTGTCTGTTCTCCATTGTCAGTCCTCTGAGCCTCGGAGCACAAGTTGAGATACATTAAAGATGAATGGGCAGGGATCTTCCCATAGGATCCCATCTTAAGTTTTTGTGGATTGAAGTCTGTTCTATTCTCCTTTCACTCCCCTATATTGGTAATCCTTAATGTGAAGTGAGAGTTGAAGAGTGTTTTCAAGGTAACCCTCCTCCCCGACAATTAGCAAGAGCTTAACAGGCATCCAGCCAAAAGATTGTACTCACAATTTAACAGTCAGGGAAACTCCTCATTAGAGAGTTGCACTTTCAGGAAACTGTTAACAAATAATAATAGTAATAATACATACACCCCAGCTATCCTAGAATAGAATAAATGGAGTCTAAGCTTTAGAGGATAGAAACCTTCAGCCCTCTAGAGACCGACCAAAGCTTTCTACTGGGGTTAGGTTAGTGCAAGGTTAGCTGCAGAGCTGTGGCCTTGTTATAAGGGGGAAAAAAATCTTTTGTGCCTAAGATTTAAAAATCTGAAGCTCAAATATTTTAGATTTTTAGAAATGATTCATGCTCACTTGGCCAGAAATAATCCTTCACTTGATGTGGGTTAATATCCACAACATTTGCAAAGCTTAGCTTAATTTAGCCTTGCCAAACCTTTGTGTACTCAGGTGACTACCTATTCAAACTGGATTTTGTTCAGTGTTAATTAGAGTTAAGCTTTTTAATAAAAACCATCCATCCAGTTTTTTCCGCTTATCCAATTCTGGGTCGCGGGGGGCTGGAGCCATAAGACAAGTGGCAGGGCTGACAAACAGGCCACTCACATTTATGAGCAATTTAGAATAGCCTCGTGAGAGGAGGTCAGCAAAGGGAGAACATGCAAACTCTGGTAAGATTTTGGATTCAAAAAGAGGAACTGCTGATCACCATACTGCCCATGACATAGTGTCACTGTTAACAGTTCATAAAAATGGATTAATTGAACAGTCTAATAGGTTACCACCCTTGGCTGCTTAAAGGGAGGCACACTCGTGGACCAACACCATCTCATGGTGCTGCAACAAGTTATTATGCCATGGTGTAAAATAAATGCCCTTTTTTCAGATGCTACCTGATTTATACATCAGAGGGATGAGAGCTCTGTTTTAGAAAATCAAAAGATCTACTTTTGATTTTTTAATTGAAAGTTAGATTAGTGCGGTTTAATATTTTGAAAGTTTGTCAGCAAGCAAACTGTTGTTCTTTGACAAAATGGCACAAACCTCACCCTCTGATGGGAACAGGCTGAAGGTAGCATAAAAGTCAAATGACTTTCAGTTTAGGGACTGCACTTCAACTCTCACAAAACTTTGGTATCATTGCTCTTTCCTTCAGATTCCTTCACCTGCTGTTTACGTTCACTTAGTAGGGTAAAGGAAAAGATACTAGTTTGAGTTAAATATAGTGTTTTAGAAGATGTTCCATGTCTCCAAACACAGATTCTAAGACAAACGTGAAAAACACCAACAAAAAAACACCAACTCCAGATTCACCACTATTTGACAAATTGCAATGAAAACAAGCTACGTGGACACCTTTGTGCATCTTTAAAAAGATTATTAATATTTCTTCTCCACTCAGAGATCAAAGTAATTTCCCTCATTTATTTGAGGAGAAAATGAATTTTCGTGCTGCGCCTTGTCTAATATTTGAGTGTCTGCAGTGCATCCTGGGTGATTAACACTCGATTGTGCTTGTCCAGATTTGAATGCTCCAGTAAGGTGTTGCCTTAGGTATTTGGATTTCTGTCAACCAAAGGAAATGACAAAATGAAACGCTATGCTATGAAAATCGTAAGCTGCTGTCAGAAGCACTGTCTCAGTCCATTTCTTTGAATGCGAAGAGGCTCAATGTGCCTCTTTAAAACTTTTACTGTACCTCCTCCACACAGAGATTTTCCCTAATGTCTCAGAATTTCTTGAAATTATGCATCCTGAAAATTATTTTAAGAAAATCTGCTCTCCGCTTTGGGAACTCCTCAAAATCAAACGCCTCACACTCACAGAAGTGTCTTTTTGTCTGTGACGTAAAGCATCTTCAAAAGAAGTGTCTTTATGTGTGTTTAAGTGTTAGAGTGGATTGGCTAGAGCCTCCTTGTTCACAGTTAAGCTACAGGAGCTCTCCATGTCAATATTAGTGTTTACATTCACACTGAAATGGGACTCAGTTTGTTACTCCTGAGGATAGAAGCCTAATCTGCCCTTATGTTGCTCTTTTAATATCCTTAACATTTATTTTTCAAGTCAGATTTCTTTTATTGATTTACTTTTTAAAAAAAAATGTATTCAGACAATTAAATTGAACTCAGCGTGTCAGTAACCCACCTTTAACTAAAGCGCTTTCCACTGGAATTATAAAAGACCCCCTAGACAGCAGCAAGTACTGTATAAGTAGCTGTTTCCCCATACTGTTTGTCTACTAGTTAGTCAAGGGTTAAAAAAGATGTTGAGGATCGTTGTTTGAACTTCATATCCAGCACAGACAAATGATATGTGTGTTTTGCTAATCTGAGTTTTGATAGAGTCGCCTTTGGAGATAAAAAGAGATAGAGCACATGCCACATCAAAGCATCAAAGCAGACTGAGATGCAGATGGACTTTGTGTCCCTTCATTACACATGCACTAAACCTCTTGGCTGTGATTTCACTTGCTACTGGTGAAGGGATTCGTGGCTACTTAACCAGCTGTAGTCCGGGCCGGTTGGGAGAAATGGTCAAACGCGTTTATTTCTCTCAATTGCTATTACTGTCTGTACCTTCATCACTAAACGGTCCTTACAGAACCTCATTTCCTGTATCAGATAAATCGTCGGCCTTTTGTTCCCCATCTGTCTGTCTCTCTGTCTTCATTTCTCCTCCAACTTGTCTCTCGCTTGCTCCTATTCTGTCTTTTACACACACACACACACACACACACACACACACACACACACACACACACACACACACACACACACACACGTGTAGAGTTGGGATCTGGGTGCCATGACAACAGGGCACGTCAAAATCCAATTAAATGGGACTTCCTCCCACTTCACCAGACCGACAAATAACTTCCTCCTACCCTCTTTTCCCCTTTGCATGGAAATAACTTTAGAATGTTTAAGTTATTCACATCTGCAGTCTTGTAAAGTTGATAAGATTATTACGTCAAATCAGACTGGTGGAGGAAATCAGTGGGTGAGGGGGTCAATTTTCTTCAAAATGAGTAAGTGCTAACCTGCAGCACATATGCTATTTCTCTACAGATGGTTCCAAACTGCACAATAAGAAAATTCATGCATGTAGTCATGCAATAAATTTGCAACTTAATGCATTCCAACGTGTCTAAAAAACCCTCCCATTGTGCTATAATGTTTAAACAGGCTTTATGCTCTCAGAGTGAAGCAACCCATTGAATCATTGCTTACCCTTCTCCTGACAAGTGCCATATTGAATGATACATGTTCAATGGGGTGATCCAAATGCAAAAAAACAGAAACATGATATACAACAAATGTAAAAAGGCACACTAACATGATGTGGCAAAGCTAACTTCCTTAAGATCTCGGCTTGTATAGCTTTTCAATGAAGCACACATCTGTAGATGCTCATCTGCTGCTAGGTTTTCACAGTGTGTTAAACGGAGTGGGCATCATCAATCACTGCCACCCCCACATAGGCACTGCCAAGCCCCCAGAGAGAGATGCAAGAGCTGGGCAAGACAGAGAACCAGGCTCCCTGCCTCCAGAGAGAAACAGCTTAGATATTACGCCTCCGAGAGGCTGGCCTGGTAATGTCCCTCAAGGGCTGCCTTCATGCTGCGCTCAGTGGCTGCCGGGGGACAGGCTGCTGCTGCAAGACAAAACGCATGAGCCTGAGCATCACATTAACGCTGTGGCAAGCTTTGGGAGGCCTGCCACTGCAGATTGAAAGGCCAGCTCCTCCACCACAATTAAAAAGAAAATGATTAACAATTAGCCTGCTAGACAGAAATAAACAAGCGGTTTGCTGAGACAACTTTTCCACTGCTGTAGACCCATTTGCGTAATGGGGGTGCATGTATATTTTGTGCAAGATAGTGAAGTGCACTCCATGTGCTGATGAGTGTTCATAGCCCACGGGGCTTAGCAGGGTTTGTGCCTCCTACACCATGCTGCCCAAACCCACGCACTCCACTCGTCTGAGCAGAGAGAGGAAAGAGAGCGAGGTCGCCTGTTTAGGTTGTAGCGTACTGTTGGCCTCAGCACCACTCGTGTTGCTCTGTTGTCGACAAAAATGTTTTTTTTTCCAAATAAAAAAATGGCTGGTTTCATCCTTGTTCTTTGGGGGGCATTATTCAAATCTTTATATTTCTCTGTCTTGTTTAAGCTTATTGTGAAACGGCCCTCGTGACACTTGTCGAATGCTGACTCAGAGTGACTTTTATAAATTGCAAAATAAATCAAAAGACACAAGAGAAAACACACTTGATAAAAATCCTCTGACAATTGAATGATAAATTTGCTGGCCTGTACCCGAATGTGCTCTGGATTGCCTGGAGGTTATTGCTGTGTACTTTATCCACCATTGGTCATTCATCACCTGGGCGCAGTCTCAGCACCTCACTGACATATGCAGAGAGAGAGAGAGAGAAAGCAGATGCAGGCAGGTATCTTTGTGGTGTGAGGACAAGCTAATCTAACGAGTCACAGATGATTGGTGCAGTTTTGGTGGAAGTATCACAACCCTTCATGACACTTTTATTGATTGAGAATCTGTTATATAGGTGACTGAGTGAACGAGGGAGAGATTTCAGTGAACAACTTTTACAGGTGCTATTTCTGCGACAGAAAGTAGTTCCAATGAAAAGTGTTCGCAGTAAAGTTTGGGGATTCTCCTTAGTTTCTGGAACAACATGCTGATTTTTATAATTTTTTTTAATGTGATGGGAGCATTAAAAAGAAACTCTTTATCAAAACTGACAGAAATACTAGATATGCATCTCTCAAAACCTTTCGTGCATAAACTGAAGTTGTGAGTGGGAAAAATATATGTGAAGCTCATAGTTTGGTTAAATCATAATCATATGAAACGTCTGGGACTGCAATCATTATGATATAGGTCAACACATCGCAGACACAGAATGACTGAGGGCTATAAAGCTGAAGAAAACATGTGAAGACAGCAGCACAATCCAAGGTTGCTATATTTACCAAAATGATGCTCTCATTCCACATCTAAGATTTTCTTGCTTCACTCTGTTTATTCACATAGGCTTGAAAAACAGAGTGCAAAGCCATGCAGCTACAATATGGGGGCAAAAATCAAACCTATAACAACATCTTAATATTACAGTGACCACCATGAGCAATCAAACAAACCGCAGATCTGTAATCAGCTCCGTAACTGTTGTAGTTGCAGTTTTCACCTCATCGTGCAACCACCTGCTGAAACTGACAGCATTAAAGGCAGGAACTCTGTGTTACGGACAACATCTTCCTTGTTTTCTTCTGAATACATCAAGAATTTCTCTCCATCAGTTACTCTGGTGCAGCAACAGTGCGATGCTTGACACCCTTTTTTGCCTGGAAAAATTCCCAAACAGTGTGAAAGTCTCCCACATTTAAAGTATGCATATTCATAAACCATAATCATGGCTGAGGCTCTGTAAAACTTCATTACATATTCATCCACTGGGACTTTTCCCACATATACAACTTAAAGTACTTGTAAACTCTAAAAGTTCAGCAGCATACAGAATTAACAGGGATTACAGGAAGTCAATATGCAGAAACAAGGATTTCTGTTCTGGTTAGGGGTCACTGCATCTTCAAACCACCGTATTTAAAGATTAATGGCTAATTACAATTAAAACACTCCAAGTAAATTCATCTAAATGTATGTGAGACACAAGCATGCTCAGATTTAACATGTAAATCCTGCAGTAACTCATTGCACCTTATTACTACAAGCTTAGCAAGTGCTGCTGTTGTTTGCTTGGCTGATGATGCCTGGAAATGAAGTGTGAAACAAATGCTGCCCAGTGTAATGTAGATAGTCTGAGTTAAGCATTTAAAAAAAAAGGGAAAAGCAAAAGAGGGACCAAAGCTACAATCAACACATGGCTAATACGTAGTAGAGAACAAATAAAGTGACAGACCTGCAGCTGTCATTTAGAAACAGTGGACATGTTGCCAAACGTCTTACTTCAGCACACAGGGAACGTGTTTTCCTTTGAACTGCTGCCGTTTATTTCTCATCCTTCTGTCAGGAGAAAGCTGCAGCATGTCGGCAGTGCACTCACCGCCTTTGTCTTGTAAATTCAACTTCTGACATCCGCAACACTGTGGAGGGTTGTCGTTCGACAGAAATAGACTTTTGTTTTTGTTTTTTGGTCTCTTTTTTTTCTCCCTTTCCTCACAACAAAGCACCTCTGTATCAAAACCGCAATGGGTGTACCTTGAAGTAGGAGCCATATATAGAAATCATGTAAATCAGGCATGAATTAACACTGAGGTGGCGGAACATTTCAAACACCTTCAGAAAAATGATGATGCTGGCAATGACAGAGGAAAGGATTTTTCTTTCCTTTTTTTTTATATAAAGGAGTCAAGCAATCCAAAAATGTCCTTTGTACTAATGGAGCACAGGAACATTTGGTAGTACCTCAGATAAATTAATGAAAACAAATGCTCTTTTTTTCATTAAGAGCAGCGCAATTAATACCCCAGTGGTTTCGATATTGCTTTTCAGCTGAAAGTCTTCAGACTAAACTTGTACGTATTTTGAAACAAAAATAAAAAGTTTTTTTCGAGATCAATACATAATAGCCTGAGATTTAAAAATACTGTGCCGGTACACTGCACAGTCTGATGTGGGATCAATGCAGAAATGCATCTGGTTCACAGCAGGAGAGATGGAGAGTGGATCAATAATAAGCAAATTTCCAGGAATTGCAAGAGGTATCGACTATTTAATTAGCCATTTTTCTCAAAAGGTGCATCAAAGACTCATGATAAAGAAACGCTAATGGGCCTTTGTGAGAAGACTACAATGTGCAGATGAATTGCAGGACAAAGACAGAAGCCATGAATGGATTATGAAAGTCAGCTGTCATCTGCAGCCTTATTCAAGCCTCGAGATAAGGAATGAGCCCGTTTAATGCACATGTTGTAAATGTGTTCATTTTGTATTCTCGAACATGGTACAATAAATAATTTATTCTTATTTTTTTTCCTGTCTTACAGATTCCTTAAAAAGAAACTAACAATGAACAGATCCCACCAACAAGTGTCTGTTTATGTTGTTTGTCAGTAACAAACGTACAACGTAAAGCTCCAGCTGGTCCGCAGGTTCAAACCGACTCCCTTTTTTGGCTGCTAGGAAGAGTCCCAACCGCTACAACACAGTGATGCTCCTAATCAATGTAAATATTAACTTTAAAGATGTGATTCTTTCCTTCAGAGTAGCTTCTGGTACTGATAAGGTCACATTTAAATTAAATGCTAAATGATAGCTAGTAAACACTGATATCACAAACTGGCATTTAGGAGTTTAAAATCACAAAATATGCTTCACAATAAACCTTTTCTTTAGTAAATACAGGCATTTTGGCACTTTCTCGCCTGCTTTCTCTTTTAAAGATAGCGCCTATGTCAGTGTCTTGCTCCTCCGAGCAAGGGGACTAATCTTTCAGAGGGGTTTAATAGAGAATAAAGACAAATACACAGTAAAGAGAAAGCAGAAACAGCTGGCCTGTGGATTCAAACATGAGGTGAATCATGAAAAATACACAGCGAGAAGTCCGAGAAGAAAAATCTGATAGATGCCTCGGTGAGGCAGAGAGAAGTAAAAATGCTTACACACTGAGGCTGAGTGACGCTTATGGGCATTCGAGTTTTTCTTGTGATGACTCCTCTCATGATTTATGTAGGTATAGACATCTCCTCTGACCTTGAGAGCTGCTTCACTTTGTGCTGATGTTCGGGTTAACAGGGGATTGTGGGAATTGGAGGTCCCTTGGAGGCTTTTTTTCCATGACCTCACACAGATTTTTGCTGTGTGCTGGTATCATGATCAATATCCACCTGAGTTCATGTGGGTTTTTCAGAGATATAAGGTACTGATGATGGATTGAGGTTTTGATATTGCTTTGAACCCACCATCCCTGGAAAATTTATTTTTGATATTTTGCCAGTGTGCAGAACATTGAGTTTATAAAATCAACTTTGCTTTTAAAATATAAATGTGAAATGAACAGTTTCTAGAAACTGCTGTGATTTTGGGATGATTCCATTAAAATTTAAACCCACTTTTCTCCATTAGCACATGATGAGACTGAAAATTCACAAGTAATAACATTTTATTTGGGTAAATTTTTCATTTCTACGTATCAATTAGTAATTCATTCTGAATAGATGGACATTTTTCATTTCGCCTCACCTCCAACATCTCTCTTCTGTCATTTGAAAGATTAATGATGATCAACTGAGGCTGACTTTCATAAATTCACATCGGCACCCTGAGGCGGATGTTCGAATCTACTAAACCAGTGTATTCCTCCAAAGATTTTAAATATTCAGATGAGTCCCTGAGGCTTTGACACAATAAAAGCTTATTTATAGGGGCATGGCAAACACACCTTGCATCTTAATGCACTGACAGAGGAATAAGATGAATAGCGTGGTTACATCTGTATCATGTTCACGCTATATCAATCTGTCACTGTGCCGCGGCTGGTTATTCAATATTGTCCTTGGCCTCAAACTTCACGAAGTGAGATTTATGCTGTCATACTTGAGCTTGCAAGCTCCAAATCACAGGCTCAAAATAGTGTGGAGGCATTTGATTTTGCTGATTTGGAAATGATCTCTTCACTGATGGAAACTGAATCCAGGCGTCTTTTTGTTTTACAATTTTGTTAGGAAGAGCTTGATGTACAAACTAACACAAATTATAATAACCACACCATAATATGGAAATGCTGTACAATCCCTTTGTTGACTGTTATTACTTCTATGCAGTGCGCTAAAGCTGAAATAAATAACCCGGTTAACTTAAATTTAAACAAATTTTTCTTTACGGGAACAAGAAAAATCACATGTCCTTATTGATCAAATGTTAAATACATGAATTTGGGGATAAATTATGTGTGACTGGTGTTAAAATGAATGTGCTTTTTTGTCCCACATTTGTCATTTTGATTAAGAATAATCATTTGGGGCCCCCATTCAGCTCAGTGGGATGAGCAGGCGACCATATGCCGCATGGCTGAGAGCGGCCCAGGTTCTAATCCGAGCCGGCTAACCCCATGTCTTCCCCCCTCTCTCTCTCTCCCTCTGCTTCCTGTCACACTTCACTGTACCCTTTGACATAAAGCCCTGAAAAAGGCCAAAAAATAATATATATAAATATATAAAGAATAATCATTTGCATTATATTTTAAGCTATAATTTGGTCCATCTGTGTGCAGGTAATCCCTGCGCACAGATACATTGCATTTCCCACACCAACTGCTGACTTTCCGATCTTCGTTACATGGGTCTGAAAGCGTGTTATCTCTGTTTAGGCCCTTTCTGTTTTTTCCTGTTGGGGGCAACCTTCCAGTCGACTTCTCAGATGTCGTGTGTCAAGCTCTTTTGAGAGCTCAGTGAGAAAGACCCTTCATGCATTGATGATGCCATTCTTGAGTTCAGGGTGCTGAGCTGTGAAAAAGGTTTAGGCATTCAGGGTGGCAATGTCAAATTATGCCACAATACCATGGGCTACCTTTATGTTTTACACTTGCAGGTGGCGGTGCCAACCATCTGGTCCTTAGTATCTACACCTCCTTTGGTCTTGTTGTAGAATGTGATTAATTGTGTTTTTCCCCTTTTCTTTCTATTTCCATCCAACATTTTGTTGTGATACATCATGCTCAGGAGTACAGCAGCCATTGGTTTCTTGCTGGCATAGCTGACTGTGGTAAGGCTGCCATTATTTGAATCCATAACACATTGAATGCAAACTCTGTGCAGTAAACCTCACATGACTCGTCGCTTTCATCAGAAGAAGGATGTCTACGTTGTCCTATTGAACAACTGCACAACTGCTGGGCAATATTTTCCCCCAGGTTCTTCTGAACATTTCCCCCCCATTTATCTCCCTGTGAAAATAATCCCAGATATTGCATAGAGGATGCATGCATCACAAACCCAGAAGATGTTTAGGCCATACTTGACCGTCTTGTGCTGTAGAAATTTGAACCTACCCCTGTTCAAGCTGTTTGTCTACAGTGAAACAATCACTGGGGATTAATTGCTGCCTGAATGCTGAATAAATACTGCCTGATAGTTCTTGCTGTTTGAAATAATCTATGTGGTAAATAAATTGGCCCACTTGTGGAAGCTTGGGGTAGTAATTCAAAAACTACAATTTAGTAAAATGTATAAAAGGTAAGTTAAAATTGAATGTTTTTTGAGGAATAGCCAGAAGATCAAATGGGAACAACTTTACATATTGCTAGAAAACAACCGAAATGACACACTTATGCATATTAAACTAAAATGTTAAGTTTTAAATGTGTAGCATAAATAAATTCTGCTTTTTTTTTTTTTTTTTTTTTAGTAAATACCATAATCCTGTGAAGCTTTTCTTTTTGTGCATATCTTGGTAACGATAAAACTTTGTAACTGCACACTTGCACACGGGCATGGTTATCTGTTGCATCCATCAATCCATCCATCCGTCTCTGCTTATCGTTTTCTTTTTTTTTCTTTTTTCTTTTTCTTTTTTTTTTTTTGCCTGTCCCGTTTGGCTCTTTTGCCATCAGAATTATTGTCTAAAGGCAAAGAAAGATGCCCAACGGATTTACTTTACCAAACTGACCATCCCAGCCTTGCCGTAATGGTCCATTTGATTCACCTTTTATTGTTTATTTTATTTTCACTTACTGAATACGGGACAGACTTGACTGGGGGAAAGAAGGGGAGAAAGAAAGAGGGAAAGAGAAACAGCTGAGAAGAGGGACGGGGGAGAAGGGCAAAAACCAACAGAATGAGCAGAAAAAAAAAAAAGAAATAAAAAATGCATATATCGATCACCTGGATCACCTGCTGAGAAAGAAAAAAGAAAGCAAGCAGAAGAGAACAAGAGTAATAGAATAAACAGCATCACAATGATAAATGGGAATATGACAGTAAATACTAAATATTAAACATTATTGTGCAGCACATAAGATCAACAGAACACAGTGTGCTTTGAGGTAGGAGCCAAAAAGGGTGTAGTTTGTGGGTGTGATCACCCGTGTGTACACCTGTGAGCATGGACGCGCTTGTTTTTTTTTTTTTAAAGGTTCCTTCATGTAATGATCTGCTAGAGGGTGTGGGGGGGCCACAGCCCCGTCCTCCAGGGCATGAAGCAGGTATGGAGGAGATCAAAACTCCAGACATCCAGAGGCCCCCAGAACACAAGAGACCAAGGAAGACCAACAGAGGGGCAGCCGCGCCACTGTCCCAGAAAGAGCTGAGGAGAGTCCCAGATGAGAGCTCACTCAGCAGCCACGGAGCAGAAGCCAGGGGGAGTCGCAGTGACGCGCCCGTGAGCTCCGCCGGCAGCCAGCTGTGCCTGAGTGACCGAGCCCCAGGCCGAGAGGCCGGGGGCACCCCACCTCCGAAGTGGCCCAAGCGAGCCCCAGGCTCTAGGCCCCGATAAGCGGCCGCCAAGGAGTGAGCCGTGTGTACCTGGACGCCCATCCCCGGACACAAAGAACCACCAACGCACCGATGTCTGAGGGAGTCCGCCACTGGCAGGGGAAGTGGTGGTGGGGGGAGATAGGCCTCCAAACCTTGGAGGGCCTGAAATGTCCCCAGAGAGGTGGCGTCTGATACCCAACCTAACATATAGACACAGACATACAGGCACACACAGATACAAACATCCATTCCCACCCTCATGCTCTCATATGCACTTACTCCACACTCAACCAACGTGGAGACAGACATAAAGAGACGCTGTACACACGATCACACTCCCCAAGCGTACTCTACGAACCGGGTGGTGTTACCCTTTTCCCTGCGGTGGGGAGAGGCAGACCGCCCCGACTCCGCAGCAGCAGGAAGGCTCCACACTCCAGACCGCAGTCGGATGGCCAACTCCTCCTCCTAGCCCCCCCGCTCCAGCAGGTCGCAGAGAATGGGGGTGAGAGAAGACTCCAAACCTCCCTCCACCCGCTCATTGTAGTGTTGATGCATGTGTGTTCTAAGGTGCAATTAAAACCCAGGAGGGCATGGAGCTACCTGCCAGAGAGCAGCAGGTAAGCGCATAGTCCCTCCTGCTAGCCCTCAATGTACACGTGTATTTAAAATTGAGAGGTGGGCAGCAACGCCAGGGGTGGGGTGTACACCCTGATGGTAATTTGGATTCCGTGTAGCGTGCCCACCCCCAAGATCCTATATGTAATGAGAGTGTGAGTAATGTGAATGTCTAAGTTGTGGGATAAAATTGAGGCAGAGGCAGCCAGAAGGGGACGGGGACGGGGACGGGGGGGGGGGGGGGGACGGGGGGGGGGGGGGGTAGCCTCCTCTGCACCCTGGTGACATACCCCTACTCCAAGGCCCTGCATGTGTGGGTGGTTGTGGTGGAGCGGGAAGACGGAGGCAGCAGGAGATGGGGAGGGAAGGAAGGGAGGGGCAAGTGACCCCTCCCTGGGGCCAGCTCCCCTGCTGACCCCAGTAGGCACCCCCATACTCCGTGACCCGCCAGGGAAAGGGGGCCCAGGCCCATCCAGACCGGGGCCCAGTGCAGCAGCGCCTCCCGGCCCCACAGAGCCCGGGACAGTCCACCCAACCCCACCACAGAGAAAACTGCACCTACCCCACCATCCACTCATCTTCCAGACTACATAAGACAATAGACGCCCAGGCTGAGATCTTCCTCCACCTCTCCTGTATCTCCCCCTCCTGCAGAGAGAGTTCCTGAAGAGCGGAAAACTCCTGCAAGATGTGACAATCTCCCCCACCAGTTGAAGAGCCCCCCAGGTGGCTCGACGCACCGGCGGCAGCCTGCGCCAGGGCTGGGCCCCCATGCACCCACCCGCCACAACCCCGGCAACACACCAACCAGGACCCAAGCCCCCGAGGCCCGGCCAGGGCCCCAGCCCAGAGACGGAGCGCCCCCAGAACCTCACGCCCATCCCGGACCCACCCAGGGGCAGCCAGGCTACCAGGTCAGTAACCCACGTCCGTCAGCACCGACCCTCCCCTAGCCCCGCTGCACGCAGGAAACAGTCACCTGAGAGCCAACAGAGCCCCTAACCGGACATGACCGCTACCCCGGATTGAGCCCCCCAAGGAAGATGCCTCCGGGGAACCCCCCGACGCCCTAAGCCTGTCCCTACCCCCACACCAATCACAACAGTGAAGGCGGGACCAAACTATGACCCCCCACCCCCACTAGGTGATGGAGCTGATCAAAGGAGCCCAGAGCAATTGATCTGATGTGGTGGCAGAGGCTGTATCAAGACTAATGTAATCTAATAGATAATTTCTATATTGGTTAGAATTTTATTTTTCCAGTTCATGAGGACAGTTTTCTTGGTTATGCATAGGGCAGTGAAAACCATATGGGCTATATTCTTTTCTGAAGTGACATTATCTAAGCTGCCCAACAAACACACTAAGGGGGAAGTTGGAATGTTACATTTCAGACACTTCGATAAGTCTTCACATATCTCGCGCCAAAACTTCTGAACTGGTGGACAGAACCAAAGAGCGTGGATATAATTGTCCGGTGAATTGGTTTGGCAGTGTGAGCAGTTGTTGGTAGACGTAAAGCCCATCTTGAACATCTGATGACCTGTATAGTGCACTCTATGTAGTATTTTGTATTGAATTAATTGAAGACTGGGATTTCTAATTAGATGAAAGGTTTTTAAGCAAATCTGAGACCAGAAGTTTAGGTCTAAGTTAACTGATAAATCCGCTTCCCATTTTGCAATAGGAAGTGATATTGATTCATCTGTTTTAGAAAGCATTCTGTATATTTTGGATAGTAATTTGGGGGTTTTAAGAGTAAGAAATTGAACCACACTTGGTGGTGTTTGTAGTTCAACTTGACCCGGTTTAAATTTCTTTTTTACTATGGATTTAATTTGTTGATATTCTAAAAATCTTTTCTTGTTGATCCCATATTGTGTAACTAGTCCGTCAAATGAAATAAATTCTGTTCCTTCTAGTATATGTTCTAAATATTTGATTCCTTTATCACTCCAATCTGAAAAGTTTATCATATTATTGTTTTGTAATATGTCAGGGTTGTTCCAGATAGGTGTACGTTTGCATGGGATTAATGAAGACGCCGTCAATTTTAGAAACTCCCACCATGCTGTCAGAGAAGAGCTGATGTTGATGCTTTTAAAGCATTCATGTCGTTGGATGTTTGAGCTGATAAATGGTAGGTCTGAGATCTCTAGATTATTGCAAAGTGCTTGTTCTACATCTAGCCATGGTTTGTCTAAGAGGGTATGTTTTAGCCATCCTGAGATAAACTGAAGCCTGTTGGCTAAGAAGTAGTGCTGAAAGTTAGGTAGTTCTAATCCTCCTCTATCCTTGGTCTTTTGTAGTGTTTTTAAGCTTATACGTGGGGGTTTATTTTTCCAAAGGAATTTGGACATACATGAATCTAGAGATCTGAACCAATCTTGTGGCGGTTTAGTTGGGATCATTGAGAATAAATAATTTATTTTTGGTAAGACCATCATTTTTATAGCGGCAACCCTTCCCATGAGTGATATGGGTAGACATTTCCACCTAGCCAGATCATCTTCTACCTTCTTTAAAAGTGGGATATGGTTTAATTTAGTTAGATCTGCAAGCTTGGGAGAAACATTAATACCTAAATATTTTATATTTCCCGATTTCAGTGGTGTAGAAGAGGAATTATGGAGGGAGCAATTAATCGGTAGGACTGTAGATTTTGACCAGTTAATTGAGTAATCTGCTTATCGTTTTCATGGTGGCGGGGGGTGCAGGAGCCTATCCTAGCTGTCATAGGGCGAGAGGTGGGGTACACCCTGGACAGTGTTGGGAAGGTTACTTTTAAAATGTATTCCCCCTCTAGCTTCTGCTCGGTGGCTACTGGGTGACGCCTCATCTGGGGATCCTCAGCCCTTCCCATGAGGGTGGCACGGATGCCCCTCCGGTGGTCCTCCTTGGGCTCTCGCACTCTGGGGCCTCTGGATGTCTGGGGCCTGGATCTCCTCCATGCCTGCTTCATGCCCTGGGGGACAGGGCTATGGCTCTCTACATCCTCTTGCAGACCATTACATGTGGAAACCATTTGAATACAAGCGCGCTGATCCACACAGGTATGCACACAGGTGTTCACTGTTCGTAGACTTAAATTACACCTTTCTTGGCTGCTACTTCAAAGCACATTGTGCGCTGTCTGTCCTGCGTGCTGCACAACAACATTGAATATTTAGTATTTACTGCTGTTTACACTTAGCTAGATTAATGTGATGGTGTTGTGTTTAGTATGTTGCTTTGGTTTTTTTTTGCTTGTTTTCTATTCTTTCTCTCTCAACAGGTGATCCAGGAGATTTTATTATTATTATTTTTTTCCCCTTTCTCACTGCCCCTCTCCCCTTCTGTTTTTCTTTTCCTTCCTCTTTCTTTCTCCTTTTCCTATCCCTCACTCATGTGTGTCCCGTCTGTAACAACTGAAAATAAAATAAAAATAAATAATAAAAACAAAGGTCGATCAAATGGACCAATACGGCAATGCCACGATGATCCATTTGGCAAAATAAATCCATTGGGTATCCTTGTTGGTCTTCAGACAACAATTCTGACGGCTAAAGAACCAAATGGGACAGGCCAAAAAAAAAAAAAAAGTATTCCATTACAGAATACAGAATACATGCCCCAAAATGTATTCTGTAATGTATTCCGTTACGTTACTCAATGAGAGTAACGTATTCTGAATACTTTGGATTACTTAATATATTATCATGCTTTTTACAACTACGTGAATGTACTATTGCTGTGTGATTTATTACTATTACTGAATGTCCGCTGCTCCTAACTGTAGTAAAGGGACCTCTGACTAATACATCGGGTTCCGTGTCGGGCTTGTAGCCGAAAAATAGCTTTACTTTGTTGTCTGGGTCAACTTTGCTTGTGAGAGACAGAGAGAGGCGTTGAAAGGCTGCTCCAACGGAACTTATTGTTTCGGAGGAAAACACGAACACGGTGTACAGTCGAGTCTTAATAACGTACTTACAACTGGGCTCGTCAGGCACTCTTCTTGGCTGCAGTGGTTATTATTATATTTACATGCTTCCAGCTCCCGTTTATGCTCGGTGACAGTTTGTACTTTTCCACTTCCTTTTTCTCCCTCCTCTTGCTCACAGACACATAACGTGTATGGCAGTCCATTCTCCCTGCAACACGGACTACACTGCCCATGATCAGAATCAGAATCAGAATCAGAATACTTTATTGATCCCTGGGGGAAATTATTTTTTGTTACAGTGCTCCATTTTAAACCAACATTAAGACAAGACAGACAATACACTAACTAAGAATAGTACAATATATACATATATATACATACATACATACATACATAAGTCACTCATAAATAAATAGTTGGAAAAAAAACATGTGCAGTTGTAGCAGCAAACAGTGTGTTAAGTGGATGCGTTGTACAGGGAGATGGCCACAGGCAGGAATGATTTCCTGTGTCGTTCAGTGGTGCTTTTCGGTAATGATGCTACATTCTTTAGAGCTATGCCTGTAGCATTCTGCCTATTAGCTTAGCACAACAACAACAACAACAACAAAAAGGTGCTCTCTCACCCAGGAAACACACAGTTACAGAGAGAGAGAGAGAGCGTAGTCCCCTGTAACCATGGCAACCATAACGCTGCCGCCTGGAACAACAGCACGTAGCTGTCAAACAAAACCCAAACAATCCTGACCCGCCACAATATGAAACAGGAAAATATCGCAGTGTAATCCATTTATTTCAACAAAGTAACTGTATTCTAAATACCACCTTTTCAAATGGTAACTGTAACGGAATACAGTTACTCATATTTTGTATTTTAAATACGTAACGGCGGTACATGTATTCCGTTACTCCCCAACACTGACCCTGGACAGGTCGCCTGTCTGTCACAAGGCTAACATACAGAGACAGACAACCATTCGTGCTCACATTCACTCCAGTTCACCTGAAATTAGCACCAGGACTGGTTTTCACTCATGCTTGAAGTCATATTAGATTTATTTTTAAAATGACATTTATTCATTCATACATTCCAGGTTGCATTGCAGTGCAGTGGTAAGCATTGTTGCCTCAAACCAAAATTTACTTGGAAATTAGGACCTCTTTGTTTTTCTCTGCGTGTGTTGACTTACTTCCAATGTATTAACTTAGCACCTGATTCTCAGTGGTGATGGATGTGAATGTAAACCATGGCAGTCTATTCAGGGTGCCACTGAGAGCTGGAATAGGGTCTAGTCCATAGTGACCCTCTGCAGGATAACGCTAAGCTGGATTGTGTTTTATTAAATCAGAAGTGTCATTATTGCTGGAATTGTGGAAGATAATCCACAGTGACAAGGAGATAGAAAGATAAAAATGAAAGGAATGGCAATCAGTTATGTGACTCACTTATTATGAACATAGCTAAATAGCATAAGCGTGCTCACACTCAAATGCTAGTTAAAGTCAATTCAATTCAGTATTATTTATATAGCACCAAAGCACAACAACAGTCACCTCAAGGTGCTTTATATTGTAAGACAACAATCCTACAATAATAAGCATGACAACAAAACCAGATGTTATAAATGCAATGCAGAAAGTCTGTTACTGCAAGAAGCACTTCAGTAACACAACACAACCCATTAAGCATTAGTAAAGTGTTAGTAAATAAAGCATTGCTTGTACATATAAGTATGTAATTTATAAATACAAATACAATTGTTGTTCTTTATAAATCATTTATAATGCCTACATATTCACACATTTAATGACAGTGTGTTTTTATGTTTTATAAACAGTATAATTGCTAATAAAGTAGGAGCTGTTATTGGTTTAAAGCATGTTTATTTAGTAAGTGTTCAGCAAATTATTTCGAAGTATATTTATAGAAATGACGGCTCAGATATTTTATATTGATTATATTTATATTGAATAATGGTCTTGATTAGATGCAGTAACATCCCTGTTTCATACAGGCTGGATTTTTGAGATTCCGTGGAAACGCCCTTTGATTGGGGATTGTCCTTGATGGGGGAGATACACCCCTGATTGCTTCCTTAGGAGCTGCTCTGAGTTTTCATTGTGCCGGAAGAGGAGAGCATACACTACATTCATTTCACCCCGTGTGAGCGCTCAGCACTGGACAACTTGGCTTCTTTGTTTAATTCAGGAGCACGTTAGAAATAAACCTGACTTGATGCTGATTTTTCTGAAGAAAAGCGACTGATTTCAAAACAGAGGGAAGTTGATTTAAGAAATTTCAAACTCTTGAACATCATAGAGACATTTTTCTTGCATTGTTGGTTTAAAAACCAAAGTCCTTATCAAACCCACCAGAGCAATCACACAGGCGTTTGGTGATTAGCAGTCACTATCACTGAAACACAACATATTGACATTTTAATGCTAATATTAATATTTAATGTTAATTATACATTGAGTACATTTATAGTTAACTTATTTATAGTTTTTAAAACATTTTTTTTCACAATTTTCATTGTAAAATGTAATAACGATTAAATACAACATGCTTTTTGAAACAGACAATTGCTCTGGTAGACTTCAAATGTATTTTTTAGTCTTTTAGTGGGGGGACAGGGGCATAGCTTCAGACTAATACAAATAACTGCTAAGAGTTTATTCTGAAAAATGCATCTAGAAGTTGAAGTTACAGAAGTGTGACTGCTCAGCTTAGGTTTGAAATTTGCTATTTTTCAAAAACAGCCTTTTCTTTGCTGAACAAAACTGCTGACTATGATCAATACTCTTTGTCACACTCAGCAGAGGCAACATAAATACACAAATAAATTCAAAGATAAAGAGCAGGACAACGTGGAGCCTATACCACCATTAGTGGTTAGTACAAACATAATTAGTACTAGAAATATAATTACAGCATGATAGGCCCAGACTGTAGCCAATACATTTATCTAGTACTGCAGAAATCCCATCTCATCACACAAAGCTAACAATCAAAACCAGCGCCTGGATCTCTTTTTGTGAATTCTTCACAACATATCAATTGTAAGTGCAGCTGTATCTGACTATAAATGCCTGTGCTAATGGAGCTCAGTCTGGGCAAGAACATTAAGTAATTTGTGTCATCTGTCTAAGATGGTCATCAGCTGATCTTACTATGTGCCAATTGCATACTCATTCCTAAGATAAAGCATCCTGTACTGCACCATCTGTTAGTGCTGATACTAAATGGTACTCGCTAATAAAGCTTCCAATTCAGTTCAATCCTCTAGCCATCAACAACCATAGGCTGAATATAAAATATTGGTGTAGCCACTGTGACATCATCCATTGTTGTGTGCGCTCGCATTTTGAAACACTCAGTTAGATGACTGGCTGTTGTAGTCTTTTATTTATTTATATTTCAGAGAAGATGTGACTGACTAAAAACCTGATTTTGCTGCCAGCTACATTGTAGTACATCCTAGTTTATCATCTCATTCATTCTAAGCAGGACCCTAGTTTACAAAACGAACATCCTTCCATATTAAAGAAGATTTGAATCCATAAACGAATTAAGAAAATATCTGCAGAGGTAATAAAACAAGGGAGATGTTTAGTTGTTTCATAAAACTTACATACATTTTGGGTTTTTCTGCAATAAAAGGAGTCACCCCCTCCTTTTGGCCATTAAATAAGGCCCAGACAGTCATTTTTTGAAAGTTATTCAATAAGAAAAAAAAGAATATGGCACTCATATACTTTAAATTAATCACATTTTATATATGTGCCTAGACACTGACCACATATGTAGGCACCAAAGGCGTACTCACAGGTGTTCACATGCCGAAGAGGCGAACTTCACCTTCAGACTTAAGACATTAAGGATCATTCCTATATTTTCTAATCTGAAAAGGGTTCCCCTTTACCTAAGAAGTGAAGACGAGAAGGAAAGAGACAATACAAGTAGCCTTGTGATAAAATGAGAGTAAATATTGGTATAGCAGCCTTTCCCAGATAGAGGGAGTTGCAGACAGACAAGGATTAGCGATGCCAAGGACGCCTGCTTTATACTTGACAGGTAATATAATCTAACAATTTGACACATGGAGTCTGGAAAAAAAAGGTGAGTTTTTTTTTTACTTCTTTGTCCTATAGTGTCCTGTAGAGTTATAGACTTGACATACACTTGCAATCTATTGACATCTAGCGGTGAGATTTTCTACACTGTACCTTCACAAAAGGCTTCACCCGTGGAAGCCACATCCATCTCTTGCATGTGTCTACGTCATCAAACACCTTTTGACTTGCAGAATGCCAAATATACGGTCACTTTGCAAACAGCAGCCACTGTCAAATGTTTTTCAGTGAACTAAACTAAAAACAACTAAGTTTGGAGTGTGGCCACCCACTTGTGCTACGAGCATCAGTCAGCAGATCCTATCAGATGACATCAAGTGGTGAAAGCTCCCTAGTTAATGAGGTCTCAGAGGGTTCGTAAGCTCCAGACTGCTCATCTCTACTTCTCTCTTCCACACATATTGTCTTACTACCCACACATTTTTTTCTGTGTATACTACTGATGACTGGAGGCGTCAAAGTTCATGGAGTGGGTCATGTTGTGGATCAAAGGTAGCTGCAAGATGAACAGGCATCTTGGGAAAGCTTATTGTTCATGCATTGCTCATTTTAAAATGATGTTTGCAGCAGAGAACAGCAGAACACCAGTACCTGCTGTCTTTTGCTGATTGAGTCATGACTGAACTGCTCATCATCCCATTTACTCCTGTTTGTAAAGTGCGTTAGCAGTGAAACTCCTGACTTTACAGACTGCCATTTACATGTACTGATATTTTCATCACATCAAGCAAATCCCTCTCTGTTTTAATTCAGCAAATCTGACACAAGCTTTAGCTAATGTGATCATTGGGGAACCATTCTGGCAATATAGCCCATGGGTTCTGTCATTTCCCAGTCAGAGGTAAACACAAAGACAAAGTGTGGTAATATATTGTGGATATAATTACAGCATGTGCATTATAAAGTCGGTAACCCCAATTCCCAGATTAGTTATTGAAATAAAATGAAAAGCCCTCTAATTGACTGGGCTCCTGGTGATTAAAGGAGACAAATTACTGCCCAACCCTGCACAGCAACAGAAAATGAATGGGAATCTTCAGTGCTCTGTGGATTCCCCTTGGTACGGCCAAGGCCATCCCACGTTAACTTCAAATGTGTGGTAGTCATTTTTGTATTTGTCAAGCAAATGCGCATTTTAAATTTACTGAGGCGTAATGTGACATAATCAAGTCATAATTTATCAATTAGAATAATTACGAAGCAGATCCAATTTAATTAAAGTGTTAAAGGCTCAGAGGAAGCCAGCCACACATAAAGCTGTGTGTGTGTCTTTCTTCCTGGTTGTGGCCTCTGATGCTCGGCTGCATTTACTATCGTTCTGATTCTTTCTCCATCTAATTGATTTAGGTTTTAAGGATGAAGGAAGGGAGAGCATAGTTTTTAATCACTTCCTCCATAAAAACAAAAAAAAAATCTTTGTGGGAAAAAAGGAAATTGTAACGCCTTGTGGCATTTTAACTTAGAGTTTGGCTGTGCGTCAGTGGACACTAATGAATTGGCACTGTCAGCAGTGTGAACTCTAGACCCAACAGTGGGGATGTGCTTAGTGCTTGTGGTGAAGCATGTCAGCGGTTCGGCAGAGTGAGCTTGTAAGACAGAAATGAGAGAATAAGATGGAGGAGGGAACGCACTGAGAGACAGGAAAAAAGGTCTCATCAGCCATGTCTGAAAAGATCAACTGGCTTTACTTTTGGTTTAAAGTTACAGGATCTCAGTCCAGTAGTTTTAGTTTTACATTAGGCATTTAAAACATTCCCTCTCACTGTCAGTTGTGAGGCAGGATTTATTTTATAGGTTTTTGCTTTAACTCATCATGATAAAGTAAATGCTGATTTTGTTGGATAGGTCAGGGAGGTTCCAAAAAAGCCTATTTTTCTTTATATGCCACTGGGTCATCTCCCAGGAAAAGTAGAGATTGATTCTGCCACTAGAATCAGGCAGCTATAGCTTTTACCTTATAGGTTATGTGGTCAAAAGTGGAAAATCTGGAGGCAACTATTCCTGCAAAAAGAAAAAAGAAAAGAAAACCCTGTCACAAAGAAAAGCAGAGAAGGCCAAGATAGACAGTGATAAAAAAAGAGGTTACAACAACAACAACTAAAGGTTATCTCAAACAAGCAATCACGTGACAACTCCAGGACTGGAGGTGGTTCAAAAGGAAAATTCACTTGGCATTATTTCTACTAGATGAGTAAATAACAAAACAAATTCACTTTTCCCTGTTACAAATGGATGTTTTCAGACGAAAAGAGATCTAGTCTTTTGAGACAGCAGTGGGGCTGTAAATCAACCAGAACCTCACCCCCTTCCTTCCTCCCGTCATCTCCTCCTCACTTTTCAATCTACCACTCCCCCTACTTCACCGCTTCCTCCCCGTGTTCCTTTTGCCTCATACTTGAGGACAAACAGCTCTCCAAAGTAACTTGACGCCTCCCTCAATGACAAACGGTCATTTAAAAAGGCCAACCTGTCAGGCACAGCAGAAGGAATTGCAGAGACGGATGAAGGAAAAATGTACTCAAGGTAAAGGGGACAAACGATAAGGGTGAGTTGAGCGGGAAGGGATGAAGATGAAGGGGGAGGAGTTGAAGACTCTTTGGAGGAAACAGATTGATAGTTCTCGACTCCCTGTCGTGGTGTGAAGTCTCTCTGTATTTTCCGTCAGTTTGTTCTATGCAGACTCACTGACTACCTATCAGGGAGTCTGCATGTGTCCACTTTAAGCAGTGGATAAGATGAGCACAGTGGTCTTCTCTGAATCTGATGCTTCTTAAATATCCCTGTAAATAATCATTTCAATGTTAATGTAAGCTCATATAAAATCATAAAACTCAATAACCATTCATGCAATCGGATGTAGGGTAAAAATACAAAATGATAATACTAAGGTACAGTCGGGCAAAGCAATGTAAAACTGTGTTTTCAGTAACTGAGAAAGCAGTACACAACCTTTCATTATAGAAAGCACAATCTGAAGTCTTTTGTTAATGTTTGAGTTGAACAGTTTATTAAATATATTCGTTTCATTTTTTAGCTGCTGGAATAATTTCTTTGAAATTCTTGTCCATGTTAATATGATTGCTTCAGCTTTACATTTGTGCTGCAAACCTCACTTTTATATAATCCAGTTTCTACAGGATGCTCTCTTCTAATGAAGCACACTAGACTAACTGTTAGAGACAAACTTTGTCTTGTGGTGTCTTGTGGTGCTGGAAATAGTGATTGGAAGGTGTGTAAATGATGACCATAAAGGGATGCACAGGTCAATAGCAATATTCAAGCCATGATTGACTGGGATTAGGAGGCACGCACAGTGCCAAGAAATCAGTCCCAGCACCATTACACCACTATTAGCTTGGACTGTTGACACAAGGCAAATAGTTTGAAAATGCTCAAACTAACGCGCCTGGCACCGACAACAGGACAGAGTCCCATGCCACATGTCTCATATAAACATTAACTAAAGGTCCTGATGTGAAGGTCTGTATGCACCACATTGCTGGGGATTGTTGGTCTCTATTTATTTCAGTTTGAATATTGAGTTTTATTTCTTGCATGATTAGTTCCCTCATTGTTTCCTTATCTGTGCCATTAAACTTCAGTGTTTCCTTGTCTCTGTCTTTGTTTTACTTTTCTGATTTTTTCCTGATTGATCTCACCTGTCTGTCCTATTAGTCTGCACTTAGTCTGCTCCAGCTTCCTCCACTGCATGCATATGTAGTGGTGTCTTTCCAGTGTCGTCTGATGTGTTTTCTGTATGTTCTTCTGTTGTTGATCTTTGTGGATTTCAGACTTTGGTTTTCTTTGGCCTTTGTTAATTTGTGGACTTGGATTGCTGAAATTAAAGCCTACTGTTTGTTGGATTATTTGTGTCTCCTGCATCCAGCAGTTTGGGTCCTCTGCACTTCAACAAAGCCACCACACTCTGACACAGTAACATACCCTTGTATTTTATTGATTCAACTCTGTGACTCAACACTCGTCAGTGATGACACAAAAAGATAGTATGTCTACAATACATTCTTCTCTATTGAGTTACCCAATTAATGCGTAGAGGTAGTCATCAATGACAAGCATTTTGGATGCAGCAATTTCATTCCCCTGCCGTTTTGTATAATCTGTCACCAAGGGAATGTTTAAAGACATTTTAATCCTGTGAGTGGTCTTCTGGCTTTGATCTGATGATTTTATTAATAAAAGTTATCAGTTTGAATTCTAACAAATCAAAACATTATGCTAACTGGATATGAAATCTCTCCCTTATTTGCTCATTCAGCACTCTGTCATATCTTACTATGAACATCATTTTGTATTGCCACAGCTTTAGTTATTACATATAAAATGTACACTATCTGGGGGATTGTTCACAAAAAACTGTGTATTTGCCACAACACTACTTTTTCCTTTGCACAATGTTTGGATCTATAACAAAACCATAACACTGTATACATATATACATACATCACAAATGATGCATACGTGTCTGGATTGTCAGCCTAATCTCATAACAACGAGTGAAACAATCACGCTTCCATCGATGTGAACTATTTACGGGGTTTTTTTTGTGTTAATGTGTATAGATTTTAAAGCAATATGTATAAAGTGAATTTTGCTTCATAATATTTCGAACAGGTGTCATCCTGGCTGAGTTGTCACCATGCCAACCATGAAAACGAAAGCTTAATTGCTGTGTTTTAACCAAAACCTATGATCTTTTTCCAACTCAGTAGTTTTTATTTCCCAATCTTGCCTCAGTTATTGTTACTCAGCCAAGCAGCAGATTTTTTATTAATAACATAAATGACAAAAATTATGTATGCACATCTGTACACTTGGAACCCTGGTATGAGTGTCAAAACGCCTTGCTTCCTCCAAATGTGGACCTTTTCCCCCCTAAAAGTGGAAAATATTGAATTCGTTTACATGGACAAGAATCAGTACATATGAGAGTGGACTGATGAAAAGTCATGTTCAGGGACAAGAAAAAAATGTTGAAAATATTGGAAAATTCTTTTTGAGAAACAATAAAAAATATAAATGAATGCCCAGAAACAAGTATCAATAGATTAAAGGTCCGACCGTTGCAGGCACTGCATCTGAAATGTGTCTAAATGTTAATTATAAAATAAAGAGTCAGTTAGCCTATACAGGGAGAAGTGAGTGAGGAAATACGGACGTAATTCAAGATGCATCCTGCCCACTTTTCTTTTTATTGTTCTAATGAATTGAACTGAAATGTTTTCTTTCCTGAGCAGACGTGGTCAACAGCGACAGCAGGAAAACACATCAGGCCAGCCACAAGTAGACAACAGTACTGCTCAGTATATACTATGTAATAACTGTTCTAAGAATGTTTTTTTTAATTATTATCATTTTTTACCCACTTTACATGAAATCCATGTAGTTCATGATTTCCTCCCAAAATAAATAAAAGGACACACACAGAGACAGGCATCAATAAATCTGGTACTAAAAGGAGACTGCCAATTAAACTGAACAAAGACAAAGAACATTGTGTTTCCTCAGATGTAATATTTTAGCTCGGCTTTCAGAGGTGTTCCTTGAGCTGTCGTACTGAGTTCGACAAATTGTTTTATTTACTTATTTATTTTTTTAAACTATGAACAGCTCCTCTTTTTTCCTTTGTGCACTGTGTTATGAGAAAATCGTGTCCATCAATTGCACACTTGGAAGTCAAGCTCATTTTGAACTGACATCTGTGAGTGCACTTAATTTTGTCATTTCCGACTGTGAGCGCTGTGCAGACAAAAGAAAAAAAAAATAGCCTTTAAGAATTAGTATGAAGTATAGATCTGGGACACAGCTAAGGTGTGAAGATTGTTCTGTTTAGAGAATTGCAGCCAATTATAGCTTCTGAGCATTTTGCTCTTTACAGGTACTTGAAGTTCTCAGAGTTGTGTTGCTTGAAATAAAATAAATATAAGCTGATGGATGCATCTATGCAATCAGTTATTTCATGTTGTTGTTGTTCTGTGCTTTTCCAAAGAGCTGCTGAGACTTTGTTTCTACCAGCAGCTCAATTCCTCCCCTGGCAAAACTCAACCGCAAAAGAAAAAAAGAAACAAAAATGAACTTTCCATCCTTAAATACTCTTTTTTTATTAACTTCAAATTGAGACTATTTCTCTCCTTGAAAACTTTTTAATAACTGCAAATTTCTATCTCAGCTTTGAATCTGATATTACAGTCAGCTGTAGTGGAGGGAGGAGACCTTCGCACTGCACCCAAGTCACACAATGCATGTGGGGCTTTGCCATATGAATTCAATTTTCATTACACCCCCACCACCACACCCCACACCCCCGTAATAAATGCGGTGTGAATCCAGGGAGGCCATGGCAGCAAAAAATAAATCTGATACATGAATAAACGATGTCCCGAGGGAAGGCAGGCTCCTCCTTTGTGAGGAAGATTGACTCCTCCAAGATGGGACACATCAGCCACAAGGAACGGAAACAGAAATAGAAACTGCAGACAGAAAGGCACTTTCTCGCAGACTTTCTGTTCAGCCCCGCAACCAATCTCGAAGCTGTATATAATAATAATACATATTCTATGCAGTGTGACTGCAAGCCATCAAATTCTCCCACAGGTCAGCAGTTTTATAATTTCCACAGTGGGAGAATGTAATTAAACTTTGACACAGAAACTTGGTCGCTACTCTAAAGTTGTCAGTTTATTCTGCTCTTCGGTCGAGCCAATTCGTTTTTATGATGCACTTGCATGATGATGCTGGTGTTTACATGTCTGACTGACAGATTTCTAGAAAGGGGATGGTATGCTACTAAATTATAGTTTCATTCCACTTCTATTGCATCACTTTGTGACTACAGTACTAGTTGCTGTGGAAGTATGTTTGTGCACTTCAGCAGGCTTAGGAAACATAGAATCCTCTCTTTTTTTGCCTCTGTGTGTTTTTCCTATTGACAAGACGGCAATATGTTTGTTTGCTTTGACAGCTGGGATGTTGTTCTACCACAGTCACAGGTGGAGGTATGACTTATATTTATGTGCTGCCAAAGTTATCGAGACATTACCTTTTTTTGTCACATTGACTGGACAGCAAAGTGTGTCTACCAACTATGCCTGCTGCTTTAAAAATGCTGTCTTGTCACATCCACAAAGACAGGTTTAATACACCTTGTCACTTGATATCAAATGTAACCTACTTGTAACATTTAAGAGGAGGGACTGTCACTGAAATGCCAAACTCTTATTGCTGTAAATTAAATTATAAAGCAAAAGTTGAAGGCCATGGTTGTTACTAAAACGCACACCGACATATGGTCCCTATGTGCCAGTAGTGGAACCTTAATAGCAATCCCGGAGCATTTGAGTAGTATCTCATTAATTCACAAATCTCTGAGGGAACAAACGCTCAATTTACAAATTGGTCTACACTACTGTGGTGAATCTCACTGAGAGCTATTAGCTCGACCACTGAATTCAACCTTCTGCAACCCCCAATCTGGCGTCACAGCAGATGGGTGGAGGTCTGTGATCTGTTGAGGCAATTTTGTGCATGGCTGCCATGGCCTGTCCTGGTGTGACATATCCTGCTGGTAGTCGGGCTGTACCCTGACCTTCACACTGGGCTGGCATACAGCTGTCTGGCTGGGAAATACAAACACACACTCGCATACACACAACACGCAGTCAATCCCTGGGGTAGAACAAAAGGTTTAGATTTAGCTGGGAGAGAGGTTTGGGTGTTTTGTACTGGCCAGCTACACCAGACAACTAGCTGGCAAGCAAAAGGGCAGTGTCCTCTGTCGAGCAAAATGTCAAATGTGGCTCCAAAATTGATGCTTAGTTGGTCGTAGATTATGTTTGAACAGATGACTGAGATTGGGAAAGGATTGCATCTATGTGAAGTGATTATGACAAGAGAAAACGTGAAAGTAGAGAGGTAAAATGTAGAGGGGGACTACGAACACACATACTCACAAGTCCTGTACAAACATATGGTCAAATACACAATGCTCAACCCATGCACTTCCTATTTGCCGGGTTAGGAGAACATGTAACATAAACCCAAAGAGACACTTCCTCCGAGGGGAGAGATCTCCTCTCATTACGAGCAGGATTGACACTGGCCCTGGCCTGTCCAGAGGGAGGTCTAAGCCAATAAGAGAGTAATTGAAAGAGGCGCTTGACTTCCCGTCTGTAACAGCTTACAGACCAGGCCTGATGTGCCTCTAGGAGCATGGTGTTTAGACAACAGATGGGCAAAGACAAACAACATGAAGGCTGGCTCAGAATTGCAGGGTAAAAAAAAAAAACTCTTCAAAGAGCGAAGGCCTTTTTCACCTCCTTTTAGATGATCACATTTATCTTCAGGTATAAGCCTGTGTGATGCCTTATCTCTCAAACCGAAGCTGGTAGATTAACATCTTGTCAAATTTGCCTCATATAATGCACTTATAAAAAATGAGTGAGCTCCATAAAGCGTCAACTGCTGATCCAGAATGTGGAGAGTTAGATGCTGTGCCATATCATCTTGTCTCACCGAGGTGTGTGTTGAGTCCCGGCGGCTAGACTTGTTACGGAGATGACAGCATGTTATGTTTCACTACACAGCCCTCGCACTGACAGTCTGAAAGCCTGGAGCTAAACAAACAGGTATCTCAAGATCGCTCTCTCTCTCTCTCGCTGTCTCTCTCTCTCTCACACGCACATATGCACACCCACAATTACACATGTGTATTCAGTACATACAAGCAAGTACAACAAATACGCACGCCTCACAAGCACTAAAACATGGGGCACACACATACACATATACATATACTCAGCAAACACATTTTGATGTTGTACAAAACATCTGCATCACTTTTGCTGTGGAAGTGCACAGATGATGCAATTCCTCCCTTTTTTGCACCATAGGTAGGCGATAATCTCACTTCTAAATATTATGTCAGCGGTCATGTGGTCATGTATAACGTTCAGCGATCATTTAGAGTGAATCAAATCTTGTAGCAGCGAAAATCACTTTCTAAATACAGACCTTGGTTGGAATAGATGAGGGTTATGCATCATTTACTGTACTATATGCACCTGTAGGCATCAATAATTCAAGCACACACTTGAACCCCAGGTGTAACAACAAGGCAGGCCTTGAAACATTCCTGAAGAAACTGCAACGCAACATTCGACATGATCAAGAGACTGTGCTGGCAGAGTGAACACAACAGAATGTTATTCTAAGACTTGGAGAGTTTTATCCAGTAGCAGCTCTGAGTGCAGTCCTTGGCTAATGCAGTGATGAAGTTCTTTTAAGCTTTAGTGCTCCCGAGAAGGTAGGTAGCAAGCTAAAGGTAAGACGGGGTGGATTTGTGAGGAAAAGGCTTCAGTTCAAATCCCAAGGCTGATGGTGGAAACAAAGTTTGTAACACACTTAGATTTTGAGATAAACTCCCAAGCACTAATGTATCCAGTTAGAAACAGTACAGTATAAATGAAAAGCGGGACCACTCTAAAAAAAACAGCTTATAATGAACTGACATTACCTTTAATTAGAGTTTTTCTATCAATTGAAGTAGGAACTGTTCTCGGGTTTAAATTTGACCCTTTGGGAAACAAATGGCTTGAAAGCAGAATGTCTTATTTGGAAGCTCCACTTATCATGCAAAACTCTCAAACACGATCTAATGAGAATACTTATTAATTTAGGTCTGTGAGTCATTTTGCGATACCCCATCCAAGTACCACGTTTGAGCTTCCTCTCCCTTTTCCTCAATCTCATTCCTTTTGACCAAGTCTTTCCTCCTCTGTGACTGTCATCTACAATGCAACCAAAAGCAGCTGGAGAGAATAGGGATTAAATATTGATAGTGTGGCAGTAATGAAGTCTTAACAAGAGGAATCTAGTCCAAACAATGAAAGAGAGGGTCACACGGGGAGGAGGAAGGTGTGACGTCCATTGTGGCACATCAGAGCCATCCGTCTTGTTATTTTAAAAGGTCAACTCAATTATATGGCTACCACAGGTAATTTATTCAATTGGCAAACTTAATAAACACTGGAAGGCATGCATCTGCCAACTCGGAGTCTAGACTCTGAGTGTGTCACTTAATTACACGTGCACCTTACTGAAAATCAACAAAAGGTAATGATCTATTGGTTAATAGAGGTTGCCAAAGTGAAAGAGAAAGATAGACAAAGTTTTTAGGGGAATTGGGGAAATGGGAGGGGCCTTATTTAGCAACTTCTATTTCCACATTCACGCAAAAAACAAAGGGCAGAACAAAAGAAAAGTACCTCTTGAATTACTGGGGGAGCTGGCACACTTGTTTTCTGTGCTCCGTGTTGGAATAAAAGATTTGTCTGCGAATAATTTATTCCAGTACTCCCTTTGCCATTTCTCGCTCCTTCCCCCAGTGATACACAGAGGCTTTTGTGGTAGAATTCCAAATGATAAATGCTGCACATTTATAAAAAGTTGAGAGGGGGTATTTAGAACACAGGAAGATACTGCACAAGGCCTTCTGCGTTATTCAAGTCCCAGTGGGAGCCACAGTATCTGGGGATACGTTATGTAAAACTGGTCAAAGCCATGCTAATGTGATTTTGAATGCATGACTTCATCATCTGTGTACCACAGGTATTGCATTGTAGGACATGTTGCTTAGGCTCATATGTCACCCAGAGGCAAAGGCCCATGTCTGAAATCAATAAATAATTCCAGAATTACAGCCTACAGTGCAGCACGAACATTAATCACTTTATATAAAAACGTGTCTTTATTTTAAAGACTCGAGCTGGCTGTGTGGGACCGAGATACAAAGAAGGAAAAAGATGGTTTTGTAAATGTGATCAAGTAGATATGATGGTGGGCAATTAAAATTTCTTCTCTTGCATTTTTACATTAGTCTATCCTTCCTCTAACAGCCTTGCGATTATGGAGTGAATTATGGAGTGTAATATTATGTTAGATAATGCTTGTGGGACCGGACTTGTCCCCAAAAAGGGATGCTGTTGAAATGATGCATGTGGGTGTGCATTTGGTGTATTGCTGTCTTTGCCTGAAGCGAGAGATGAGAATATCGGAATAAAGAGTCAACTCTTTATTCAAGTCAACTATTTTGGTTGAACGCTGATACATGCAGCACCAGAAAAAGAAATAACAAAACATCCAAAGACAGAGAAACCTAACTCACATGCAATATATGTGTTGGTGCTCTTGACGGGGGAAATCATAGCTACTCAACATGATCCCATCATTTTTTTTTCTTTCTTTTTCTTTGATTTTTTCTTTTTTAAATGTCATTCTTGGATAAACTGTTGCACCTGTGACACGGTTTAAATCAGCCAAAGTCCTTGAAAAGCTCTGATCTGGTGAAGAACCTGGATGGGAAACCTAATTGACTCATTGGAGTTTTATGAAGCGTCCTGCACCCATACAAATGGCAAACCAAGTATCCTGCCTAACCGAGAAGTCACTCAATAAGATAAAGGAGGGCCTGGGCACTGGGAGTCTCAAATGTTAAAAACATAATAGTCTGTAAAGCAGGAGTGAAAATAAATGGATGGAGGACGGCATTAGATTAGATGTCAGACACCGGGAAGAGATTTGTGTAACGTTTCGTGTGACTCCATTGTCCTCTAGTGAAATATGCAACGGAGAAATGAGGATCTATTTATGAATTGGGGTGACAAAATGAAAATACAGTTTTTCACAGCACATCATGTTACAACATTAAATTGAGTGCTTGTAGATGTCATCAATTTTTTGGCACAGTGACTGCCTAGTGGCTATAGAAGGAAGCATTTGACAAGGTCACTGGTAGAATTTTGGCTGTTAAAAAAATTGGTCAGGGAATAATAATAGGAAATGATCTCAGTTTCCTCCTCAGCTGCCTCTTAGCTGTCCTTGATATAGGAAACAGCTTCAGTTGCTTCAGTTAAGTTACTGAAGCATAGAATAGAATAGAAGATTGTAGCAGGAGAGGCTGTTCTCAGGTGGACGTTTAAATTTGATCAAAACCTACCCGTGGTCTTTCAGTTCTGTAAATCATGCTAATAAATGAAGGAATCTCTGTATGCATCTGTGTCCTTGTTGGTTCTGAACAGCTATTCAGCTAATGCTACAGTTACACTAAAGCAGTAACCAGTAACCAAAACTATTGTGATTGTATGCAATGAAGTTGTCATCTTGTTATCTTGGAAATGTTTTTTTCAAAACTAGGGACCAGGCCTGCGGCCACTAGCAGTCAGTTGCTATCTTCAAAGCGACTTTGAGTCAAGCTAGCGGTAAAAAGGTGGCATCAATTTGTTATCAGTTTGCAATGAATGGGATTAAATTGGCAATGACATGCAATATGATTATGATAACAGGGCAAGTAACTGTACTTGTAAGTAACTACTTAGATTCAGAGACCAGCCAGAACCCCAAGCCCTCCACAAATAGTTATGTAGTTGCTCAAGGATGGTGATTTAACTGCAAGTTGCTAAGTGACATAGGCAACATTGCTTTTATATAGGAATATAGCTTGCTGGCATTCAGCTGGGTCAAGTCCACTAATGCAAAGAGACATGTCGCAGATGATGTCTCCAGTTCTTTGGAATGTGTTGGCAATCTATCTGCATTTTTATATTCAGTCCGAGTTGGACAACAATTGTTTGGTTGCCCAGAGCTTGAGAGTTGACTAATTTTTTATTAAATTTTTCCTTGGGGCAAGGGGGTTGCCATCTTATTTCTACTCTAGTGTGACTAAGCCATAATTGTTGGGGACCCCAGGAGGTGCAGTACTGAGTGTAATGTTAATTAGGTTAAAAGCTGTCATCTTTCATGTTTCCTCAACATCCACTACAAACAAGGAAATGACAACAAGAACTGAAATCTCATAGGAAACCTCTCTAAAGCTTTACCTATTGTGGGTTCAGTGAGCTGGGGGCCTGATCCTGTCTAAATTTTTGTTTGTGTATTTGTCCATCAGCTCATTCTAAAGTCAAACTGAGGTGCTATAAAGGTGACAGATGACAATGCCCCTGGTCATTTCACTTTGATCTACCATATTATGTTAAATCTCACTGCAACAGCTTAACATCCTAGATGCACTGATTTGTATTATAAAAGGACTGAATTGTACAAAACTGAATGAGATATACAGAAGATTGTCTCGGGCATAATGCAAACTTTGCTCATCTAACTTTGATTTTACCCCCTATTCCTTTAGACTTTATATCTGTTATCCCCACTTTAAATATTCATGACTTTGATCCTTTGTCGCATTTCTCACTCTGTCTGTGTCCCTTGGGATTTATGAATGACTGCATGGCTTTTGTCACTGAACTTTCGGCTCTAGTGTGATAATTTTCCTGTCTTTCACGCTGCGACTAAAGTAGAGCATAATGTAGACTTGGGCACCTGTAAAAGCTCCCACTAGTGAACAGCAACTTGCTTAATATATAGGAGCACCAATGACACGCTGACATGGAGCAACACATCATTTTAACAACAGGAGGTTGCACTCAGAACAGCATAAAGTAAAGTATCTGAATGTATTTCCCAATGTTTATCTATTCATGATAAATGGTATCAAGTACATTGTTTAATCTTTAATTACGTGTGTAAGACTTTGAGTAATGACCATCCACTTATTCAAACCTGTAATTTTCTTTTTCCTTACTACGGGAACCCTTCCCTAAGTGGTATCATCACAGGCAATCATGTCTCTCCAGTGACACGGCTTTCCAAGCTAAGTACTTTAAAATAATTAATTAGGCTGTATGTTCAGCTCAATGGCCTGTTTTGTTTCCCCCACTTTCTTTAAGTGGTAGCCTGTACTATAGAGGATATTTCATTTAACATCATAACTCTTTAACAAGTCTTTCTTGAATTCTTAGATACATTTGACATTATTCACCTAAAATTGTTTAGATTTCTCTAAATGTATTTTTCTCTAAAAGAATCCACGTTATCCTCCAGAGAGCTTGTTTGAATAGCTACGCAGAGAAAACATGCATTATTCATGATCAACTCCTCCGAATAGCAAGAAATATGACCCTCAATACTATCTAATAAATAATGCAAATTTCCTTACACTGTATCTTTACCATAAATAAAGGCTGCATTTAACTATATAGTGACCTATGAAACAGTTTTGGCATTTGAATAGGAAGGTTAAAAGTTAACAATAAGGGTTAAGGTATTTTTCCCAACAAAGATTGTGGTTGATAGCTCAGCTTTCTGGATAAAAGGTGTCTCAAAAAGTGAATTTTAAGCATCTCTGATGTACATTTTTTCCCCTATAAAGATTTCTTTACAACTGCTGAACAGGCAGAAACAACAAATGTCCAGCTCCCTGCTTTGCTCATTATCTTGACTGGTTGCAGTGCAAGTTCTGACTACATCTAACCCAGTTTAAAAGAAAAAAAAAAAACCTAAATGAATAGTTGTCTCCAATTCTAGCATATTGTGTTTTCACAATATAGAATTTAGCAGTTTTACAGCACAGGAGGAACACCACTATCACCCTAATTTACCCCATTTATTTTGTTATTCACAGTTCCACCAATTTAAATCGTTAAAGGTGCCATAAGGTGGCTGGAGGGTGGATGACAAAAAGAAAACTTCTCATAAAAGAAGAGCTGGTGTCTGCGTTTATAGCCTATGCAATGCAGTTTTAGTGATAATATTGCCATGTCTTTTATCTCCGTGTTCTTAGCGTCATAGTTTATGCTTGCACATTTACAGAAGAGACAATGTCACATTAATGTCAACACAATATATATATATTGCAGTTCTTTTTCACACAAATGTCTCTTCTCGCTAATTCACTAAAAAAATATTTGCAGTTAACAAATAAAAGAATAAATAGGCATATGTAAATAGTGATTATTATCATAATGGATAATCTAAGAAGCCAGTTTTCCTTATTCTGCTGAAGAAGCCCAGTATCTCAAGGTATATGCAGATCATCATTCGCCAGCACCGTTTACAACAATTGTAGATTACACCAGCAGTTTTACATCCCGCCTCTAATTGAGCACTTGTGTGTGTCAGAATTCAATCATCCCCTCTATTCTTCTCTCACTCGTTCTGTTTAAGGACTTTCAACCAGATAATTGCAGCCTCATCCATCACACTTTGCTTTTGGGTGTTCCTATTGTCATCCCATCAGTTAATTGCTGCAACCAATTTTTATAAAGGTTAGCATGTCATTTGGGCACTGTGCAAACAATACCCACCCTTCATTGGGGAGCATGAATATGACATTTTGTTCTCATTTTATGATGTGTGTTTACCTTGTAATAATTTTGACTATGAGCAATTATTGGCTCTGGTTGTTGTTCTGGGAACGCTTGGCTGTTGACTCTGTAGCTACGGACAGCTTGTTGTAGCTCATTTCCATGAATCACTACTGTGAAACAACAGCGATAAAATGCAGAGTCTTGGTTTCAGTAAGCCCTGCTTTCTTTGCCACATTTTTTGCAGAGTCTGATGCAACACAGAATCACTTATGTGCTCTACGGTTCTTGAATCCAGCAGCTTTTCTTTTCTTCTTCTTCTTTTTGTTTTTTACTGAGGGCTTCCATTTCACAGGTGGGCTCCCCTACAGCGGAGGCTCTGTTTGTTTTATATGAACTCACTGCTGACCCTGCTGACCACAAATCACACTGAAAGGGGAGTGAGAGAGTAGAATAAACCACCATGAAGGGAGGGGAAAGTACCTTTTAAGATCCGTCAAAGCCTTTGCTAATAGGGGTTATCCATCCAGGGCTTTCAAAATGTCACATTCTAGCCTCATTCATTTGCATAACCTCTAAAGCATCCAAGACAGCATGCAGCGCATTGATTCAGCCAGTGACTTCTTTCCTTGTTGACACAAACGTTTAAGCGAGTGTGACTGTGGCACTCCTTAATCCACTAAACTGTGTGGCAAGTAAGTACTCTGTCGCAGTTTTACAACCCCATCATGTTTTATTCGTACACACTCACGTTCTCTAATCTGCTGACTACTCTTGGGTAAATATCATTATTTGATCTTTGACAAATTATGAATGTTTCTAGTGAACTGAACTGTGAACAGCTCTGTGTAACGTGGAGATCCTATAACTCAGCAACTTTAAAGTCCATGAACGGATGGTTTCCAAAAAACAGCATTTCAATAAAATATAAAAAGGTTACTAAAAAAACGAGAACATCAGATGTATTATTTCCCTATTTTTTTTTAATATTTACATTTGTGTTCAGGAACTGAACCAGTGATGCCCATACTGTGTCATCAAAACTCATACTCAGTGGATTTTCTAGAGCTCTTTATCAATTCCTAAATTATTATTCATTATTATTACTAGTAATTATTCAATTTTGTATTGTTAATTATCATTATTAAAGACAACAGAAATAGCAACTAAATTAATTGTGCTTGAATAATAAATATCATAAACATTGCACAAACATACTGTATGTATAATTACATCTTTAAGTATTTGGACTATAATACAATTATATTTTGTCTCTGTTCGCCCCCCAAAATGGATTTTTTAAATCAAACAGCTTTTAAGGTTTTAACAAAATCATTTAATTATCAGTTCAGGATTTACAGGCGTTTTATACCTAGTCCCTCATTATCACAGGCTCAACAACTCCAGGATGTAACCGTTTGTGGGGTAACTTAAATCCCTGGCATTATTCTTCACACAACATAGACGGCGGATTTATAATTACTCCAGCCGCTATCTGAGGTAGTGCTAAGCCATAAGAAAAACAAAAAAGCTTGTAAACCAAGCAACCAAATGGTGTTCTATCATACAAAGTTAGTGCCTGAACCTAGAACAATAAAACACTGGTGTTGGAGTGCATGCTGTTTGTTACCTCCTTCATGATTAGATTGGTATATTGGTGACCAATGCATGCACGGTGCCATAAATGAGTGCACACAGCTTACACAGTTTGCTTCCCCATGAAACTGCTGAAACACTTTTACGCATGCTTCTAGACAAAAACCACATTCTAACTAAACTCAACTTTGGTCATATAACATTAGTTATATGTCATAATTAAAACAAAACAACTTATATATATTTATCTTTTACAGGAGTTTTGCAAATTAACTGCATGCTAATGACATTTATAGATGATACAGCTGATGGTGTTTGTTTTCGACTTGTTTGTTCTTTTGTGCAATAAATAAATAAATAATCTGCTAATGCTGATTGGTCAGTTTGTTCAGTTCAGTTCAGTTCAGTTCATTTTTATTTCAAACATTTCAAACATGTGCCTTCACAATCATTACAAAATATCATTCCATTATTTGTTTGAAAAGGAGTAGGCTGAAGTATTTAGTTTGGATTTATGACTGGATATACACTCAGGGATGGGACCTGCTTCCAAATGACTCCAGCAGACTTTAGGTGTGTAGTTAAAGTAAATATAAACTCATATATACGTATAACAAATAGCTTGTTTTGGTTAGTGATGACATTGATTATAAGGTGGCTACGACTCAAGAATTTATGCTGCTGATTCTTTTACGTGTCAAAATGGTGAATTCTGTGTACTTAAATTTATTTTGTATTTTACTGTTGGAAACTCTGTAAAAATACTGAAAATGATCAGAGAACAACAACAGAAAATCTCATGAACATCTCTTATGAAACTAAAATTTGCGACAGTTTATTTGTTATTTAATTTATAATGATTGTTAATAATAATTGTTATTAATCTATTATTTATTTGTTAGTCTAAACTAGTTACATTCTATAATCTACCGGCAACATTTGTCATTTCATTGGTAAAACATAAACTAGAATACCTAGAATTTAGTATGTAGTAGATAAATACTGCCTGCTATAGATACTGTTACTGTTGTCACTTTTGATCTTTCACAGTGGGCAAGTTTATATCACTTTTAAGTCAGACAGGCAGAAAGAAAATAATCTGAAGATATGGCAGCCACTCCATATGAAAACACAACAGGTAGCCCTCACTGCCCAAAGGAGCAAGTCCAAAGAGAATTTCATTAGGATGTTTTTTTTTTCATTGTTCCAGGTCTTTTAGTGCCATCAAGACATTATTTCTGGCAGAGACACAGATCAGAATATGGATTGCCGACACGTTTTGCTACAACTCTGAAAGGCAAAGCACTATTTGTTCCAAATCATCACTTCATATTATCATATTAAAACCCTTCACTCTTGAGTGCCTCAGAGCATCAATAGCAATCATTTTGATATATTCTCAGCTGTCGGCAAACCCCAGCATTGAAGTTACTCTGGTTCTTTTGCTTTGTTGGCGAGTCAGTCACCAACAGTATGAGAGTTTCAGGATACTTTCTGTTTTAAAATGTGTGTTTTTCACATTGAATATCAAACACAATGGAGGGTACGGTAAAATAATGGAGCAGCTAGTGCTGTGTAGAGAAGCAAGAGAAATGATGTCAAGTGAACTGGAGTTAATTTGTACAGTCTCAGACAGAGTACCATCAAGGCATCATTTATCACCACCTCCATCTCCAAAGTTATTAATCCCTTTAGGCGTTGTTTCCACAGATAGAGATCGCAACGACACAAAAGTCTGGTCAAAGGAAATTAGAAGAGACGCAGTGGTGGAAAGTTCACTAAGTAGATCTGACCCTGTTACCAGATCCGTTCTGCACATACAGTGAATCGAACTAAGAGTACAGGGCTTTTGTGTCTGTGTCTTGGGTTTATTTAAAGCCCACTTAACATTGTGTTGTAGAAAAAGCAGGCATTTAGCAGTTCATACTGTAGTGCAGAGCCTTCAGTGGAAAGTGAAAAAAAATGTAATTTCTATTAATTTTCACAGATCAAAAAAATTGAATTAATGGTGGTGGATTAAAAAAAGATCCATAAGGGGCTTGAACAATAGATTAACATTTGCCAGGTGATCAGAAACATAAAATCGAGTCATATACAAAAGAAAGGCTTCATAATTATAAAGGGTTATGCGAACCTTACAGTGTCTATGTTATGGGCAGACCTTACTTTTGCAAGGCTAAGTAAAATAAGTCCAAATCACTTGGTAATGAAACTGAATAGCCACATCCGCATTAAGTCACTGTGGGAAAGCCCAAGCTCAAGCTAAAGATTTAGCTAATGCACCTGCATCCTGCAGTAGATGTATTTAGCATGACTGAGGAGGACGCTAGCCAGGGCTAAATGGCTAACAGAGACTGAAGTTTGGAGCTTTGGAAAGTAAACCTCGTTGGTACTAAGAATAGGCCACTCTTCACCTTGTGCAATTAGCTTTCAAGTACCGGTATAACCAAAATTAGAAATAATTTGAAAATATGTTAAGGAGATTCTTCAGTTACAATTGGTGGCTGTTCTGGTGTGTAGAGAGTTCATTGCTTCACTTGCACCTTTAGAAGAGGCAATCTTGCTTTATACACTACTGAACTTATGTGTCTGCCTTTCTTTAAGAATGCATTCATTGTTGTAAATATACATAGCAGTTCATCATGTTGTTTGTCCTTAAATTTGTTGTGTAAACTGAAAAAAGGTAGCTCAGTGTGCAGGTTTATTAATTATATAGTATTGCCTCCTGCAGCGCTGTTCTAAATATAAATTTAACAGGTTTCCCATTGTGCATTTTGAGTTTTCTAAACTTTTTTGTTGGCAGAGCACATTAGTGCAAGTGCAGCTGTGCATGTAAATAATAGCACGAATGTATGCCTCTTTGTGAAGGTTTTCTATGAAAAGGTAAACCAAATGCCTTGCTCTAAAAGATGGCTGTCTGTCCCTATGCTCTGGCACTAACCCTGGAACCTTAGAAGACATTAAATCCATTAATTCAACCCACATTTATTTTTCTGTTGTGGTTTAACTTTGTAGGCATAAAAATAGTGCACTTATTCTGTTATTATTCCAACCTCATATTGTCAAAGTTTTATTTTTGTCAACTACAACCCTGCTGTCACTTTACATCACCTCAGTTTAGCAAATGGCAGTGCATTTGACAGCAACCCAACCACACAATGCATTCAGAACTTGTTCTGATTCCAAAACAATAAACCATTAGCATGCATGATTGTGATGTATTATACTGAAAATAAAATGGCACCGTACTTCATATGCTCGGGGCATTGAATCGATTGAGAGTTGCAACATCAGCTGGAGAGAGAGTGTGTGTGTGTGTGTGCGCGTGAGAGTGAGAGAGAGAAAGAGAAAGAGAAGGGAATGATTCATTGGGAGAAGGGCTAAGGCGAGGTTTAGGACTGATGATGAAAATCGATAAAGAATAATAAATGAGAAACAACGGGGCAGATTATAGAGGTTATTAGGATGTGGAAAAAGGCTAGCTTCATCCTTTAAGCTCACACGGGAGTATGGGAGAAGGGGAAAAAAACCCCATGGAAAACACCTTAAAGTGATCATGCTGGATTGCGCTGTGCTGTAGAATGTTCTGAATTTTATTGTACAGTCGAGGGTGGCTGTAGCCTCAAGGTTGGCGAAGCAAGACTGTAAGCAGAAGGTCACAGAATTGAACTTCTCTGGGAGCAGGAAGGGAGCGAATAATCTCCTGCCCCAACTACTAATTAGGTGCCCTTGAGCAAGGTCTTCAACCCCCAACTGCTCTTGTGTGTCTGCTCAGGGGTGCACCATACAGAGCATCTCCCAGGTGTAAGTCTATGATGTCTGAAAAGCAGGGCTTGGTCTTTCCTCGGCAAAAACAGTTCAAGAAAATAACAACAGCGGCGGCAGCAGCATCACTGTCTGAAAAACAATGATTTCTTGTGTGAGCTGGCAGAATTGAGAGTTTGCTGAATACACACAGTTCTGGTTAGGAGAAATGCAATCACAGCCACAAACAATGCTAGGAAATTAAAAAGCACACCTCCCCTGCCTTTGCCCGTCGTTATCTTTAAGAACACATACAGAGGCTGTCTGCAGATTAATTAAAACCTATATAGCGTATTGATGAGAATATGCCTTCGACAAATAAACAGACAGCTGGTCCCTTTCAAGAAAAAATACTTACGCCTTGACAAAAACAAACTCTGAGGTATTTAACAGACAGGTGAGAATAGAGATAGCTAAGAAAGAGCGAAAGTTAATCATCGTGCAAAAGCATTAAGAGAAGGTGTGGATGAGGACACAGCAGTGTTTAGTGAATTCAAATCTTTTTCTATTGACGGCTCTGTCTGCTAAACAAAAACAGTACTGTTCTTTTTATAATTCTGATATTAGAAGTTCTGTCAGTTCAATTAATCAATCAGTTACTTTCTACGAAACAAAAAATCCTACTGGCCGAGGATGTCTGATAGAACCCAGTCTTTGCACACTCTGACCAACGGTTACTGTGGTTCTTCTGTTTAATTTGACTAATTCAGTTATCCTTTTATTACGAATTTACATAGAAACGACTTAATAGCCTAAGGGCGGTAACTCGCATTCAAAAGGTGTGTTAAAAATTCAACTCACCCCACTAAAATTATATCAAAGTGGCAACAGATGTTTCCACAGGATCTGATCAGTAATAAGCAGGCAGATTTGTAACTAGCAGAGATGATATCAACTGAATGCCTTTTGAATGCTTTCAAGTACCAGAAACCTTTGGTTTCTATAAAGTTAAACTGCAGCATTAGCCAAGATGCTCCAAGAAATCAAAGGTTGGGTGTATAAATCATCAAAGAGCAGCAATTTGATCCATTTTTAATATAAAAGTATTGATTACTGCGAAGTTGGGTCTCAATCTTCAAAGATTTCATAAAGCCTACATATAGTAAACTAAGTAATCCTGTGTGCAAAATTAAAGAAGCCTGAATCAATACAGAAGACTGGAAATGATGCTCACTCATTCAAGAGCCGGGGAAGACTCATATAATTTAACAGCGCTCATTTAATTTAGCACAGTTACAGCAGCTGTATCGCGGGAGACTGTGTGGCTGGCCAGTCACCAGTATTGCATATTACTCAGTTCATCTACTTTGTTTTTATTGTCGAGGATTGTATAACCTGGACACGACGCCTTGCATTTCAAGATATCGAAGGCATCGTGGTTTGTGGCTTCACTGTAAAAAAGGATGACCAGTTGCTTTGCTTTGATGAAATTGCACAGCTGGTTGCGGTGTATGAAGTGGTCGGAGGAGTGTGTGTGTGTGTGTGTGTGTGTGTGTGCGTGCGTGCGTGCGTGCGTGCGTGTGTGGAGGGGGGGTGGGGGCGGGGGCTAGTTTTGGGGGTGAGCTTGCAAGGCAGGAGCAGGGAACTCCGAGCTGAGAGCACACCTCAGAGAGCTCCATCTGTTCTCTTCGTCAAGTCCTGATGGGCAGGGATCCCAGTGCCAGGGCCCTGCTGGCTGCCTCTCTTATTGAAAATGCACAGACGCACACACACACATGCACACACAAATATGTTAACATTGCAAGTATGGGAGTGCACTCAAACGCACAAATGCCATATAAAAAGCCAACAAACATGAACATTGGTGCACAGCACACACACACTCACACGCGCACACACATAAACTGTCTACAGCTGTAATTGAAAATTGCACTCGGGACATGGCTTGTCGGAGAATGTAAGAACTCATTTTTCTCTTGCTACATCCTCTCCTTGTCCTTGACCCCGTGACCTCCACACCAGCAGCGCTGCAGTGACTCTGTACTGGCAGAAATCCTCAGCTTTTCAACATACAAGGGTACAACCATCTGTTTTTGATGCAGCTTTACTGGGGTGTTCAGTACTAATTCTCCAACACAAGCAGGGTTATTACTGAAAAATGACATTTGAAACTCTGTTTGTCGTTCCTTACAGTGGGAACCGAGTTTCATTCTCATCTTTAGTGGCTAAGAGGATTTGTCTGAGTGATGCGCCTGTGCTGTGAGTTTTAAATCATTGTTGACAACAGAGCTTCTCTCTGGATTAGATCTCCAGTTTCATTATGATAGCCCTGATAGCATCTCCTGAAGAATAGATAGAAGGTGTTATTATTTTACTCTAAAAAGTTTCCCTCCTCAACAGAATAAAATTAATTCAAAGTTAAAAGAGGCTTGTGTTGCCTCAATGTAGGACAGAGCCACATTTGAAGATAAGTGATAAAACAGTCCCTTTGAACTTGCTTGTCAGTCACTAAAACTTCTCTCTAGATATGATCTCTTGCATTTCAAAAGCACATTCTGCGTGGATGGATACCTTTGTGTATAGCTACATGTATAAAATGGATACTGGGTGGCTAGACAAGTCATTTTGGCATGTTGTAAACAATCCAAGAGCCTTTTTTCCAAAAGAGCCCAAAACACAGTTTGCATTTTCATTACATTTCAAACATCTCATTAGTTTTGGGTTCATGTTACAAGTATGGAAACTTAACTTGGCATATAGTGCCTCCTTTGTGTTTTTATCATTAGAGAACAGGGCGACCGTCTCCTAATATTGATACTGATATTGATAATGTACTGTTTATTATACACCTCTAATACTTCAGCTATACCTTTCCCATCTTCTGAAATTCTCTCTTTCTTATCCTCTGAGAAAATAGATAAAAAGTGATGCTATTTTTTCTCTGTTGACCTCATTATGGATTTACTAACTCTATCAACCTCCCAGCTCATTTCTCTTTTTTCAGCTGGGACAATTTTTTTACACTCGAAATAAACCACACTATGACAGAACTGTATCTAGACTGAAATTATCACTTTTCACCGAACCAAGATTTTACACCTTTAATTTTGATAGGTAGCAATTTTGAGTGTGAAAGCACCCTGTGAGCTTAGTGCAGCATCCTCACCCGTTTGTGCTGAATGAAACAAACAAGAAAACCTTCAACTTTTTCTGTAATGCAAAAAAAAAAAAAAAAAAATTAATCACTGGTAATACTACACATAATGACAGAGACGGGCTCGACGCATGAATGGCTCCTTAGTGCAGTGGATTACACAACTGCTAAAGAAGTAAAAGCTCACTGGTTTAACACTGGGGAAAACACACATCCCTTCAGGCTTGCATCAGGAAAGGCATCTGGTGTAAAAATCTGCCAAATCAAATATGTCGAGCTACCCGCTGTGGTGACCTCTGTTGTATGAGGCAGCAACTGAAAGTAGCTTTTAGAGGGCAGCATGGTGGTGCAGTGGTTAGCACTGTTGCCTCTCAGCAAGAAAGTTTGGAGTTTAAATCCACCATCCGGCTGGGAGATGCTCTCGTTATGCTTGTGTGGGTTCTCTCCAGTTGCTCCAACATCCTCCCCCGTGAATGGGGTCAGGTCAATTAGTGGTGTAAACGGTTGTCTCTCTCATCGTGTTAGTCCTGCGATAGACTGGTGACCTGTTCTTTTGCCCTATGACTTCTGGGATTGTCTCCAACCCCCATTGTGCCCCTAAACTGGATAAGTGGAAGAAGATGGATAGATGACAGAGATAGATATAACATAGAAGCAGGTGAGGAAAATCACCCTAGAAATACCTAAATAATAATGTAAGCCAGAGAACCTGGGCTGTAGCTCCTTATTTGGATGCCGATATCGATAATGTACAGTTTATATACCACTGCCGTATTTGAGGTATTGGTTTCCCATCTTTTAAAAATTTCTCTTTCATCCTCTAAGAAAATAGATCAGAATATACACTATTTCTATCCCTGGACTTCATTAATAACTCATTAACTTTATCAGTCTTATCAGCTACTGCAGCTCATTTCTCTGGTTGACATGACAATTAAGTTCTAACAATTATAATTATTTCTTAGATATAAAAATGTCGAGCACTGACTCATTTCTGCTAGGTAGTTGTGAATATTTGCATTTAGCAAACTGAATCTCTGATGGCATCACTTTGGGAATATCATACTATTTGAAGTGACCGATTAATATAAGATTCTTGTCTTTGAACTGTGGGAGGAAACTAGAGCCTCTGGGAAAAGAAACGCAAAACAAAGACACTCCAAAGGCTCCAGGAGATAATAACAAACTCACAACCTTCAAAAAATGTTAGCGCAAGCCAGTGATGTCTCACTCAAGAGAAAAATTCACAAAAACAGTAAAATCAATAATGAAAATAACTGTTGTAACTGCACTTGTAAGAATGGATATGATTATTAGAAAAACTGCCAAACACTTTTTTTTTACCCACTTTTCATGTGGTAAAAAAATATGTTGTCTTAAAAATAAATATATAAGCTCATGTGCATTTAAATTAAAATATGTCATATAAATAGTATTTGATACTAGTGCACATTTGCAGTACAGCTAAACTTTGCATTGTATTATCTTCATTTTTTGCATAAACTATGGATACAAGTGTATTTGTTTTTTAAATGATGAAGAAAAAGATGGTGGGAGAACTGAGAACAAAACCCACCTATGGTACAGCAAGGTATCCTCTAATAGGCACATGCTGTATATAACTGGCTACTGAGTGAGAGGTGTGTGCAACTGTCTGAGGAAATCAGCGGCTGTAAAGAATTAATAAAGGCAGTGATCCACCCTTTTAACCATTTTGTAATTCACAGATTCAAATCTCATTTGTGGGCTGTAATAGTAGGGATATCCTTTCATAACACGAGTGTGACAGGGAACTGCCTGCCTCAGTTGGACCAACTCATGCTTGATAGTGCATTATCATTAGTGGGGAGCTGCAGATTAATATTTCATTAGGACTGTGGCTTTGCAAGGGCTTCCAGGCATACCAAGTGATATGTTATTCCCTGCTTCACACCGATTACTCTCTCACAGCCTCGGCCGGGATACAAGAGCCCTTATTATGATGGACAGAGCAGTGGAGCAAGGTGTTCAGAAAAAAAAGAGATATCCCTATTTAACGGTGAGTAAGCATGGCTGGCCAAAGCGGTGTATCATCACTTTTCGGGGCATGGCCATAACAAACCATTATCGGGCTGCTGCGGGTGGTGGGGAGGAGCACCAATTTTAACAGGGCCACTTGTCATGGACAGTGAATGAATTCCCTTTGGATTCTAATCTCTCAAAAACAACTTAGAAAAAAAGTAGAAGACAGAATATCGTTATAAAATCACAAAAGTAAAAGAAGAATCAAAAGTTGACTAAGTTGTAAGTGTTGCACTGACAACTTTATCAAGAATTAAACCTTTCATTATATCAGTGTTATGGGCAAAACAGATTTGAGAACAATGTTTCTGTAAACTGAGAAGCCTTTTTTTTTAACTTAAAGTTTGTTTTGCAGATGTTTAAATGGGGCCTGGCGAAATTTAAAGACTTTAAAATTTAGTGTATTTGTATTATAAGCTCATGAGGCACTTCTTTGGTACAACTGTTCAGTTGCTTGTTATTACAACTGTCTCTTCAGCCAATCATGTGGCAATATGACAGATGGCAATAAAGCTAAAGTTTAAACTTTAGCATTAAAATAAAGAAGAAAGGTGGTTCATGTTTTCAAAGTGTTAATACTATGTATAAAGAAACAGGCAGTAGATTTATTCAACTTAAGATAATCCATAGGTGGCATCGAACACCGCAACAATTGTATAAATGGAACCTGGCCTCTACGGACGAATGTTGGAGATGTGATGGTCAAAATGCTTCGATTTTACATATCTTATGGAGCTGTTCGGCACTTCGAGATTGGTGGGAAAATATAATGGAGGTAATTTTCAGTGTTTTAAAAAGGAGATTTGGTATCTCACCAAAACTGTCCATACTTGGTATAACCACAGAACTTTCTGATGGAGATTTTTCTAGTTATACAAAAAGATGGATTATTCTGGCTCTTACTACGGCCAAACGGGTCCTGCTAAGACATTGACGGAAAAAGAACCCCCCTCCCTATGAAGAGTGGCTAAAGACAATGGCTAAGTTGGCGTCTTATGAAAAAGTGACTTATGGTTTATTAGATAAATTGCATCAATATGACTGTATTTGGTCCCCCTTTACAAGCTGGCTTTCTGTAACTTGAAGAACAGAAGAGTAATGATAGAGTGGTGGTGTGGGGATTGGTGTGCGAAGAAAGAATAGGATAACTTTCCTTTGGGTTTTTTTGTTTGTTTGTTTGTTTGTTTTTGTTTGTTGTGTTTTGTTTTGTTGTTGTTTGTTTTTGTTTGTTTGTTTTTTAAACTATTTATTTATGTAGTTATTCTTAAGTTCTGTTATTGAAGTTTAAAATGAAATAAATAAAAATTGTTGATGACAAAAAAAATAAAGAAGAAAGGTGGTTCGTGTGCCTTTGGTTGTTGGTGCCAGGTAGCCTGAATATTTTACAAACTGCTGATCTACTAGAGTTTTCCTGCGTAACCAATTCTTGGATTTGCAAAGAACGGTCAGAAAGAGAGAAAATATCCAGTGAGCCGGAGTTCTCTTGTTGATGCCAGAGGTCAGAGGGAAAAGGCCAGACTGCTGATAGAGGGCATGAGTAATTCATTACAACCAAGGTATGCAGAAGAGCATCTCTGAGTGCACAACACATCAAATTTTAAAGTAGATGTTCCTTCCAACCGTACAGTCCGCACAGGCTCACCAGAACTGGACAGCAGAAGACTGGAAAAATTTTGCCTTGTCTAATGAGTCTCAATTTCTGCTGTAACACATAGATGGTATTTGTTGAAAGCAACATGAAGGCGTGGATTCACCCTGCCTTGCATCAAAATTCAGGCTGGTGCTGTGGTGGTGTAATGACGTGGGGGAAATTTTCTTGGCACATTTCGGGCCCCTAAGTACCAATTCAGCATTGGTTAAATGCCACATCGTTTAAAAGGTGAGTGTTTTTCTTGTGGAGCATTTGTGCAGAGACAAGTAGCCTAATGAATATTTTAAACCCTAGGTCGTTAACACTGATGTATTTCGGCGATTCTCCTACACCAGTGTAGGAGACTGCCAGACTGGCAGTCAGTTTGACGCTACAGATAACGTGAAGCCGGTAAAAAGTAATTTGTGTTGTGTCACCTGCATGAGTTCATGTGAAAGTTAATCTTATGCTTTATCACTATAGAGAAAATACCAGATCCATATTTACAAATGAACCAAAAATAAAATTATGAAAGCCTGTCGCAATATGTTTGCAGTTTTTCAGCAGAAGTTGGACAGGTGCATGTATAGGATGCAGGCTTTTTTTTTTTTGGGGGGGGGGGGGGGGGAGTTGTGGTTGCCTGTACTATATGTTGGACAGAATCACATTTCATAAAAAAAAGAAAAAAAACTGTTTGATAAAACTGCAAAGTGCCTGTATTATTTTTGACATTCTCTTGAAACTGGGAGGCTTCAAAGACAGCATGTTTAAACCTCAAACTGTTTGAAATATCAAAGCGGTAGTATGGGAACTTTCTAAATGTCACCGTGGGGGATCTTCCACTCTTTTGATGCTCATTTCATGAGGAACAGTAATGACAGGTCTGAAGGTGTTTCAGCAACCCTATCAATGCTGAGGCACTGCTCTTATGTCATTCCTCCCTCTGTTTGAATACCCACTTTGAGGATATGAACATGAATCACTATTTCATTCCTTAGACGTGCACATTTTTCATCTTTTGAATGATGTAAATTCTTAGCTTACAGAGTAATTGCAGTTGTCATTTTTCCTGGATTTCCAAGGCTCCTATCAGAGGTGTCTATTACTGTGTGAAGCATTATTCATAAAAGCAAGGAGACTTGAATCATTCCTAAAGGAAATACTGGCTTATAGCTTAATTTATTAGCTGGATATTAGTGTTAAAAAATGGCACAAGAAGTCAGGTTCTGTCAGCGTCTGAATAGCCACCAGTACTGGTGAATGTTCCACACCCGTGAGCTATGAATAAGTTGATGGGTTTAATGTCAGGCTCTTTATGTAAAAATACAAGCTCTATTAATGGCTCGATTGACCCAACAGGGTGTACAGACATAATTAAATCCATCCTTGAGTAAGTCTTCCACTTTCTAATTTTGAACTTGGACAACATGATTGTTTCTCTGTTTGATGGTTATCCCGGTCACTGAACACTTTCGGTCTGTTTGTATGCTGGCCCAGTCTCATTTATCAGCATCTCTTCCATTAGTTTTTATTCTATACAGTACTGATCCAATCCACTTCACACAGTATCCGGTATTAATTAAGTTGATCGAGCCACCCTCTTCTTTCCTGCCATTAGTTTGGAATGAGGAGGGCTGTAGATAAAAATATGGAGCTGACTGTTAGGCACACAGTGTGCATAACGATTTAATGACTAGATAATCAGCCCATCAGTGGTGCTAATGAACAGTTGTTATGTTAACTTTTATCATCTCTTGCTTCCTATGCCAAAAGAAGTAAAACTTCAGAAAATTAAAAGAAAGCTGAAATCACGGTGCCCTCATCTACCAAGACAGCACTATATCACTTGCACGTGTAAGCAATACAACAGAACTTTGGTGATCCATGTCTAAATTAGTCAAAGAATCATGGGAACTGTTACAGTTTAAGAGAGACGCTTATTTAGTAATTTTAGCAAATTTCACTGAAAAGTGAAAAAATCTTTGCATATGTATGAGAGGGTGTGCATGTGTATGTGTTCTTGTGCATTTTTCTTAATAACCATTCACTGATTAGCTTCAAACTTGGCAGGTGTATTGTAGGAGTTCATGAATGAATGGGTGAGTAAGAGAATCAGATAGGTACCCCACCCGCATGTGCTATGTTCAGACCAAATGGGAAGCAAATGTTCCACGCGGAGTGACTGCATACAAAGAATAAGCAAAGCCATGAATCCATGCCACATGAAAATATTTTAACGTCACTCATCAGCTCAGTTTATCCCGTTGACGGTGGATTTGAACTCCGCTCTTTATAGGAATTATCTGCTTTCATATTTTTAACTTCATAGTATCAGCTAACGAATGATTCATAGATCGGTGTTACGAGGCTTAAGAAACAAATTCCTCTGAAAATACTCTGGTTCCTTGGAAGAAAAATCCAAAGAAATTAGGCATGGCTTAAGAGTTTTGCACAGTATTATTCTTTGGAAGGAAGTTGGCTGTTTGGAGGAGAATATTTAGTGTTTGTAGCTCTGCATAAGCACTGACTCAGAAGGAACAGTGTCTCTTTCTCTGTCCCAAGTGCTGCGCATAAAGAAAATGCAAACAGCTTGTCTGGCTCTGTGCAAAGGCAAAAATAAATATATAAATAAATGCTGCTTCGACCACTTCAAAGCTCCATAAGTTCCTGTTCCAAAATCGATAAAATAAAATAAAATAAAATAAAATAAAATAAAATAAAATAAAATAAAATAAAATAAAATATAAATCAATCAATCTACAGAGGGCTGTGCTTTTGTCATTAGGGTCTCACGACTTTGGAATAACATGCCAGAGGAGACAAGGCTTGCCGTGTGCCTTGTGACACGTGTCTCACTCTGTCCTACTATAATCATTTACTGTTTTGCAATTAATGTTTTCTTTCTTTCTTTTTTGTGTCGACTTTTTACATGATGTTTTCCTTGTCTTCTCTCTATTCTGTTATTGTTCTGGGACTAATATCTGACTATGAATTTAGCATTCTCTTTTCTGTCTGTAAACTTTGTTTTTAAGAGGTGTTATGTTAATAATTTTATTATTTTAACAAGCTGCTTTGAGGAAATTTTGTTTCCCATGTAGTCAGCGAGCAGTTGCATCCTCTCTCATTTCCATCGTGTCAAATGATGCTTTTTGTTAAAGCCTCCAGATTACACAAAACGCTTGTCATATGTGTCTTAAGACATCTCTCACTCTTGACTCTTCAGCTCAAGCTTGCAAAGGATCCTTTTCATATAAGTGTGACCTTAGTGTCGCATTTATATCCACCGGGTAAGGGTAATTCTTTCATGTGCATAGTTAATCCTGTGGAGGGGCATATTATAATCCACACCACAATCTTTACTTGAGCCTAACCAAGCAATTTCAATTGCCTAAAAGTAGTTGTCAGTGCCTACATCTAACTGAAGTATAACAAATGAAAAGGATGGAGATCAGGAAGCGCAAAACCAGGTGAATCAATGATTAGAAGAGAGGCTGTGAACCAAACTTCTCACTCCTGCCTTCATATGTAGGCTTTGTCTATATCCTATTGTACTGACCTTATCTCGCACATCTGTTGTGTAGAGAAATTAGCACTGTGCTGATTAATATTAGTATTCGTTAATTCAAGTGTCTTAGGGGAAAGCTTTGAGAGTGGTTAAATGCCACTGCATCCTCAGTCCTCAGGGATACAATGCCAGCAATGTCTGTGACCATCAGATTAGATATTTGTGTAAGAAGGAGTAGTTCACATGTGATGCTGTCTACAGTGCACCTGAGAACAAGGAAATGCGCTTGAGCTATCTCTCTGCATTTGGTACCACTGGCCTTTTGTTTATTATTGTTAAAAGAAGGACAGCTCCTGGTTCCATATCTGGTGAAAGGACAGCTCTGTAAGAGCGTACGCTCAGAATAAACTAATCAGTAAATAAATATATAAATAAATTCACCTCTACCTTGAGGCTCCTTCATTGTGATATTACAAGATATTCTACATCTTGTAAGAGGACAGCTGTGTAAAATTCATAAAATACACCAAGAACTGGTTTCTGATGTTCCATTTAGCTCTTCCTGTGTAATTCATCTCCCATCACACTGTTTTTCTGCTTTCCAGCTCCCCTCGATTACTGATATTTCAGATTTCATCTGTAAGTCAAAACCTTCTACTTGTCAGCTAGACCCCATTCCTACAGTTTTGGTTAAGGCATGTGTTGTGGAAGTTTTCCATTTAAATAAAGCCTGCAGACGAGCGGTGAGCGGTAGCTAACATTCTTTAATCCAAACACACAAAGAAACAGACAACCAAGCTTGCGAAGAGCCTACATGACCGCGGGGCAGGGTCAGCAGAGTCTCACTGAGCCTAGCATGGCTCTCAGTTAAATACCTTCTCCAGGAACAAAAGGCAGTACACAGCTGTTTCACACCTTAAGGTTCACACTCCCTTGCTACCTCCCAGAGTCCTTGAAGAGACAAAAAACTCTTCCTACGGAGTGGTCTGCCTCCCCTAACTTCCCTACTACACCCCCACCATTTGTCTTACAGTATGGGTGTGAGACATGTTAAAATCCAGTGCCACCAAGGTATCATACAATAAAATAATGTGATTAATACATAAATAAAAGAAATTCCTATGCAGCATGTCTACGGCGGCTAAGCTGTCATCCCTGATGGACAACATCTCCCACCCCATACAGCAGACTGTGACAGCACTGAGCAGCTCCTTCAGTGGGAGACTGCGGCACCCACGGTGTGGGACGGAGAGATTTCGCAGGTCTTTCCTCCCCACTGCTGTCAGACTCCATAATAAAGACTTTAACTGATCAAGCACACACATCCATACATATGCAATAATACTAAGTGCAATAATCCTTTCTGTCATCGTTGTATTTTTACTCAGTTGTATATAGTATTTGTATTTGTATTCTATTTTTATCTTATTGTATATTTATTTTATTTTATTCTACTGTATATAGTATTTTATTTTATTCTATTCTGTACAGTTGTGTACTGTATTTATTCTTATTGTATTCTAATTTTTGCCTCATAACTTTTGCACTGTCCACTTCCTGCTGTGACAAAACAAATTTCCCACGTGTGGGACTAATAAAGGTTATCTTATCTTATCTTATCTTATCTACCTTCTTTGCTTCCCCTCATATCTGCTATCATCTGCTCTTCACTTACCACTGGAACTGTTCCTGCTTCCCTCAAAATTGCCGCCATCACCCCAATATTGAAAAAAACTGGTCTAGATCCCAATAATTTTGAGAATTTTCGGCCTATTTCCAATCTACCATTCCTTTCAAAAATTCTTGAGAAAATAGTTGCCACACAACTCCACTCACATTTAACTAATAATAATCTGTATGAACAGTTCCAGTCTGGTTTTCGCCCCTCCCATAGCACTGAAACAGCACTTATAAAAATAACCAATGATCTTCTTATGGCAGCTGACTCCAGTTTACTTTCCATTCTTATTCTCCTTGATCTGAGTGCTGCTTTCGACACTATTTCTCACTCTATACTTCTCAGTAGGCTAGCCTCTATCGGTCTCTCCCATACTCCACTAGCCTGGTTTAAATCATACCTGTCTGATCGCACTCAGTTCATTCAACTCAAATCCTTTACTTCTCAGCCTTTCCCTCTGACCACTGGCGTGCCCCAGGTATCTGTCCTGGGCCCCCTTCTTTTCATTATCTACCTTCTACCGCTTGGACATATTTTCCGTAAATACAATATCCATTTTCACTGTTATGCCGATGACACCCAGCTTTATCTGTCCAATAAACCTGATTCTGCTCTTCCCCATCCTCCATTACCCTCTGTTTAGCTGAACTAAATTCATGGTTCTCTTCTAATTTTCTCAAACTCAATAGTAATAAACCCGAGCTCCTCTTGGTAGGCACTAAATCAACATTATCCGGAACCAACAGTTTCTCTATTACTATCGATAACTTACCGGCCTTCATTTCTTCCTCTGTGAAAAGTTTGGGTGTCATCCTCGACAGTACTTTATCTTTCATTTCACACATTAATAACGTTACTCGGTCTGCATATTTTCAATTGCGCAACATTAATCGTCTCCGTCCTTTTCTCACCCCATATGCCACTGCCATTCTTGTCCATAGCCTTGTTACTTCCCGGATTGACTATTGTAATTCACTTCTTTTTGGTCTTACTCAAAAATCCATCCACAAGCTCCAATGCGTCCAGAACTCTGCTGCCCATATCATCTCCAGGACCCCTTCTGTCCACCACATCACTCCTGCCTTGCAGTAGCTTCATTGGCTCCCGGTCAAATATCGCATCAATTTCAAAATACTCTTGTACACATTTAAGGCTATTCATCAACTCTCTCCTCTGCTCTGCTCCATGACTCTGGAATTTCCTACCTCCTGATTTAAGAAATATCTCTTCCTTCTCACTCTTCAAGTCCAAACTCAAAACCCACTTGTACAAAATAGCTTATCCCACATAACCTCTCCACTCTGCTATTTTATTTGTTTATGTCTTATGCTTTTATGATTCTGTAAACTGCTTGCGTTTATGTTGCTTTTATTCTACTATGTACAGTGACCTTGTTACGTTTCGGTGTTGTCAGTGTTTTGTTTTTGCGTGACTGTCATGTGTTTCCTGTTTTACTTTGTAGGTCTGTTGTTATCTTAGTGTGTTCAGTTTACGTTTCCTTGTCTCGTCAGGTCTAATTTGCCCCAGCTGTGTTTCCCTCCTGTGGTCCATTCCCTGATTGCTCCTTCTATGTATTTAAGCCCTGTGTGTCAGTTGGTCATGGTTGCGATCTCCCCCGTGTTGTAAATAGTTTGGTGTTTTGATGTAAATAAATAGTCTGTTGTAAATAGCTGTGAATGGGTTTGTTAATATTTTCGTTTGAGACACCTTCGTTTTGGGATTTTGGTGGAGAGCTTTAGTTTGTTTCTCGTGTGTTTTTTTTCTTATTTTTATTTTCATACGTTGCACGCCGGTTGCCTAGGCCGGGGTGTAACATATGGGGGCTCGTCCGGGATTGCCTTCGCTGGGGGGGTCCGAGGACCGCCCCAGCCTTTGTCGTCTGCTGGAGGGTCAGTGGGACCGCTCCAGCCTTCATCAGCTTCGTCCGTCTTCGCTGGAGGGTCCGTTGGAGGGACCGCTTCAGCCTTCGTCCGCCTTCGCTGGAGGGTCCGAGGCACCGCTCCAGCCTTCGTCGTCTGCTGGAGGGTCCGTGGGACCGCTCCAGCCTTCGTTTGTCTTTGCTGGAGGGTCCGTGGGACCGCTCCAGACTTCATCCGTCTTCGCTGGAGGGTCCGTGGGACCACTCCACACTTCATCCGTCTTCGCTGGAGGGTCCGAGGGACCGCTCCAGCCTTCGTCTGCCTTCGCTGGAGGGTCCGGGGCACCACTCCAGCCTTCGTCGTCTGCGGGAGGGTCCGAGGGACCGCTCCAGCCTCCACCAGCCTTCATCCGCTTTTGATCAAACATTTCACTTGGGGTTACATGTTTGATTTTTGGGTGGGGGGAAATGTTAAGTTTCGGTGTTGTCAGTGTTTTGTTTTTGCGTGACTGTCATGTGTTTCCTGTTTTACTTTGAAGGTCTGTTGTTATCTTAGTGTGTTCAGTTTACGTTTCCTTGTCTCGTCAGGTCTAATTTGCCCCAGCTGTGTTTCCCTCCTGTGGTCCATTCCCTGATTGCTCCTTTTAAGCCCTGTGTGTCAGTTGGTCATGGTCACGATCTCCCCCGTGTTGTAAATAGTTTGGTGTTTTGTTGTAAATAAATAGTCTGTTGTAAATAGCTGTGAATGGGTTTGTTAATATTTTCGTTTGAGACACCTTCGTTTTGGGATTTTGGTGGAGAGCTTTAGTTTGTTTCTCGTGTGTGTGTGTTTTTTTTTTTTTTTCTTATTTTTATTTTCGTACGTTGCACGCCGGTTGCCTAGGCCGGGGTGTAACAGACCTTGAGTGTTTTGAAAGGCACTTTCAAATAAAATGTATTATTATTATTATTAAAAGGAACAAACACAGAGCACACACAAGGAGAATCAAATTACTCTTATTGATACACGTTTTGTTAACACCCAATGTTTCCTATTAAAAGAAAGAGAATAATTGTGTTGTTTTTACTTTAGACGGCCTCCCATCCTTTGACTGATCTCTGTGATACTTATGATGTTGGAGATTCAGCAAAAATACTTCAATCACCAGCCCAGGATTGCTAGCTGAGTGCAGAATTGTGCTGTTGCTTTGGCTTCTCTAGCACTCAGTTTGACATTCAGCATGGTTTCCCCAATGCTCTCAACCCTTTGAGCCTTTCACATTCTTCTCCCAGACTGCTTGCGTTTCATTCAGACCTTGTGGGTTCAGCAGGCCTGCAGGAGAAGAACTGGAAAGCATCCTTGTGCAACAATATCAATATTTTAGCTTCCAGGTAGGCACATTCAGAGTGCGGGTTCTTGAGTTCATTTTATTCATTTATACAATTCTCTTGATAGGAAGAACAACACAATACCAAGTCTTTCACTTACTTTGTGAGTTCAGATTTGTTTGGCTAACTCTGTTCTCTTACTTTTCTTATAATATTTATTTTCCATAGTTAGACAAGCTCTGTAAAGAAAATGTTCAAAATGTGTCACAAAGCTGAGCAGTACATTCCACCTTTTCACTTAACCAAGTCCCCCTACTGCCTAACTTAAGCCCAAGATTAATTGTCTTTTTCACACAGTGGTCTTATTGAAAAGGCAGGAAAGGTGACATGTGGGTTTCTCAATCGACTTTTTCCCTAAGTTAACACAAGCTCTTTTTACTTATTATCCTGAAAAAAAGTCAAATTCCCAGGGCACTTTTGTAACGCTTTCTGTGTTACTCTCTGCATGGTTGATGTTATGGCTTCAAGAGGGTTCTCTGAAGTCCCAAGCTCCTCAAAGCTGATGCAGTGCAGAGTTGGAACCATCAGGAAACAAAGGACTGAGGGAGCATAAGCTCTCATTTTCCAGAGCAAGTTAAAAGCAGCACAGCTCCTTCTAATGCTCAGAGGCCTATTTTAGATATAGGGAGCTTTTAATGTCTAATGCACACTGCTGGGCTCACTGACAATGTCGATGGTAAAAGAAGGACTTCAAAAAAGCAACAAACATGGAATATTCCACACTTTTAGAAAGAGGGATGTGCTGCCCGAGCGAAAGAACTGCAAATGATGTGATTTGAGTAAAAGTACTAAAAATAAAAATCCACATATTTTAACTGACCATTATTCATTTAAATAATGTTGAAATTAATAGTGTGTGTTCCCACTTCGCACAATTTGGTTGCTGTGCACAGAAAATACCCATCCATTTTCGAAACCCGTATATCCAGTCGAGGATTGCAGGAGGGCTGCAGCCTATCTCAGCAGGAACTGGGTATTAGAGTGTGTGTGCATGGAGGAGAAGCATTGTAAAATGCTTTGTTCTGCTGTGAGGCTTAAAGAGCTATATAAGAGATATGGAAAACATGTTCAGAGATTTTAAAGCCGTATGGAGATTTTGTTTTCTGTTTTTGGGATATAGACAGTGAGATAATGAAGAAAATACAGGAAATGCTGCAACAGACACTACAATACTCAAACTTAAAACAGTGGGTTAACAGTTCAGCCAACTAAGCATCTCATGGAAATGTTTGAGTGCTGAAATGATAAAAATAATTAAGAAGTGCGTAAATAGAAGTTATTGTTGCTTAACCCCTGGTTAGAGCAGTTCTAATCAAGAATATTACATCCATCCAGTTTTCCATTATGATTATAAAATATTTCTTACATTAAATTTTTGCCTTTCTTTTTTTCTTTGTCATCAGACTGTATTGTTCAGTGAATGGGTTCTAATAATCATAAAATCGTTTTTTAGCCATAAAGAGAAAAAAGCCCCGCATTAGCAGACATCAAGGTTTTTCCTTTTTAGTACAGCTTATCCTTAAAATACCCTCTGGTGGGACCGGATAAATGTCCATGGGGCGAGTGGATAAAATTTCCAGGAAACAACCTACAATGAGTAACATTTCTAAGTGCCTTCCATTTCCCTGCAAAGGTTCAAAGGGTACAAAATCCAGAGGGTGACATTCAAATGAGTCTTATCTTCATCATTTTAACCCTCATATAGCCTGAAAGGCTATATGCCATGTTCCAGCTAGAGCAAAAGTATGGGGTAATTATGTGCTTATTTATGTTTTTGGTACATCAGACCTGCTCTCTGTTCCTTCTTGGATCAATTATATTTTAGGGCGATTAGGCAGATCACAAGGCAGATAACAGCATTGTAATTTCATGTAATTTGCATTCTTCATCAGGCTAATTCTGAGAAATTTGAAACATGTCGGTAAACGTCACTGCGAGAGCTTGTTGATAATAAATTGTCAGCTCAATCAATTGCTATTGCTTGTACACTATAGCTTCATAGTGCTGAGAGAGCCTTGCGATAACAATCAGCAGTACTGATCTGTAATGACAGGGCAGGGGTGTGGGAGTATGGCAGAGCAGATATGTTGAATGAGTAAAAAGAAAAGGGAAACGGCGTAAGGGGAATCCATCTGGCCAGGAGAGGGCTCTGGATGTCAGGAATCTAACAGGGGTCCTTAAATGTCAGGCATTAGAATTATTCAGATTAGTTAGGTCTGCCAAGATCTTCATCATTTCTCCTGTTTTTGCCCTCTTTTCTTTCTGTTCATCTTTTTTCTTCATCCTCCCCTTCTTCCATCCTCACCCATCTCTCTATCCTGCCCACCAAGACACCAAGCATTAACACCCTGGTCTAGTCTCTGACTGGTGTTGAATATTTCAATATAGCTCTGCTTATCTGGCAGCCCCTATGACCTGCCTGGATGAGCGAGGGAGAAGCAGAGGTTCGCATGGTGAGCTGTGGAATAGATACTATACACAGTCATATATAAGTGAAGAACTTGCCTCGAGGTGAGCAAGCACATGAATACCAGATATCCCCCCATTCTCATTTGTGTGAACGTATCCTGAATGCCATAACAGATACTAAATTCAAGCCTTCATTTAGGATTTTATTTTTCTCTGGATTCTCTTTAACTTCAGGAATTTTTGTGAGTAAAATTGAAATGTTTTAATTTTTTTGGTTCTTGTGAATACCATTATAGCCGTCACAAATCAGTCTAAAGTATTGCAAAATCTGTGGCCACCATCTATGGCTTGGGGTCATTTGGCCTCGTGAGTGAATAACACTAAGCAAATACCTGTTGAGTATTTTATACACATGTTCAGTTTTCTATATCAGGAACAAAATATGAATATTTTAATTTGTGAAGGCATAACAAGTATATTTTCTGTAGTTTTAAATTCCTGGTTTATTTAATTCCTGTTTACTAAAAAGCTCTAGGGCACTCACATACCAGGATAGCTTCTGAGTTTCTTAATTTAAGATATGTTAAATCTCCACCAGCTCTTCTTCAGTCCGCACTGAGGTGCAAATCTTGTCAAACTATTTCACTTTACTTACTGAGAATTTTGCAGATAGATGGGACATTTCATACATCTCCCTTGCAACATCCAGCCATTGCTCCGGTGGTAGGGGGACAGCTGTTCACTAATCTGAGCCAATGAGGCTCTCCCATGTGTTGAAGTGTCCTTGAGCAAGACACTGAAGATGGAGTTGCTTCCAGTGGTCACCACCTTGTATAGCAGCTTTTGTCACCATTGGCCTTTCAGTGTCTTTGTGAGTGAGAGATGTAAAATGCTTCGTTGAACCACTGAGGTTGAAAGGCGCTATTTAACTGCAGACCATTAACCATCTTAGGACATCGCCTTGTCTGCCCTTGAGTGGTGACTGACATGTTTCAAGAATGCACAATGAGATGAGATGAGGAATATGCTGACCACGTAATCATAAACACAGTCTCCGATTCCTCATGGTTCGTGCATTTGACTGGGTGGTTAGTGAGTTTGTTTGCTTCTGTCAGAAACAAAGAATGCAATCTGTCAGTCTAGGTGGTTGGGTCTGACCTCTGGGGGTTTGGCCAGTGGACTACAAGAAATAGGAAGAAGGGTCTGGACCTCAGATCAAGATTGGCAGGTGAACATTAGGAGGGCACTGCTAGGGGAGAGATTTGACTTCAACCATTGGTGAGGAGTTAAAGGATCATGGGATAGCAGCATGGAGGGAACAGGGAGGGTAGAGGACACCGTGCTACCTCTAATTGGTTTCTCTTTCTGGAACAACCATCACTCCCTTTCTCTTGAAGAGCTGCTGTGCTCAGAGAGCCACAACTGAGAGCCCAGCAAAGCCTATTGGATTTAAAGGGAATCTGTATCTTAAAGGGATGCTGGGCTGCAGAGCAGAGGGGGGCACCACAATCAATAATTCATAAGGCCTTTCCTTATTAGGGCTTCTCCTGACTGGGCTGGTGGTTCTTATGCCCAGCTCTGTGTCGGATGAGAAGCCTTTTGGAAGGCAAAGCTGCACAGGAACTGGCAGCTCTATGTTGGTGCTATAGCTGCCTACTCTGTCATTCCCACCGTGCACTCTCAGCCCATTCAGTCAGTGTTGATCCCTTTGTTACTCATGATTTCTCAAACCCTTCAAATATGAATCCAGGCCTCTTAGCATAACAATGAGAATACATTGAATGCACTTGAATTGTAAAGAGGCGTTTGCATAGCCAGATCAGACGGTTTTAAAAGATGTCTTTATAATGTAAACACGAATGTGGAAGAGAATTTGTTGTTTCATAAAGCCGACGAGTTGTCCGTTGACCAAAGCACCTGACAATAGCAAAAATAAATCCATGAAACTTGTAAAATGACATTATTCCATTCATAAGAAGAAGATTGATTGATTGATTATACATCACTCAAATCCAACATTACATTCAACATTTATATGTACTTTAGAAATCTTGACATATTTTTTCAGTTGAGGAGATTCATGAAGAAAGCTGTAATTTAAGTTGTAAATCATTAAAGTATCTTTGCTGCATGACTGAAACAACAACTGTTCCCTTTTTAAATGTGACTTCAAACTTCAGCTGTTGTTTGAAGAGTTCCTTTTAATAGTATTCTGTGGCATTGTGGAAATATCATGTTAAATTGTCGCAAAAACGTGCAGCCATACTGAACATGAACTTTGCAAAAACATTTCAACATGAAAAACTAGTTTGTCCACCAGTAAACTATATAAGAACCCAGAGACAACCCCCCGCGCTGCTCTATGTTCCTGCCCCAACACATATTTAACGTGACTGACAACAGCAGAGTCAATGGGAGCAAGTGGCCAGGCCTCCTGTCTTGGACTATCTCATTAGGCTGCAGCTGCAGCACTTTAAGTAGATGAATTACTCATCTGCCATGTGGTGAGATCTAATCACAAACACTCAGCTCCACTGGATGCCTTTCCATCATTAACTCCCCAGGTTTTTCCCCACACCTTTTTTTGCTCATCCTCCCTTTCCCATGAACTTACCTAAATTTATTACCCTTAGCCGCACTTAGAGCGCTAACTTGCCGTTACTAAACCCCTAACCTGGTAGGGTTTGAATTCCTTTTTGTTTATTCCTTGCCATTTGTGCATTATTGTATCACCTTGCAGTGATGAATGTGATTCTGAATATATTACGGTTTAAGTCTACAAGGGACGTGGGAGAGGTGATATTCCCTGGCTCTGTGAATTTCACATGTTCACTTAATGCCACTAAAAGTGACTGCTGTGCAGGTAGGAGCCATGATGCGAAACAGATAAACAATGATTACGCTCACCATGATAAATGAAAAGGCATCTCGCCAATGTGAGGAGTTTTACTCACCATAGATCACAATTTGTAAGTGCTGCTTGCTCAGGATGCCAGAGCGGAGTGGAAAGCAGCTCTTATTAATTCAGTCAATAAGACTTTATGCAGTCAAATGCTACATTATAAAACTGGCTGCAAGCAATCAGTTTCAGAATACATATGAGAATTTTTCAGTGAGTTCTACCTTAAAGATGGTAAGACAGGTAAGAGGTGGCCAGGAAGCAACAACATCTTGCTGCTACTGGATGTGTGAATATTGACATTGTGTCTTTCCAGAAACTAAAAGCAAATTATTTTGCTGACCAGTCTTCTTTCCATGTCATTACCTGTTCCACCGCAAATAACTCTGTTGGTACCCAAGTGTAGTTCTTTCAGATTGTTTTCAAATACAGATTTACTTATAGTAAACTTTCATTTTTTCATTTTTTAAAACTTCATTTTATTCTAATTAATGTAACTAAAGAGAAGGAAATATTTAATACCAATAGTGTCTCTGCTTAAAAAAAGTGACAGTACCTAATGTTCTAAATATTAGAACCTTTAGTTAGTCCATTGCAAAAAGTAACAACAACAACAATAATCATCATCATCATCATCACTATGAAGAGGGAATGGGAGTGGATAATGAAATATATAGGCAATATATATATCATACAAAGCCAGGATCACAAAGTATTATTAAGCAGTAGCAAAAAAAAAAAAAAAAGAAAGAAAGAAAAGGACTAGTTAAATGCATGGTTTGGAAAAAAATACAAGAACTTAATGTGGTACATTTCATGGTAGTACCCAATAGCAGATCAAAAAACTGTTTCATAGTCATCCAAATTCCTCTTTTTAATGTCCAGAAATACAGAATACGGCGCTGATTGGCTATTCAGTCACAAAGTACAAATGGTCACATAACATTGTGGTTTTTATCCAAACAAAGGATCTGAATTCATCACTGACTGTTTGTTAAAACCTATTCACCGCTAACCCACACTGTACTGCAATGAGTGTCTTTCCATAATAACTTTGGGTTATATCACGTTATTTGATGACACACACAACCAAAATGTAGACACAGATGCACATAACCAACAATATGCCCTATGAATAAATAAATTAGCAAACAATATCTTGCAGCTCTTGCTGCTGCTGTTGCTTTGAATAGTTTGCACTAAGTTTGAGTAAATTATTATATTTCTCTGTTGAGCTGAAAACTATCCAGAGATGGAAGTTGGAATTACTGCGCTATATAGACGTGTAGATCAGTTGAGGTGACAGTGTTCATGTCTGTGTTTCTCTAAGTGTTTTATGACAAAGGAACAGACATTTATCTGTTGGGTTCATTTTGTTGACAGTGAGATTAAAAGATCAATACCTGTCTCATATTTTTCTCATATAAAACTGTAGAGGCAGCATGGCCAAAGTCAACAAACGACACCAATTAGCAAGCTCACTGGCTGGATTCACTACTAGTTTTATCTTTTATTGTGGTAAGTCCCAACACTTAGCAAGAAATACCCCCAGTACTGTCAAGCAACACTCTGGTTTTAGTCTGGATAGAGGGAACCTTTACATTTTGCTGGCTGTTTTTCCTTTTTCCCTGTTTGTGTCTTTTTCATAAATTAACCTAAGCCAAGGTAACTCCTTGCTAATTATTTAATGTAAATAGATAAGAGCAGTAATGGATTTCTTACATGACTTCTGGACATAAAAAAATGATCAGATTGCTCAAAACTCAGAAAATACTTCTTCAAAAAAACCAGAAAATTAAAAGCCACCCCAGGACAAATAAAAATGAAACAAAGTGTTTTATGTCAGTAACAAAACTACTTGTCAGTGCCACATCCACGTAAGTACCTCATTTTAGCAATTTAGTAGGAGGATATAGATGTCACCGAGTGTGAATCTGGCTTATCTGCTGCTTGTCAGTGAAATGACAATCCAGCTGAGAATCCAACTGAAATTAGAATTTAATTGATTCTCTTTTTCATGCACCTTAAAGATCCACATGGAAGGATGGCGTAAGTTTTGAGGCCGGTTTTGATCAGAGAGAAATCCCCCATCAGTACAGTACTGTTTATTTTGCTCGGCCATGAACAGTCTTTCCCCCAAGAAAAGGAAAGAGGCTGCGGATCCTCTTTGATGTAACTGACAACTCAGATTTGGTAATGAGGTAGAATTTGCCCTTATGGGAACACCACCTGTTTAAATTCACCCATGGCGGGAGGCTGTTGTACCTCTAAATGCCACTATCTGAATTCAAAATATTTAATTGAGTAATTATTAATATTTCACACGGCAGAGGGAGAATCTGACTAAAAGTGCTTCCTTTCTTTAGTTCTGTGACAATGTGAAGTTTTAATTTCTGCGCTTTAAGCTGACATCTTAAAACGATAGATCAAGAACAAATATGTACTTCAAATGGACTCTTTGTACTTTATCTTTTGCTTCTGGGATTTTTTTTGTTTGTTTCTGACAACTACAGTATCATTAGTTGTTTTATTTTAATAACTGTTGGATTGGGGGGGAAATGCTGCATGAAAGGCTTCTTTGTACATTGTGAAGATATTCCAAAATAATCTCAAACAACACAGGAACCATTAGACATTGTTTGCCATGGAAATTAATCAGCTTTTGTTTATCGAAAGAACATCTTAATGTTGTATTCTCTTTGAAATAATGAACTGAAGCAAGATGAAAACAAGTTAATTTCTTCATCCATTCCCCATTTTGCATTGCCCTATTACCCTTGAGTATTAGCAAGTTTTTTGTTCTTGTATTTCCAGAAAACAACAAAACTGCTTTTATTGTCTATAATTATGCTTTTTTGTTGGTTTATATACTCTTGTCTGTGGAATTGTTTACCTATTGTAGAATATGAGTATTCAGTCAACTTAAATGTGTAGCTTACAGCTGGGAAGGGCAGCATGTGTCTGGCATCACTTTAAAAAAAAGCCCCACTTTAACCTTTTAATAGAATGTAATTCAAATACTCTGAGAGAGATGGACTCCTGCACTCCCTCTGGTCTTCAGCCTTAAATTCAACCTTTGATGGAGGACAATGGCCAATCATAAATCCTTTATTACCAGATTAAGTGAGTAATCTAAAGTTATCTTAAGTCCAGATAAAAGTCAGACGTTGTAAATGTGTGACTTTCACCTTGGAGGAGCAGAGTTTGAATTTTGTGTGAAGCCAAAATTCCAAAATTCAGCACTGGTACATTTCTGGCCATGTATACATGCATAAGCCCATGGTACTACTGTCTCAATTAGATGGGGATAACACAGGGTGACTTGAAACAGTGGTCTCCAACCCCCGGGCAAAGGACCAGTACCCATTCGTGAGTCGGTTGGTATCGGGCCGCGAGAGTTGAGGCTCGGTTGTGAAATTTATGGTTTTCAGGGTTTTAATGTGTTTTATGTGTGTTTGTTTGTTTTTTATCATTTTTATCTTTTCCCTGGGTCTTTTCCTGTGTCTGTCCCATGTGTTTCCCGTGTAAAAAAATTTTTTTTTTTTTGGTACCCGTACTGGTTTTATTTTGTTGTATTTATCCGTGATAACGAAAATGCCGGTCCGTGAAAATATTGTTGGACATAAACCGGTCCATGGCACAAAAAAGGTTGGGGGCCGCTGAACTAAAACTTGAAGCTTTCAAACACGTGTCCAGATCAATAAAAACTCTACTTCAACCTAAACAATGATCTTTTACACACCCTATATAAGTTATCTTATGCCCCACCTTATCCAAATTTTGAGTGAAAGCAAAAAAAAAAAAGACAATCACAATATAAGTGCATTTGTGTCACCTCCTCCTCATGCAGATGTGAAGTGGAAACAGAAAAACTACATTCATGATCATTTGTTGAGTCATTTGACTCTATAATAATCTTTTATAAGCAACTCTGATATATCTGTCGAGTGACCAGTTTCTTCTGAAACTTGATAGTTATTTTTATACTATTCCTGTTGTTATTTGTACATAACCACAGGAGTACCACAATGTTAACACTTTTTGTTCATGTAAAAGAAAGTTTGCTAAAAATAGAGCAGACAGGAAGCCTCACATATAAGTTTAGATGCATTTTCTTTTTAGCTTTTAACAGTTTTAACACAAATGTTTATGCATCAAAGCCAATGTAAAGTACAGACAGGCCATATTCCTAAATACATTTTTTAGACATTCCTTTATTCCTGTTGTATCTGAAGTTAAAAGCATGGCTTGTGTGCAAAGGGAGTTAAATCTGCATTTTGATTTGGGCTTTTGCCAAATGAACTGCCATTACATGACTGATGTGAGATATTGCCATTGAACGCTATCCACCAAAATGGAACAATGTCCCTTTCTAAAAAGCTGCTTGGCAAGATCAGTTAAATTGTACGTGCAGTTATATGCCTGTCCATTCACCTTTCATTAACCTTCGATCATTGCTTTATGACAGTAGCTTGTAGCGGGCGGGCTTCACATAAAAAACCCAAAGTGACATCTCGGCAGCACAAAGGTGTTCTGGTTAAATGAAGGCTGACTGCTCATATACACTTAGCGTGTTGTCAGAAAGAGGTTTGTTTTGTTTCTTTTTTCATGTCAGTGCCTTTGGTTTCCTGCATGCTTCATCTCTGCACTGTCACCTGGTTGTTTGGGGGGGGGGGCGTAGCTGATATAAATAGCTGCACTTTCTGTAGCTGTGTGTATTGTTAGTCAGTGTTGCTGTCAGAGCCTGTTTACACCACAAACAGCCTCCTCCTAAGGTCTGCGGTCCTCATACTGTCACATGTGATTGGCCGTCTACTGCTCGATGGCCCATTCTGCCAACATACTGCAGAAGGAAGGAGGAGTTGTGGAGCTCCAGAAGGACCGACAGTAACTGTCATCTGTGGGCCTAACTGTAGGCTTAGTGAATAAGCGAAGGTAAAGATTGATAGATGACATGAACAGAATGTTGTATGGGAGATGGGAGCTGCTGACAGAATATGCTTCACATTGGAGAGGTCCTGAGAGGCTAGCTTGACTTCAACCACATATGACTAAGTGCCCTGAAGGCAGGTAGAGAAAAAGGCCCTGTCATAATCTATTACTGTATCTCAGCTCTTGAGGCAACATTACAGCTACACAGAAAAAAATGCATCTGTGCCTTCTCTATCAGGCTAAGAAGAGAGAGTAGGAAGTATCTGTGTTAGATGGACTAAAATACGAGTTGTACATCTTGTTAAATCTCATGCAAGACACGTTTGCTCGTATCCCCTGAGTAATGTGTGTCGCTCTGTGCTGCCTAAGACATGTTTATCATGAAAATCAATATGAAACCACTTGGAATGAGAGGTGTCAGAGTAGCACTCTGAAACATTTAATAAACCCACGATGCCCATCTGCTAATAGTGGGGGGAAAACGCTTAGTGAGTGAATTTTAAGTCATTAACCAAAACGCTTTTATGATGCACATCTGTTATAGGAAAGCATTTTGTCAGTGCTATCCAGTTTGCTTTTTAAATATGCACCCCAAAATACTGAGAGCTGCGTCGGCTGCACTCAGCTGAGCTTTAGCACAACACAACACCGCTCACAGCAGTTAAGTATTCATATTGCTGCAAGGTGCATGTGTAATCCTGTTCAGCGACGGCATTAGTCACATTTTAATCTTTCTTATATGAATGAGGACGAAAGTGTGTGTTTTTCCTAATCTCCCTTGTTGGCTTCTACTATGACTCCATTTATTGAAAAAAAAAAGTTACAATGGCAATAAAGGTATTTTGGTGCAACATGGTTACACATTGAACAATTTGACTTAGTCTCTGTGTGATTTGTTATGGAACAAATAATTTGACGAATTTAATACAGGCACTATTGACTCCTAAATGTGTGAACAGATAAATGAAGATAAAATTACTAGATGGATACATGTGTCAGACAGCTCTTGGCCTGTTCATTTAAAAATTTGAATTTTTATTCAAATGGTGGGACAAAGAGAATTTTTAAACTTTAATCTGCCTCCTGTCAAGCAAAATAAAGAGCTAGCATCAGCTAGAAATAGCATTTGTGCTGCACAGATTGTCATGAAAAAAATATAGTCAAGTTAAAAAATAAAATGTTATCACATATATATTCAAAGATTCAGTCTTATAAATATTGCGAAAGTCATTTTGATCTAATCAATGTTGACAGTTACCAAAGTCCAAAAGCTGTGAATATATACGTGTACGGACAAACTCTCTTAGATTTTTCCTGGCAGAAGTGAATCTCACCTCCCTGTTCTTGAGTTTAACCAGTGGTTTGCACTTTGTTGAAAACCCTCTGTACTTACATTCATGATGTGGCTTCATTATAGACAATAACATGACTACTTCCTTGAGAGTATTCTCAGTTTGTTTAGATTTAGTGGTGAAGATGCTGTTTTTCCTAACAATGGAAATAATTCTGTGATCACCCACTTTGGTTGTCTTCTGTGACCTATTATGTATTTTGGTGATGCTGAGTTCTTTCACTCTTGTTGAGACTGTACCAGGTGTTCTGTTTCTCAGATTTCTCTGATTTTCAGCCTAATGTACTCTATTGACAAGCAAGCAAGCAAGCAAGCAAGCAAGCAATTTATTTATATAGCGCTTTCAGATCAGCCATGAGCTGAACACAAAGTGCTGTACACTTGACATGCCAAACATGATACATTGAGCATGTTAAAAAAAATGAGAAAAATAGTAATAATAATATAAGATAAGTAATATATATATAAACACATTTAAAACAATAAAATCAGCACATTAGATTAAAACAATAAAATCAGGGTCAGACTGTGTCATAAGCCAAAGAGTAAAAATGAGTTTTAAGACGTGTTTTAAAAGTGCCAGTGCCAGTGAAAAGTCTCTTTAGTACAAAGGCAAGTGGAACACTTGTATTCCACTTCAAATGTTTTATAAAGTTAATTTGTCATGAAATTATGATGGGAAAGACTTCACCTGGTTATGACACTGTTTGTAAATCAATCTGAAAATGGGGACTATGTATAAAGAATTCTGTAATTACAAAAAAGTCAGTGCAGCACTTTTTGAGTAAATTTGTAAAACTGCTTCAATTAAAGCTGAAAGCTTTCACTTCAGTCATATATTAGTTAATTTAAAATCCACTGAGTCGGTGTGCAGTGTGTGTGTCATTGTCCAAAAACTTTAAAAATTTGATAATAATGAAAGAAGCAAAAAGAAAGGAAAGAAAATTTGCTCTTCTAATGAAACTCTTACAGAATCTAAAAGTTACTTTAAATTCAAAATAATCTCTTTAAAACTGTTTAAACTGAAGACAAGAAAATTAATTTCCTTTGGGAAATATTGGGCTTAAAATGTAGACCTTGAATATTAAAGAAAACTTAGAGGGATTTGTACAGGCATGAAAAAGGACCAAAAGAATAAAACAATCCTTCCCCTTCCAAAAAATCAAATATGTTTCGTTTGATTTTACTTGGTAAATATATTAGACAGGCACCAGTCTCATTCAGCCTTGAGTGTGAAATACACACATGGATCAATAAGCTTATCCGACAGACACATTTTTATGAAACTGAATTACAGCTGAGGAGCATTAAAGCACAACTAAAACTTTTTAACAGAGTTTAAAGTGATCAGCGTTTCTGTGATGATGATTATTACACCTTTCTGTATTTCTTTATCCAGATGGGCGAATCTCACTGATCCACAGAGTGGTCATTCAAGTGTCACTCCATGAATAGGAGGCTGATCAAGCAGAGGCTGTTGTCATAGCAACTGCCAAGGGAACACAGGTAAGGGCACAGATGATTGCCTGAACTAAAGAGTGCTTGATGAGAGGTAGCGGCCACTGCACAATCATGGCTCAGTGAGTCAGGCTCCATGTGACAGAGGGAAAAAAAGGTGGTGGTGGTGGGGGGTGGGTGGAGGCACCAATTCCCAAAAGTCTAGAAATCGCTGCTGATTTGTCTGATTGACCAGCCAGATCTGCCCATCTTCACACCTTGTGACAGTTGTGACAAATTTCACAGGATTCTGACACTGTAGGTTTAGTGTGCAGTTCAGGGTGGTTAGTGGAGTTATTGCTTACTTCTGGTAAAAAGATAACTATATAAACACTATAAATACTCCACAACACTATGGTGGTACTCAGTTTAAGGCCATTACATTTTCTTCCTTTCCATTACCTATATTACGTTGTTATTTGTTTTTCTACTCTTGACATTGTACAAGGTGTTCTTTGAGACTTTGTGTGAATCATGAGGATGCCTCATGTAAGATTATGGCTCTAATAGTCCTACAGATGCCCCATTATTGATTCTCACATAGAGCAAATAGTCAGCTTAATGTACCAAGCCAGTGGAGCAAAACTGACATCATCCAGCCGTAACCTCCTTTCCCAGCATGGCACATGGAGATAAATGTTCTTCTAAACAAAGCAGTTTATTGTTGAGCCTTACTCCAAGCTGATGTGTTAATTTTTTGGTAATAAAAAGTATATTATTTGAAATTGATTTTGCACTGCAAATAAAGAAACTTTACGTGTGAACACCAAAATCTGTGAATGTCCACATGCCAAACTACCATGGTATGGTGCTTGTAGCTTTTTGTGCAGGGCTCTGTATGAAGTGTTCTGACCATGCTGTGGTGTCAGGTGTTATCTGGGTGAAAACTGTACAATAGGCACTCAAAGTCACAAGCAGCCTTGTGAGAAAGAAAAGATGTCAGTTGCTGAAATAAAGCGCGACATCTGTGTTTGTCACAAAGGGTGTGAAAGATCTGGAGTGTACACGTAAATTAGGCATTAACGCTTAAATGTCATCTGCTCCACAGTCGAGGTTTCCATGTTAATTCTGTCTTAATCCATAAATATTTTTGTCTATTAACTGTGTCTGTACATTTCTGAGTGCCTTTATTTTCATAAATGTAGTTTGCTGAAAAACATACTTCCAGAAACTATAAATGTGTGTAAGGACTGTCTTGTAAACATGAATTGACAATCCATACAGTAAATTCCCTTTCAGCAGTGGATCAGTATCAGTATTCATAAGTCTCTTATTCTGTTCTTCACCTTGGGAAATAAACATTGCCCTAATGTCCACCTATTTCTGCTAACCAAGTAAATCAGATAATCTAATTATAGTTTCCCATACTGGGAAGTCTTTCCAATAAACTATTGGCAATGCTATCATCCAATTAGTATTTGCATTTAATTACAGATTTTGCATTGCAAATGCCCCAACCTTTCATTTATATGTAAGCAAATAGGACACACTGAATATATTTCATCACCACTTCGATAACGTTTTATAAAGATTAACATTCTATTTTAAGAATCAACAACTACATGCCAAATGCACACAATAAAACACACACATCCCGAATTGCCATGCATATTCATGCCATCCCGCTGGGCATTCATTATTAGGCCTGCTAGAATATATTGTATGTATTTATGCACAGGATATGTACATGCACATTTGTATTTGTATGTGGAAGCGTTATGTGTTTTTGCATGTGCACAGTGCAAATGACGATTTCCAGTGAATCAGTTACATCTAAAAAATGCTCGGGGTCAAAATGCTCTTAAACTTTTTTTAATTTTTTGGATAAAACTTGCCCTTTTTACTGCTTTCAAGTAATATCATTTATAAATAAATAAATAATGACACATTATCTGATTGTTGATGAACCTCTGTTTACTTTCTCATCTCTCATTCTTTTAGGTTTTGGAAATTTGGGTCTCTTTTTATTACACCCCATTTAATAATAATGCCTTACTTTCCTCTGATAAGGAATATGTCCATCTCATCTCTCACACTATACTCAGTACATAACAAACACCAACACTGATTGTTTTAGGCAGCATCAAAATGCCTGTTTCAGCAACCTCGTCGCTTATATCAGCAGAAAATTTGAATTGGACATTTTAAGCATGGGGTAGTATAGTCAAATCCTATATCTAAGACACGTCTTCTCAAAATGTTTTTGCACAATTGATCCTTCTCACTTTACCTTCATTCACTTTAATCTGGACAAAAATACAACACAAGGTTTCTTATTTTGTGCTGAGTATCTTTTATTACTTTAGGTATGCTGACAGCCGCCTGTATCTTGTTATACTCTGCCTGGACATTTTGATAGCTGGATAATAACAACAAATGCTATATTAAAATATATAAATATAATAACATAAATATTAATAGCACAATAATAAAAAATGAGAAATTAAAAAACCTGAAGCTATGAAATTAGTGCTGTCAGGATTAATCTCGTTAAAATGACATTATGAGTATGGCGTTAATGTCATTTTATTGAGATTAATCCTGACAGCACTAATTTTTAGGTACTGGGCAAGCACTGCCTGTCTTGCTTGCCTTTTTCTGTCGTGCACTTTATGAAGCACTGTCTACGCACGTGTAGAATTAAAACAGCTAGCTTCTTTTCAGCTTTGCTGTTACAGCCTATGGCCATAAGAAGTCTGTGTGAGCTGCTATGTTTCTGTCTCTTTACTCCTACGGTGAAGTTGGCCCCCCCACCTTCTTCAAATCCAACAAAAGTGGTATCAAACGTTTGTGGTTCGTTTGTGCTGGTTTGTGCTGCAAAAATTTTCGTTTGTGCTGCTATCATTTTAAAGATATTAATAAAAATTTCTAGAGGTCATCAGAGGTCAACCAGCCCCCCCACATCAATTAAATCAAACAAAATGGGTGTCAATCAACTGTGCTACGTTTGTGCTGGTTTGTGCTGCTAAAATGTTCTTTTGTGTTGCTTCTGTTTTAAAGATATTAATGAAAATGTAAAGGTCAAAAGGTCAACCAGCCCGACCACATTACCCGAATCAAACAAAATTGATGTCAAACGTTTGTGCTACGTTTGTGCTGGTTTGTGCTGCAAAAATGTTCTTTTGTGCCGCTATCATCCATCCATCCATCCATCTTCATCCGCTTTATCTGGGGCCGGGTCGCGGGGGCAGCAGCCTAAGCAGAGAAGTACAGACCTCCCTCTCTCCAGCCACCTCCTCCAGCTTATCCGGGGGAACACCAAGGTGTTCCCAGGTCAGCCGAGAGATGTAATCTCTCCAGCGTGTCCTGGGTCTGCCTTGGGGCCTCCTCCCGGTGGGACATGCCCAGAACACCAACCCCAGAAGGCTACTCTGAGCCCCTCCCGGATGGCCGAACTACTCACCCTATCTCTAAGGGAGAGGCCAGCCACCCTTCAGAGGAAGCTCATTTCCGCCGCTTGTATCCGCGATCTCGTTCTTTCGGTCACTACCCACAGCTCGTGGCCATAGGTGAGGGTAGGGACGTAGATCGACCGGTAAATTGAGAGCTTCACTTTTACACTCAGCTCCCTCTTCACCACGACGGACCGGTGCACCGTCTGCATCACTGCAGCCGTCGCACCAATCCGTCTGTCGATCTCCGGCTCCCTTTTGCCATCACTCACGAACAAGACCCCGAGGTACTTGAACTCCTCCACTTGGGGCAGGAACTCATCCACAACCCGGAGTGGGCACTCCACCCTTTTCCGGCTGAGAACCATGGCCTCAGATTTGGAGGTGCTGATCCTCATTCCCGCTGCTCCACACTCGGCTGCGAACCGTTCCAGAACCACACCATCCGCGAAAAGCAGAGATGAGATTCTGAGGCCACCGAAGTGAAAGCCCTCCACCACTTGGCTGCACCTAGAAATCCTGTCCATAAAAATTATGAACAGAATCGGTGACAAAGGGCAGCCCTGGCGGAGCCCATCACCCACCGGGAACGAGTCCGACTTATTGCCGGCAATGCGAACCAAGCTCTTGCAACGGTTGTATAGGGATCGAATGGCTGCTATCATTTTGTGCTTAATCATCCAGGTAAGTAAATCCCAAAAGTTTGATTCTGTTCATCTGGACATTTTCAGTGGGAGAAACGTTTCGTCACTGATCCCAGTGACTTCTTCAGTCTCAGCTGACTGCAGGTTTTCCCAACCTTATAAACACATGCGAGTGAAGTTGGCCCCCCTACCTTCTTCAAATCAAACAAAATTGATGTCAAACATTTGTGCTGGTTTGTGCTGCAAAATATTTTGTTTGTGCAGGTTTCCCCAATCTTATAAACAGTACATGTACAGTAAGAGAGAGATGTTACATCTGTCTTCACTTGCATCCCAGTCACGAAGCATTGGAGGTAGTTCGTGAGAGATTACAGGATCACCCCAACCTCAGCAACAGGACCGCTCTCAGCACTGATTAGTTGTGTTTGCTTTTGGAACTGTGTCTTAATTCCAACTATTTTGCATAAGGGTCAGTACTACAGGCAGAAACGTAGGTGTGCCATGGGTTCCCCCAGGCCCCTGGTCGTAAGCAGGTACATGTGTGGCCAGAAGGGTCCTCAGAGGCACTGCAAGACTGCTTTTCCACTACAGGCTGCCACACATGACAACGCCACAGACTTTCAGGAATATACTGAAACTGCCATTGCCTACATCCCAAAATGCATTGATGATGTCACAGAGACTATCACCGTCCAGGCCAATCAGAAACCATGGCTCACAGGTGAGGTTTAAATGCTCCTAAGGTTGAGAAATGCAAGCCTTCAGAGCCGGGAATTAGGTGAGCCTAAGAACAGCAAGGGCAAACCTGTCACGTGACGTGAATGTGGAGAAGACCAACAGCGACTCTACTTCCTCTGCAAACTGAGAAGCACAAGAGATCAAACCCCCATTAGGAGCACCTTCTACAGAGGCACAGTTGAGAGTATCCTCACCAGCTGCATCACTGTGTGGTATGACTCCTGCATTGGGTTCTACAGGAAAAAATGACAACGGGTAGTGAGAGCAGCCGAGAGCATTGTGGGGACCTCTCTTGCCTCCCTCCCCAGGAGATCTACTGCACCTGCCTCATCTGGAAGGTCCTCTCCATTACAGGTGACTCCACTCATCCCTTCAGCAGCTTCTTCAGTTTGCTGCCATCAGGAAGGATACTGAAGAGCCTCCGGGCCAGAATACGCAGACTGAGAGACAGCTTCATCCATCGGCTGTCAGGATGCTGACCATCTCTGAATCGAGAAGGGGGGCCCAAGGGTACATCTTTAGCCATCTTACAATGCTGTGATTGTAGCCATTCCACAACTCTCTGTGAATGGTACTCATGGCCATTGATCAGTAGGCTTTGATTAGTTGTCATTGATCAATGGTCATAAGAATTTGCATACTAACAATCATGGAACTAACCCCCCAGCACATTGTTCATTCAGTGGTGCTAGTTTCCTTCACTATGCAAATGTACTGCAGGGGAAACCTGCAGTCAGCTGAGACTGAAGAAGTCACTGGGATCAGTGACGAAACGTTTCTCCCACTGAAAATGTCCAGATGAACAGAATCAAACTTTTGGGATTTACTTACCTGGATGATTAAGCACACATCAAGACGTTATTTTATTAATATTTTTAAAATGATAGCAGCACGCACGAAAATTTTTGCAGCACAAACCAGCACAAACGCTTGATACCACTTTTGTTGGATTTGAAGAAGGGGGGGGGCAACTTCACTCACATCAGACGCGGACCTGGCCCTGGTTTCCAACTTTTTGCGTTACTTTGTATCTGTGTAAGCGTGCTCTGTGAGAGCCGCCACTGGTGTGTATAAACTCAGTGCTCATGCGTGCACAGGCTGAAGCTGAATTGTTTTCTCCTGTTTCTGGGCTAGGAAGCGAGGGATAGTTATTGTCATTTGTTTTTTTTGTTTCTTTCCTAGGTTTTAGTTAGTTTTCTCTGGCGGGACTTAGTTGGTTTTGTTTATTATTTTGGCCTAGGTTCACCCTGGAGCTATGCTTCCTGACATTAAATAAAATCCCTTTTTATTACTCATAACTGGTTTCGGCTGTTTGGTTTGGGAACCAGGGCGGGTACTTGTTTCTCTCTCCTCCAACCTTGTGTGCGTCTCTACATGCCTAGACTAGGGGTATAACAGCTGTCTTATACGCTACGATATACAAGCATCTCTTGGTCCTGGGTTATAGATTTACACTATAACCTATTCATACTGTCAAACTGTGAGTTGCTTCTTACCTCTCTGTAAGCCAAAGCATCAGCAGCGATGGTCCTAATCCACTTGAGACAAAATAAAGATTCAACATTGTAATCATTATATTATAATCACATACAGTTCACTCTGACCAGTTATTTTACACTGCCGGTTTGCGTTGTAAGATGCTAGGTTGTGAATATTTTCAACATCATTTTAAAAAAGCTGTGTTTGGAGACATTAATGTTTGCTCAGTGCGCTGAGTGTTCAAGCGATAAGATATTTTAAAGATAACTTTTACACAAAGTATAAATTTTCTATAAAATGTAAATATATAAGGTTATAATAAAGCCCATCACTCATTTGCATCATATCATTCTCCTTTTTCCTTTCATGGTGTGTAGATTAGTTGTAATGTGTGAGAGAAACAAGAAAACAGAGAACCAAAAGCTTTTCTGTTTACATGCGTGAGAGTAGTATTACATGTCAGAGTATTTGTTATTATCTGTAGGTCCAGTTTAATGAAAGTGGTAGTAATCATGTAGCTATGCCAGAAGCTAATGCTTTCCTGATTGACCTTCTTCTCTCCAGGCAGACCCGGAGGTGTCAGACTTCATCCGCTGCCGTCCTGCCGGAGGGGATATCACCGAGTTTGATAAATTATGAATTCCTGAAGGATCGCCTCCAGTCAGTCAGTAGACGGAAAATAGCTCACAGCTCACATGACGGATGTTACCCTACCCACACACTCTATTTGACCCTAGGAAAGATGGACAGCCTGCCTTGTTGTTATTTTTTCTCTATCTTTTTTTAACAACAGGGTTTACTGTCAGTTCTAACAATTACCACATCTACCCACCAATTGGGTACATTTTCAGGGGACAGATTTAATTCCTTTAACATATGCGTGAATTGATTGTTAGCTTCAGAATCATTAATTAAGGCACGGGACATTTCCTGGCAAGCTGCACATTGATGGAGAGCAGATCATTAGTGGCCCTTTGGGTACTTTTAATATACTCTTCCGACAGTGGGCAATTCAGTAGTGACTTGAGTAGGAGGACTGAACTCGCAAATCAACCTGGTTGACCTGTAATTTGTTGGTGGCTGGATAGCAGCGGCACTAAAAATAAGACAATATTCACTGGTGTTTACCAACTATTGCTTTTACATTAGCTCTGGACTTACAGGAAGAGGAGTATTAGGGCTTATATGTTTAGTAGAATTATATATTTTTTAACAGTCTTACAATTTAAAATTACAGTAGGAACTATACTAAGCAGAAGGCGCATGTTTATTTTATTGTGCTGAACCGTTAAGGCTGGCAAGTAGCACTAAGGGCCACAGTTCAATAACAATGATCAGCAATCCAAAAATCAATTATGTACTTATTTCCCACTTGTAACTACAGACAGTTTGATAGATCTCCTAACTTCAGGGTATTGTGTGTAATTAAAAGGAGTGAAACAGTCGTATAGCGGCTTTGCATTTTAAATAACCTTGACTCCTGTGCAATAAAAGAAATAAAAAACAGCAGAACTGATCTTAACTGATCAACTTTAGCACAGGAATCAAAAGCTTAGTAAGATATCACATGAACCTGAGTGTACAAACCATGCCATAAAAGGCTAGTGACCTTTTCACTATAAACTGTGAATGATGGAGAAAATAACATGTTATAAGAGTGCTATTTTTGGAAAAAAAAAAGTGGCAATAAATCAATAGGTTGCCAATTCTTGGACCATTATCAAACATTTGGTGGTGGCAGCTCCCTTGTGGCCCCAAACCTGAAGAACAGAAAGACCTAAGGTCACAAATCAAATGACACTCTTGATTGCATCTTCAACCAACATTGATTTCCTAGGTTTGTGGATGACCACAATTCAATGTCTTGCCACTGATTAAATGCCAACGGCATGTTTGACAAAGTGCTGGAGGTTATCGCCTGACCGCCATCGGTACCACTGGGAATCCAGTGTTGATGTCTAAGTGGTTAGCTCACTGAGAGGCTTCTTATTAACCAAGCAGACTGTGAGACATGGGGTGCTTCCACCGGTTTTGATACAATTACAATCAGAGGGAAAAATTGGATTTCACACCTACAGGCTTATTTATTTATCAAGAAATATAAGGTTGAAACTAAAGTTTCTCATCCTCCTGATATAGAAAAGAAGTGGGGATCCATCAGTCAGGAATCAAGACAAAGCTTTTATGAACAAATACTCTGTACAAAGGGACAGAGGAACCAATTCTGAGCATAACCACATAAAAGCAATTTATGAAAATACCTCGGGGCAGGACTAACTTCATGAATGCTGTGATATGCCCTCAGTGACTTTTCTAGCTCAAATGATTTCTGGTTCTTGTCCATAGCTTTCAAATTTTCAAAGATGAAGCCAAATGATACCATAACTGTGCTTTTGGTCCTTTCACAGCCTATCTGTCCTTTGAAGCCAAATTAAACACCTATTGAAAATATTATGAAATATTTGAGCTTGGCTGCAGCAGATAACATTATTTGTACCTATTAGCATCAACCTCCCATGACAAGTGCTTCTGATCCCAGAATTTGATTAAAAGTCAGCGTGTCGGCGAAGTTTAACACACCTAGACCTAACTTGTATTAATTAATATGTTGCTATTTAAAACTATTGTCTTTTGAACAAAACACATGGGTTGACCATCCTAAGAACAGAGGAGATTGCACATTTAGAATTTTACAGCAAGGCAAGTGTGCAGTATTATCTGGTAACTTGCTGAACACCCAAATAAAATGTGCAGTAAGGAGTTTTTCCCTTCAAGGAGGATGTAAACGGATGGAGTGCTCTGCTAGAGTGGATTTGGGGGAGCCAGCCGAGGCTAACTAATCAGAGGGTGCTTGGGAGAGCATTAAGACAGACGAGGGGAAATGTGACACCTGGAAATTACACAATGTAATGGAATCAGCCAAGTGGTAAATGTAGCTTTTAAATAGGTTTTGTGTTCTCCATTAACCTGCCAGACACTGATTGGTCCTGACAGCAAGGGAAAGTGACGGTCAGCATGTTGCCCCCTCCCTCCAGTACAGCCTGAACTGCATGTGTGCATGTGCACGGACACACACACAGTCACTGCGGGACACAAAGTTCTTTGTAGTTAGTTGGGTGTCTGAAGCCAAATAAAAGTCTAGCTGGAGTTCAGTACAGGTGATTAGTGCCGTGGTTGTAGTTATACTTAAATGTGCACTTTTGTAGTTATACTTGGAGATGTGCAAGCAGGGTTAGAACAGAGTCCGTTGCATTTAATTAGGATAACTGTAGCTAAAGTTACAAACTGTATGTGAATATATAATAAAATGAATCTGCTCTAAACTTATTCTTTTGTGTTTGTTTTGTAACCAAAGTGCTTACATATTTCTGTCCTGAGGCAAAGGAGTTGTGCTCTTATGAGACCACTTATTTATCGGTATCGCTCAACTCATATTTCCTAGAGGTTTTTTTTTTATTTAATCTCCTGCTGAGAGTGGAGTTTTATTATATTAGTGAAGCTATAAGCTTGATCATATTTCAGAGTTAGAACATGAAGGAATCATATGACGAACATTCTAGCATGAAGTTTTGCAAGGGTTACAATTGCAACTATAATTATTTCAGTGGCTTTCTGATGATAATAACCGGATGGGTAAATAAACAGAAGAACATATAGAAGAGTATCTTAGGACTGGCAAATTTTTATATGATAAACTTTTATATGTTTATGGCTTAGTGCTAAAAAGTCTCATCACGTCTTGAGTAAACCTTACGATATATCTCTTAAAATCTCTGTTTCTTTGCCCACAAATTCCTCCCGATTAATCAAAATTGGCACACAGGTGCATCTTAGTTTCCTGAAGGTTGTTTTAAGGTCATCATATGTCCTCACAACTATCTACCAACATGCTACAGTTATACATAGTTATAGTTATAACTATAACACATTATAATAGCACTGTATTATTTTCTTTTCATGACAATAATGTCTATTTATATGCACAAGCTTTGCATAATACTGCATTATATACAGTATTATGGCATCATCATGTTGGCTATCAGCAAAATAAAGGCACAGACCACACAGCACTGTAGCATGTAGCATGTACTAGTAAATATACATAAAAGTATAGATATTGTGTACATTTGTGTTATGTACTGTATATAAATTTTATTGATTGAGTAAATCCCACAGAGATGTTAGTTATGTACTGAAATCAATTTTGAATGACTGTCTCTTCCACCACAGTTTTTTTCCAAGTTTGCTATGTGAGCTATTAGGATTCACAGAGTAATATAAGCGTTGACACCAAATTATTGTAGGTGCAAAGTAAAATGCCAACAATGTCAGTGCTCCAACTGTTGACCACTTAAACTAATGCCAGCTCACACAGATTACACTTCTTACATTACCAGTAGTGAAAATGTTATTTGATCCCCAAAATACTGGGATTAAATAGCCTTTGCTGTTACTCAAAATGTGGTGTGTTTAGTACAGATATAGATTTTTTAAATGTCAAATATGAACTTTAATTTTAGTTTAACTTTAATATTATGGAGTTTACCCTAAAATTTGACTTCTCAGATGAGAGGGGAAATGTTTTCAAGAAACTTGAAGAAGTCCAGTGGCTTTCTTTCTAAGCTCATTGGATGACGATGACCTAGATGACTGAGAACCCACACAGACATGTTAACATAATCTGTACTCGAGTTTTCATGCCTATATTATGCATGGATGGGTACTGAGTGCTGTTTCCTATGCTTTTGCTCAGAGTTCTTCCATGTTCATCAACATGTGGGAGTATGAACTGGCTCAAGGGGGACCGCTCAGTTCCATGAAGCTCATGAGCCTCAGCATTCACATGAACCCTGCAGTCCTTTCAATGCAAATGAGAAAGGAAAAAGAGAGGAGAGCTTAGCTGGGTATGTTCAGTATCTGCCTCCCTACTTTTGCATTTCAAATGAATAAATGATAAAAGCCCACTTTTTAGTCAGTTGGTGACTATTCCCCCTCCCATTTTACATACAGAGCATCCTCACTCTCTCACCCCTCTACCCAGCCTTCTTCTCATTTCGAGTTTATTGTGACTTTCCTTTGACTGCATGGTTATTCTCCCTCTTATTAATGTGAAGTTGCTTCTGCATAATAACTAAAGCTCATATTAAACGGCTAATTTGTCCAGTTGTTATTCATTATTCTGACAATTAACTGCATTTATTTGAGGGCCCCTGAGGTTTACAACTAGCAATCAAAGAAAGAAAAAATGAAACATTTAAAGTGGATTCTCACTGAAGCCAACAATATGTCTGTTCAGCTGAGCCACTCTATTGTGCATCCCTTGTGAAAGGCCAGGGCCACCCTCTTTACCATTGTTTCCACCTCTGCTCTTTAGCCTTAGCAGCCTGTGGTAAATGCTATAGTTGGTGTATCAAAATAGCGGGTCATTACTGCTTCTGTTTCAGAGAGAGACTGGAGGTCCGTAATGTTAGACAAGTGGGAGGCTATGATTTTGAAATCGTGCCCTACCTCATGGGATGTGGGGGTGGGAAAGATTATGTTAAAGTCAAACACCAATTATCCTACAGTAGGCAAATCTGGATCTCCCCCAGTAAAACTGATTTTGTAGACAATCTGTATATCCTAATACACATATGTAAATTTTGGTAAATATAATGAATCATTTCTCTACATGGATGACATCAAGCAGTATGCAGAAGTGAATGAAACACTGATTAACTAATCCACACTACTAGGATATACAGCAATGAAGCTGGAATGTCATTCGGACTGGAAAAATATTGTCAGATAGTAGAGACAAGGAAGTCAGAACTGAGTGGTTTGCAGTACCAGAAGGCAACTTAAGGATAGCTATACACTACACATTGGGATCACACAGACAAATGGGAACCTTAAAGGGGCAACTAGGAGAGGTGCAACTGCCAAATACCTGCAGAGAGGTAAGGCAAGTCCCGAGGAGTCATCTGAATGGGAAGAACATGATCTGGACAATCAGTAATTACTTGGTCATCAAACATCCTGCTGAGATAATAAGCTAGCCAAAGGAGGAGATAGAAACCCCTGACATCAAGACAAGAAAGCTCCTTAACATACATGGAGGTTTTAACCCCAAATACAGCACCCTGACTGTACGCTAAGCGGTTGGAAGGTGGCCGAGGACTAGTGAGTGTCAGAACCACTATCTGGGATGAAACAACAAAGATTCATGAGTATCAGAAAGATGACCTCAACTCATGTGGTTAATGAATACCCTAAACAGCAGAAACCCAAGAAAGAAGAGGAACAAGAAGAGGAACCACCATGGAAGGACAGGCCCCTTCACAGCATGTAGCACCGGCAGATAAAAGAAGTGATTAATATCGAAAATCCTACCAATAGCTGAGAGACAGCACAGAGGCACTAAGCATGACAACAAAGAAATAAGCTCTAAGCACAAGATCAATAGAGGGTGGGGTCTACCACACCAGGCAAGACCATCATTACAGAGCTTCCACCACCTTTTAAGGATGACTGTAGATATTCACTGTCAAGTGTTAAAATTACACGAAAGTCCAGCATCGTTAAAACAAAATATAACGGGGGGGGGGGCACAAGACTTTTGCACAGTACTGTACTTCATATTCTGCCTGAAGAAAAGTATAATAAACCAAAACTGTACAGCGAATAGAAGAAGCAGTGACAAACCTGACATTTATTTTTAGCTAAAAAGTTAAGCTGTGGCTGCTTGAAGGTGACACTGAAAAGAAGCTGCAACACAGTGAAATCTAGATGATACTTTATTTACAGACTATTTATCCCAAGAGACTCCCTGAAGAGTTGCAACATGACATTCATCTCCAAATCACTCTCTGTACTCTCAGCTCAAGATGGAGAAAACATTATTTTTTATGATTTTATATATTTTTAGTGAAATACAAATATAATATGTATATAATAATATGTATATTAGTGTGCAGATACCCCGCTGTGGACTGCCAGCATCAAAAGACTCAGTAAAATATTTAAAATATGAAAATAAATACATTTTGCGTAGCAAAAATGCAATTCATGAACTTTGAAAGTGCACTCTAAAACGCTCATAAAACCTAAGGAATTAAGCTTTTTTTCATTTTTGATGTCAACACCAGAATGAACGGAGCAAGAATTACAAATTACTTGTAACACACGGTGATGAAATTAAACTTTTTTTCTTTCTCCCCCCTGACAGAATACATTTTAGTTTGCCTGTTGACGGGTTTGCAAGCTGGAGAAAGAGGAACAAATTCATTCATTATTAATACAACTTTTATTTCCACACTTTCTCATCTAATTATCTTCTTTTTGATACAGCAGAAAACATTTGCATCCATATATTAATATTTCAGAATTTGCAGAATTCAGATATGTATAGTTTCACAGTTGCAGTCTTGTTAAACAGCAATGTATTTTTCTTTCCCACAAGTGTTCACAGATGTATTTGCTGACTATAAATGAGGCTGTAGTCTTGATTTAAATATACCCATTATACACGTGCAGTACTGTGCAAACACCTTGGACTGCCACTCATTTCTTTATATATTTATATTTATATTGTTTATATCTTTAACCATTTACAGATATTTTTTTTATTTCTTTGTGTGTTAAGAAACTTAACATTAACCTAAAAATCACTAAAGCATAAAAAAGACACCTAAATCATGGGATGATCCAGGATTGTGTCCACATATAACAGACAACCAAGCAGAGAAGCCTTTCTAAACTGTATTTTTAGGCACTTTGCAACTAGCAGTCTGTCACAAAAGCATACAATTTGTTGTTTTGTTGTTTTTGATTAGTTAAATCTACAAAAAAAAGCAAACCATGACACAGTTTGGCATTTCTTCAGACACATTTCTGAAGAGCTATGAGCTGAAAACCTGGTATATCTTGGTATGGCATTTTGTATGTTCTAAAAAAAACTGAGGAAACTGGAGAAGTGAAGGACAAAATATGAAGTGGCAGGACTAAAAAGCTATCTACAGTCATGTCCTTAAGAAATAGAAATAAATGTAATAAAGACCTGAAACAGGATCTGAAAGATGCACCTGGTGCTTCAGTTGATCCATCGTTCTCCAAAGCCTCATCTGAAATGGCCATAATGAAAGGACGGCAATGAAGAAGGGAAACCGGGAAAAGTAGCTGCGGTATGCCAAATTACACAAGGAAAAGTTATGACAACAGGTCTTATGGAGTGATGAATGCAAACTTTAAATCTTTGGATCAAATTGTCATCACCCGGCATTGAGGAGGTCAGGGAAGAAGTACAACAGTGAGTGCGTACAGTCACGTGTAAAACACAGAAGAAAACGATTCCTAAAGATTACTTAATGAAAGTACAAGAAATCATTTCTAAGAGAGTTTGAGCTGTGTTTAAGATTTATTAGGAAACTCTGGTTTTGTGCTATATGCTGTATGCGCTACGTGCTGATGAATGTTTCAGAAAATTTCTACACATATTTAACATTTTCATAGCAAAATTTGAAGAAATTAGAGACTTGAGGCATTTTTAAGGCACAGTACTGTAATTCGCTGGTAATAAACAGTAAATTTATACTGAGTAGAATATTCTGAAGTAGAAAATACCAACAGCAGGACATCAGTCAAGGGAATTTTGCTTTGCAGTAAAATGTTTTTCTGCATCTTTTAGCATTTTCACCAACTTGAGTTTTTAAAGTATATGGCAACAGCAATTTTTTACAAAAAAAACCCCCCAAACCCCCCAAAGGTTTCTCAAAAGCAAAACTCTGAACTAATTTTAAGAGTGCCAAATTGTAGCTGCTTGTCTTTTCTGCCCTCACAATATTATGTGAGTAGAAATTCTATTGGAGTCAACATTTACCACATTTAATCTTTAATGAGACTCCTAATTTTATCACATTTTCCTTTTCGAAGCATCAGTCAGAATTGTCCACGCTTGGTGAAAATTCTGAAGCCATGATGCGAGTCTAGTCTTATCAGAGAAGACAGATGGGATTGTCGATAGTTGACAGACATGCTGATAACGGATTTTGGTCTTATCTCCAATCACTTCATAGGGTGGAAAGCCTGACAGGCTGCATCTTCAAAGCGACAAAAGGCCAGAAACACACCATGCTCTGACAGATGGAGGGACCGCTTTTAATAACCTCAGTGCCACCATGGCCCAGCAACGATGCCAGAAGCAGGGGAGCCAGTGAGGGACACCATACTGTTGCACCTTCCTCACTGTCACATCTGTAAGATAGGATCTGTCCTAGCATTACAAAAATTGCAATACAGTAGAAGGGCCACTTGTGGTCAAAGTGAAATTTGCTCTTTCAGTTTGCTTTGAAATGTTAATGTTTCCTTTACATGTGGTCACCTTTAAATGTAGCGCCCAGATGTCTGGTCACAAGTTTGCGTCCCTTTGAGGTTTCTTAATTTGAACACAATTAATGCAGCGTCCCTCAAGACTATGCAATGCTGCTGATTTAATATCCTTCGATGTTTTTTGCTCAGTTGTTTAACAGCAACTCTGATGGTGCCTTGAAGTTCTTGCAGATCATATCAGGTCAAAGGCATTTAAATAGAAACGCTCAGTTCATGTGACGCTTCCATAGCTGGACTGACATCTCGCAAGCTTCAGCAAAGCTGCTTTAACTGTCTCAGTGACAGTTATGCTAAGAGTCACCACTGAAAGCAGAGCGTTAATGTTAACTGATCTTGTCTTTGAACAGTGCACTGAATTCTAATGTCAACAGTCATGCTCATTTTTCATTAGCATTATGAATCACTGCCTCAGCTCATCATTCTGTTGCTGTAATGACTCACTGCTGTGTAGGTTTGTCGTAACATAACCAATAATTCCCTCAACAACTCCTCAAAGACATAAGGGTTTTGAATCGCCAGAGATAATGTTTGAAGCAAAAAGCCTCACATAATGAGACACTTGTGATCCTTTAAGCATCATATTGCAGTGAAGGGAGTAAAAGGGACAGCTCCCTAGAGAATCTTGTCTATTGACTAGCCTAGCCGCTGATAAATAATCTATAATCCAAAAGTGCAATTTGATGTAAATGATACAAGTCTCTTAATGTCTAACAGGAGCACATTTTAAAAGTGTCCAAAGAGCACAGCTACTGAAAGAGTTTATTGGTTATTTCCAGCCTACGACCTCCACAATAATTTGAGAGCTATACTAAAAGCGTAAGATGGTGAAAGCAAATATTTTAGAGTGTTTGTTTTGACCAAAGCATTTATAAGGGGGGTAAAAGCTATTCAAGCACTGACTGACAATGGTGACCAACCTATTCTCACTCATGAGTAAATACAGGAGCATTCACACACTGGTAATTGTTTGTTTATGTATTTATGTTTTATAAGACACATTCATTTAAAATGTGTTATATACAATATACATAAATTATTAGATTAGGTGGAGCTAAGTGGGCACCAAAGCTTAAGCTGTCCTTAGAGTTTTAAAAGCCAGACAGATGTGCAAAATGAAATAACTAAAATATAGGTGAAATTTTATTTGAGAAATTAGCTGTAGCATTTTCTTAATTTCTCTCTCGTACTAGGTTCTGCTTTCCCACTGCTGTCTGAGTATCCAGCAGTGGGGGGAATGACAGATTTGTTTTATCTGTTGTTTTGACTGAGTCACCTCTACCTAAAAACATAGCATACAACTGTAGTACAACCTACCCCCCAAAATAAAAGCAGACTGTTGATGAGCAGCAGGGAACCTCAGGCTCAAACTATGCACATCTGTCAGGCAGGTTTTCAGCAAAAGTATGCTGCATTATTAATGACGTGCCGCTTGGAGGCTAAGCCTAGGGATGACATCTGTCAAAGAGTAGCACATCTCTTTCGAGGTTGGGGTACTTCAGTCCAGACTGACGTGCAGGGAGGAGCACGTGTGTGTGTGTGTGTGTGTGTGTGTGCATGCCCGTCTGACTGTGTGTGCTTGAGTATGTGTTAAGGGATCTTCTGAGTTGACCTTCACGTTCCTCAAGCTTTATTCATCACCCACTTTTCCGACTAATTTCTTACATTGCTTTCCCTTTTTTACTATGCAATTTTATGCTGCTTTGTCTGACAACACACTTGAGGCTATTTTAGAACTCATTAGTTTAATTGGCAATAAACTGCAATTATTTTTGCAGCTGCAAACTGTATTTCTAGGCTACCACACACACTGCTGGACTAGCAAATGAAAAGAATGCCAGTTCCAGCTTCTCAGATTTCTCCCCCTACATCCTGCGTGGCGTGATAATAATTACTGCTCAGAGGGAAGGTAAGTTCATCTAGAAATTTCCCTTCCACCAAATGAGCTGATTTCTTCTCTGCTGTTTTAATAATAATAATACATTTGCAGGCTTGTCTGTGGCTCAATAAAAAAAATAGATGAATAAATAATAAGCTCAATTGAAGGCACTTGGTCGACGTTCGTGCTCCGGGTTTTCCTCCCTTACATGAAAACTTTACTATTCCCTGCTCACATTAATTATTAATACATTTAGGAATGCAAGTATACGCTTGGAAACCTTACTAATGTGAGGGGATTTTACACACCAATGCCTTGCAGTAGTTACACTGAAAACAGGCATTTTTGTTAGAATTGTGGTGTTTGTCCACTATATCTTATCACTACATTCACTTGAAAATTCAGAGTCAAAAGGGGGAAGCTTTAGATAATACACGTAATGTAGTATGATGCATGATAATATCTAATGTAGCAGAGGTGCTGTACTTGCAATTGATTCCTATAGTAACTTAAAAAAAGAAATAACTGCACAGTACTTTTCCATGAGAAAACCTGAAAATTGTTAAAAATCCATGCAATGAAAAATGAAGGTGGAAAGAGGCAATCATGTTAGTGGGAAAGGTGGACTAACTAAAAAAAAATCAAAATTCATTTGAGACCAGTTAATAGACTCCTACCCAACTGTATAATGTATCACAAAAAGGTACAAGGTCTACTTCATGACTGGTATGTCAGAGGTTGTGCAATTTACCTCTGTGAATGAACGTGTACTGCAGAGGGAGGAATGTGTTCCATATATGTCTGTGTGTATTTCCCTGCATTTGTTTTTTTTATGTGTGCATGTGTGCATGTGTGAGTATATCTTTCAGGCAATGAGACCTTGGACAGGAGAGTAATTGATTCAGAGAATCTTCAAATCAATTCTTGGACAGCTGGGGCCGAGGAGATTAGAAGTGAAGCACGGGCAGCCTGGAGTGCAGTCAGACAGGCCCCAGAGCAAACAGTAATCTCAGGATTATAGACCTGGGGGAGATGTACCTGTTTTCTCTCATTTCGTTCCCTCTTGCTCTCCCAGCAGTGACAGTCTATATTCACTGCTAACCACTTTTCCCCAAAATGCTGTACTCCCTCTTCCATTTGTAGAGCTTCACAATGAAAAGGTGACTAAAAGCTTCTGCTGACATCGAGGTACAATCTTAGCGAGAGGGTATGAATGTAAGGAAATTGGTGGAGGATGTGGGCTGACTGATATATGCCGTCAGATGACTTTTGACCTTTTCATTCTCTGCATTTCTTTTAAATAAACGTCAGAGGCAGCCAAGTCAGAGGCAAGAAGAGATTATCTGGGCATGCAGCTCAAAGGAAGCACTTAACCTAATGAAGTAAATAAGGTAGAGTGTTCAAAGGTCATTTGTATAATTGTTTTGGTTGGACATATTGCAGCAGAATGATCCAGACCTTTGTCCCATGGCTGGAATGTATCTTGTTGGCCTTTCCAGCTGATTGGATTAATTCACAGGAGTAAATGTGTCAGCTTAATAGTGGAAAAAATGGGTACTTTTATACAGAAATCAAGTATAGGCAGGGGCGCAGTCACAAAAGCATCCGATGCAATGTTTTCTATCTGCCATGTTTCAGTTTATCTTCTTTTTTTAACCATGAACTGAAGCCCAAATTAAGTATGACTCAAAGACCCACTGAATGGATCTTTAAATTCACAAACTATATCTTGGTATGACTGGAAAGAACACCCAAATTCATTACATCACCTGCTGTATTTTCCACAATTTTCATAGTTTCTCAAATGAACAAGGCTGCAGCCGTTCACAATGCAAGCTTAATGCTCACTCAACAATCACTAACTTGAAGTACTCGCTTACTGAAAAGAAAACAGTCATGCTTTTTCTTGTTACTATTTAGAGAACCAACACAATAAGACATATTTAAGACTTTAGATATTAAAGTTTTGCCTCATATAGCACAACAAATGAGAACTAAATATACTATGACAATGACTCACAGTGTATTTTACCCCTGACTTTTCTAATAGGCTGTAGGATAACTGTTTACTTCCACAGCATAGCAGCAGCTCTGGAATAAAGAGATAACATATTTGCAATGAATAACAAGAGACTGCCAACAGTACAATTGAGCTGACACTACCAAACGCACAGTAACCATGACGCTGTATCTTCGCCTGGGAGAAATGAATCACACTTAGTCTGTTTATCAAACTACCTCATGTTACCCATGCATTTGGCATTGCAACACTAAAAATGACTAGTTCCACTTGTTGGACATGAAATCTCTCAGAAAGCCTTTGGAAACTTACCTCTAGGTTCTGAGTGAGCAGAAGCTGCTTGGATTGCTGGTGTTTAATGCCAAACAACATTTGCTTGTTTCAGCTTCTCAGTTGTTTGCATACTTCTCTTTCTGTTTTATACTATTACAAAATATGCATTTTTGTTTTTGTGACTGGAGCTGTCACAGTTGAAATGATAATCCATCGTATAATCATTAGTCGCAGCCCTAAACTATGCGCATCAAACACTCTTTTCTTTGAGGAAATGATCTGACCTGCAGCTCTTATTCTCACAGTAGCTTCTCAAAAAAAAGAAAAATTGAGCATGTTTTGTTTGAAGAGATGATAAGAGGAAAAATAGCTGGTGGATGAATATCTCAGTCAGCATATTCCTGCTGGAGGGAGCTCAAATGTGGTCCTGTAACGGGATGAGACTGCTGTCAGCTGTGTGGTCACATTGATGAGAATGGTGGCTCCCTCAATTCTCCATCAAGGGCTTGACAGGCTCTTAAGGTGATTACTGGCAGATTAGCATTACAGTAATCACAAGATGATTCCTGACATGGAAGTGATTGTTTCTCCACAGTTCATGACCTTGGCAGAAGCATTCTTCCTGGCAACTGAGTGAGATGAGGCCGGGCCGATGAGAAAACCTCTGACTGTGTTCAGCGTGCAAAGGAAATTCAAGATGCATCAACGCACTGTCATATTGCATTTTGCAGCCTGTCGCTTAGTGTAGAAGCTTGTGAATTACAGATCCTAGCTAATTTGCTCTTATAATCTTTATTAGCAGGGTGCATATCTTTAAAAGTAATTTCTGATTTTTCACCTAAGACATTTTACATTTCTCTGTGATGCGAATGCAAGTCTCAAAGGCAAAATGGCAGAAAAATCCTGAGATTTAGAGCAGCCTGAACACCGAGGAAAGAAGGCCCATAACTGATTACTTACTTAGATCTTTCATACTGAACTTATGCATAGACTTCATTTAAAAAAGACAAAGAGTGTGCACCCTGTTATTTACACTAGGAGGCTTTACTTAAGAACAACAGCGAAAATCTTGATGAAGTGACATCTGCTAGTACTTATTTTCAGTGAGAAACAGGCAGGCTAAGTTGCAGTGAAGCAGCCATATCCTAGTGTGCATGAATGGATTACACCACACACACACACACACACACACACACACACACACTATATATATATATATATATATATATATATATATATATATATATATATATATATATATATATATTAAAGTATATATATAAATATATACCTTTGAGGTAGTATCATTGAAATTTCCTTATTTATCCAAAAATTCTATTTTGGCAGTCCTGGACTACCTACAGCTTCACTGTACATATTAAAATTTACAAGGACATAAACCAGAAGGTTTGAAGGCCAGTCAGAGGCTATAGTATCTGGCAAAGAGCCAGCTAGCTGCTCTCTCTTCCACAAGGGAAAAGAAATGTTTTATGTATTTCTTTCCCAGCCCACATCACTGCAGATGCATCAGTGCAAGCTAAATCTTTATCAGTCACTGTCACGGTCCTGAGTCTGTGGACTCAGTGTTTTTCTGTTTGTATTAGTTATCTTTGTTTTCATGATGTGTTTTGATTCTCTTGGGTTTGATTTCTGTCACTGTATCCCCTAGTTTAGTCCACGTCTGTTCAGTTTCCTGTTTTACTTTGAAAGTCTGTGTACTATGTCAATGTGTTGAGTTTTGCCTCCCCTTGTCTTGTCATGTCTGATGAGTCCCAGCTGTGCTCTCCTCCTGTTTCACATTCCCTAATCACCTCAGTATGTATTTAAGCCCTGTGTTTTTCCCTGCCAGTTGTTGCGTCCTCCACGTTTGTTGTGTGTGTATCCATGGTCGTCTTCCTTCAGCATCTCCTGTCTAGTTAGTTTAGTTGTTTATGCATCGTCCAAAGGTGACTCTCCAGCAAATAAAGCCGTCGTTTAAGTTAATGTTTTGTCTCCGAGTCCTGCACGTGGGTCCAGCCACTGACAGCCACACAACTCATCGTGACAGAAGGACGCAACCATAACATGGACCCAGCGGACTCAGCTCACCTCGAGAGAGAGGTGGACCTTGCTCGCATCTTCGGACTGATGACTCGCATTAGCCACGCCTCAGATTTGCAGACGTTCTCAGTCGGGCTGAATGCAATACAAACCATATTTGACAGAAATCCTCAACTGCGCAAGCTGTCTATTGCCTCAGAGTTCAGCCGTTCGCTGACCCAGGCTAAGGAGGCAGTCAAAGCCCGGGAGCTGGCCCAATTCACCCTCATCTCCTCATCCACACCGCCTCAGTCACAGCGAGCAAGCCTTCTCATGCCGCCGCAGCGGGCGGAGCATTCTAAAGCCCCTCTGCAGCAGCTGAAGTCGCAGCATCGGACTCCTTCCTCCCTCACGTCTGGTTCCGACCACCCCTCACCTGCCTCATGCCTGGCAGGAATGTGGTCGGAGGATGAGGGACCAGTCACTGTTGCTCCGACACTCTCCGTTTTTTCTGTTGCTCCGGTTTCTAAGAGAAAGCGGCGTTCTCGTCGTCGCAGTCCCTCACCGCAACCCGAGTCCAGTTCTGAACTGCTGGACGTGGTGAGTGAACAGAACAGTTGTCACCCGGCTTCTTCCACGCTGGGAATTTCCCGCTCTGAGCCGGCGAATTCGAAGTCGGTTAACTTTTTGACTGTTAACTCAGGGCCTGCAAAGACAGAAACTGATGATCCCAAGGTGGCTGACTCTGAGGCTGTCTTTCGGGACTCTGAGCATTCTAATCTTCCCTCTTTTGTGTCTTCAAAGTTTGAGAATATTCAGGAATCAGATGACCTTATTTCAGAGTCAAAAGAGGTTTTTTGTCCTGTAACTGAGAGTGGTGTTTCTGGGTTTCATTCTGAAAAGACTGGGGTTTCTGTTTTCGCTTCTCAGGCAGGTTATGTTGATTCCGAGCCATCTGTTTTTGGATCAGTTAATAGTGAGTTTCCAGATGTAGATTATATATGTGAATCTGTTATGAAATTTTCTGACTTGGACAATCATGATCTCACTCGGGACATTAAAGATGCAGCTCAAAAGACTATTTCTCTTACCACTAAACTAAACAGGGACAGTTCAATTTCCCAGCCACATTCCATCTATGCTGTGCAGGCTAGACCTCATGAGGCTGTTGTTGGTGTTGCTTCACCCATGGTTTACGCGGCTCACCAGCCAGTTCATTCTGAGGCTTCCTATGATAAACCTCATGTTTCCATAACCTCCCCCGAGTTAAATTTCACAAGCCTAGAGTCTGCTTATTCAAAGACTGTTTGTGTTGCTCATTGTGAACTCTTCCAGACTATACGTCCTGTGACTGTCCAGGTTAAGACCAACCAGGTGTCATCTGCTGTTACCAAGCTGGCAAAAATACTTGGTTTGAACACTGCAGAAGTGGTTGCTCAAGTTAAAGTTTCGGATCCACGATCATGTTTGTATGACTCTGTGCGCCGTGCTTTTCAGCCAGTAGCCCTGGACACTGTGTGTGCAACTTCCCACGCTGCGTTTTGTAAGACTGTTTTATGTTGCTTCACACCCAGTTTCTTCAGATACCGCTTGTATAATTCCTCCAGCACCTGTGACTGCCCCTGAACTCGTTTTTTCTAAGACTGCTAACGTCAACCTGGACAACTTAAGAATAGCGGTTTTACCAAGGTCAGCCTGCCGTAAGTCTCGGTTTTCTAGAACCATGTCTGGTGCCATAAACCTGGTTTTCCCAGTGACTGTTACAGTTCCTCTGCTCTGCTCTCCGCGTCCGGTTCCAGTTCCCAGGCAGACTATGGCTCCGTTCATCCCTGCACCTGTATCTGCTCCACGGGCGGGGATGGTGGGCGCCCGGTCATTGCCTGTGCCTGTTCTGGTTCCCTGGGTGGGGGCAACTGAGACCCCGCTGACTCCTGCACCCGTTTCAGCTCCTCGGGTGGGAGCAGCGGCGGTCCAGCTAGCTGCTGCACCCACACCGGCCCCCAGGGGTACGGCTGCCAGAACACAGCTCTTCCCTGGCCCTGTATCTGTTCTTCAGGTGGCGGTGGCTGAGGTTCGACCAGGCCCAGTACCCGTCCCTGTTCCCCGGAGAGGAGTTGCTGAGAGTCTGTTACCCGCTCTGTTGCATGTTCAACAACCATCACTACACCCAGCACGACCTTCATTGCGACCACCACTACAACTTCTGTTTCAGTCGACCGTCCAGTCTCACGTCATGTTAGCTGGGGGTTCAGGTGAACCCAACCAGCGTCCTGCCTCGTCTGCTGGGGGTTTAGGAGAACCCAGCCAGCCTCAAGTGTCGGCTGCTGGAGGGCCCGAGGAGCCCGTCCGGCCTCATGCCACGGCTGCTGGAGGGCCCGAGGAGCCCGTCCGGCCTCATGCCACGGCTGCTGGAGGGCCCGAGGAGCCCGTCCGGCCTCATGCCACGTCTGCTGGAGGGTCCGAGGAGCCCACCCAGCCCCACGCCTCGTTAGCTGAGGGTCCTGGAGGACCCAGCCAGCACATCTACACATCACCTCCTGCAGCCGTCCCGCTGCCGTCAGGTTCCGCAGCCGTCCGGCCTCCGCATCCTCATCTTCGCCTGGTCCGGCCTCCGCATCCTCATCTTCGCCTGGTCCGGCCTCCGCATCCTCATCTTCGCCTGGTCCGGCCTCCGCATCCTCATCTTCGCCTGGTCCGGCCTCCGCATCCTCATCTTCGCCTGGTCCGGCCTTCGCCTGGTCCGGCCTTCGCCTGGTCCGGCCTTCGCCTGGTCCGGCCTTCGCCTGGTCCTGCCTCGTCTGGTCCTGCCTCGTCTGGTCCTGTGGTTGCCACGCCGCCGTCGGTACCAGCTCGACCTGTTCCGCCTCGCCTCTGCCAGCCGTTTTCCAGGCCGCTAAGTTGGCATCATGGCCTTCGGGGACGGCCTCCGGAAGGAGTTCGTCGCCACCGCTGGCATCGCGGCCGCCCTCCGGACCTGCTCAGTGGCCACCACTGCCTTCCGAGTGGTCTGCCTCCAGAACTGTTTGCCCGTCGCCGCCGTTGCTGTGTGCATGGTCGGCCCCCTGAACTGTTTCGGCTCTTGTGTTGTCGACTCCCGGACTTTGCTATGGACTCGTGGATAGTCTTGTTTTGTGTTGACCTGTTTTTGGTTTGTTCTGGTCTCTTGTGCTCCTTGTTTTTTGTTTGGTCTCTGTCCCTCCTTCCTGGGCCCCCTCCGCCCACCCTGGCCTGGTGCTTTGTGCCTTTTTTGTTTGGGGCTGTCGGGAGCCAGCCCTTTGAGGGGGGGTACTGTCACGGTCCTGAGTCTGTGGACTCAGTGTTTTTCTGTTTGTATTAGTTATCTTTGTTTTCATGATGTGTTTTGATTCTCTTGGGTTTGATTTCTGTCACTGTATCCCCTAGTTTAGTCCACGTCTGTTCAGTTTCCTGTTTTACTTTGAAAGTCTGTGTACTATGTCAATGTGTTGAGTTTTGCCTCCCCTTGTCTTGTCATGTCTGATGAGTCCCAGCTGTGCTCTCCTCCTGTTTCACATTCCCTAATCACCTCAGTATGTATTTAAGCCCTGTGTTTTTCCCTGCCAGTTGTTGCGTCCTCCACGTTTGTTGTGTGTGTATCCATGGTCGTCTTCCTTCAGCATCTCCTGTCTAGTTAGTTTAGTTGTTGTTTATGCATCGTCCAAAGGTGACTCTCCAGCAAATAAAGCCGTCGTTTAAGTTAATGTTTTGTCTCCGAGTCCTGCACGTGGGTCCAGCCACTGACAGCCACACAACTCATCGTGACAGTCACCTTATATGCTGATGTGACCCAATGCTTGCAAGTGAATTTGTCACGGTCCTGGGTCTCCTGACCCAGCGTTTTTAGTTCTTTGTGATTTTTGTATTATTGTACTTGTGTGTGATTTATTCTATGGCTTCTAGTTTTGATCCCTTGCCCTTCATGTCTCTCTGTGTCCCCTCTGTTCTGTGTAATTGTGTGTCTTTGCATGTTTGAGTTTCTTGTTTTCTGTCACTCTGCATTGTGCATTATGTTCTCATGGTTGGTTTTTTGTTACTCTCTCTAGTCTAGTCTCTTGTGTTCCCAGCTGAGTATTTCCCTGTGTATTTTGGTTCTTAGACCTCTGCCTTATGGTTTATGTCTCTGTATTTCTTAGTTGCTGTCTCCACTGTGTCAAGTTCGCGTCTCTGTGTGATACTTCCTGTTTTACTTTGATGGTCCGTGTCTCATGTGAATGCGTCCTGCTTTGCTTGTCTCGTCAGTCCTGATTTCTCCCAGCTGTGCCCTCCTTCTGTGTCTCATTCCCCTCGTTACTTCCCAGTGTATTTAAACCCTGTGTTTCTCTGAGTCAGTGTCGCGTCGTCCCTCATGCTGTGTGTGGAGCTCCCTGTGAGTTCTTAGTTTATGGTTTCCCAGTTTAGTCTAGTTTTGTATGTTTGTTCTACCAGCAAATAAAGCTGTGTTTTGAGTTCACCTCCCCGAGTCTGTGAGTCCTGCATTTTGGGTCCAACTCCTGCCTGCCGCACAGCGATTCATGACAGAATTGACAAGTTAGTGAATGTTGCTAATGGAAAATAGTCTGGATTAAATGAAATTGTGCCTGGATTAAATAAACATTAACTTTGTTTTAGACTACTGTGGTAAAGAGACTTCATCTTATCCAGCTTTTGTTTGGTTACTCTTCTCTTCATCACCATGTAACACACTGAGCGAGCAACTGAAGACAGTAAAAAGTAATGTAAAAAGTTTGCAATGCTCACTATTGTTTGAGCTTCTGTTAACCTCCCTGGTGTGTTCCTAGACAGTTTGGGATATTTGCTTTCCTTGTGAACTTTACATTGTGGATGTTTACTAGCCAAAGCAAAGGCTTACTTTTGTTTATTTTTCCTGGCTCCTGCCTGCCTCACAGGATTTCTGTTAAATTCATCTAAACAAGGACATGCATGTGTGCCTAAATATTTTATCAAAACGACAGGGTAAACGTAACAGCATCATCACTTGCTATTTTCCTTGACAAAATAGAAATGATGAACTATACTCTAAAGACAGCCACGTAGTCTTCAATTAGCATTCACCACTGATGTGCAGGCAAGCAAGGATACAATCTTAGAGACTTGAAGGTCTTTTCCTTGGAATTTTCCAGACTTCATATGTAGAACAGGAAAGGAGAAAGGCAACATGAGCTTGTGAGTCGGCATTGGTGGTAATGCACCACTCTGTGTGCAGTGATCCAAAACAGGGAAGGGATTAGATCAGGAAGTGAAAGTATAAGTGCTCCTTGCAAAGCTTTACAATGAAAGCCTGAGGTTTGACAGAGCTGCGCAATTTTTATACTTGTCAGAGTTTGTACCAGATGCATGACATGTAAATTGAACTGGCAACAAAACACAGCCAGTAGGCAAAGAAGGCAACTGAGGTCTGAAGTTATCCTAAAATATCTAGTAGTATTACAGAGAATAGATTTGGAATGAGAGCGCCTCTGTGGCTGCCCAAGGAGCTCTATTAATCTCCACAAAAAATGTTGGGGAGGGTTGAAATTCCAGCCTCACTTGTATAACATTGCCAGTGGCAGTCAAAAAATCAATAAGTCCAAAATAAGACCGCTGTTCCACAAAAACCTCCATGATTACTCCCACGTCACCAATAACTTCTGCAAACACTGTCCTTAGACACCCTGCCTTTGATAATATGATATAAATTCCAAAATGGGCCACAACTGAACATGCAGTATTTTTAGAGACAAGTCCTCTCTTCAAAACATTGTTTTCATCATCAACAAGTTTCCTGTGGAATTTCTTGAAATATGCTGTAATACAAGCAGAATATAAGTATTACACATCCAGCCATTAACAGGTGACGTGTGTCTTTTTTTAGTAGGGTCTTGTGGCAGTAGGACGACTTGGTCTTGAGCTGAGCTGTTGTAGTCACACCACATTGTGCAGAACTGAGGCAGGTGTGGTTTTTATCATGCATATGTTAGCTGGCAAAACCTCTAAAGTAGAATTCTGTGGGAGGAATACCGCTGGCAGAGAGAGGTGGCAGCAGTTCAAACAATGTGGAAGAATAAAAACCTCAGCACCTTTAATGATCAACAGAAGTTACACAACTCCATCTCCTACCTGAAATATATAACTTAAATGTAGATTAGAGGTTTTCAGGGCATCATTTTGTGACAGGTTCAAATTTTTACCTCATACCCATGCCCGCTTTCTTTCAACCTACCCTTTGCAACATTTATTTTATCCATCCCAGAATGACTTTCAGCATATCAAGAGAAGACACCTTTTTCAGTTCATGTGGTTGAAAGGTCCGTGGCAAGAAGTAAAAGTAATAAAGTGAGAATTTTCAGGTCACAAAAAGGTGAGTTGCACCCATTACTCAAAAACCTGCCTTTCATCTGTAATGGATTTCATCCAATTTGATTTCTGAACATACTTGCAGAAAGAAGCCCTTCATCTACAAAACACAGTTTGAAGCGTCAAAACCTGATGTTTACAATCTCGTTTCAGACAGCTAACATTTTTATTTGTCTTTTTTATTGTGAAACTTGGCATTACTGTACTGGAAATCGGTGTGCCATCACAGGTTGACCAATTTTCCCCAATCAAACAACAAAACTGGATGAGTTATGCATTTTCACAAAGGTTTTCCAAAGAGTAAAGATGTGTTTTCCTTCCAAAAAACATCAAATATACTTTTACAGACAAACATAACAAAGATTTGATAAATATGAAAGGGATATTCCCATTACTTGACACTTTTCCAGCTAATACAGAAAGAAATCCTCACAGAAATCAGCTTCATGTGAAAACTGAATGCTTACAATCATCAAAACATTAAAGCTTAGGAGATTTTTTATGCATTCATGGTCTCACCTAATCTCCGGTTTTTAAGACAGGGAGCACGATTAGCAAGTGTTCCAAAATACTGATTAAAGTGATCTGATACAGACATGCATTTCTGCCTGATATCTAATGATTGGCTGATCCAAAAGAAAATGGACATTATTTATTCTTTTTGCTAATGCAGTTTTAACATGCAAAGTAAAGACTGTAGATGTAGATTGGGAGGTAAGTGGATTACTGCTGTAGTTGGTACTCAGCCAGGCTTGGTGATGTTTTAAAATTACAAAATTGATGGAAAACAAAAACACCACTTAATACTTTATATATTTTTTTAGTTTGATATTAGATTTCTGATTTTGGAATGCAATAATTTGAAATAAAAATAATTTGGAGGTCACTGGAGATAAATATTTCAGTGCTGGGACTTCAAAAGTTTAGCAAACCTAAAATGACTAATTATACTTTTCAAGCATTGAATAGACAAACACTGCTCTGGAGAGGGCTTAACAACTGTCAGTTAAAACAACCTGGTACAAGTCCTTTTCTTTTGTTATAGTAAGAAAACTGATATTTACACAGAAGCTGCCTCTCCTTGAGAGTCCCGCCCAATGCTTCCCTATCCAGCATTCAATGGAAAAACAATCTGGGGAGGGGGGAGGGAATTGAGAGATTGATAGGCATGCAGTTCTGATCACTCAACCAACAGAAGCTCACTTTACTGGTTCTGTGCTTTATGCACATTTGTGTTTATGAAATTGCAATTGATTGTTTCAATTACATGCACGGCTGAACCATAACGTTGTCACAATTGATGTGCTACTCGGAGTCAACCTTCATGAAAAGTTGTGAGTGGTTTTTCTTAAAGTATTGTTTTTTTTAGAGTATTTTTCATCATATCCCAATGCAGGTTGATGGGATGCAGGCTCTGAATGAGACAATGGTGGTAAATAGTGAAGATGTCTCATACAGTAAGCTTTAGCCTGCTGACCCTAATCACTGAGAATAAGCTTTAGGTAGTAACCATCAGAAAAGATCATGAGAAAAATGGGTTAAAAGTAGGGCTCTTGGTAGGCTGGCGAGGCTTGTTCCACATAACACTGTAAGAATTGCCTCCAAACTGAAGTAAAAGCTGCATACTGCAATGCAGTTAGACTCTCGCTGGAGAGACTATATTTTTATAGAAAGCTCAGTGCAGTACATAAACACTGAATCCTCAAGCTGAATCATCAATGTCATTGACTGATTAAGTAGCTTTTAAAGTCTGAGCAAATCTCACTGGTGATTACTAGTGAGCAGCACTGTTGGCTAATTCAGACAGCATGTGAAGTATCTGTTAAAAGCTCATGGAAAAGTCTCTCAAACAAATATGATGCTGTGAACTTACTTGCTTTAGGATCTGAATCTGCATTATCTTATCTGTAGAAGTTATTTTTAATGTTGGGGGGATATGAAAAATAACAATAACAACTCTCAGTGTCAGTGTGCTGTTTATTCCTTGTTCATATCATAGTTTACGTTTGTAGAGACAACTGCAGTTGTTTCAGGTGTGCAGCCAACTTCCTGTTTCAAGCGTCATCATTTTTATTTTTTTTTATTTTTTTTGCCTGACTAAAAAATCAAATGTATTTAAATTATCTAGTGAAAAGCAAAACACTCATCAGACAATAGTTGATGGTTTCGAGACTACACTTCCTCTTCATATAGACTGTTAACCTCCACACACAAAGCCCACTCATAGTTGGTAAATAGAATTCCAACTACAAATGGAAAAACGGAAAGGTTCTAGTAACAAGTATTTTCCCTTCCCACAGATTCTTCATATTCAAATGTGGATATCTGTTTATACAGATTATTACAAGCCTGGCTGGGATGCGGACCAAAAATATAGATGGATAGCTTTATTTGGCGTTGGGTGATTTAGATCAAGTGTCCTATGCATAATAACTTTAAAGTCCTTTTGGTAAGTGCTTTTCCAAATGCTGCTGTTGTCATTTTATTGCTCTCTGCAGAGTGGATGATGCCGTTTGGGTAAAGCAGTGCCATCCCTCCTGAAATTAAGGATGAATAACAGCTTGAAAAGACAAATGTTTAGTTTTGTCTCTCCCCACTGTGCTAAAATAGGTGCTGCTGGGCTTTGTGTGATTGCACTGTTAAATGCAATCACTGCACCCTGTAAAAGACCACACACAACATTATGCATAGCCAACAATAGGAAGGCAAATAGAAATACATTTTAAAATAACAATAGACTGTATTTTTTAACTCTGTCAAGTAACCCGCTGTTAATTACTACCACTGCACCTGTGTTTGATTACTGTCTACTGTAAATAATCTCTAAATTCACAGATCAGGCTTAACAAAGAAATCTTTATAAGGAGAACAGTTCATCTATCCAACCAGAGTAGGAATAGTGAATATATTGGACTGCTGGCACAGTATAAGAGGTAGTGTATACCCTGTACTGCTCACCTTATTTTCAGATTGACAGTATAATGCGCAGTTTTAAAATGAATTGGCTTTATTTTTTTGTGTATGGCATTTTACCATTTGCAAAAAATGCCCATAAACTCCCTCCACCTCCAACTCTGTAACCTCACCAAAATGTTGTGGTGGGACAATAGAGCTCTTTCACAGGAGCATTTTGACAGGAAATAGTAAGTAAACAATGGTGTTACTAATCACACTAATCAAAGCTCTGAACCTGAATAGAACAGCACTTGGCCGTGCTAAAATTGCTGAAGGTCTATTAAGTGACACAAAAAAGTAACAAATTTTATAACTAACATTGGTTTGTATACTTTTTGTTATCTGTGTGTTTGTTTGTTCATTAATTAGTTTTATTCATTTGGTCTAACAGAAGACTACAGTTTGAACAAAATGAAACATAGCCAGACTTTCTTTGTGTTAGCTTGGTGGACAAAACCTAAAACCCCACTTGTAGAAAACGAGTATCACGACAGTGTTTCTCTATTAAGCTGGCTTTCTCTTTCAGACTGTCCCCACTCACATAAAAAGAGAAGTTTCAAAAGTCATATGACTTTTTTTTCCATACGTAATGATCCCTATGAGCGCCACCTATTGCAATCAGAGGCGCTATAAGTTGATGATAATATTAGAATGGTGACTGAAAAGCTATAAAGTACATTAAAAAAACCTTTGAAGTGCAGCATTAATCTCTCACTAGACAAGAGATTAATGCATCTGAAAATCTTTATTCTTGGATTTAGTGGAAAGAGAAGTAAAATAAACACTTTAATTCAAGTTAATTATTTCATGCAAGTTAATTATTTTATGCTAAGTGTGCTCTGATTGCTGATCGCTGTTTATTTTGAAGGTGATGGTTGAGGATTAGAGCTCTGAAGCTTTATACTTTAATGTTTGTGCACATAAAAATTCAATTTTCTACCCAAAGTCTAATAAAGGAGGACATGGAAATCTTCTTCAGATCAAACTGAAATTCATTTTATTGAATGAACAGGTATTGTTGGTGTGTGTTCCTGCTGTCTAGTTGCTACAATTTGAGCAGTAATCTAGTTAGCAGCAGATTACAATTGAGTATGCCATTTATGCATTTTCTGCATTACCAAATGAACACACACACATTCCTCTGACAATGCAATTAGTTTGTGCTTTACAGAGTGGTGGCTTAACAATTTCACATATAAAATTGATTCCCCCGGTAGAGAATATATTTTGCTTGAAACATGTCATAAATGGAAGTGTCAGGTAAAATGTGTTGCTTCCAGCTGCTTTTAAACTGAAACTATGAACTTAACCTGACCACGTTATCTGTTCAGCATCAGTTACCATAGTGATTTAGCTAGACTAAAAGGGAGACACTTCTGTGAAAAAGAAACTACGAGTTTAACCTCGACACAGCTTGCTAAGCCATTCATCTCAGTTCACCAGAAAGGCCTCCTGGGTAACCTGATGTCTCACTTGCTGTTCTATTTTTTTTACATATTTGTAGTAAACTAAAAAAAATCTGGAATATTATATGCACCTCACAGGTAAAATAAAAAACTAATTGTCTCCTCATTCCTCATTTGTTCTTTCCCACAGCATATAACTCCCCTTCTTCACCCAAAGTCTTTCAATTTACTCAGGCAGCACTAAGGTGTTGATTGAAATTTCATTGACTCCACACAAATCCCTGGGCTCTAATCCTCATAATTCTGGCATATTGTATTGTTGTTAACCACTCACCGCCTGGTAAATACAAATCCTTCCACCTTTCACTTTCTAGTCCATGGATAATTGCTGTAACTTCTCCTCAGAAGCATTCCCATGGGGAGTACCAAGAAGCACATGTGAAACAAACACAGTTGCGCTTGTCACTGTGATACAGAGATTCAGTATACTGGAGATCGCCTGGCATGGAAAGAAGAGGTCTGCCATCATCGACAGAGCAGACACAGTGGCTAATTAGACCTTTGCAACCTCCCAGTGGTGAAACACTTAAGAGTTGAAATTCTAATCTTTAAGGCTATTCCCTGCTGAAGCCAAAGCTTGTTATTTAACAAAATGGAGATTGCTTACTTACAGCTGGATCTCTTTGAGTAGATGCCATAATATATATTATTTTAATAAAAACAAGGAAAACTGATCAATAGAGACAAAATGTATGGCCGTAATCGAAATGACTTTCCTGTCTGAGTATTGGTCAATCCAATGAGCATTGTCAAACAAATCCTTTTTCTGCTGGCAAATACAAACAGTTGTAGTCAATCATGATCATTAATTAGAAGTTAATAGGCCTTGACCTTATTAAGTTAAAAGACACCACTTATTCAAAGATTTAAGGGAGTGTGTGGATACATTTGAGCCTGTATACTTTTAAAGTTGTGTGGATTAAAGAAAATCTAAAATAAATTCAAGCTCATTAAAGATGTATGCTGTGCAATCATTCCTCCCTTGAACAAGAACAGTTCAAAGAAATCATTAAACACCCCAATTTACCATGACACTCATGCACATGATGAATGCAAGTAAACTTCTGACCACAACTGTAGGTCAAATGCATCAGAGGGCATCGGAGGGCAGGCCCATTGGAAAGGGGTTAAGGAACTTGCCACTGTCACCAAAAGAAGTCACTGGCTGTAGCTGAAATGAAAGGACATATTATAGGCTGCTGATTACCACATCGTATAACAAACCCAGGTCTGACTAGCCTGTGGCATGATGAAATGGTCAGAACCATCATCAAAGTCACCCCCACATCGAAGACATCTCCAAGTCTCCTCGACAATTATCATTAGGATATTGTGTTTCTAAGTTTTAAACATTACAGCTAATGTCAGTACAGGTATATCGGTACATCTCTAATGTTATTTTGTTTTATATCTTTATATCTATCCTTAGAGGTATGGAATCCAGATTGTAAAATGCAAAAATCTGGGACTAACAGATATGCACGTCTGAACTGAGTTTTCAAGTCATTAGGTAGCTTGAAAACTTGGATGCATCACTGATAATTCACTAGGAATACACCAGTCACTGTGTAAAAGGCCAGACATAAAAACAGCCTGTACTTCTCAAATAGACAGAGCAAAAGAGAAGTAAAAACTTCACATTCGTACATTAACTGAACCCAGTCATGACCTACAACAGGGTAAAACAGGTTATCAGTGGGTTAGCTCATATTTTAGACTGTCAGGGGTTCCTCACTAGCACTTTTCCAGCATTTAGATGCATCTCTTCATATATTTATGTGTCATTCACACATTGGATGACTTGTCTAACATTTTAGATAAAAGGGTTCACATTGTCTGTCTTGCTGAAAGAGCAAGAGAGGCCGCATGCGTGCATTTATGTGCGTCTCTGGCTTGTGCACCTGTGTGCTACAGAGAGAGAAAGCACACAGTCTGTGGCTGAGAAAATCATGCCTGATGAGTAAAATCATAAATACAGTCATTTATGTTACAGTATTGTTGATTCAGATCACTGTTCACTGCAGACCAAAAATAACCTTCAAGCCACTGGACAACCAGAACTGGTGTTCCCGATAGCCAATCTGCCACTACACGCCACCAGTTTCTTTAGTTGGACAGAGCTTGATTTGCCTTCTTGGACTTAACAAGTAAGAATCAATTATTTTTTAGCAAACAAAATATAATTGTATATCATGTGTCTCTGTGTCAATCATTATGTAACCCCACCGATTTTATCTCACCAATCCTTACGGATATTCCAAACCACAGGAGTAGCCTAGAGGCAAACAGTCATAAACCATCAATCAATATACAATGGCTTATTAATTAATGATTGGTCAAATGTTAGCACATTATCCTGTCATAACTGTTTGCTTGCACACTTCTATATAAGGCAGTTCTGCAAAATTACTGGATCTTGGCAATCGATAAAAACTGCATTCTAGCTGTCCACTGAGCTCAATCAACGTCAAACTGTAACCACGCTGGTATGTGAAAAATTATTTGACTAAAGCTATAGTGTTTTCAACGAGGATGTTGGTGACACCGAGTTAAACCACAAATGAAGACCCTGGAGTTTAGTTGCAGCTTGTTTAATTGTCTCCATGAACATGTGGTGAAAACTGAAATGACAGAAAATAAACTCCATCTCAACAGGCAGAAGCATGTTTACATCAATAAAGTGCATTACTCTCACTAAAACATTCATGTTAGCAAATACACATTAATATCCAAAGTTATCTGTACAAACTGTCATATAAAGTAACTTACGGCGTTCTGGCCTGATAATTCGGAGTAGATGGCATTAGATTACATCTCCATACTGCCTTTAGCATGAGCCTGTTTCTCAGCAAAACCGAGCGCTTGACCCAAACCGGAAGTGCTCGACCGGAACCGGAAGTGCCCCGCCAGAACGGGAAATACATTTTAGCGATATTTTCCTTTTAACTAAAACGTATGTAAAGCATGAATTATTCATTTTAACAACACATTAATTTTTTAATGGCAAATCTTTTTAGAATTATTTATTTCAAATTTATGAACCTATTTATTCAGAGAAACGCCTTAAGGGCAACACACTCCCCGCCTGGCCTCTCGAGGCCACTATGCTAAACGAACATTATGCATTCAGTCCTTTGGCATGAGGAGGATAACTTCTGTAACTGGTCGCATAAATGTCTTTATGCACCCTTCAGTACATATCTTTACCTCAATTTTCCTTACTCGATCGTCCTTGCTTGGGAATGTGGCAGTGACCCTGGCCATGGGCCAGCTGTTTCGTGCAACCTGCTTGTCCTTGAGCAGAACCAGGTCACCAACTTGGAGGTTTCTGCGCGACCCGGTCCATTTCTGCCTTTGCTGCAATGTGGGTAGATACTCTCGCCTCCAGCGTGTCCAGAACTGGTTGGAAAGGGCTTGGACCCGTCTCCATTGTTTGTTGTAGAGGTCTTTATCCGAAAAGTCTCCAGGTGGGGATAGGAGGCAAGATTTCTGCGTAAGGAGCATTGAAGGGGATAGGACGAAGGGGTTCTCTGGATCAGAGGATACTGGGACGAGCGGCCTTGCATTTATTATGGCTGTAACCTCAGCCATGAGTGTGCATAACACGTCGTGAGTCAGTTGAACCTTATTTTGTAGTGGCATGGAGTCCAGGATTCTGCGGGCGACTCCGATCATGCGCTCCCAAGAGCCTCCCATGTGGGATGCGTGTGGTGGATTAAACTCCCAACTGCAGCCTTGGACAGTTAGGCACTGTTGGAATGATTTATCCATTCCAAGTTCCTTTGAAGTGCTAATAAAATTGGTGCCACGGTCAGATAGCAGCTGTTTGGCGGGGCCTCTCAGGGCGAAGAAGCGGCGGAGGGCGTTTATGCAGCTGGATGTGTCCAGAGATTCGATTACCTCAATATGCACAGCTCTCGAACTCATGCAGGTAAACATGATGGCCCACCGCTTACTTTCAGCTACTCCGCCCCTGGTACGCCTGGTTGTTATGGACCACGGTCCAAAGACATCAAGGCCGACGTAGGTGAAAGGAGGACAAGTTTTTAGGCGTTCAGGTGGTAGGTCCGCCATGAGTTGTTGTTCTTGTTTTCCACGTAGTTTGCGGCAGGTTAAACATTTGTGGATTACTGAATTGACTAGTTTTTTGCCGCCTAAAACCCACAGCCCAGCAGCTCTGATTGCTCCTTCCGTCAGATGACGACCTTGGTGCCTTGTTAGCTCGTGATAATGGCGAGTGAGCAGAAGGGAGATGTGACTGTTTTTTGGAAGAATTACTGGGCTCTTTTCAACACTCTCAATTTCTGCGTGTTTGAGTCGGCCTCCAACAGAAATGAGACTGTCCTGTAACATTGGGCTGAGCTTCTTGAGGGGGCTCTGTTTTGAGATTGGCTTGCCAGCATCAAGGGCAGAAAGTTCCTTCTCAAAGTATGCCTTCTGTGTCTCTTTGAAGATGACAGTTTTTGCTTGAGCAATCTCCTCTGGAGTTTGAGGCAGATGACATTTGTGCCAGCCTTTGCATTTTTTGTTTGGATTAGTCCCATTGAAGGACTTTGCAATGTGGATAAGATTTGCTATGGCTCTGACTAAAGACTGAAAAGTAGAAAAGTGCTCAAAACGCTTACAGATGAGTACTTGGAGGTGAGTGACGTAAGTTTTTACTTCTGGTCTAATTTCTGAGTCTTTATCTGGTTCAATCAGGTCAAACCTTCCACTCAGTTGTGTTGTCTCTGCGGCAGGACGGTGGATGAAGGGTGGTCCGGTGAACCAGGTGGACTTTTTTAGTTGGAATGCCGACAGTGACCTAGACGCATGGTCTGCTGGATTTTCCTCTGTGCGCACATAATGCCACTGTTCTGGCTTTGATGACTGGCGAATGCGCTGTACTCTGTTGTGAACGTATGTGTAAAACCTTTTTGACTCATTACAGATGTAGCCAAGCACTACTTTACTGTCCGTATAGAAATGCACTGCATCAAAGTCTAAGTCTAACTCATCTTGGATGAGGTCAGCCATTTCTGCTGCCAAGACGGCTGCACATAGTTCGAGTCTTGGTATTGTAGGTTCTGACAGGGGGGCTAGTTTTGCTTTGCCCATTATGAACCCAACCTCGACCTTCCCATCTGTTTGAACTGCCTTTAAGTAGGCCACAGCTCCTATGGCCTTAGTAGATGCATCTGAGAACAAACACAGTTCCTTTCGCTTTGCTCGACTTAGTGAGGTGGATGTGTAGGTTCTGGGAACATGTAGTTCTCTTAGATCCTGAAGGGAATTTCTCCATGTTTCCCATCTGCTTCGTTTGTCCTCTGGAAGGGGTACGTCCCAATCTGAACATTCTGAAGTAAGCTCTCTGAGTAGGGCCCTTCCTTGGATTGTAATGGGTGCCAATAGGCCCAGGGGATCGAAGACGCTATTGACAGAGGACAATACGCCACGGCGAGTGAATGGCTTGCTTGAGGTGGCCACTGAGTAAGTGAATGTGTCTCTTGTTATTTCCCAAATGAGTCCAAGGCTTCGCTGGGATTGTGTCTCTTCACCACTTAAATCTAAGTTTTTAATGACAGGAGCACAATCTTCTGGGCAGAAGGCCTGCATAACTGCCTGAGAGTTGGAAACGAACTTATGCAGGTGTAGGTTGGATTCAGCGAGTGAGGCTTGTGTTCTTTGAAGCAAGTCTATAGCCTCAGCAGGAGAGGGGACAGAGATCAAGCCGTCATCTACGTAAAAGTGCCTCTCCACGAACTTTACTGTATCTGCACCATAGTCTTTCGAACCTGCTCTGATGGCCTTGCGTAGTCCATAAATGGCAACAGCGGGGGATGTTGAGTTGCCAAACACGTGGACTTTCATCCGGTACTCGACAACTTCGTTGTTTGGGTTGTTGTCCCTATGCCACAGAAAACGGAGGAAGTTGCGGTGGTCTTCGCGTACCATAAAACAGTGAAACATTTGTTGTATATCTGCCATGATTGCAACACTTTCTGTCCGGAAGCGGAGAAGAACTCCGACAAGTGTGTTGTTTAAATCAGGGCCAGTAAGGAGGACACTGTTAAGAGAGACACCCAAGTACTGGGCGCTAGAATCGAAGACAACCCTGATCTGATTGGGTTTTTGGGGGTGGTAGACTCCAAATGTTGGAAGATACCAACACTCTTCTCCCTTTTCCAGTGGGGGGGCCACCTCAGCGTGACCATTGGAGAGGATTTTTTCCATGAAGGCCACATAATGCTCCCGCATTTCAGGTTTCCTATTAAGGGTGCGTTTTAAGGAGGAGAACCTCGTGGCTGCCTGCTGTCTGTTGTTTGGTAATTGCTGGCGGGGTTCCTTAAATGGAAGTGGGGCGACCCAACTGTTGTCCACGTCTCTGTACATAGTATTGTCCATCATTTTTAGAAAGAGAGTGTCCTGTATTGAGTGAGCTGGTTTGTTGTCGTTATCTGTCCGGTTAAAAACTGTTTGACCCAGAGTTTGTTCGGGCGCTTTACCTGGCCTGTTTGTGTGTGGCATTTCTTTGAGTTGCAGGAGGCTACTGCATGGTTTGAAAACTGTAGGGCGGCCATTTTCCAGAACGACTGTCTTCAGGGTGCTGACTGTAGGCCTATGGACATTACCCAGACAGACCTCCCCAACTACAACCCACCCTAGGTCTAGGCGCTGGGCGAAGGGGGCATTATGGGGGCCGTTAATTCTCTGCCTGACCTTGTGTGCCTGTAAAATGTCTCTCCCTAGTAGCAGGAGTATTTCGGCTTTAGGGTCTAGCTCTGGGATGTACTTTGCTATGGTACGGAGGTGCGGCTGGTGTAGCACTGCGCTGGGAGTTGGGATTTCATTCCTATTGTTAGGGATGTCCTGACACTCTATGAGCAATGGTAGAGGGATCACCACTGACCTATCCAGTGACTCGATATGGAAGCCTTCAGCTATTTTACCCCATGTTTCTACAACACCAGAGCATGTTCTAAGATTGTAGGAGAAAGGTTCACTTTTAATGTCAAAAAGTTCGAAGAACTCAGGCTTGGCTAAAGAACGATTGCTCTGATCGTCTAGTATTACATATGCCTTAACAGCTCTGTCTTTGTCACCTTTAGGGTACACCCATGTGAGACATATCTTGGAACATGAACGTCCCCACTGACCTGGACCGCACACGTCTGTGCAGCTTGTTGTGACATCAACCATGTCATGACTGTTTTCTCTCTCCCCGCCATTCTCTTGTGCCGGAGGTGGAGCCTTGTTGGTCTGTGGTGGAGGACCGGGATGCATGGCTGCATCGTGACTTGTGCTGTCACATTCAGAACACTTTACTGAAGATTTGCATTCCTTCGCAAGATGAGTATCTGAAGAACAGCATCTGAAGCACAATCCTTTCTCTTTGAGGAAGGCCTTCCTTTCGTCCAGTGCTTTATTCCTAAATGTTCTGCATCTTTTGAGTGGGTGTGGCTTGTTATGTAGTGGGCAGTTCCGGTTAAAGTCCTTGTTAGGGGGAGAAATATAGGTTTTGTGTACAGTAATTGGCTTGCTGGAATTTAAGTTTTTTGCAAAAGGTTTTTCTGGTTTTAAGTTTTGCTGTTGGAAACTTGGATCATTGCGTTTCTTTGCCTCTTTACATATGAATTCACAGAAGTACTCAAAAGGTGGGAAACAGCCTTGGTTGTTCTCTTTATATTGAGAGCCGTGTGACATCCACCTCTCCTGAAGTCCATATGGGAGTTTGTCTACGATTGGGCTGATTCCACGAGAAGTGTCCAGATAGAGTAGACCAGGCAGATGGCCGTCTTCCTTAGCGCCTTGAATCTCTTGCAGTAAATCTCCTAGTTCACGAAGCTTGACATGATCTTTGACTGTTATTTTGGGGAAACTGTCCAACCGTTGGAAAAGTGACCTTTCGATTATTTCTGATGCTGCATAACATTCATTCAGTCTTTCCCATGCTTTGCATAGAGCTAATGTGGGGTTGTTGACATATACTGAACGTATGCGTTTCACCTGATCACTTGACTCTCTCCCTAACCACTTTGTCATGAGATCTAGCTCTTGAATGGGGGTGAGTTGGACTTCAGCTGTTGCACTGGTAAATGAAGAGCACCATGCTCTGTAGTTCTCTGGCCTATCGTCGAACTGGTAAAGGCCTGAGATTATTAAATCTCGACGTGCCATGTATTGGGCAAAGGGCTCTGCTGGATTTAAAATGCTGGCCGTGGTGTTATAGTTATGCTGAGGTACGAATGGTGAGCCGCATGGGTTGAGAGAGGTATTTTGTTTCTCCACTTTAGGTTTTGTTTCACCTTTCAGCTGGCTGGGCTTATTTAGAGCAGCAATATTATCTTTGGTAAGTCTTGTTTCAAAGTTGATGGGTTGTGGCTCTAAATTGCCTTCTTCAGAGGGATGCCACGTTACAAATGTGTTGGGTGAACTTGCTTGGGGGCAAGAAGTGGTTGGTAATTTTTGTGGACTGGGAGATAGCTTGGTCTCCATTTGAGATCGTACATATTCGTTTGTACGTTCTAATTTTACGCTTTCTGATGGAGATTTTCTACTCTCAGGTTCTTCTTGTATAGCTTCAGCTTCCTCTAGCACTTCTGCTTCAGCTACAGCAGCATCAGCTTCCCTCTGTAATGTTAACACTTCTAATTCTGCATCTATTTTTGCCTTTTCCAGTTCGCTTTGAGCTTTTTCAACCTTTAACTGTGCTTCTTTTGTTGCATAGCATGCTCTCACCTTGGCAGCCTCTGCTTTAGCTCGAGCATGGGCAGCGCTTACTGCTGATCCAGATGAGCGGCTGGTCCTTAAACTGCGTGCAGACTTGTTACTGGATGCCATTTTGACCGTGATGAATCACCAGTAGCCGCCTTTTCACTATAGTGTTTTCAACGAGGATGTTGGTGACACCGAGTTAAACCACAAATGAAGACCCTGGAGTTTAGTTGCAGCTTGTTTAATTGTCTCCATGAACATGTGGTGAAAACTGAAATGACAGAAAATAAACTCCATCTCAACAGGCAGAAGCATGTTTACATCAATAAAGTGCATTACTCTCACTAAAACATTCATGTTAGCAAAAACACATTAATATCCAAAGTTATCTGTACAAACTGTCATATAAAGTAACTTACGGCGTTCCGGCCTAATAATTCGGAGTAGATTGCATTAGATTACATCTCCATACTGCCTTTAGCATGAGCCTGTTTCTCAGCAAAACCGAGCGCTTGACCCAAACCGGAAGTGCTCGACCGGAACCGGAAGTGCCCCGCCAGAACGGGAAATACATTTTAGCGATATTTTCCTTTTAACTAAAACGTATGTAAAGCATGAATTATTCATTTTAACAACACATTAATTTTTTAATGGCAAATCTTTTTAGAATTATTTATTTCAAATTTATGAACCTATTTATTCAGAGAAACGCCTTAAGGGCAACACAAAAGCACTTTTGATGCTTTCGGCTCCACGCAGATAACATCGCATGCAGTGATCCACAAGATTGAGTCAGAGTGAAACTGACTCCTGTAACTCAATATGTAAATGTCAGCCAGGCAAGGTTCACTTGTAGCAATTATCCATGTACAAGATCTTTGATTAAGCCAGCACGGTGCAGTGTACATTGATTGAGAGAGTACATTTCTAAACGGCTGCTGTCTCTCATGATACTTTCCACTGATTACTAGGAGGTGTGGTGGTCATTCTTCCGGTGCACTGACGTATAAGTCAGTTAGACTTTAAATAGGTGTTTTATATCTGAACAAGAGCACACTTTATAATCATCAACTTTTAAATATCTAAAAGATTTTCTGTGAAAAAACACCTTGATAGCAAATGTAGAACAGAATGTAAGATTTTTAAAGTTAATGTTGGCATCTCATTACACCTTTATGGTTCCATCTTCATCTTATCTCATCAGATGCAGTCCAAAGGTCTTTTTAATTCTCGCTAGAAAATTGGTTGAAAATCATATGAAATATTAATAAGGTGTAAAAATAGCATATTTGTGAGCTAGTTCTTTCCTTTCTTTACACCCTATCTGATAAAATATCAAACTAATCAAGCTCCACTTGTAACATTTTTAATTGGAAGCAGTCCGCCGGCTACACGGCTTCACAATGTGAGCTGCATAATAAAAACGATTAAATGCTGATATTTATTTAAAATTTTGAATATATATACACACAAAGAGAGTGAAGAAGTGAGATTTTGCTTTCTACTTCCTAAAAAAAAGATAAAGATATATATTTTAGCTCTTGATTTGTCAGTCGAAGCTGGTTGTGAAGCAATCACACCTCGGCATGTTCCTTGACTCAAGTGTGACAAGCGGGACTTGCCCAACATGAAACTGTGAGTGACATGCTGCTGGTTGGTATGTGCTTCACTTCACACTTATATGCTCCTGCAATGATGGACAGCACACACACACACATTCATCTCCACGGGGAGAGATGTTCCAGACATAGGCCATACAAGACATAAATGATCCACGGTGCCCGAAGAATATGTTACAGTGAGTTGATTCATTCACGTTGTCAGCAATCTATCTCTGTTATTCTCTTGCTTCAAAGGAGAGACTTCAGCTCCCCTGCTGCCTTTCAGCTTCTGTAAGCATTCCATGGCTTTGCTGCACATGATTTTGAAATTGCTTATCAAACACAACACAAAGGATTATCCCTGACTCACATCAACAAATAACATGGCGTGAGTTTATCTTATAAGATTAATAAACATGTTTTCACGATTTAGAGAAGTTAGACTTGTACAACACCAGTGAATGTAATTGTGCACGACTCCAGCAGTGATATTAATGCAGGAGAGCATGTGCACTTTGTAACATAATTAAAAGTTGTCCAGGGGAAGGGACTGCTGCAGGGTGCAATTACTCATAACTGCCAATGTGATAACATGAAAGTCTGCAAATTTCTATACTGTGCACAAATTTAAGCATGTTTCAAATTGGTGAGACACTTTCTTTCACAGGTTGTGTGAACGCGTGCGTGCACGTGTCAGATTAGGATCTATGGGTTTACACAACATCCATCACACATACACACATGTGAATGAATGGACTGTTTAAGCTGCTATCCTGTCTGACCCTTGTGCAGTGTCTGTTAACTTGACCAGTATTATCCATTATCATATTGTAATATGATTACCTTTACATCACATTCAGCGACCCTCATAGCCACTCTAGACATTCAAAACTAGGTGGCGAGTAAGCCCATTGTACTCTTGATTCATGACAAGCTTACAGCTGTCACCTCATCATGCCTAACATTAAAGCTAAATCAATAAAAGCTTACATGCCCAGCAAACACTTGTACTTTCATGATAGCCATTTCATGTTGTTGCAGATTTTTTTAACGGGCCATTGATTTGGCAGACGCAAACAAAAACAAGGTGGAATTGCATTTTCAACCGTTTATAATGTAGTTTTGAAGCCACTAAGCTTGTCTGGGTTGGATGCTGCATATAATTAATGTCTCATTGTTTGTGTTAGACAGGGTCATTGAGGTTAATTGAGTCTTACTTCAAAATACTGGCTGGGAGCCACACGTGCAGTCTTTACTGTATATTCATTTTAATTAATATAAAAGGAGTAGGCAGCAAGCTTTGCCAAGACTAATGATGGGCAAATGCTGTGTAAACAACAACAAAGGCTGGCCCTGTTCAGCTGCCTGTGCAATATTAGCAGACATAGCGTCTAATCGTACTGTGGCTGTCACCACTGCTCTCTTTCCGTCGCTGATAGATGGGCTACTCGAGTGAACTGAGTAGAGAGTAAAGATAACCTCCCAAACAAAGCCTTGTGGGTACTGGATGCTGGAGCGCTTGCAACGCACGCCACGATACCAAGCTCTCACACTGCATCTCTTTGAAGCACACTCTGGAGCAAGTAAACACGCTTTAAGGGTGCTTTGTAGATGACCTTTCTGTAACTCTTAACTAAAACACCAATAATTAGCCATATGTTTATAGGCGCATTCTAAACTTAAACGCCTGATACATTGCAGTTTGCACGGATTCAAGTCCACCTCTCAGGACGAAAATCAGCGTTAGTGAGCATTCATCTTTTTCCATTATCCAAAAAGTATTCACTCTTGTTCACTATCACTTTAGAGTGACAATGTTGCCAACTGAATTGATCTGACAAGTAAAGAAGCTTCAACTTAAGAAAAAAAAAGCAGTTTTTGATAGTCAATGCATCACTTGATTCTTTTATCGAGATAAACGGTTATGATCTCTTGTAGGTACCTGCACTGTTGACTAACAGAGAAATAATCATTAGCTTTAATCACCCATGCATTTTTTGACTGCTTCTATCACCAGACATTTTCCTGTTATGTTTTTATTAATTATTATTTTTTCCTAGATCATCTGTGACATTTCACCCTATTTTACCCACATCTCTGCAAATCTCTATGGCTACGTTCATACTGCAGGCGAAAGCGCATCAAATCCGATTTTTTGACCCTATGCGACCCATATCCGATCATGGTATGACACTGTGAACGGCACAAATCCGATATTTTCAAATCCAATCTGGGTCACTTTCGTATGTGGTACTGAAACCAATACATATCCGATGTTTTAGAAAGCGACTGCTGTTTGAACGGTCATGTCGCATTAAATCCGTCTTTTACGTCACTGACACAAGACAGATGCCAATTATCAGCGCCGGAGAAGCGCCCAAGAAGACATCGCGAACACTTCCTGGCCAAAAATTGGAATTGAGCATTAACACCTGCAGTGTGAACGTAGCCTTTGTAAGGAAGGTGCAGCATTGCCTCATTTGCTGAGATGAACAGCAGACTTTCTAGGCTTGGGAGCCGACTTTGAATATTACTTGACTCTATATAACATCTTCTACAGTGTTGTAAACTGCAGGTTCTAACGTTTGGCACTTTTATTTGACCCTTAGTGGTAATACTTGCAAAATGTTTTGAGAGTGCCCTATAAAACCTGATGAACTACTGTTCTGAACCCTCTATATTTTTCTTTTATATAGCTAACAGTAGTTTTCACACAGAACAGTTGGGACTTTTTGGATATTGAAAAGTAGGAAGAAAATAGGATTTGGATAATCCTCTCTACACAGTGTCAGCAGTATCTCAGGAACATGAGCTCTAGCGGTGTAAGTCTACCAAGGATTTGATTGTTGCTTGTGGTGTTGACTGCTTCAAGCTCCAGTGCTCCACTGGATGGGAAATTATAATACAGTTCAGTAAAGTTAAAAATAAATAACGTGTAAAAACATGAGTAAACCTGAACATCTGGAAAAATCAAAAACATTTGGGGACTAATTTCTGTAGTTTTTAAAAAGAAACAAGATTTCAGGCTTCATTTTTAAAATATTTGTAAGTCTGAAAACTGTATATTTTGTTCAGATTTTATGGTGCCTTCACAGATGTGCAAATGATGCACCCTACGTGTATAAATGACTTCAGGCTGAGAGAAAATTTGGTCTTTCTGGATATTGATTTGCATAGCACGCTAACCTGGTATCATGGCAAAACATTTAATAGACACAGCGGTCCACAGTGTCCATTTCACGCTTTTCTTCTACAAAATGTTAAATGAACATGCAGAAAATGTGTTTCCAGCAGCAGGAGATATCAGGTACACAAAGCAACAATCAGTTTTTAAATTTCTGCATGACCTTTTGACCTTAACTCTAACCTTGGATTACATACATGCTGGTAACAGGAAAGTACATTTATAGGTTTGTAAAGTTTATTCAGGTGTTGTTGTTGTTGTTTTTTTAATTTGGATCATTTTTTTTAATTTTTAAATTGTTACATATTGATGAAAGGTGAAATATAGGGGCAACCTCAAACAGATGAGAGGACAGTATCTTACAATTTCTGATTAAATCTCATCTAACTATTTTACATAGTTTTAACATTTAAAAACTGAAGTATTTTGTAAATGGTAGCCAGTCAGCTATTTTGGTGAATTAATTGGATTCAGTACATCAGAATCCACCTGGTGACTTCTGAAAAATTGTTTTCTTGTGATATACGACTTAACATTGTATTATGTTTTTATTTACATATATATTTCATTTTACACAGCAACCCTACATTTTTCAAAAATGATTTATATAAATCTGCACAAATGTAAATGTTTACCCCATAGCTTCTAAGAATATACTGTGTTTAACAGCTACACGGTGTCAGATGAAACACTAAAAACTCAAAAACCATTACATCCACAGCATGGCACTGACCATACAAATAAAACAAACTCAGCATAAGAAAATGCAACACCCTGATGCTGACAGCATTCTGATGACAGCCGGAGTGTAGGCCCAGAATTGGTGATGCATACAGTGTACATAGGGTCAAGTGTAATCACAGAGAGTTTTACGAGAAAATTAATCTCTCCTTGATTGCACTCTATAGGTTTTCTAAGAGAAGTTGTCAAGTGTGATTGTAACTCTCCAGTTTGCTATCTTGACCTTAAAGGTCTCCTTGAATATCAAGGACCATTCACATGAAAACTAAATCACTCTGGGTTTTGTTATTGTTTGTAGACCAGTTTTTAGGCTCTATCCTGGCGACAACTCTGCCCACAGGCTTTAAGCGGTGTGGTCTTTTTTATATGTTTATCCCATCCTCGTCAATATCATGTCTCTCAGATACCTTAAGAGAATTTCTTCACACTTAACACAAACATTTACTTGAATTCAAATGTGAACTAATATCGTGGTCAAAGGTCAAGGTCAACCGCACACAACACATTTTGGGCAATAACTTAAGAATTCATGGAGTAATTAAGACATACTTTACACAAATGTCCAGCTGGATGAATAATGCCATTCTGCAACCCTAAAAATAGAGTGACTCTGCTCACACTGAGCAAAAACATTCTCTGATTTAAATTTGGCCACCATCCCAGGCTCTTGCTTCATGTGTATGCATGCTGCGTCTCCTCCCCTGTGTCAAAACTGCATCTGCACCTTAAATTTTGTTTGGGGAAAAGGGAAAGAAGTATTCAGAAGAAAAAAATTGAAATTAAGGCATGTGGTGAGAAAAGATTGTGTTAGGTTGGCCACAAAACCCAGGAGGTTACAGTAGAACTGTGCTGGTAGTCTGGCCCTGGTGGATGAATTCATGGCTACGAATGTTGGAAGAAAAAAAAATACTACGCTCCTGGCTATTTTCCTCACTTCATGCACAACCCTTGGTCATGGACAGTGCAGACTCTTCCACTGAAAACTGTTTGGCTTTGTAGCAAGAGATTCAGCTTTCATCACAACAAGCTTGTATCAACATGCAGAATGGGACAGTTTGGCAGGGAAGCTGATCTTTGCTCTTTGTGCAAGCTTGAGATTCATGGTGAAATATATGTGTTCCCCCAAGTGGGTCAGAATCAGGCTTTGAGCAGGAGGACTGGAGGCTTTCCATAGATGCATCAATCTGACTTATGCAACCTTGAATTTATATCAGGTAATGTTTTTTTGCCCTCCCCGTGAGGAGTTGGGAAATTTCTTGTCCCATTTTGTAGATTAAAAGCGTCAATGTATGTAACTGTGCAGCAGAAAATTCTAGTCATCTTTGTAGCCACAACATTCATCATGCTTTTACTGAGCCTAAGCTTCAAATGTAGAGGTGTCAATTTAAAGGTCATGAAACTGTGGTATTTGTTTTTCTTTTTTCTTTTACACATTCATACTGCTTCACAATCGTAAGCTGGCATTCAGTATTTATTGAAGATAGATGATGGGGACAGTAAGGATGATAACACTAATAATTCAATTGATAAATCAGGTTGGTCAGGAATCTATTATTACCCTGTGCCTTTCTCATCTATAACCAGTGGCTGAACCCCGCTAGCAGTCATTTCCCATCTCACAGACTGTCTGGATGACTGATCAGGGTTGTGATTGTCTCCCTTCTCCCCAACACACCACCGCCACATACGTCAGCAGCAGCACATACGTCTTGAGCAGTCCGTAACTCGAAGCCAGAGTACTCTAAAGCTCCAGTAAATGTTGCAATCAACGCATGAATTGGGCCAATTCCTCATAACCTTGTCTTCACATGGCACCTCACCTTGAATTGTAAGAGTGTGAGACCCTAACAAGAGTTAAATCTGTCAGCAAAGCAGCTCTATTGTTCTAGTATGGTTGAACAGGGGAAACGGACTTACAGTTGTCTGTCTCCCCACAAAAGCTGCACGGGCATTGTTGACCTGATATGATGGGCTTGCCACAAACCACGGGAGCAGTATGTGCAATCAACAGTCAGTTGACATTCCACCCTATTTCATGAATCTTTTCTGAGCTCTGGTTTTCATTATTAGGTTTATTTTTTATTTATTTTAGAGTCTATGTAGACACTTCATAATACACAAATGTGAAATTGCGCTCACAGGTGTACTTTCTTCCACTTCCACTGAAAGCCCAAGTACAGAATATTCATTCCCAAACATGCTTCTGTGTCTTCAAAACCATTTTTGATTTGTCACTATCTTTTCTTCACGAGATCAATACCACTCCCTCATAGTTTGAAAAGTTGACTTTGTGGACTTTTGGTGAAACAATTATCTTTTCTTTCAACAAAGCCAAAGCTTCTCCTTCAAAAAAAGCAAATCCCATCAAAAAGACTTCAAAAGGCAGCTAATTTATAACCACATTCAACTTAGCGATGAGTTCCAATTGACCATTGCTGAGGGGAGATGTTCGATCTTCAGTATTATGCTCAGTCTGGTGGCAGAGTTCTTTATAGGGTTTTTTTTTCTAAGGAGAAAAGCAAAATCAATCATGAAAAAGCTACACATGACTCATTGTTAAGGCTCAATCAAAGCAGCCGCAATTTCTCCAAATAATTATGAACAATCTCACATCTTGGATTGCACATCTTTTCTAGCCAATAACAGAGTCGTGTAAATTGACCGTCCTTTCTTCTCTCTGAAAATCTTCACAAAAATAAACAAAATGTGTGCTGATCAATCCAGTAACATAAGTGCACCTCCTGTCAATGTCTCCAGCTTTACAATAGAGACTTGATGCTTGGAGCCATTAGTTATGACCAACTTGCCAGATGAGGAATTGATCGTTGGCAGGTTGTAAATGCAACAGCAATCATTTCTTAAAGAAAATAAAAATGACCCACTGTGTTGCCATATATGGATGTACGACTTGCTTAAAAAGCGTCAACTTAAACTACTATTAATTTACTCTGAGAGTGAAGTTATTTCAATGGTGGTTGTTACTATACATTTCACTCCTTAACAAAATGCCACTTTTTAAAAATTTCAGCATGAAGTCTGTTCAAACATACAAATGTTTCCAAGTGTGTGCAACTGCTTTTTGAACTGTATTTTGATGAATGCTCTCCTGCTGTGATGACTGACATAAAAGTTTAAAATTGCTGGACCTGTTTTTACATGTGTTTAAGTGGATTTTAAATGTAGATGAAAATATTTTGCCTTTATAAATTTAATTTCATCAAGGACATCTATGTGAGTGTGGTACTTTCACCAGTTTTACGTATCTGAGAAAAAAAGAGTTGCTAGTCCACCCGGAGGTTAAGCTTTCAACAAGTCTACAGGTTTTACATGTGATTCTGTTCTACTCTAAAACCGGATACTTGAAGTATATTTTTATTTGAATGCTTGTGTACTTTAATTTACTGATGTAGGATTTTGAATTTTTGACTTGTTATGGTGTATTTTTACATCAACACTTTTACATAAATAGCAGATTTGCCTCTTCCTCCACCCTGGATTAAAAAGTTCAACATAAAATGAAAAACGTGGCTGTGTATGACAAATTTGGAGCATTTCTGTTCACTCCCTTTGTGTTAATAAAGTGTATTCCTAGTACTTTTAATATGGGAGGAATATTGTAACCTATGGCACTTCTTACAATGACAGGGAGACAAAACTGATGGTGGTATGAAGATTTACTGCCAGCTGCAGTAAGAAACAGACACAACTGATATCTGGTTGCCACAACTTCTGAAAGTGTGGAAAACTGACTGAAATATGCATTTTATATTTTAAATTGAGTATTTGTCAAAATGGGGATCTCCCCTGCTCTCGGGCCTGAATCAGCCGAAGTGATTGAGAGCACAGACCGCCATCTCTCTATAGAGGGCACCCACAGACCCAGAATGTCTTGTTTGCTAGAGCTGTGTACATTTTGTATTTGAAAGAGCAGCAAGTCAATGAATCTCGATAATGCGAGAGCCGGGCCACATAACTCACGTTGATAGTCCTTACATTGTGCCAAGAGGCGATAAATCTGCTCTGTGAGACATGAATATGCAGTGGCAGTCAGTTTGGCTTGTTCTTGCTTGCATGCCCCGTAATGCACAGTTTATTCCTCTCCCCCATTTCAAGCAGAAAAATAAAACCAATGAGCCACAGCACTATCTCATCAACAGCTTTCATTAAGCATAAAAGAGTAGCGGTGTATTTTTAAAAACATACTTAATAGTTGCAAATCATTAATGTTAAAACAAAATATCAATTCATTTTTTTTCCCAGTATTGACTTGTCAGAAATCAAGCTTAAAAATATAATTTGATTCCCTTAATGTCAGATCCTAGTAAACGTTTCTAGGAAACGACACATCTATCCATGTAGCTATTCATTTTAAAGTAAAACATATATTTATATATGATTAATCAACTAAAAGCATGTTTAATTTAAACAGTTTTATTTTAATCCTGGAGAGCTTTAGCTTTAATCTTCTAAAACTTATAAGGTTAAGTTGCCTGTTTCAGTAAGGCATAACTCAACAAGTAAAATGTGTAATTTAAGCAGCAAATTCCATACATCTAGGCTGTCCAGGCTGTGGAGAATGAGACATAATAAGCACTCTGCTTATGTATATGCATGTGACCTGCAGTTTATGGTTGAGGCTCTGTTTGGGTTTTTTTTTTCTTCTTCTTTTAATGGCAGGCAGGCGTCAAACAGTTGGGGGATTAATGCACTCACGGACACTGACAGAACGTCTCCAATAACAACGATAAAAAAAGAAACCTGCTTTGTGAGTGGTCCAATCCTCACTTGGCACTTATTTCTTTCATGCTAATAATTTATCCTATTCACAGTGCTCTAGGCAGCTGGATGTTTTTTCTTCTTTTTACTTGGGGCAAAGAAGTATATTGCAATTTCTATCTAATTTCTATCTAAGTGTCTGAAAAAAGACAAGAAGCTCCAACAACAACAGATCGCAATAAGACAAACCCAAAAATACTGTATAATAAAAATGAGAAGATATTAAGAATACCATAATGTACGTGTACACAGCATTTGGGACAAGCAGTGAATCAAGTGATCATTCGGATCCCTCTCACCTCCATAAAACACTTCTTGGACATAGTTGACAACTATGCGTAAGGACGCGTGCCTCTAGTGGCACCGTGGAAGGAGGCTCGTCAGACGCACGCTGATGCACAGCTTTCAGCACTACCTTTCCATCCAGCACAAACTGGAAGATTTGTAAAATCAACACTGTTTAACGGGGGTCCCTTTGAGCAGATTGGACGTTCTTCGATAACCAGCCCTGTGCAATCACCGTGCGCAACTGGAGCGGAGCGTCACGGAGCTGCTTTCCTCCACTGTGTTCTGAACTGTTAGCGTTAATGGAATGAAAGACTGGAGTGACTAAACTCCAACAAGCATTTTATTTCGTGCCACTTAAGTGTATTGAAAATCTTCTGCGCTTTTTCTCTGTTTGGCTTTCGGACGGCAGAATCGTCCGAGACGACCCAAAGTTCCGCAGGCGCAGTTCTCCTCTTCAACAGAGGTGTTGGAGTCCGGCTCGGCTGTTGCCGTGGTACTTGCCAGCAGACAGATAGCATCGTCGGTAGGAGGGGATAAAGAGACTCCTGCAAGCTAATTGTTGCAGCCTGCGTTCGCAGGTGTTTCGCTGATCTGCTTGTGAGGGACTGGCGGCTTCATCCTGATCGGGTCGCTTTTAGACTTGTGAGAAACAGAAAAAAAGAAACCCCGGGAGAATGTTGCACCAAGTACAATGAGCGCTGATTTGTCGCAGACTCCAAAATCCATATATGCTCCGTCGAATTCAGTTTTGATGAGCAATTTTGACTCGTCTTTGGAATTTTAAAAAAGTGGATCCCGCGACTTTACAACCATGCGAAATACTTGGCTGTTCCCCCGGAGTGCGATTAGGGATTACTGGACATCGCTGATTGCATGTCTCTTTTGGATTCAGTACTCTTACGGGATGCCTCATGTTATTCGAATAGGTAAGTTGTCCACGGTTACATTTGCACACACACGTTTGTACTCTAACCCTGAAAGTTGATGCCTATTCAGTGCATTTCAGCGTTCCGCTTTCTCCGCGACAGCAAATAGTTTTTGTAGTAAATAAACAGTCGCTTTCATTTACCGCTCTCCACAGCCGGGTCGGATGTAAATATTAGATTTACTTATACGACGTGCAAATGGTAAGCAACAAGAGAGAAGTGCATTAAAGCGCACGCTGCCAGTAATATCGAGAAACACTCGGAAACCATGCAATGAAATATTGTGGGTTAGTGTGACCTCTATGCACCCTGCTTTGTCTGTTACATTTGCTACAGCCAGCATGTTGAGTCACCAGCTAAATAAGGCTCATTGCCATGCCTTCTGGAAGTAAGTTTTTAAAGACAGTCTGTCAAATTAAAGAACATAGTTATAAATCAGAAAAAACAAGCTCCATCCAAAAGTTTAATATCGTCTTATATAATATATTAAGGGGACAAGGATGTTCCCACAATATCAGTCAAATCACAGAGTAACACGCTTACTATATATAAACAGTAGCATTTTCAGGTAAATCTTGGTTACTTCATTTATCTACACCGACGGACCCTAAAAAAATGAAGCCAGGTGTCTGGTGGCTTTGTCTTTTTCTCATCACTCACAGTGGAACAATGTGCGAATTGTCATCCGGAGCTGGCAATGCGCTGAAACGTTTTGCGCGGCCAAGAGACAGAAACAGAATGAAGATCAATACGTTTTTTTGTCACAAGGCAAATCGTTTTTGACATTTGGCAGAGTGCAGTGCAGGACAATTACTCAAAATGGCACTGGTCCACATTAACATACCATTACAACAGCCCGAGTACAGGGAGTGAGAGCATCTTCCAGCTGTAAATGATGGGCGAAAGTGGAATAATGTTACAAACAGGGATAGCCCATGTGTTACACAGTAACAGCGGGTGAATTGCCTTAATAAACCAGTTGTCTCTTTCTATGACATATCTACAAATCATCAACATCCCACAGTGATTTTGTAATTCATAATTCCTGGCGAGCACTGTGGGTGGTCCCTGAAAAGCTACATTTAAAATAAAGTTATCAGACTCCAACATGAAGATGTATAGCAGCAGTTTATTGCACAATAACCTTGAGTGAACGCTGTTGACCTTCTGCATATTTAATGTGCTTTTTGAATTAAAGCCAAAGAAACACGATGCATACACTCAAGATGTGTGGAATAATGTTTACTGCTGAACATAATATGAAGATATCGGGCAGGCCTGTGTACCTGTGATTGACTACAGTGTTGTGAGGAGCCATGACTCCTGACATCACACTTTATGGACTTTGGTGATGTATTAGAAACTGCATAAATCCTCAGGCTCGCTTTCTTCTGCTCTAACCTGAAATTTTTTGGTTAAAGGGCATTTTTCCCTCTTATTTCTTTATCTATTTATTTATTTTTATCTTGACAGCAGCTCAATTGAAGACCCGAAATAGACTTGACAGCCTTTTATTTTTAAAAATGTCAAAGTGCTGACAAATTTACCCTGAAATGTGCTACAGTCCTACTATTGCTTTTTATAGAATCTATCATAGCTTCCAGTGGAGGATCAGTTTAGTTGCATGTTTTTTTTATGTTTCATAAGAGTAGAGACATACAGGAAATTGAGAATTTACCCGAATGCCAAAAATAGGGGAAGAAAAAAATCGAAAGGCTCATCTCTCTATAGGATCTTTTAAAACTGAATTTGTATGCATGATAGCTATGTGTGTATTCATGTAATTTGTTTACCTTACAGACAAATATTTGAAAGGTAAAGAAAAGAAAATATATCTCACCATATTTACATTGTGTAATTTTATTCATCATAGTAGCTGGAGTGTATGCAGCCTGCGTGTATTATTGTAAACATACCGCATTGTTCTCGGGGACAGAATGTTGGGTATTGTACAGAACAATTTATTTAGGAATGAGCGCTTTTTTAGAGCTGATGTGCAGCAGACCTGTTTTCCCTGTTTTTTCCTCTCTTTTTTTGCAATTTGATACTTGGTTTGGAAGTCTGTGCACGCACTCTGTGTCACAGCCACTCCACTAAAACCAACAGAGGGCTCTCTTATAGTCAGTGCAGGGTAGCTAATGTTGCTCCTCAACACTGGTTACCAACATAAGCGAACCAGTGAAATTCATCGAGGTGGGCGGTGGTATTTGAGCATGATACTCTCTGTCTGTGCTGTGTCTGCTCTTGGTTAGGTGGCCTGCAGTTCTCCAAGTACACCATCTGGGTAATGGTGGGCATCCAAGGTAGAGTTGTTGCCATTGATTTTAGTGCTTTTACAGTGCATTGCTCTAAGTTGAGGCCAGATGGTCGCTCCGTCTCATTCAGCAGCTTCTATTTGTTGGAGGGAATAAAAGACTACTCCTCCTGTATTTGTCCTCTTACATGCTGTGCTCCTCTTTAGTCTCCCTCTGCTTGCTTTTCATAATTCTTTTTCTCTTTCTGACGTGTTTTGCAATCTCTCATCTCATCTAGGGACCATTTCAGTTGATGATGCAATGTTTTTATAATAAAGACAAAAGTGCTCAAGGATGCGAGTGCAGTATTTTTTTCCGCCTCGCTCCAAAGATAATGTGCGTCCTTAGATAATTTGCATGTTTGCCAACATGGAAAAAGATGGTATACAAATGATTTTATTGGATATGGTAGCAGCTCTTTATGCCTTATTCTGTAGCCCGAGTGCGCGGCATTCTGTCTGCAATTTGCTAATGCTCTACACACACTGCTTTCTTCCCAAGACAGGGATCGCCAGATTTGAAAATGTGTTCAGATGAAAATATATTCATAGCGTTCTTGAATTATAATATATCTACCAGTGAAGCATACAGTAATGACAGATTAATATACGTTGTCTCTTTCATCTGCGGATTGATGAAACTAATTTATCATTTGTTGTCTCTTTTTTTCTCTCACTGAGATTATTCACTGCCTGACAGGGATTTATTGAATAATCAATTACTTTATCTACCTAATACTTAAAGCACTTAATCAGTGTCAGTTAATCAATCTCTTTCATGATTTCGTGTTGATTTCATTTCCTCGGCTCCACAACACCTGGTCACATGCATTTTTCACTTAGGTTTCCTAAAATGCTTTGGGCAGGCAAGACTCCAAATTTAATTATTGCCTGGGAAACAGCCCTGACATTAAAGCTCCGCAGCACTTGAAGCTGTATGCAATGTGACCACTCCGAAACTTGAGTGGGATAAATCGGGTTTGTGGTCACCACTTTTGGTTGAATTCTCCAAACACAGAGCCACTTCAATTTCTTGTCGTTATCCCTGCACCAGCAGCAGAGAGAGACTGAGAAGTTTTCATGTGATTAACTCTTCTAGCGAGCTATAGAGTGTGCAGTCTCCTCTCGCACGCTCCCTGAGATCCTTTTTCGCTTGGGGTCTGTGTAAATGTCTCATCTGAAATGACTCAGACATATTTCAAGAGAGCGCAGAAAACCGTAATGGCACTTTGCAATTCTACTTTTAACAAAGTCAAATCCAAAAGAAGGGCTTGTATCGAGAATTACCCAAAGGAGTGTTGCAGAGAATTAAAAAGTGTTTGGTAATGAAAAAGAACAATAAGGAGATATTGCATCAAAATATGTATCAAATTAAGATGGCCATCAGTTGCTGAGTGGGAATGAATATTTCATTTTCATCTAAATTTAATCCCTCCCTAGACGCAGAGAGAGGGAGGAAGCAGGGAATAAGTAGCCTGCTGGCGGAGACTTGGGGCTGGGAGTTGTTGTGGTGAATATGAACAAAGGCTTGTAGAGGTCACAGAAGAATTGGATACAGAGAGTAGCTTCTTTGATGTGTAATTCCATTATCTGTTAGTGAAAGCAGAGATTGAAATGGGAGGAATACAGCGGTTGTTTTACCTGCAGTAACACACACCCCTTCATCCGCTTGTATAAACATGGATGGATAAACGGACTGCAAAAGAAATAGCAGAGGCCTATTTTCAGTGTCTTACACTCTCGGGCATCTGTATCTTAGCTTACACACACGTGCGCGAACGCACGGACACACACCATATAAACCCATATTCTATCCACAACATTTTCTAAAACATATGTCTGGTCTCACTGGGGCTCTTGTACACAATCCAATTCCATTCTCTCTGTCAGCACACTCGTGGCTCATCATTAGCTTCAATCTCGCTGATGAGAAACGGCAGATGTTCGTTTTGTTGAGCAGAGTACCCGTTTCTGAACGTGCTGCCTTCTCTTCGCGTCTGTGATCCTGTTTCACCGCTTTAGAAGGAAACATGCTTCCACAAACAAACATGTGCTCCAAGCGTGCCGTAATCTCTCTCTTCTGACATGCAGAGCACGTTTTTAAGAGAAGTCATTGACGGCAGTAATCATGTATTAAACATACAGCACGAGTTCAAGTCAGAGAATATTTGGTAAATGGTATGTGTGTGTGATTTTATGTCAAAGACAAGGTGCAACGAATGCATAATGCTACGAAATGTGTTCACAGTGTGTATTCTGATCACATTAACAAGAGTGAACTGCAAAGGAAGTGCAGGTACTTAGCCCTATGTTCAGTCACACACAGTAATGATCATCCAATAATCCAAGCCACTAGGGGCTAATAGAGTGGATCTACCAAACAGTAAGATAATCCTGTGACACAGCAGGGCCCTATCTAGCCCCAGCTAGCTTAGCCTAGCTGCTGCTCACACACCAGATGGTGTTTTCATATCATACTACAAAGTGGGTGCTCCACAGTGAAAAGTCTGCTGCAAGCATATGCTTCTGCCTATTGAAATAAATAAGCCGGCGAGTTCCTTATGACTATAAATTTCCTCATTTTTATTCAAAATGTGTCGCAAACACTTAAATGTTATATGTGTGTTTGATGTTAACTTGCAGTTTAATGTTAAAAATCACTGGTTGTCATTTGTAATCTTTTATGGATAAAACATAGGGGTCAGTGCACCCGAATTACCAAAAAGCTAACAAATAAAAAAAAAGATTCTTATTTATCGCTGGATTATTTCTGGATTAAAATATTAGAATGATGTACTGTAAAATGTAAATTATACTTGAAGAAAAAAAAGCAAAAGGAAGAAAAAGATGTGCCGCTCGCCTACAGTTTAAGGGTATAACAAGCAAACGGTGACCTTGTATTCTTACACTGAATTATAAAGATTATTTGACGACCATATAAATATTCCTGTTAGTGTATAATATCAGGCTACTTCCCAGAATAATTTCCCATTAGGGAATAAATGACATCTCTTATAAATTTTACACAGCTTCTCAGGTTTGTTGTAGTTGAATAGTAGCTTTTCTCGATATGTAGCACCTAAGAATAGTCGGGAACCTCTGATGTCAGTGTCTTTCTTAGCTTACTGCTAAACTCTACTATCCATACCAGCATGGCAGTTGTGTTGGCAGGTGCGTTGCGTAACTGTTACGCTGAAACTTACACCTATCTAACCACTTTATTGCTGAAAGCAGCAACTTAATTAACCCTGTCGGCATGCACTTCACATTGGCTACATGGATTTAATGGTACTTCTTACTACACACTCGAGCTGATCATTTCCCGCAACGCTGCACCTACGTAGCACAGGGGTTAGACTGAGGCGTAGTGATACAAGAGCATCATTACAAGTCAGGTTTCTGCTGCTCTCATCAGCTAATGTAGGGATCTTGAACTGGTACTTTGAAGCACTCACCTTCAGGGGCTGCCCTGCCCCCCCCTGTTAATTTGGATGATAAACCTTTTTAAAAACTCATCACTGAACTCCGTGTCGAGGTGTCAATCAAAGAGAATAACTTGACTGATTTTTTTTTCTTCAATTTGCCTGATTTCGCCTGTGGGCTCCTCGGGGACTCAATGTCACTGTAGCACGATGTGTGCTTTTTGGACTTGACAGTGTTTTGAAATTCATGGCATGTCAATGTTGGCTATTTCCTTGTGAATGTTTCTGTACCAAGGCAATGAATTAAATTTCATGCTCTAGCCATTTGTCTTTATTATGTGCCCTTGTCCTTTCCATTTGACTCTTCAATCTCAGCCCTCCTCGGGGCTCTGCTGGAAAAAGTCGAATAACAACATCAAAACTGTTTGAGAAGAGACCTTGATCACAGGGCATTTCACTTTCAGGGTCATGCTGGTAATAAAACATAGTTAATTAGAATGATCTTGTTGGAGGTAATTCGGTGATTATTTTTTTTTATATTTCAGCACGGGGAGCAATTTGTCTTCACTGTTCCAGACAGACTGTATATGTTTGTAAGCCACGCACACGCCATAGGCACACAAAATACTGCAGGAGGCGGAGGAAAGGGAAAAAGAATGAGGGTGGCTACATAGATGAAGCTAGGGGACTCTTATTTAGCTGGTTAATTAGCTTGAACCTTTTGATCCCAATTTTAAAACTCACCACATTGCAATGCTGGCTTCTTTTGTGTGCTGCCCCAAGCCAGATAAAACGCAGCTTTATTCTTGTGCCTTTTTAACACCAAGGCTTTCACCAGAGCTGTATTAGCTTTGCTTTCCCTTCCTCCAAGAGCGTCATCCTTATCTGTTCCCAGACGCTCTGTGTAAAACCTGGTCACCTCTGACACCTCAGTTACATACAGTTATGCACACGTATTGCAATAACAAGACCTTTTCTTCCCGCAGCTTTAAAGCAATCAGAATTTGACAGTGGAGGTATCAGCCACATTGCACAGGTTTAAATCCTATTTGACTTGGGCTAAGGACAATGAATGGAGGGTGACACTGTTTCATTCTGCCCTTTTAATCAAGCTCTCATTGTTATAGGTGCACTGCAAATGTCAGGTCTTGGTTGTGTGATTCCCTCAAATTGCTGTTCCATGACTGTAGGGAGACGTGAGTGCACGAGCACATGTTTAGGAGGGGGAGAGAGTGAGAGAAAAAGAGGAAGTGTGAGTGTGTGCATGACAAGGGGATGTATAAGGGGAGCTGGCATAGAGTCCCTGGAGCGTAGGGGTAGAGCAGGAGTTACTAATCAACTGTGAGAGAGCAGGCTAGAGAAGACTCACCCTCTATTTCCCCCCAGAGAGAAAGTGAAGGAACAGATAAGACAAACCTCTTCAGGCCAAAAACACTACAAATGAATGGCTATCACCAAAAATATCTTCGGGGGGGGGGGGGCAGAAATCCTTTCCTTCACACTCTGCCTCACACATCTGTTTTCACCCCTTTCCTTTTCATCCCAGCAATAACAAATGCGAGGACTACCACTACAACTGCATAAGACTCAGGGGTTACCTCGCTAGCCCCTCTACTCATCCCTCCACTGATGGATAGCCAGGAGGTTGGAAGCCAATGTCGATTTAGTTAACACAGCCAATACCCAGAAGATTCCACACAGCACTCGCACTGCGTGCAGGCGAGACAATCTGGGATAGTCTGTCCTCCGTCTCAGCAAGTGTTTTACCGGCTGCCGATCTACTGTCCAGGTCGCCCCCGGAGAACAGTGTGGTTAACCGCAAAAATGTTCCCCTGTGACTCATCTGAAGACAGCTTGTCTGCATGTGACCAACCTCAGATATATGGAATGAGACAGAGATTATCATTGACAGGAAAGAGAATGAGAGACTGTGGGTGTTTTGAGGCTGGCAGGACGTTTTAGGAAAGCTATTAGTGATGCTTGTATGAATTGCAGCTTTTAATGTAAAGCCAAAAAAAACCCTAGCAACTATCTGTCCCTGAGGGGTTTTTTTTATACCCTTTTAGATGAGGTTTGAGAAGTACAGATGGCTGTCATAGTAACCACTTAGTTGGCGATCTAGATTGATTAGTGTAGATTATAGCTTGTGATTAAGCAGCAGGTTTTTTGTTCAAATCAATTCTCTATCACAGAGAGTTAATGAAGAATTAGGCTTCTGATTGTTCCTAAATCATGTTTTTCAGTTTCAAGTGCTTCTGTTTTTAGCCTCAAATATTGTTTTCCTCTCTTCAGTGTTGCTGTTGCACTGTCATTGCATCCGCAGTCAGTGTTATTTATATCAGGTTAAGAAGTTTGTTGATGTTTTTTGATGTTGATGTTGCAGCATCTTCTAACTACAGGACATTCCACTTTTTGCTTTAAGAAATTTCATCTGCTTTTGCCCCCCTAAACTTTCCTGCTTAGTGGTTACAGTGTTTAAGAAAATGCTGCTTAATATCCCATCCGAATCCTCAATGTCAGAGTTATGTTTTGACTCGTATAGAGAAATAAAACAGAATTAGTTCAGTGAAAGATTTCTAATTTCTGAATAAAATCAGACAAACTGCCAGCTATGTTCCTAATTGCTTTTCACCAAGACTGAATATAATACCATGGAATTTGCCTGCTCCAAAATAATCTGCAATCAGGAAGCATTATCTGGTTTGATGAAAAGGATCAATTGAAGTAATGCTGCAATAATCATATGCAAATTTAATGAGGCATCTGCAGTGTATTAGTCTGATTATTTTCACTGCTAAAGCAAACAATGCATGTCCTTCTTGCCTGCCATTTTAGTCAGAAATGGCATAAAAACATTAGCGCTGAATAAGATTAGCAGTTTTTAAAGCACAGTTACAATTTCTATTTACTATGTAAAATGTTGCATTTGCCTCTATGCGTTTGCTAAAAATGGCATCAATCCTCAATTAAATGTTGCTTGTAATTTTAGTCCATGGCATCTACATGTAAAAACTGGGACTTGGAGAAGAAAAAAAGAACAATTTACTTTAATAACATGTCTAGGGTTACAAATCTAAGCTTACAAATTTAAACTGTAACACTGTTTAGAAATGTCAATGTTACAAATGTCTTGTAAAGTCTATTCTAATATCACAAACCGTAGCGAAGTGGGAATGATGATGGCAATAAAGATATGCAACTATGATGAGGCTTTTATGTCTCTTGCCTTCCTTTTCTTTTAATTCCTGACAAATACGTATATAAATAATTTTTGTTTAAACAGCCAAACTGCGATTGCAGACATTTGCCTCTCCCATTTACACCAATATGTTTTTTCAGCTATATTGTTGCTAATAATTTTCAGAAGATTGACCACATTAAAAAAATAATTGGCTGCATGCTGGCATCAGAGATTTAATGTTCAGTTAATATCCTGCTCAGCCTCTGTCTGCACTGCTCACATATGGAGCGTATTGTCTGCCAGAGTGACAATTCTTTTAAATGTGGTCAGGTCCATTTAAATTAAATAAATCGATTTAAAATGTGCTAGTTCCTTCTTGTCAAATGTGCATATTCCGACATATATGAAAATTTGAGATTAGATGGAAAATTGTGTGTTATTTTCTATCGGGACCTGGTGCAGCACAATCCACAGGTTTATATTATCTACTAGTCTGTAACATAGCTTGAGCTCCTCATCAATATTCTAACTAAGCACAGTCAGAGGCGACAGGATGAGCGTGTGTGTGCGCCAATGATTTTTTGAGTGGTGGCTATTAGTGAAGGGAAGCCTCTCCAGCCACTGTTAATCTTGAAACAGGACAGGAGGAGCTATTACCTCCAATTATGTGGTGTGGTGAATTTTACAAGTGCGAGTCCCATCTAGCTGTACGACAGGGCTCCAGTTTTTTGTTTTAATTACACATACCATAGTTAAAGGGACCCCAGTCTTCCCCTTTTCTGGTCCTCTTTCTTGTCTTCTTCTTTCCCTCATCTTCTCGTCCTTATGAAAAGATTAAAATTACCACTTAAATCTTGTTCTTTTTAAGGTGGGTAAAATAAAGCTTATAAGTCGCATTCATCGCTTCACTTCTCTTTTTCACCAGACAAAAACTTTAACATATGCTCATTGTGGTAATTCCTTGCCAGAGTAAAATGAGAACTCCCTTCTCTCACCTTTTTGACCCGTACACCTTCTGTCTCCTTAGCACACTGTATTACAAGACTTGCATTTCAATTTGCAAGCCCAATCATCAGGATCTTATAAGCCTGCTGGTTGGAAAGCAATTGAGCCTCATTCAATCTGCTCCCTTCGTGTTTCCAATCCATTCATGATTTTTTAAAGATATTAAATGGCTTGAAAAAAATCTCTTGCAGAACCAAAAGTTTCTTGGTCTTTCGTTTCTTTTGTCTTTTTTCCTAACCGTTGATTGCACCCTCCAGCCACCTTTGCTTCCATCCAGTACTTCCCTGGTCATCTGTGCACCTTGATTTGAGAGTCGAAGGTTTGGGGTGGGGGTGGAACTAACATGGAAATAAGCTGGTGATTGCCTTCCTTCCAATGTGGTGATGGAGGGCTTGAGTGATCGTGCCCCTTGAGCCCCTCCTTGGTGGCTGATTAGCTGTGGAGCCCTGGAGATCCAGAGTGACACACTGGCTCATCAGACTCTACTCAGCTTGTCAGGGACCACCTTGATTACATGGTGCTTCATAATTGTTCCTCATTCGGCTTCAGTGTCCAGTGTGGTGCAAGCTCATCATCATATGAGAGAATGCACCATATGAAGCTTGACATTTCTTATTGCTGGTCAAAGAAGAAAAAGTTCAAAAAAATGCCATCCAGCCAGGACATATGTGTTGCTAACATACGACAATGTTCTTTAGGGCTTTGACTGCATTGTCTCAGAGTCCTGATCTCTCAGTTACAAAAGATAATCAATGGAAAATGAAAAGTCTATCCAGATGCCGGTAAAAATAAAGCATTGTTATTCTAATTGATGCAAGGTTGCACTACACTGCAATCGCAGAAGAGGTTTATGTGAAGGAGTGCTTGCTCCAGATACTGGTCCCTTTCTGCCAACACCAGCGATGGCAAATGGGCCTGGTGTAATGTCTTTTTTAGTAAGGCAATTGAAAAAGAAGAGAGTCATCATGGCATTTATAATCACTGAGTTGGTAGACATGATTGAAAGTTAAAGCAGTCAGAACTGAGAACTCGAAGGACTCTGACCCGGGTTATTGATTCATATGGCTTATGTGGGTGAACTGCCCGAGGTGTGAAACTCATCAAATCATAGACTGTATTAATTATTTTTATGTTCTGGCATTAGCCTCAGGTGACACTTGAATTCCTTAAAGTTGAGAGTTATGCCCACGCAACAGCAATCAAGCTGTAATTCCTTGGCCAAGTCTAGTATGAAGCATGTGCAGGGCATAGTTCACAATCCTGATGGCCTGAGGAAAAGAGCTTTTTCTTTGAGCGTAGAAGCAGATAGTCTGTCGCTGTGGTTTATAATCCTACTAGTTGCGGCTCTGTAGCGTCAAGAGTGTAGATGCAATGGTACACTCCACTTGGCTGAACAAACTACTTTCTCCATGATCTTAGGCAGAGCAGTTTGATTGATTTTGCTGGCATTCAGTAAGAAGTTGTTGACCTTGCATCACAGTGTTATGTCCCCCATCTCTTCCAGGCCTACCTAGAATTGTTGGTAATCCTGCCAATCAAAACTGTGTTAACTTGAGAATGGATTCTGAGCTGATCCTGCCGCAACATTTATCGGTGTACAAATATTGCAGCAAAAGAGCAAGTAGATAACTTTGGGGGCCACCTGTTTTAAGGCATTTGGAGGTGTTGTATATTTTCTGATAGTATTAGAAAAGGGTATATTTTAACCCAAACCATGATCTTCAAATACTTTCTGTACTCAACCCTAAGTACTTGTGCCTAATTGAGATAAAAAAAAATTGTAAAATGTCAATTAAATGTTGAAATTGTCCCAGTTAAGGCAGGAAGTCCAGTCTACTGGTGTAAAGGGGGGTGTTTTTGTGCTACAAGTGCTGCTATCTCACCCTCCTCGTAACAGACTTTTTTATCATTTTAAAGTGGAAGTTATGTTGTTTGATTAAATAACAAGATATGGTTCAGAAAAAAATAGCATGGTAATACTCAAAAGATCATTTGTTCAGAGGACTTATGGTTAACCCCAGGCCCATTAATGGGCTGTTGCATGCTTTGGTTGCTGAACCGAAAGATTAGACTTTACATATTCGTCTTAAGCTAAACATTGCATCCCATGCATCAGACAGCTCTGTTACTCTGGTTATGCTTTCAGCTCCCTCGGACCCTTGCTCTGCCTCTGGGGACAGACACAGCAGGACTGCTGTGTTCCCACATTGCGAGTTTTGATTCAGCAGATAGCTGGCATGACCTCCAGTCACTCAGCCCACTCAACCAAGATACATGAAATGACATATCTGTTGTTTTGGCTCCTGGAAGCTATTGTCCATGTTCAAGTCACAAATGGCAAATATGGAGTATGACTTGAAATGTGATAGATGGCTTCGTGTTTTGTAGAATAACTTGCTGACTATTTTTGATGTGTGCAATGGCATTTAAGACCATGCCACTTTATATCTTATTTCTGTGACCACATGCTTGTTCATGTCGAAACTCTTCCTTTACTCCCCAGTTGGCTTTTTGCAGCTGTCAATCTTTGGAAAAATTCACTTGCTAACATTTGCCAGTGTCCTTTCCTTGGTTTATTTCCTGTCATCATTTTTCCTATAGCAAAAGTAATTGCAGAGTCGTGCCTTACCACTGCAGTTGCTTTTTCTTGATCACCTGTGAACTTTTATCTTTGATGGTACATTTGCTTCATTCATCTATTATAATTTAGGTGATTTAAGCGGCTCTACATTTACTAGATGTGGAGTATAATACATCCTTTACTTATAGTGCCGCAGCTCCGAAATATGAAAAAAGGCCTCGGTATAAGGGTGATAGACTTCACAGTGCTTGAAGAGGCTTGTATTGAAAAGTAAAACCACCATGACACTCAGTGCAACCATTTACATAAGAAGCACAGCTGCAGCAGATGACTGAGTCCTAACATGATTGATTTGTTCAGTCAAAACATAAAAACCAGTCAAGGTGTTTGCCATCCACTAAAGACAGAATATCTGCTTCATCAGGTGTCCCTGAAGAACTCTGTAACCATGGTATAAATGATATGTGGGTTTATATCACTTTTTAAATGGATGTCTGTGTTTACATATTTCTGAGTGGTCACAGGAAAGATAATAAAGATACATTAAGTGATAGCATGACGTTTTTTCCCCCCAAACCGACTATGCAATTATTTTGATCATGTCACTGATGCATAGGAATCATTTTAACTGCTTTTTTCTGCATTTTGTTGTCCTTTTCATTTGATCTCTGCTCAGTTATTTTTACATAGGAGCACTTCACAACGTAACTCTTCTCAGGGCATGGTATATTGTATGATAAAGATAGAAACCTTTTGTGAAAAAACATTACATTACTTGTCAGTGCTATTTATTTAGCAGAGCAAGTGACCAAGCTAAGTGTTTCTCACTAGTGATTTTGATGAAAAAAAATATATATATATTTTTTAATCTGAAACATTTTAATGCTTGCTATAGAAATGCACCATTGCTCTATATGGTCTTCATTCTAGATTGTTCTGAGGGCATATTAAGGAGAAACGTATGTCTTACGTCCTACACATTTTGCATTGTCAACAAGATGGAATAAAGAGAAACATATAGACTAACTGGTCAAGGTCAGAGGTTTATACAGCGATATCTGTCAGCCAGAGCTATAATTTTGGTAACCAGGGAAATGTCAGGAAAGCTTGTTGCGTGTCTTCTGGTTGGAGCACATGTGAAGTACTGTACCATTCGTCACCTTACTTCACTGCTAATGAAAGATATTGGAGGTTATTGTTTTTCCTGTTCAGAAAATGTAACTTAAAGGTTAAACCATTATTTGGGAACTTTAGGCTAAGAATACACTGATTGGATTAAATTGTGGCAATAAAGGATTCCTGACTACATTACCTTTATATTATAACAGGTCATTCTTACAAAGTCAGTGGCGACTGAAGCTTGGAGAGATCCTATCTACTTGCAGGTCACACATTAAATAGTATTGTTTGTGCTTGGTACTGCATGTCAAAATGAATGTGCTAAATAAAAAAAACACAACAGGATTATATCAGATGTGAAGGTGCATTATTGCTATATTAGATTCTTTGGCCAATCTCTTTCCTCTTGGAGGTCATCAATGTGGAAATGATTTACTACTGCTCAGTGGTGGAAGTCCACCAAAGCTGATCAATGCATGAAAAATGGGGCCGATTATTTCTTTGCTTAGTATCAACATTTTATGTGCACATGTGCAATTCTCAGATCTACATTGTCAAGTAAGGTAAAATTAACTTGAACATGCCATCCTACAGTTTATACCAAAGAAAAATGTGCATGGCTCTCATTTCCATGACTAATCTACAAGTGAAGTCTGTGTGATAACATAATTAATGGTTCATGGAAATGTGGACTCTACTGTTAGTCAGTGGCAGACTCTTAAGTGCACGCTGTAACATGAGCAAGAAAAACACCGAGTAAGAAAGACATACTCTCTAAAAGAAAAGCAATGGACTGGAGAGTTGAGACAGTCTATTCATCTAGTACCAGCAGTGATGGAGTCTCCTCCTAAATCTGACTCAGTTATTTTACACTCATACTCGGGGTGCAGGCCACCCGAGACCAAGAGAAATGTAACAGCTGCCTTGCTGCTCTGTCTGGCATTCTTACAACCCTTTCTGTTAGAGCCCCTATGCATCTCTAGTCTACAGCCAGAGGGATAGTGCAGGTGGGTCCATCATTTCTCTGTGCACCAGTTTTCCCACTTCTCATTTGCACTACGCAAAATGGGTGTGACTCTGCAGCCCTCTACTTCCCTGGACAGACAGGATGTTGAAGAAAGACAGTTTTTCCAGTTTTTGCCTTCACCTCTTAATGCCACACTGCCGTTCCGTCAATATAACCAAGAGGGGCGATGGAGGAGGAAATAACCTCAGTCCTCAGGAAGGAAGCAAGGAATAATGACAGTCCTTCAGTTGATGGCACAGATGGGCTTTGTCTACAGTGTTTGCCACCGTGTAGCCAATTGCATTGCATTAAAGTTCAAATAAAAATGCTTTTTTTCATAGCACAGTGTACATCAGTAATAAAATAAAATTTCAACATTTAAATTTAATCTTATCTTGCAGCTCTACATGAAAGCATTGCCATTGGGCTAATTCGTTGAGGGCTAATTGATCACTGATTGAGGCTGATATCATTTAAATTAATTGATGTTAGTGTTTTTTAATCTCATGTTGTGCTTGAATTCTGTATATCTTGGTATCATTATGGAAATATATGTTTTCTTAAATACTGAAGGTAATGCCTCTTGAATGATACTTCATAAATGAGCACAGAGTGGCTGTTACTGCTTACATCACTCATTTGATGTGTTTTATATGTACTGAAAAAGGCAGCAGATCAATAAGGTTGCAGGAAGCTATGGAAAGAGTGATTGTTTTTCCATAACCTATATTTAAATGCATCAGACTATCTTACAGTTCTGATCAGACTAGTCGCTAAAAAAGTGAGAAATCTCTGCCATGGCGGATGCTTGATGTTTTTCAACCATTGTTGTGTAATCAGATTGCTTTATATGTATAAATACCTAGTGTTTTTAGCATCACAAAAATGATCTGAACTTCCATTGTTAAAGGGTGAAACGTTACCCCCAAGTCCACTGTCTATTCTCAGTGTATATCTTCTGTATTGGCTTAACAATATGTAATGTCTCTCAGCGCTGCACAGTTTCCTGGTTATGCGTCACAGCTGGAGACAGAGACACTCACCTCAGTTCAAAGTACGGTATGTAATTTTGTTGACAAGCTGTAGCTGGGTGCTGGGGAGTATGCTTGGGAAGACATTTTCTGTATTCCCTCTCGGAAAAATCTGTATCCTGACAGTTTTTCAGTGTTCTGTGCGAAGATCTTTTAAGTGGAGCATCTAGATATGGTTGAAAATGTAAGCTGTGTTAACGATAGAGCCAACATAATTAACTGCTTATGTACTTATGACCACTTACCACATGACGTTAACTTGTCCGCCAGTGTGGATGTGAGACAATCATGGTGACAAAGTAGGATCTAGTGAATAAGGCCCCAGTCACCCAGGCCTTGATACTGGTCTGCAACCACTGGCAACCGCTGGTCTTGAAGTAAAAATTAATATTTCCAACTGGTGGCAAGTGGTTGCTGGAGGTTGATGCAGCTCTGAGCCACAACTTTTACTTCGGTAGTAAACCTTCTCCACTTCCAATTTCTGTTGCACTTTCTCAAGTTTTACTATCAGAATCAGAATCAGAATCAGAATACTTTATTGATCCCTGGGGGAAATTATTTTTTGTTACAGTGCTCCATTTTAAACCAACATTAAGACAAGACAGACAATACGCTAACTAAGAATAGTACTATGCTAATGGTTAGCAGAGGTGTGGACTCGAGTCACATGACTTGGACTCGAGTCAGACTCGAGTCATTAATTTTATGACTTTAGACTTGACTTGAAAAAATGTTCTAAGACTTGTGACTTGACTTGGACTTTTACACCAATGACCTGGGACTTGAATTGGACTTGAACCGGTTTACTTGAAAAGACTTGATATTTCACCCCAAATATAAAATTTAACATACATATTATATAGAGATTGAAAATGTGACGTCATTCAGGGGTAAAACCGCAAAGGATTCTGGGAACTCGTGGCAAGAGGTACTAGCGCACGCAGGCTTTCAATTGAAATCACAGCGATAAAAAAGAAACACAAAAATGGCAAGAAGCTGTTGTATTATTAACTGCAATAGCCGGTCGCATGACAGCCACGGGAAGCCGACGGGTAAAGAGATTGGTTGTTATCGGATTACGTCGTTGAAGAGAAATTGTTCGAGCCATGTTTCCGAAGTAACAAAGAGGCGACGGGTGGCCTGGATTGCAGCCATTCAAAGATCAAATATAACGTCCCAGAACACTCCAGCTCACAGGTTAGTCTGCTCCAAGCATTCCCACAAAGGTCAGTCTTCTGTTGTAGTTAATGCGTCATTTTCATAACATAATTGGTGATATAGGTTACAAGCAAGTCTGGCGCTGAACAGAAATTGTCGCTCCTTTGTTTGTTGTGCATAAATAGTGAATTGTCCTGACACAATATTGCGTTTCGCTTCTGTTATTATGGTACATTGACAAAAACATATACTTTTATTCACAGGATAAAACAGGTTTTTTGTATCACTAATTGCCCAGTACGATTACAGCATACAGTATTATTGTCACTGCTACATTTCTGTAACGCGTACCAGAAATTATTTCCACTGCTAATTAATTACCGTTGAGCTTAAAGGTCCTATTAATAAACGGTTAATGATTGTGTATTTATGAAGACGATTTGTGAGACTGGTAAACTTATGATATGTACGATGGTCTTTCGTTCTACACGGTGCATTTCAAGGTCCTGCACCCATCCGTCGGTAAACTGTACCTGGGCTTGTTGCAGTGACCTGAAGTTACTACTTTGGCACGACACCGGTCCTACAACCGCATCCAAGAATAACATGCAGCTTATCTCAGAACTGTCGGTGAAAATTATCCTTGGAGCTAGGTTTAATTGAGCTGCATTTTAAAGAGGTGCAATTTCACAATTTGTGTATATTTTCCAAGTTCACTATTTTGTCATGTGTTGAGAAAAACACAGATTTAAAAATTACATGGTCTAATATTTACATTTAGCATAACTGCAACATTATTTTTTCATTTTTTTCTTTTTAAAGACTCGAAAGGACTTGAAATTCAAAATTTCAGACTTGTGACTTTACTCGGACTTTTACACCAGTGACTTGAGACTCGACTCTGACTTGCCTGACATTACTTGAGACTTGACTTGAGACTTGAGGATAAAGACTTGAGACTTACTTGAGACTTGCAAAACAATGACTTGGTCCCACCTCTGATGGTTAGTGAGTATCGCCACACAAACATGAAAAACTATAGGCAACCATGGCAATCCGCTAGCAACCAAAACATTTGGTCAACTGATTTCAACCAGCAACAACCAGTAACATCCAGGAACCACTGCCAGTCAGCTTGGGAATACATATTTTTCTCTAGCAATCCATGTTTGTATCATGTCCAATATAGTGGAGAACTCTTGAAATGTGCGCAAGACATCATGTAAAAAACCTCAAGAATGACATTAAAGTTGTAGCGTTAATGGGTACCCTGTTGAAGGTATCGAGTTGATAGAACCTCAATACCTTAAAAAAGATTAGTATTTGAGATAGTTGTATTTCAGCTTCAGAGATGGCCTTTTGTCATGTAAACAATGAGGTGTACTTGTGTTGAAAATCAGAAAAAATGCTATATATATTTCTTGTTCATGTTTTTTTCTGGACGTAGTGCATTATTCATCTTCGATGCTCCTTGGTTGCTCATTAGCTTTTGTAATGGTAAAATACTAGTGATCAAAACTGGTTGTTCATACGTCTGTGAAGGTTCTCAGTCATCCAGGTCATCGTAGTCTAAGGAGCTTGGAAAGAAAAGCGTCTGGACTTCTTTAAGTTGCTTGAAGACGTTTCACCTCTCATCCGAGAAGCTTCTTCAGTTCTAGGGTCAAATAGTGGAGAGTCCCAGATTTAAACCCCGTTGGAGTTTCCCCCCCAAAGGACCCCCTGATGATCCTCTACCTAATCACATGAGCCAAGGTGTGAAAACGGGTGTGGGTCACAATCAGCCAAGATTTCGGGTGAGCTCATTGTGAAATCTAGCCCCACCCTATCATGTGATTTCCTGAGGTCAGATGGCCCAGGGTGTGAGTGGGTGTTAAGGCGTCTGGGAAGGGATCTCAAAACTGGATTATAGATGGCAGACAGTTGGTGTCGTAAGTCACCGCCTCTGTTCAAAGATGGTCGCCATTTATGTCCACTGTGAGCGACCATCTTTGACCATCTGTGAGCGACCATCTTTGAACAGAGGCGGTGTCTTACAACACCAACTGAGAGAGGATCATCAGGGGGTCCTTTTGTCCCTCTTTGGGGGCATACTTCCACGGGGTTTAAATCTGGGACTCTCCACCATTTGACCCTAGAACTGAAGAAGCTTCTCGGATGAGAGGTGAAACGTCTTCAAGCAACTTAAAGAAGTCCAAACGCTTTTCTCTCCAAGCTCCTTAGACCGGTTGTTCATACATTCACCAGTTATTTCACAACTGCATTGTATTGATTTGCGATTCTACTACATGTACTGTAGGCAGGTTCAAACGTGCACAAGGAGAGGACCTTCACGAAAAGATCATCAAAATTAACCACCACTAACAAAATAGAAACACCATAGGACAATTCATTGTTCTAGAGATGTACTGCATTTTGTGCTTTGAAAAAATATTTGTCATACCACTGGTCCTTGCTTTTATCTGCTTGCTTTTATTTAATTCAGTTTCAGCTATAGTATGGTAGTTTTTTTTTAGGATTTTTTGAGTGAGAGATGGATGGATGTATTGGATGGAGTGAGATACAATATTCTTCTTGCTATATCAGGGACCTTGTGATTGCTAACCTGGCTACCCTCATCTTTGGGCCTTGTGAATGCTAAACAGCAAACACTGCCTGATGGTAATGACTTGCATTATGGCCTTGGTCCGTCAAAGGCAAAAGATCGATGTTGATGCACATATTATATTGCTCTACTTAGTGTTTTGCCAAACACATTTTAATTTCACAAACTCTCTGGAGTAACAATGGAATCAATAAGGTTTCCTGCTGGCACTGTGATTAAGTTCTCCACCGGCTTGGGATACAACACTCTTTAGGTCAGGGAGCCAATTGTTTTCTACACAGAATTTGGTTCAGGTGCAAAGTCAGTGCTATGGCTACTCGTTATTAAGTTGTTGTATTTCAGCATCTTTTAAAGCAAGTCCTACTTTTTAGCCCTTCGACCTTTTCCAGATTAGACAATGTTCACTTTGTTATTCTGTTCATATCTAACAGAGTGTAAACATTATAGGTTGAGCGTATGTTTTATTAGTGTAATTACACTCACTATTTGAGACTGCATGTCTCCACCTTCAATTAAATTTCTGCCAGTGTATCTGCAAATGTAATAAGTGCAAAGTTTGCTCAAGTAAAAGTGATACTACTCCCCTCTTTGCTTTTTCGTTAATTAACAAAAGATGTGCCTTACGTTCCCTCACATTACCTCAAGGATGTCATGGTCTTTGTTGAATTGAAAAAGCGTGTCTGTAAATTTGCTACCAAGTTGGCTGTCAGCATTGAACATAATGTTAATGTGAAGGGAAACTCAGGAAATTATGCTTAATTCAGTGCTGTGTTGCTATTAACTGTCCATCTATTTGTTCCATTCATTCCTATATTGTGCAGACTACTAACCACACACACACACGCACACGCACACACACACTCTGATAAGACCTTTGTTTTCCAGGCCACATTCTATCACATCAGGCAACGATGAATATGAGACAAGTCATCCATTATAAGAATTTGATTGGTTTTGTAGTGGCAAATATCATGGCACCATTTCATCCCCACACCATGGACATTCACATCCCTACAGCAACAGACACATATCCAGACACAGCGTTGCCCAGCCCATCCTTTTTCATAATTTTCTTGTCAAGCATAGCAGCCAGTGTAACGTGAGAAGGAATGCACCAAGTAAACAGCAGACAGAGTCTAGCTGTATCTCTGCAATGGAGCAATTACCTATCAGTGAGGGAATGCACATTGCTGCGCTCCAGAACTCTAGTTCAACAGAATCAAAAGGAATCTTCAAATAAGCTATTAAAATTTGATTACTAGTATTTTTGCAGTCTGGTTTAACCCAGACCATTTTTAGCCTTAATATTAATTCCCACTGTATCCTCAAAGCCTCTTTTATATACATAGATTTTAATGCATTGCCTGATGATATAGATATAATCCTCATGGTCATGACACAGTCATAAGTTTAGAAACTACAGTAGGCTAACTGATGCTGTCTTTTTGGTTGTCTGTATTTTGTGGGTTCCAGCTGAATGTTTCGAAGCTTGTCATTTTTACTCTTGTCTTTATTAAGGTGAGTGAGAATATAGCTCAAGATGGGGATGGCTGTCATGCAGAAGACTTAAGAGCAGAGCAAGCTGTGTGGCATAGTAAGAATCTGTGGCACAGGGAATCATATGGTTAGAGCATCATTAACACAAGGAACAAAATAAGCTCAAGAATTTGTCTAGCTACGGTGGTGGGTAATGGAAAAATCTGTCAAAGACAGATAGGAAATTCAGCAGGTAGTGCAGAACCAAAAGGAAGTATGGTCAAGGACACACAAGAGACACAAACAGACAAATAACAGGACAAAAAAGGGCTCCTTTGAACTATACTCCTCCCGGTTGATCAGATATTGGAGGGCATAGCCCTGGCAGCACGTAAACAGTATGTTTCTAACTGTATATGCAGACTAAGTAATAGATAGTGGAGGGATTTCCAGCATTGCATAATGTACTGAAAGACAAATGATTTAACTGGGGGTCATGGAAAGACTCGTGAATACAGATGGTTTAGGAAGCTGACGTTTGACATTTGAAGGACTAATGATCTTATTCGTGAAGAGTAAAACTGGCAAATCTAAGGAAGTGCTGCAGCTGTTTCTAGATAGAGGGTCTTGGACACACAGCTACTGATTTCTTTCTCGGTCTGTCTTAGCCTGCCCACTTTCATTAATATAATCCAGCAATATGACAGAGCTTGCATAAGCCATGCATTTAGGTCCTCCTGCGTCTCTCCTGCAGCTGGTTGTCTAGCTTGATAGCCAGCTAAACAACAGTCCAGAGACAGCTCTTTTATCATAATGCATGTAAAATACACACCCAGCAAAGATTCACCATTGTGCTCAAACTCAGCTAGAATCCCAAGCTCTTCAGAATAGTGGGGACTATTAGATATTAAACAGTCTTTTAACAACTTCACAACTGCACATAGCATGATCAAATACTTCCTTCTTAAACTCACAATAGATACAGCATCAGCCCAATTTAAAGGGTACTGGTAAGTGGCATCTGGTCACACAGATGAAACTACTACCTCTGCATTTTCCTAAATCCCCAAAATAAGGTTTAGATGGTGTGGTAGACAATTTTCTAAAGTTGGGTTATGGAGGAGTAGGGGCCTGAATGAAAATCAGCTGTTAGCAATTGTTGCCTCTGTGCCTATAGACTGAACATGAGGCCCTGGAGAAACTGATGAATGAATGGGGAGGGTGCAATGAATGGGAATTACTTCCTGAGAGTCAGACACTGCTGGGCCACTGGGTCCTTGTGGCCAGATTGTTCTGTTAATTGGCTATAACAAGTGGACCCCAATGCAGCACAGTAATTAAAAATAGTTTAAGGAGTTTATAGTAAAACTGAACTCTTTTTGTTGTAAAAGCATGCACATGTATCGTTATAGATACTCCTATTTAAATGTGATAGGAATTGCATACTGTATAACTGATGGTATGAACCTGGGATTACTAATCTAACCATGTATTGCAGAGCAACAGCCCACAAGTCAAGAAGCAAGTATGAAACATACTGTCAGGATTTTAGTCAAAACAGATCAATATGGAAAATGACAAAATGGTGTTGAAGATGAGAAGGATGGAGTTAGAAACCATGTAGCAGTTTTTTATATTACCTTTCCAGTGTGAAACACAGACTGGGAAGCATGGAAGCTCTCTGGTGTTCAGTTTGTGGAGACCACTGTACTGGTAAGGGGAAAAAAAGAATTATCAAATGTAATAGTATATAGGAGAGAGAAAAGCAATGAATAAATAAGAGGTTATATAGTGGTGCAATTCAAATCAGCCTTGGATTCAATTTGTCGATAGAATGGTAATAGGAAGGCCAGAAAGGAGGCAGAAAATGGCATGTGATTTCCCCTGCTCGCTTGCATCACACCATGCTAATTTGTGTTTCATGCTCTACAAATGCAAGCATGAAAAGAAAACCTTGGTGTGCAATTAGATTTTTTGTTGTTGTTTTAAATACTTTTTTATTTATTTGTTTATTAAGTTACCTTTAAAATATTCAACCAAAGGCTAGTTTTTGTAATAATCACAAGAGCTGTACAGCTGTTAGGTAGTCTTTCACAAAAACTACTTTCAGTCCAAGTGGTGGCTCACGTTTCATTTCCATGATGTCTCCGTAGCCTTGTGGCTCTCTTCAAAGACCACAAAAAGTGTATGAATAAGAAAGGCACAGTGTAAATGGTCCTCCTAATGACTCTCAGCAGGACTACTCGTTGTGTCTTTTATGAGCCAGGAAGAAAGGCGCGCATCATTATACAGTGCCCATCTGAAATCCACCAGCAGCATGATGCTCAACAAAAAGAATCCCCTCCTGGCAAATCGGGCGTAATGGGACACATTAGCGTATCGTTAGCCTGTTAGCATGCCTGGAGGTCAGACACTTGCTGCCAAATTCCCGCTGCTCTAGAAAAAGAAAAGCTGACTCTAGACGTCTGTTCATTCATTTGTGAACAGATAAAACACTAGCGTTCTTACGAGATACTAAAAACGTTTTCAAGATTCAGTAAGGATAGCAATTAATATGTGAATTCAAACCTAACAACAGGGATATCTTAGCTCATCAGAGAATGATATTCATAGACGGTTTAAGCGCTGATTCTATTGTAGCAGCTGTGCTCAATTGAATGCTAAGAAAATTTCCAGTATGCATTAGGAGTACATGACCTGTATTTGCATAGCGCTTTACACATCCAGTCATCCACCCATTCACACACACATTTACACACTGGTGATGGCAAGCTACAGTGTAGCCACAGCCACCCTGGGGCGCACTGACAGAGGCGAGGCTGCCGGACACTGGCGCCACCGGGCCCTCTGACCACCACCAGTAGGAAACGGGGGAAGTGTCTTGCCCAAGGACACAATGACCGAGACTGTCCAAGCCGGGGCTCAAACCGGCAACCTTCCGATTACAAGACGAACTCCCAACTCTTGAGCCACGATCGCCCCAATATAGTAAATACAGTACCTTGTCGCTCACTTGAAATACATTCAACATCCTTTTGAGTCTTTGGCAATAATGTTAGGTCATAAAAAAAGGAGGAGAAAAATTGTAGTTTTACCAAGTAATTTGCTTTTTTCCACTCGATCTCTTCTTAGATTTTGGAGGGCGTATAAGAATATGTGCTTATTTAAAATGGCACTGTTACAAAACACAAGAACATATTAAGATAAGATAAGATAAGATAAGATAACCTTTATTAGTCCCACACTTGGGAAATTTGTTTTGTCACAGCAGGAAGTGGACAGTGCAAAAGTTATGAGGCAAAAATTAGAATACAATAAGAATAAATACAGTACACAACTGTACAGAATAGAATAAAATAAAATACTATATACAGTAGAATAAAATAAAATAAATATACAATAAGATAAAAATAGAATACAAATACAAATACTATATACAACTGAGTAAAAATACAACGATGACAGAAAGGATTATTGCACTTAGTATTAATTAATTATTACAGCTGAATTAATGATAGGAAAATGATTTAAATTTGCAGTTGCTACCAGAGAGTTCACCTACAATACTGTTTCTCCTTGTCATGAGGAGATACATATCCTCATTCTGTTTATAATTGCATTATAAGACAGTTAATAGCCCAATGAACTTAATGTCACTGAGGTAGACTACATGACATCAAGGCAGAGATTAATAGGCAGATTAAAGGAAAGCACAGCTGATGATTAAGATGATTGGGAAGAAAGATGGATGACTATGGTCAGGAAGAGTTTAATAAAGAGAGGGGAAAACACGAGGGCTGTGACTGTGGCTATTCACGTGGTGCCATCTGTTGCCCACTTTACAGTGCCCTCTTGATGGGATTTAAAACCAAAATATATCAAAGATTTGCATCACCTTCAAAACACACCATCACAGGATCAATGTATTCTGCATCACAGGAAAATGAATCTTAGATAGTAAAAAATGACCTTCTAGATCCTGCAGCACTATCAACAGTACGCAGAGGCTTCGATTTTCTAGAAATGATAAGTGACATTTCAATGCATCACTGTGCAATCTAGTTAGGGGCAAAAGGTGGGAGATGGGGGAATTGTAAGGCTAAGAAGTGCAGGGGCTAGTCAGCAAATAATGGGAAAGTCATCTGTGAGAGATGACTATCAATTAACGGCACTTAAAGCACTAATGATCAGCAAAGGGTTCCTAATGAGAATATGTGAAGGTGGGATCACATCTCTGGAAGTCAAGTGCAGTGTTAAGATTCCAGCAGTACGCTGAAAGCCATGGCTACACACAGTCCCACTCATCACACTATCAAGGTCATTAGATGGTGTAATCAACTTAGCTAGCATTGTTTCAGGGAGAGACAAAGTTACTTTGTTTTAAAGCAGCGACAGGAAACCATGCGCCATGGTACAGCAGGTGATTACGCTAATTAGTTCCTTCTGTCAGCTAGAAGGCATGCTAATCAGTGAAATCGCCCTGTGCAGTGTTTGGGTGAAATGAAAACCTGCACACTGTGGGCTATTCCCTGTCACACGGTTGCTTATCCCTGTGTTACAATAGAGAACTAGAGACTGTGAGCTCAGCCAGACTGCTTCAAAATCTAGGCTACAGAGTTAAGAAGTTTCAAATAATTAGCTGAAACAATTACAGTTACATGAAATGTACGGGGAAGACTTTTATTAAGCAGTAATTATTTATTAAAATGCCTGTAAGACAATATGCCGTGTACCACGAAATGAAAAATAAACACCAGTTGTGATTTCTTTTAAGTAATATAACCGTTAGATATTTTCAAGGATGCATTTTCTGCTTTATGCGTATGTTTTAGGCTTTAACAAATTAACTTGCACTTGCTAATACAAAACCGCCTAACAGCAAGCAAATACAAATGCCCCTCAGCTCAGCGGCACCATCGCTGCCCATACCCTAGAGTTTTGTTAGCATTGTGTCCAGTTTACATCTATCTGCAGCATCTTATGGTACTCCCCATATCACCTGCTGGGAAATGTGAGGGTAAGCAGCAGGTGTGTCTGGGCCATTTCCAGTGTTGTTGTTAATTTTAGATTTTGAAAGTCCCATTCTGTCCCCCTTCACCTGTGCCTTTGTAATGCATGATGGAGCATCACTATTGTGTCAAAATAGCAATTCTTACCTTTATTTATTTGTTGATTAAATTCTTTTGGGAAGTTAAAGATGCAGGGATGCAAATTAGATGAGTGGGGCGGGCTGGGAATGAAGATTGTGTTGATTTTTTTTTTGGGGGGGGGGGGGGGGGGGGGGTAGTTTTTTTATTTACTAATTTTTATCCTATTCCCATTTTTTCCCATGTGAACATGTGTGCATTGTCCTCACCAAAACCCCACGTCTACAAGACCACTTACCTTCAAAGAGGGCAAAACACACCACAATGAATCCAGAATCTGATTGTTTCTCAAGCAAGAACAGAGAAACAACATGCAGTGAGGACACCCCCACTCCTATCAGGGCCACTAGGGCCTGAACATCAACACACCGAGTGGCCACATGACTGTAACTTACAGCGAAGACCAAGCTGAAAGTGAACACGTGTGTTGAGCCAGTAACAGACAAGAGAGGCCAGTGCCCAAGGCCCCAGCAAGACCCAACAAAGGCCAGACAACACATTCTGGTCCCACCCAGGCAGCTCAGACAGCCAGACAAAGGAGCCTACTGCACTCCAGGAGCTGAGGAACATGTGAACCGATCCAAAGCCCCCAGTGGCACAGGCTGACCCAGCTCCACTGGGCGGCCACCCGATCCCCCAAACCCCCCCTCTCTATCCCGCAACAGAGCAAAAGGCGCCCATGCTGCCTTGGATGGCTGGACACACAAGCCAGGCACACCTCCCTCTGGGGGCACTGCACAGTTAGCACAGTGCAGGGGGTAAAAACAAAAGAAAGAGAAGGGTAAAGGGTAAACGAGAGATTGTTCAGTGTAACCAGAAATATTTTAATGCACCATGACTGAATGAATGACACTGAGGGAGTTGTACCTTCATGATGCCACAAGTCAATTCACAAATTCAACATTGTTTTCTGTGAAACACACGGCAAGGCTTAGTTTCTAAGTTTGAGGTCCATAGTGGAATAATAGAGCTCACCGTTGTTGCAGACATGAACAAATAGTATTTCAAATGACACATCTGTGAAGTCTGCCTGAAAGGCACATGTGTAGTTGTGGAAGAGTCATTTAAAACTGAAACCTAGCATACTCATGGCTGCAGAAACTATAATTCACACGCAAGTGGTCAGAATGGGAGTTCCAGGGAGTGATTTGAAAATAATGGAAACTGTCTGGACATGTCCAGGAAGGTGGCCTTGAATGGGAGGTTGGCCAAATCTTTTCATTTTTTACGTACCTGTTCTTGTTAATTTTTTAGCTACCACAGACAGCCATTTTGCCATCACCAGGTACGAATGGAGCAGAATACAAATCCAGTATTAATCAGAATACAAAACAGGGTTTTGTTTTGTTTTTTAGTTAAAGAGGAAGAGAAAAGTCAAGCAGCTGCTGTTTGTCTGAATACAGAGACTGCCACTGAGAGAGCACAGATTGGAAAGCAGTAGCAAATACCGATTAAACTGTAGCACACTGCTCTACAATTATTTATTTAATTATTTATTTTACCTTAACTGTTTTTTCAAAGATATTTTTTTTATTATGTCTGTTGTTTTCTGGAAATATTTTAAGTAGACTTTGTTGCATCAGGAACAGGAGACCTACATTAGCTCTAGCTACTAGCTCCTTCACCAACACACTTTGCAAGCCTGTTGCCGATATCATACTGAATGTTAGTTTCTCAGTAATGATTGTGATTATATTTGGGTTTAGGAAACCCATAAATCAAAATTGCATTCAGATATTTACATTATAATAGCTCATTGATGAACATTTGGATTTGTGTTTAATCTTTTAAAACTGAAAATGTATATTTATATATATTTTTTGCGTCAGTGTCCAATGTTACAAACAGTGGGATCACTGCATATCCCTAATAAGACGATTTTTTTAACAGTACTATAGTATGTTAATTATTTATATGACCACATGTATCATTTAAAACTTCATCTTGCAGCTCATAAAGTGAGCAGGTCTAATGCACATAAAAAAACAACAACTCAAGCAAAGGAAAAGCGTGAACTGAGCTCAGCTTCAGAAAGAAAATATTGTTTGGGGTGGAAAGACCATGATACTGCTGACATTGCACACTCTCAAGCACCTCCAGGTATTTTATTATCTCCGTGGCAACCGGTTCACTGATGACCCCCATTACATACCCGGCACAGAGGTCAGGCACACACTGTGTCAAATAAAATGTATTTCCTGACAATCTCAAGAAGCCACATAGAAAGAAAATGGAGATGCAGGTGCAGTTTTACATAGTGTTATTTATAAAGCCTGTCTTTAAATATTATGCACAGTTGTAAAATAGCATGCAGATTTTCTTTTTTTTTTAAATCTATTTCTCATTGTTTACCTGAGCAAATAAATAAATGTATATGTAATCAGACAACAAAGGGTATGGTAGTACTGGTTTTGTTAAATTAATTAAAAAATGACAAAAGCAATGTGGGGTGTATAGTTATATTTTAGAAACCAACCCAATTTATGTGTAGTTGAGGTGAAAAATATTTAGTTTTATGTTTATAACCAATATACCAATATATCACTGTATTTATATTAATGGCAAGACTGTAGTACAGAGAACTGTATATTTGTTCTTGTAAGTCTAGCAGGCCAAACACTGCAACACATTCTGTCATCTCTCAGAGTTGATAGAACATGCTTTGTTTGCAACAGTCAACATGAACAACCTCTACAGAGTGTAGGGTTGGCACACAACCATAAGGAATGCACATGGAGTCAAGTTTGATAGGTGGACATTTGGTTCACCTCACATAGTGACATTAAAAGTATGTTTCATGGATGGAACTATGGTAGAGTACATGCTTTATACACACAGTTGCTCTGAAGCACACAGTTCACAAAACCTGAAGTTATGACCTATGATGCACAGTCATAACTCAATTACTTTGCAGTTAATGGAGTATTGAAAGAAGCAATATGCATATATATACGTAATAAACCTGTACAATGAGCCATCTTGACAGGTTACATAAAAATTTAAAGGGTAAACAACACAACAGGAACAAACCACAACCTAAATGTAACCAACTAACTGCAGAATATGAGCCTTGTGATCATGTGATATTTTTGTTTTCTGTTTTATTTATTTAACAGGGACAGTGCAGTTTAACATAGTCCAAGTACAAAACATGAAACTGATGTAATGCACAGAAGTTTATAGCTATTGCTAATTTTCAACCACTGTCCCTTGTTGGGCTTAGAATCACAATACATACATACATACTTACAATAAAACACACATTTTCATAAAACCAAAATACATCATAAATACAACTACAATTAATAGACAATAAATTTAAAACAACAACAACAACACCAAAAAATCTGTAATTAATACATATTAGTGGGTGCAAATGTTCTTCAGTGTGGAACAACTTTTTACTTGTGGTGGTACAAACACCATTGGTGACACACAATGTGACACTCCTGAGTCCTAAGTACTTTGTAGTGTTGTGTCAGAAGCTTTCTAATAGTCAACTTTTCTAGGCTGCTGTTTTTTTTCCTGAATTTAGAGATAAAGTGTTTTTCCAGATTCTCCAACTGCAGCCTTTGTCAAGTTCATGATTGACTTTATTGTTGTTATATCCAAAACTGTCTTCTTCTGTGGATCGGACACCTTAAGTGCAGTGGCCAGCTCGGTTTCGCAGTCATTAAAGTGCAATATCTTCTATCCAAGTACACGATTCAAGGCACTGAAATGCACTCTCTGTAGCTCAGTTTTGTCACTTCCCCTTGATCTGATTGTTTCTTCAGCTATATACGTGGTGTGTTTTGCTTTGGTTTTATAGGAACAGTGGTTTATGTGCCAGTGGTACTTTCTGTGTCCCAGAGTGTCAGTCCATTTAAAAGATCCATTGCTTCTTCTTGTTCTAGCTGCATAGTCAAATAGCAGGAGAAGCACCAGTGACAAGGTTGGTGTGACAAAAAAATAGAGTCATGAGGGAAATAAAAATGAAAAGACTATTTCACTGTAATACATACCTTGTGAAGCAACTTTGCTCTGATATCTCTCCTAAATTTGCTCTGATCTCTGATTTGCATCTTGAGGCTTGTGTAAGTTGTGTTTTGACAGATCAGCTTGACAGTTTGACACAGCTGGAGGACACGGGATAAGAAAAGCCCACCGCTTCCTCCAATCAAAAAATACTTCTAATATAGGCATCTGGTTGGGAACTAGTGACTCTATGACAAAAATATAATTAGAAGTGCTGTTTTTTTTCTTTACTGTGATAGGGTGAAAACATGAATAACCTCTTTTTGTTCCAAAGAGACATGAGGGGATGCTTCTCAAGGTTGATTTGCATAAGCCCATCCACTCCCAAATCATCGGGGCAAGTGTCAGACTCCACTAGCTGCTTAAACCTGAGAGCATCCGTGTCCTGAGTGCTATCATTACGTTCATCACCGCAGCCAGTCAGGATCAGGTGCAGTGGTAACTAGACTTATATTTGCCAAATCATTAGCTTGAGTTCCTACTATGACTGATTGCACATATTGCTGCTGTTCCAAACCATATTCTGATGGCTACTATTGGCCAACTTGCACTTCAGTAGCAAGTTAGCATCGATTCATTTGAAAACCAGTCCCATTCACCTAACAACCTCTGTTACCCATCATGTAACAGAGGCTAACTGGCTTGCCATTAAGTGACGATTGTTGTTTTTTTCAATTCGCTAGGCTATACAGGGTTTGTGATCATAGACTGTACATGGTTGTCAGAAAAGAACTGCTAAATTGAAGTTGTTTATCTTTTATTTTGCATTCCCCTGTTAGCCCCTTTATTAACAATTTGTATGATTTCAGTTCAATTTAATAATAACATTTCTCAATGTTATTTTCCAAGAGTGGCGATCGTGGCTCAGGAGTTGGGAATTCGCCTTGTAATCGGAAGGTTGCCGGTTTGAGCCCCAGCTTAGACAGTCTCTGTCGTTGTGTCCTTGGGCAAGACACTTCACCCGTTGCCTACTGGTGGGCCCGGTGGCGCCAGTGTCCGGCAGCCTCGCCTCTGTCAGTGCGCCCCAGGGTGGCTGTAGCTACAATTTAGCTTGCCATCACCAGTGTGTGAATGGGTGGATGACTGGTTGTGTAAAGCGCTTTGGGGTCCTTAGGGACTAGAAAAGCGCTATACAAATACAGGCCATTTACCATTTACCAAAGTAATTGGAGTATGTCTGTGAAGGTTTTCAGTCAATAATCAAGTAATTGGAGATATTATCATCTACAGCACATAATATTAAATTCAATTTATTATTAAGTTGCTATATCCACAAATGCATATTAGAGAAAAAGGAGTGTATGTGAAAATATCGATGAAATGTTGCAAGATTCCATTTTTTAAAATGTATTAATTGTTTTGTAAAGGTCTTACTTATTCCAGCAAAACAATGCCAAAGTACATTTTGCACATAAGTATAACTAAACAGACACGTCTGCCTTTTAGGCCTTTCAGCCACTGAAAAGATTTTAAACATTATGAAAACAAAAAAATATATGACAGACGAGTCACCAAAATGCAGCCGAAAATCCAGAAACAAACAAACAGAAACATTTTTAATTTCTTCCTCAAGGAAGAATTTAAAAATGTTTAAAACTACAGCATATGGGTTCCACAGTTTCTACACCCTTAAAAAGTGCATAAATGAAGAGGTGATGCAATGTCTTGGTAAACTTTCCCACGTTCCAGCTTTTTGGAAAAAAAAGCTTGCATCAAATCAACATGACCATATTTGTGTACTTCTCAAAAACAACGCAGAAAGCTGTATAACCCTAGCCATTCCTCAGTACAGGGGTAAATTAAATAATTTACACGGCATCCTCTATTTCTCTTTTCTTTTCTTTTCTTTTTTTTGAAAACATGAAGTAGAAAGGCTTATCTAAGTACTGGCATCACTTAAAGGAGTTTGTTAACAAGACCACTACTGTTAACAAGTGTAACCACCTCTGACAAAAATAGAAAGTGAGATTTTTGTGCATGGCAGAAACTGTAATTTTTCAACTGTGAATATCATTTTAATGGAGGTATTATTCACCCCATTTCCCTTGGCAGAGTAAAAGTGTGACTGAGTATGTCTGTGTCATTTGGCCATGTGGGTGTTTTGGAATAGAGTGTGAGCTTTCACATATCTTGCAGGTTATTTTTTCCAATCACTCAACTGTGTTAAGGAAATGGGGAAAACATATGCTGTACATCAGCTATTATAGATTTTTTTCACATTAAATTATTTTAAAAATGCCCTCTATAGTTGACAATGGATGGCGTCTCTCTTGAACTGCAAAATAAAGTCATGCCTGCCTGTGTACTTAATACTAAAAAAACAAACAAACCCCAAAACAAAACAGTTTTCTGTGGAGTTCATTTAATATATTTTTTTCCACTACTGTTAGTTTCCTACCTGTGACTATTTTAACAAAAGACAAAGCATATCAAATTCTTCTATGCTTTTGGATTAAAGTCACACTGCATTGAACTGAGGTAAATGATTGATAATTCAACAAACAGTATACTGGCAGAAAGGAAAAAAGACTCTGGCTCTTGCACTATAAAAACTAACACTTTATCTCCCCAGAAGCACTACGCATATTAGCCCTCAGTTAAAATAACCACTGTATATGGAGCGGCTAACCTATAGCGTCACAAATTATCACTGGTGTGCTCAAATGTTTGTCTCTTAGCTAATCAATTGCCCGTCTGCTAAACCTTTAGTGCTCATGAGAGCAGTTTATATTCTATGAAGTACACTTGAGGATAAGTACTGACAGTGTAAACTTAACTTTTTCAATTTTTAACTGACTAATGTTTTTTAGAGCAAAGATATAGCAACTTTAAATCCAACTGTTGTTTTTCATTGTTGTTCATTAGTGAAGTCAACATTTAGTTGCTTTACAGAAGCTTTAAATGACTAACAGGGCTCCAGAGGTACCATACATGTACAGCAAACTGAGTCCTGGCGCCTACTTGATGATCTCAGGAGAAGTCTCTAGCACCTTCCCACACCTGCCAGGGAGAGGCCTTCCTGTGGTTGCCTCTCCTCTTCCTCCTCCCACTAGCAGCAGGGCAGGCGGTAATTAATTTCCACATTTTAACTGGGAGGCAAAACGCTAGCATCCTGGGACTGAGGCGCACGCCACCAGCCTACATTCAGGATTCATGGGATTAGGATAATTAGCCCCCGGAAGAGTGGGCAGACAGATGGAGAGAGAAGATGGTGGCACCTCGTGGCCGGGGAGGCTGATCCCCCCCAGTTTTTTCTTCTGTCTTATGGAAGCAAAGAAGCTGTAAACAATAGTTTTCGAACTTAGTAAAATCTAAACACAAACAGATTGCTAAATACTTTTGCCACAAAGCATTTTTTTTTCTCCCCGAGAACATATGGTTTCAGAAAGATTTCAATCTAAATTCCTCTGCTGTGGGAAACTGCTGACTAGTTGCAAACATGCAAAGGAGGCAGTGAATCTGTGCATGTCTGTATGTGGGAACAAATGTAAGGAATCCCTGTTATCTTTCAAAATGGTGCCTGCTAATGTGCGTGATGGTTGGGCAGGGTGTTTTGACAGCATCTCTGCTCTCTGCTCTGCTGGTCTCCAGGATCTCTCTGTCTCTTAATGAAAAAAGAGAGTGGACTTGTTGCAAGTCACTGGTGCAGAAAACAGATTAACTCAGCTGGGTTGTATAACAAAAGCATCACCTCAAGTGGTGGACATGAGCAGACACAGTATAAGAAGGGTGGATAACAGGAGTGAAGTTGATGCAATGTACAGCATTGTAGTATATGACCCTAATAGACATAGACATAAACTGTGTTTGGAAAATGTGGAGGCTGTGCTATATTTGAACTCTTAATATTGGGTATTGTTTTCAAATGACGAGACTACCTGCATAATGCTGCATAATGGCTTATTTTTCTTGGTCACACTCCTCTTTTAGTCAATCCAGATGTCTTTAGGCAGCATAACAGGTTATGTCGTGGTCACGGTTTATATACGCATAGGTAAATATTGCTGGGTTTAGCCCATTTATCAGAGTTAGTCAGCACTAAAAGTGTTTGGATTTTTTGGGATCAGTTCAACCTACAGGCGATTCTGACGGTTCATGTAACATGGCTTAATGTCACAGAGGAAATAAATGTGTGACAACTGAAAAGGAGTTAATAGCACCTCTCGACATTACGGCAGAAATGAAGCAGGAAGAAAATCTGTCAAACAACCTAGAGTTATGGCTGTCACAGACGATGAGCTCAACAGCACAGTCTGAAAAATACATTGGGCCCTAGAGCTTTATATGGAGGATAGGACTGATAAAATGTACTGTAGATAAGTGATAAGTTTGAATATTTTTGATATAAATATCTTTTTTCCATTCATTACAGGTACTGGGCCAACCCCCTTCTGAAATGAGGCGTTTTTAGTCCCATTGCCACAGGTGTAAAAAAATCAAGCACCGAGCCATGTAGTCTGTCTTTACAAATGTTGGTGAAAGAATGAGTCAAAGTTGTCAGTTGACTCACTAACTGCAGACTTCCAAACCTTATCTGGCATTAACATCAGCACAAAAACTGTGCTCCAGGAGCTTCATTACATAGGTTTCTGAGCAGGTCCTGTAGGTTTGAGGTATAAGATATAGAATAGCATACAAGGGATAACATTATACACATACAGTACAGCATACACAGGCTTTGTCTTTGCCTCCACATTCTCCCCTAGTGTACTGTAGCAGCATCACTGGCAATACTAATGTTACATGGCTCCCAATATGTGTATGTCCTAATGAGTTCTACCACTGGCTGACAGCTTTGGTCATATCTTTTCTTTCTGACTGTGTTTCTGTGCTTTGCGCTCCCCCTCCCTATTAAAAGCACTGGGAAAAAAATAAGTGACAGTTAGCTCCAGAGACTCCAGCGCAGTGGTGCAGCATGTCTGTAGCTGGCATCTGACAGACCACAATAGGGGGCCTGCGGTTGTGAATAGGCTGGAGTAGCAGGGGGTGTGGTGGGCTGGCAGTGAAGGAGGGGAGCCAGCAGTACAGTGAAGCCTTTTGACAGGTAGACAGCAGGTGTGAGTAAAAAAGATATACTTGTACCTGTGCAGAATGGGCTGTATCACTCCAAGTGTTTCTGCCATCACTTTTTTTTTTCCTTTTCGGTTGGCTGTTTTTAAAACTGTGGCATTCAGTCGGCAGCTGCTACTCTCTTTGTTCGTTTCATGTAAAGCAATAAATCTCTCCTTTCTTCCTATTTTAGTTATGTGCTTTGTAGATTTCAAGTTGCACTTTTAAAATGTCAGAGAAAGGGTTTGTTTTTTAACAGTAATTACAGTGACCTGGTGCAATAACTCCTCAGTCTTTCAACTTTCAACAACTTTTTTTTGTGTGTGTGTGGAAAAAGCAGTGAATAAAAAAGCTGCCTTTGAGGTCACTTCATTGAAGTGTTACTCTTTCCACTCTGTAGACTGTTATAATTAGAGAGCACTCTATAGTTAACAGCATCACATGAATTAGTTCCTGCCACATCTGAATCCCAATCAAACTGACCTTCACTTTTACATGAACTCATACGTAAAAGCAGCCACCTCTGTGTACGGTCACAATAGTGTTTGTAAGTTGATCTTAAACTGATATTATTTATTTTATAAACAGTAGCTCAATGGTTTAGGTCTTTAGTCATATATTTAATTTTGACAGACAATAAATATATTATCCTTTCATTTGTTGAATTTGTTGATTTGTTGAATTCTTTTGTTGCGGAGGAATGTTTATAAAAGCAAATCAATTCTGTTGTGTGTATCAAATGTCATACTGTAATTCACAAGAGACAACAAAGCTAGATGTGGGTCACCTGGAGTAGAGACAGGTGGCTAGTGAGCAAGCTAAACGTCTTTGTATCTCTGTAGGTTCAGAGGAAACAAAAGTAGAATGGTCCTCCATGTGTGCAATAGATTAAAGCCAAATAAAGTTACAGAACAACATGCTCACAGCTAAATTTTATCAGTACATATTGCAAAAACATGATCATTTAATATCCTGTGTATCATACCAATCATAAATCTCTTCCAGGGAGACGAGCAACATCTAGAGCACATGCATCATTTTATATGCTCCAGTCTAAACTTAGCTTTTTTCATCTTTTGGGAAATGAATACAGACTGGCTCTTTGTCTTAACAACAGCACCTGGCAGAGAGAACAACTCTGTAGATTTTGCACGGTAGACCAATACTTGAAAGAAGAATAATTATGTCCAAATTACCTGGTAAGCAATCATTTAATTCTCCTTGTCACATTGAATAAGGATTAATTTGCAGGCAAATATTACACAATGAATTATTGAATAACTCATCTCCCAAGCCAAATTAATCTTGAGGACTGATGGTGTGGATATAACCTGTGATCGGAGTAACATTTCATGAGTCATTGCTGGTGTGCTACGCGATCACGAGGGCATTACCAAGTGATGACTTGATTTCGACTGACTGTCCCCGTTTGGATCTAGGTTATATAAACAAACGGGGGACATGAGATCGGGAGTAGACGGAATTACAATCGCACTGAGCTCTTTAATTAAGTATGTTAACGGATTATGACAGTGCCTGAAACATTACGCATCACATGTAATGACTCATGAACCATTCCTTTCTGATTCCTCCAGACACCCAAAATGATTTAGCATGGTGTCCTCTAAAAGTTGAGTGAGGCTCCCTTGATGTCTGGGATTGGGACTCGGTGATGCACAAACAGCTACGCCACTGTAAAACGTGATTTTCTGCAGTCTGTCATCCCCCCTCAGAAAACTGTAATATGGACAAGGTAGAGTAGGTCATAAGTTTCTTCAAACACCATAGTGCTTCAGGCTGACTCTGCTTTGAATGACAAAATAGGTCCTTGACTTCATCCGCTCACTGGCTTTACAGCATCTCTTTTTTCACGTTTGAAGCACTGGCGTTGAAGTGACTGTTACTAAACTAGTGCTGTGTGAAAGTCCTTAAGGAAGCAAGTGTATTACAGTTGTTTCTCTGTGTGATAGTCACTTGCCTCGCCATGCTCTTGGCTCTCTTTAGGTCAGGCATTATGTTTGCTTTCGGCTCTTGATCCCATAAGCACCCTTGAGATTGGCCAGGCGGGTGCAGTAGTTGCCTCCTGGCATATGGCCTTTATTATACTCTGTTAGATTGGCAAAAGAAAACAACTGCACTTTTTGCTTTATGTGTAAGAGGCTATGGGGCTATAGGGAGGGGTCTCAGCAGTTGTTCAAGGGTGTCAGCAATATACCCAGCAGCATTGTTCAGGCTCAAACTGCACAAACTCTCCCTAAGAAATTACATATACTCTTTGCTACTAATATTTTCTGCCAAATATGTTTTCAGGGGTCTTTGTTTTGCTTGTATGGTGCATCCACACAGGGAACCAAATGCACAAATGTCAGCATGCCTGCAGTGCAATTCGCATGCTGCTTGTGGTTTAGTTGCACAATTTAAAAAGAGCTTTTTTTTGAAGAAAGGAATTCATCTGACATGATTTGCTTTACTTCTAACAGAAGCGCTATAGGCCTCATTCACTTATCGCTGCAAAAACTGCACACAAAAACTTACCATTGGATTCATCAAATGTGCGCACCACCCAGTTACGTTGATGTGCTCATCAGAATCACTGTAAAATTAGTTTGTACTCCCCACCTGCAGTCTGCGTACTGCCCTACCCCCTTTTTTCCTTATAAGAAAAAGCAGCCTGTAAAAAATAAAAGCAATGTCCGACTGCACTGATGAATCCAGATGTCACAGAAATATAAAAATAAAAAATTAACCGCTGTGCTGAATATTGTTTCCACTGAGACACTCACTGTCTCAATAATTGCCATCATATCAGCTTTGACATCAAACCTGATATGATGAAAAACATCTATATCATCCAGGATCCAGGAGCAAATCTTTATTTTTTTAAAGAATAATAAGATAAAAAAAAGAAAAAAAGATGCCTATTAGAAAATATATACAAAATTAAAGCCTTTACCATTTCAGTTAGATGTAAAAAAAATATATATATATATTATTGTTGAACTTAATTTTAACTATGAGAGTTTGTGGCTTGTAGTGCTTTGAAAAACTGTTAATAATATAAAAAATATTATTATTGTGTTATTATTATTAATATTATGATAATATTATCATATTAAAGTGACTGAAAAAATTACTTGGATGAGTGATGAAATGTTTCACCCACTGAAAACGTAACATCCAGAACAGAATCAGCTTCATAGCAATTATGATACTACTACTTGTATTAATAAAAAAGGTAATTATTATGTTTAAAGCTTAATGTGTATTTAAATTTAATAAGACAGACAGACATGACTTCATTATTTATTTGTATGCATGTCTGAGGCACTTCTAAATTAGCTGGTAGACTACAAACTAATTCAAGTTAGAAAATATTGATGACTCCCACATTTGTGAGTAACACTGCATTGTTTTTAAATGAGACACAATGCTTTTTGACTGCAAATTTACCTACAACAGATTTGTTTGAGTATTTAAACGTTTTCACATTTCTTCACATATACCGTATTTCCCGGACTACAAAGCGCACCTGAATATTAGCCGCACAAGCTAAAATCAGGGGAAAATCCTGTTTTGTACATACATTAGCCGCACCTGACCAAAAGCCGCAGGTGTTTCAATATTGACTTATCATATGTAAGAGAATATGCACAAAGAGAATTGTCAGGAAAGAGATGGCTGTTTGGAGACACACCCCTTTTATTAATATTTTGAAAATCAAGTTATGGGTACATATTTGCACATGTGCTGTGCTTCATAAATGAGTAACAAATGTAGTACATAACAATAACCTACAGCACACCAGAAAAATAGATTCGGACTACCTTTTAGGCTCAGGTGCAGTGACACGGCTTTAACAAGAAGAAAAGTCAGTCATTCACCACCATCTTCCTGCACTAAAACCACCAAAGTCCTCTTCTCCAGTGTCGGATACGAACAGGCTCAGGATGGCTTCGTCATCCACTCTCAGCTTCTTTCCTTCGTTGTCACTTTCAAAACCAAAGATAATCCTCATTGTCATTGTCATTGTCGGAGTCGAACACCCTCTGAAGGGCCGTGGCAGTGTCCTCCTCTTCATCATGCAGCAGTCCAGCCCTTCGAAATCCGTTGGTGATCGTGGATGTTTGCACACTTTTCCACGCTGTCAGAATCCACCGGTAGAGTTGAGCACAACTTGCTTTTCGCAAGTTTATCGCCGCTCGTCATCCACGACTCCCGCTGAACGCATAGCGCTACTTTGAAGTTTGTTTTTCGCGCTACTTGTACGGCACTATGTTGCCTGGCGGATGGACATGTGACCAACATACCACTCTTGAACCCCGATCCTTCCGCCAGGCAACGTAGTGCCGTACAACAGCGGAACAAACAAAACAAATCGTCTTACGATATCACAAAAATCATGGAAAATCTATAGAAAAGCCGCACCTGACTAAAAGCCGCAGGGTTCAAAGCTTGTGCAAAAAGTAGCGGCTTATAGCCCGACAATTACGGTATGTAGATTCTTGGTCAGGGTCACTCATGTCCTGATATTTGAATGAACTGTGCAACATAAACGTCATTTTTTTTACTTGCAGCAAATACATTTGAATAAATGACTCGTTTCCTAAACCTAACCATATATCTGTGGTAGCTAAACCTAAAAGTAAACAGCAGGCTAAGTTCAGTTAAACACTGAGTGAAATTTGAGTTAAATTAAGGGAAAATTAACCGTGGAGTCCATGGTAGTTTTTTCTTCTTCTGCTAAACAGTGTATTTTGCAGAGTATATTTTTATAGTGTTTCTAAATGTGGGAAACAGGTTTGAGAATTACCATTCATTTGGGGGGAGCACTGTGGAGGTTCCCATGGCAACTGTTTTTCGTTAGGTTGTTTATTTAACTTCTTTGTGTCGCTCTGGAGTGTGTGTATTTTCATGTCAAATCTGCCTGATTATTTATAAAAACCTTAATTTAGATTTCAGTAATATTCACCGATAGACATTTTGTATTTCACTGGAGAAGCTGCAGCCTCCTAAGTTAAATAATGAAAGAAAAAGCGTTCTTTTCAAGATGTAATAGGAGCTACAAAAAAGCTTGAATATGTGAAAGGAATGTATGGGATTAAAAACATGACCTTGACTTGACACCAACCCACCTGTGTTGTTGTGGTCAGAGAGAAATTGCAGCATGTGCAGTTATTTTTGAAACCTTTTATTAGTAAAAGCCCCACAAGAAAAGCTGTTAGCTCGGTGGTTTCAGTGGGTAATGAACTTGTCAGCTCTGAGGTTTTAGAGTTTGTTGGCTTTGTCGTTTTCTGTTATTATTCAATTCAGCACCTTGGTCACACTTCTCCCCCTTCTGATTTCTCAAGTCTCCACTTGGCCGCTTGTTTTGCACGAGGAACACATTTTAGCTTCTCTCTGTGGACCCAAGGTATCGAATTGCCTCTCTTTCAAAATAAATAATCTGCCCCCATAATGCCCCTACTGTGTATTCCAACAAATGCTAAACAGCCGAAATGCTGTTCTAGCAAAGGGATTTTCTGTTCTTTTTCAACAGCCCAACAGTAGTATTAGACCTGCCAGATAAAAGCACTGAGACCTGACTGCACAAGATGGTGAGGTGAGTATGAGGTATGGATTTGCCTAAGTCCTTTCTCACTCCATCTGAGATTTCTTGCCTTTTTCATTTGGCAGAGGAAAATGCCATCGGCTCAGGTAGCACACATTTCTCTGTAGTGGGTGGGAAGAAGTTTTTCTGATAGCCCATATGGCCTTGTAATATTTTGCAGCAGTTTCTGGGACAAAAGGAGTATAGCATCCAATTATATAACGCCCGATGTAATAACTTCTTAATCAGGTAGTAACATTGGGCTTGAACAACACAATGTCTCACAATTTCAGAATAAAATGAGCTAGGCTGAAATAACCTCAACAAGCTGTAGATATTTCCTCAGGTTTGAAATCAAGAAATTCAATGTTGACAATATTTTCAAAGCTGGTAAATAGGCTTTAAACTCTACAGTAATATTACAGCTCCTTTATCATTATAAATAAAAAGTGGCAACATGACAACCTCCCTTAGTGTGGTCAGTTGGCAAGCGTGCCAGTCCCGAGTCGCTTAGAGTAATGTGCACTGATTTGACTGTCTGAGCATAAGAGGCGGTGCAAATTTAAACAAGAGAACCAATTAAAGACCATGCTTCCAATCTGAAACCATACTGCCAAATGAAAGGAGCCCGTGATGACAAAGAAACAGCTTCTTGGACGCCGTCCTATCCTGGTGTCGCATTCAACTTCCTGTTCCAGCAGCTTCGCTGACCTGCACTGTCTCTCTCTCTAACACACACACACAGATATAGTAACCAGCATTTTGATTAGTAACTGTAATTTAATTCCATAATATAATCGTGAATACAGACTTGTGATCTAATAATTTCGCTCTCTAACTCTTCCAGTACATTTGGCCTCATTTTAAGTAACATCTTTAAATTTAAAAGGAATTCATTTTTATTAAAATTTGTAACATTTGGTGTGCTAGAATGTAAGACATGTAATTGTTAATGTCAATGTTTAACATTTTACAAACCAAACCAATAATCAGACAATCAGGAAAGGAACACCACGGCTTCTTTTTTATTTCAAAACATAATTTATAGTTGGTGAAATAAGGACGTAAGAAGCTGTCACTCACATAAGAAACATTGTTTGCACTGATGATAGACAGCCCTGTTGCAGGGTTCGCTGCATGATGAAAATAACAGTGTGGTGGCAGTTTTAGTAAGAGCTATAGGATTAATATTTGAAATATTACAAACTTAAAGAGCTTAAATGCTCTCTGCAAAGTGTTTCCCATAATCTTGATCTTGTTTAATTATGATTCCATTAGTTTAACAGAAACTGTACTGTAAACGATCATATCAACCACTCTTGTACCAGTAAATACAGACTAAATCAGGATTCCACTGCTGCCAGGTCAGTATTTCCACTGTATTTTTGGGTCAGTGATCAGACATGATGCACAGCCTGTTGTATAGGCAATTCACATCGTGCACATGTTATGTGTTCTTTTAACAACAAAGTGTCGGATGATTGTCAGTACTCCACATGGAGCTGCTCTAGCAGGGTGCCTTGTGCATGTCAGGGATCAAAGCAAATAGTGAAGACAATTTATGCTGTGCAGCCTGTGTGACCATTGCTCAGTGGGCGAGTAGGGAGGAAGTGATGTGAGAAAGGAAGTTGTGGTACTGTGAAGATGTTGGCAGAAAGACAGTGGTGTTGTTAGGTTGCCCGTTACCTTTTAACTCTGCTGATGTCACTGCAAAGCTCTCCCACCTTGAAGCATTGATCAAATATTGCCTGTGTATTGTGTGAAAAATATGAGGGCACCACACTGTTCTTAGTTTAAAAATGTAAACATTTAATGGAAAGCTTGAGCTTTGGTCATCTGGGAATTGTTTGGATGTATCACACAATGTTATGTGAGAGCTGTAATAGCAAGGCTTTTCAAATATTGCTGTGGCATGATGAACTGTCCTCAATTTTAGATAACTTGAGTGACCTTCAGGTTAAAATGTGATAGAGACTTAAAGTGAAGCTGCATTAAAATATCTGATTTACGTCCTTTGAAGTTAGTATGCTAGAGGACTCCAAAATAAATACACCATGCCCATATAGCTGACAATCTGATATTTCTGATTAACTTAATGGAGAAAAACAAACAAAAAAAAAATCATACATTTTCCAGAGGATTGCCCGTGGTCTTTATCAGTGCCTGTATAATGAAACACGTAGTTAATGGGTTTGTTTAAAATGGTCTAATGGTGTTCTTGGTCTGTGTCCAAAGATACTCAGAAAAGCAATACAGGAATAATTTTAGACATTTAACTTTAGGCCGTATATTTTTGTCAAGGGCACTGATCTCATTAGAATTATTCCCATATGCCACAGACTGACGTTTCTTTTGTGCTTTGGCTTTTTGACTCACAAGTGTTTGCTTTGATTTCGATTTCACTGCAATCGGTGGTGCGAGGGAACTTGGCACTATGAACAAAGATCAGTGATGAGACTCGTTGCACCTGTCAGAGCTGACCAGATCAGGTAATGAGGAAAGTCCCTCAGGATGTTAACGAAGCCATTAAGCACTCATGTGTGAAACTGCGAGGAAACCGGTGTGTTAAATCGTAGCAACCAAATTAAAATTCACTGCACATGGCACTGAAATGTAAATATCCTGCCTTTGCAAGGATGAGCTGGCCTCTTTCTTCGTGCTCTAATCGGCTTTGAAAAGACGGTGCAAAGTGCTTAGGAATAATGCTTGTGCTCTGTGATAAAAAAGGCAGCTTTTATTATAAACCTACAATAGTCGAGCCATGTTTGAAAAAGAACTAAAATAAAAGCTTTGTGCATTTTGCATTTAGAATAAATGCCTGTCATTCTGGATTTAACATGTATGCAACAGTTTGCTCGCACGGTATCTCTTAGTTATCGGTGTTTCATTGCAGAGGATGATAAAAAAAAATCAATGGCTGAAACTGCACATCGATACTTTTTCACCAAACAGAAGCAGAGATTATAAAAATAAAATTAATAAACCTCACTAGCATTATTTGTTTCATGAAACTGCACAACTTGCCACTGAGAATGTGTTTACAAGAGAAACTTCATGTAGGCTGTCAATCACATCGCGCACTCAAACAAGTTGATTTATGAGTCATGAGGGAAATGTGCTTTGAAGCGCATAATTAAGGCGATATTTTTAGAGGGTTTTTTTGCAGTTATGAAATTTTAATATGATGAGAGTTATATTTGACCTGTAATACTCTAAATTTAGATTCTATAAATGCTGAAAATGCCACTCAGAATGTATAAGTTAATATCCCTCGGTTCACTGGTCCTTCGCATCTGTTGCTCCTTGCTCTCTGCTAATCCCCATGAGTACATATCCCACTGTACACGCCCTGAGGGGAATAATCTCAAACCTCATACCACCAGAAGATTTGGAGAACGTGGATAAATCATGTGCCTAGGGCTTCAATTCAGATGTGTTAAGATTGGTCTTGTTCCACAGGATGCATACACTCTAACAGACACAGTGAACTTGAATTTCGATTTGAGTGCCTCCTGTCCCAGAAACTAGCCAGAGGTGTCCCATATGATCTGACCCGCACCTCCTACTCATTTGTCTGCATTAACTTTGCATGTGTGGTCCGTCCAATCTAAAGTGGGGCAGATTTATATTTAGACGCACCTGCAGCCTGACTTTGAAAAGCAGGGTGACTCTTGTCTTCAGACCCTAGTCGAAATCACAGCTCTAGACCAATATGGGTTTATTGCAAATATTGGCTTTGACTGCTACTTTCGCATAAGTTGCGCTGCAATCAAATTCCTTTTTTTTTTCTTTATTGAATAAAAATGCAATAAAGTATGTCATAGATGTTTATTGCATTTTGGAGAAGTAAAGCAAGAGATTATAAAAAGATACTTACATCCTGCTTTCATTATGCCACTGGTAAAAGACACTAATTTCTGTGGGTGGATGGGTGGGTGAATGACGATAATAGCACTGTCAAAGAGTTTTATATGAAGCTGAACTCAAACTCGTGTTCTCATTATGTTAAGCATTAAAGCAACTAAGTGGTTGTCAAAGCTTCATGGTAATAAGGTGGCCTAAATTAAACAATTCCTTTTCATTTTACTATGGACTTTGAAGCAGCTTGCAGGGATAAACACAGGCCTTGATATTAATTGCGCCGTCAGTTGCAAAATCAATGTCAATTACAAAGCGCAATTTTTGTTACCCAGAGTAGTTCTCTAACCTTCCACTGTGGAAAACTATACATCTAACCCCGTGGTGTTTTTAACCCTAAGGATAAGTCAACTGGTCTGCAACAGGTTTGTGACAGTAACAGTAAAATGTACCTTCAAAGTGCCGCTAATGAAAATGAAGCCCCGGAGCCCCAAAGTGACCAGACACAAAGAATATGAACATAAAACACCACAGTGAAGCCTTGAGGTGGAAAGTTATCACGTTCAGCCTTCCCTGCTGCTCTTTTGCTGACGCTCATCACTTTATATTGATTTTAACATGAAATATAGTATGATGGAAGCTGTGTGAGAATAAAAAGTGATTGTGTTTGTGCGGTGGAGAGCATGGCATGCATATATAAAGAATGCAAGAGGCTACATTTGTGATGGAATACGATCAATAGAAAGGGAGGTGGTGGGGGGTAGATGAGTAATAGAGGCTAAGAAGGTTTCAGCTGTTCATATTATATCAGAAATGCTTTTACAACTCTGGAAAGGTAACAGGCTAGACTGATTTAAGGTAATGCTCTGTCCTTAGGAGTCCCAGGCAACAAATGTAAAATACCATCATCACATTTTAAGGTATCTTCTGTACCAGGAATTGGTTCCTGTAGGTTTTTGATTGGTACATTGTTGCAACATGCCAACCCCAAACACACACACACACCTTGCTTAGAAAGTGATTACGTTGAAATGAATTTCAAGACTGTGTTTTTGTCACACACTGCTGTCGTCTGCCTGAACACTGTCTCACTCTGCTGCAGCGGTTGTTGAAATACTGTTGAAATCACTCTATTTTGCTTGCCTGGCAGGTAGAGCCCCCTTACTTCCACACTTACTGAGATTCTTTTTTAAAGCAATCAAACTGAGAAAGGAAATTTAGCTATGTGGTTATGGGTACACAGCCTGTATTTCCAGATCTAATTCTAAACAAGTGGCACTCCACTGACCTGCAAAGGCAAATCCTTATACATGTATAATACCTGCTTGTTTGCATTGCGTAGCAATATTCACAACTCCATGAATGCTACTGATGACATACAGCTATTGAAAAAAAAAACAACAGAAAAAGCTGGAGAGGGCAAAGACAGGCAGTGGAATAAGTATGGGGTTTGTGTATAAGCTGGTGTATGTGAAGCAGCATTCCCTAGGCTCAGCATCATATTGCAGTCAGGATAAACAGATTAGTGTAGGTAAAGAAAAGGCTCAAACACAATAATATAGCTAAAGTGCAGCTATTATTTTTGTATTACACAGGTCTATCAGCATTTTCATCTGTGACCAGTTGAACAGACACAGCAGTGTTTGTACTGTATTTTGCACTCAGAAAAGAGGAGGCGGCCAAAGCTTCCTGGTGAGTAAGCTTGTTTAGGGTCACGATCAAATTGCTTATTGACAAATTTAGCAAAGGATATAAAAGTAGCCACATTCTGTATTTATCTTTACGTAAGTCAACTTTAAAAACACACACACAAAAACACACTTTCAAAAACTGCATTCACAGTGTGGCGCTTTTTGTGCTGTTGGCCACCTTAGCATCCCACTGTGACAAAATGCCAAGGCTGCAGGTCTGCGTAGTTTCTGCCACCATATGTGGACAAAGAGTGGCTGTGGGTGAGGAGATGGATGGGGTAGGGAAGGTGATGGACACAGGTAGCTTGGCACAGCTCAAAGCCTACATCCACCTGGCATTAGTTACCATTGTCTCAGTCCCTGTTTTTCTGGCATAGCCTTTGATTGAACTGGCTGTGAGGTGAGGATTTGGCATGGGGAAGGTTTTACCTCCATGATAACAATAGACCACAGACAGGGGAGGTGGCTGTTTGTATCGTGCATTGTGGAACAGCATTGTCTAATGGAGGTTCACTGTGCATTGTGCAGCGTTTCTGGAAAAGGATTTGCAGTTTGTAAAAGGGCATCTGAGCCCCGCTGCTCGGTTTGGCTAATCAATTCAGTGTCCTCGCTGGGTTGTCCCACAATTGTCCTCATGCAGTATGAGGCAGTTTCTCTTTGCTAAAGAACCTAATTGACACAGCCAAGATTTTATAGCACGCAGGGAGAACCATATATCCATTACTTTTAGTTTGGTTTAAAGGGAGGGGAAAAAAATGGTATTTTCATTGCAAGCACGCCCCAGCACCCCTAATCATGACCAGGGTGCCCTGTACGGTGCAGAGCACAGGCTCCCGCCCTGACAGATTATCCGGTGTGAATGTTTGGGAATGATAATGAGATCAAAACACCTCACTAAGCTGGAAAGAGAGGGTGGAGACTGGAGAGGGAGAAAGCTAGCAGGAGCAAGCAGGGAAGAAGGTGAGCGATAGCTGCGATAAATTGCAGAAGCAGAACCACTTGAGCATAAAATTAGATTTTACAAATGTGTTGTTACCTGACAGTTCTCTGACAGAGGAGATATCACAACATTATAGGGCTGCATGAGTACTACTAATCGTATCAAATAAATATGAATGCCTCTCAGCTGTGATAGAGCTGGAAGGGGATTCAATGTGGACAGTGATTTACAGGGAGAAATAACATAATTAAAGCAGCCTTTCTCATTATGGACTCAAACATTAGAAGCCCAAATTCAATTTATATGGTAATATACAGTATTGTGCTGTGTCAGAGCTGTACATGTTATTGCATATTTGTCCAAATGTTTTGACACTTAAAACATGAATCTTTTTAAATCTTTTCTAAATTCAAAGATTCAAGATTTCTCGTCTTGATTTAAAAAAAAAATGAATGAAAAATGTTTCTATATGATACAGCTTCAAAACATCATGGGCAATATATATATATGAGGATACTAGAAACTGCATCCTTTACCTGCCATCACTGCCAGATATGTAAACATCATAAGAACTTTTCATGTAGTCATTTAGTTAAATCGATTCAATTTCACAAATCATACTATGTGCAAAGAAATATAAACACACATTCTACATAATGCCATTTGACAAAATAATTGTTTATAAGTGGTGGTTACAATAGTAAGTTAAATGCATCATTAAGGCAACAATGGAGTCTGAATGACTCAGTTTGAATGACAAATAGAAGCTCTAATTCAAGTCGGCTTCACAGAGACACAACGTGTGTGTGTGAGAGACGAATCACAGAAACAAGCTTTATTTACAGTATGCTTCAAGGAGAAAGAGTCTATGAGTGTCAACCCATTGCAATATAAATAAATATAATGAGAGTTTTCTATCCCCGAGGTGATAAATCTGTGGGGAAATATTTTACCGCATGTTTATTGCATGACATTACAAACAGATAAAGATTATCTTAGCCATTACAATCCAAAGGTCTTCACAGTCGCTGAATAATAATGAATAATAATCCATCAGACATTAAAGTCTACAATTTAGTTTCAGTTTTTATTCGTTTTAGGTTAGCTGCTATTTTCAAAGAGAGTTAAAGCCCTGCTGTCAGATTTACATATATTTTTAAAATCTTTTAAACAATGTCAGATATTAATCCAAATTTTGATTTCATCTTAAAATATCTGTTTTTAAACACCAGGAATTTTATACATCTTGCTGTGTCGTTGTTATAGTACCTGCTACTTTCACTAGTATCTCAAATACTGTGGCAAGTAAAACAAACGTACTGTTGTGGTTTTAAAAAAAAAAGCAAAAATATTACCAGCTCAGTGGCAGAGTTGCTAATTTTTTCAAGGTTAACAGGTTGATAGGCTAATATTACTATTGTTCTTTGATGTCAAGTTTTAATTACTTACATTTTATCCAGTCTTTCTTTTGCAGAAGCTTTTTATTTTAATGATTTTAGCACACAGACAAAAAATGACAAACTTATTTTATTTTCTACATTATGACTTACAGTTCTCTGTGTATTAGTATTATTTTTATTAACGGTAACCAGTGTTGGTCAAGTTACTTGAAAAAAGTAATCAGTAACTAATTACTGATTACTTCCCCAAAAAAGTAATCCCGTTACTTTACTGATTACTTATTTTCAAAAGTAATTAATTACTTAGTTACTTAGTTACTTTTTAAAAACACGATTTACAACCTGAATAGGTGATAAAGCGATAGATCTTTCAGCCCAATTCTACTTTTTCTGCATAATCCATCATACAAAATGTAATCAAATGGAAAAGTCTCTTTTTTTTAAACTTGTTTTTATTAGTTTTAATCTTTTAACTTTATGCATCAAGCAAAAATTAAATTATATGCAACATTCTCTGACTGGAAGAAATTAGTTTAACATTTAAACCTATTTTCTGCACATTCCAGCACATAAAATATTTTTTTTTTTGTGTTTACACTCAGTCTTTCAAATAGATGCAAGTAAAACACAGCAGAAAATAAATAAAGTCAAAGACTAGCGGTCCTTTTGCTCTATTTTCACCTGTAAAGCAGGAGTGGGTTAGGCGGAGGTTTACCCTGGTGCAGGTGTGCCGCAGCGGTCAGTGGAAGAATCCGCGAGTTTCTCTCTGAGTTTTCCATTACATCATTGCCCACGAGCTTATTTAGGGTGTTTTTCGGTGTAAAAAGAAGTTTTCTTCCCACGCACAACGGACACTAATGTTTTTGTCACTTTTTATGGAATCAAACTCAAAGTAAGGTCAGTACTTCCACGCTTTAAACGCTGCATGCTCATACTCTCTCCAGCACTCAATATATTATCCATTGTTGATCTGCGCACAGCTGTTGTCACGAACGTCGCACTCGCTTACGTCACTGTCATGAGACATTCTCGCAAAAAGAATCACGGTTTTAGTAACGCAGTAACGCAGCGTTCCTACGGAAAAGTAACGGTAATCTAATTGCCGTTTTTGCAATAGTAATCCCTTACTTTACTCGTTACTTGAGAAAAGTAATCAGATTACGTAACAGACATGCATAAATAAGAGTATAAAGCCACTGATAACTAGAAGTGTTGTGATCCATATCATCTTCCTTTAAACCTAACTCCATAACTGTTGCTGTTGCTGGAGATAAATAATTAGTGGCCAAGTTTAACAGATGTTTCAGATAACATTTTAATAGCTAATTTGTCTTTTGCAGTGTTACACTGTGTCACTTGTGGCATTTTGCACTTAATGTGCGTGCCACTCACATGCACATCACTATCAATTACGCTCATCAGTTTTAATTCAACACTATCAACAGTAATTACTTTTAAAATTGAACTGTCGACATGTTGTTTAGCACAATAAAGAGCCTCAATAGTCGATATTCTTCCGTTTCTCTGCTGCAAACATTTAAACCTTTTGTTAATTTGGTGAGTTTGTTAATAATTACTTTATCGACAGTTCTGTAAAATAACTTACACCACTTATTTCTGATAAAGATTAGAGAGGGACTAGCGCATTAGTGGAAAAAGTAGGGAAACAGATTGAGAGGGTTGCTGCACTGACACACATGCTCACACTAACACCTACAGGTGATCTAAAGTCTGATTCACTTGAAAGCCATTTGTTTGGACTGCGAGAGGAACCCTGAGCAGTGAGGTTAAACCCAAGTGAGCATGCAGAGGAGAACCATAGCTAAGATCAAACCCAAAACTGTCTTGCTGTGAGGTGACTTTGCTAACTAATGAGCCAACATGCTGCCAGACATCATTAATTAACAAGCGCCCTTAATTTCCTCTCATGATACTCATCATTGATTAAATGTAACAGATTCCTGGCCTGATTTATTTATTTATTTTCTGAATTGTGTGTTATAAAATGGAGCTTTGGCTAAGTTAACAACTGGTCTTGGTATTGTGTAACAGTTGGCCTCTAGTGTTTTTTGTTTCTCATAATTATGAACGAACATGTTCTTCCTCAAATTGGCTGCATTTCTGAATGTTCATGATGAATTGTGTGTGTTTTCTTTATGCTGGTCATTGTTTGCTGCCACCATTGTGAAAATGAGTGTTGCGGCACATCCAGGGAGACAGGAAGCTATTCACAGGGAGATTGGGAATCCCACCAGTGAAGAGAAAGTACAAAAGAGCAACTCTCAGAAATCCAGTGGGCGAGCGCACATGTATCCAAGAGCATAATGAACTAGTCTCATTGTTTGGGTTTCTGCATTGGTTTGTATGTAAGCAAGGGATTTTATTTTAACAAGCACAACATATCCTGCAATATGGTCTTCATCGTACAATCATATCTATGTTCTACTATTTCTACAATGGTATAACATCGAGAGTAAATACACAGTAGACTAACCTTCTTTACTTATTCATTTTAAGATTAGTTTGATTTGGGATCAGGGAAATTAATTTAAATAATATCAACTTAATATGATTATAGATAAGGTTAGTAGGTGCCTGCCTAGACCTGTTCAGTGTTTTGTTTTTTTTTTCGTTTCTTTTTTTCATTCTAAACAATAATAAATAGCAACCAGGATTATTTAAAAATCCTCCCGCAGTGCATGTGAATAAATTCCTGGAGTCAAAACCCCATGAACCTTGAAAATTGAGCTCTCTAACATGTCTTTAACCTTCTAGTTTGTCATCTATTCCTAAGTTTAACTGGGTACTGGTTACTTACTGTAACTGCTAAGGTTTTACCTCTGTAGTTAAAAGATTCTGTACACACACATCTGAAAGGGAAAAATGTGTGTTGTTTAAAGAAAAAAAAAATCCTAGTGACATTTCAGTTAAAAGTAAAACTTTGTGATAACTGGAGAAAAATGCATCTAAGCCTTTGGTTGTTTTCTGCAAAAAGACATGAACACTGATGTTAATTTTGCACTGCAAACAAATCTGACCCCAGTCACTAAAAGAATGAAATTACATTAACACACAACAACACAAAAGTGTGTCCAAGTAGTCCAGCTTTATCAGATGTGGGGAAATTGGTGCAGACGGTAGAAACACGTTACACTCAAAATTATTTTACTGCCAAACTGGACAATGTGAAACTTCCACTTAAAAAATTGGCAAAATGCATCAAACCAAAACGAAAAATAGAAAGCAGACCTCTTTTAATGTATTTGTTTTGGCAGACTGTTATTCTTCCACTTATATCACATTATTAAAGTCAATAAATGCAGTAGATGATGAAAATATGTCTTTTCAGTGGAACCCAGATGACAACTAAGCTGGTTTGCAGGCAGTCTGCCACAACACAACAGCAGAGGGTGGGTTTATGCTTGTGCATTTGCCCACATTGTTTGTGGGCACATAACATGTGTGGCTTTCATGCTACAACATTGATTTTTGCAAGGGCATGTACAGCTAAAATGTGAAACCTCTGATTCTGACACTGCACAGCATGTCTCTGTCAGATCCTTTAGGCCCTGCAGAAGCCGCTGTACCCATAGCTTCTGTTTATGATTAATTCCTGAGCTGTTTTTGCATAAAGGCCAAACGATTAAACGCTTACGTTTATTTTTTTAGTCATCAAGCCCACAACAACCACCAGTCACTAGGGAAAAAAATGTGCATTCCCTGACTGGCTGCCGAGTGGTTTCTGGAGGTTACTGGAAGTTGCTAGTGCTGCACTGAAAACCTGTTTGCTCAATAGCAGATTGCTGCAGACACACCAGAAATGGAGAGCCTCCACCTTCAAAGTAAGAGATGGACCTTTTGAAACATGTTGGTGGCAACGGTAACGCACAACTTTTACTTTGATGGCAAACATTTTCTGTTCAGCTGAACTGAATTTTCCTTCAGTGGTCTTTAAAAGGATTTGGACCTATTATAACATAATCTCTTTTAATAAGATAAAAATGTTGCTTGTTGCAATAGAAGCTAATAAGAATCTGTAACTTAAGGAAGCTATTAGAAAATAACTTTCACACAGTGCCACTAATCGATGGGAATTAATAAGAATATAAGTGATTCAGATTCCATTATCGATATCACTTATTGATTTGATTCCTTTATTGATTCTCATTGGCTCCGTTTTGAGAGTCACCACCATTGCTAAGCAGCAGTAAAGAAATTACATTCGTCTAAATTAACTGCATGCTGCGGATCAAACGTTTGTGCGTTTTTGTTGAGGTATTTCCCCTCTTCGCTGTGATTACTGTTACTCAAAAAATTCATTTGATACACATAACACACAGAACACTTTTCTTAAAAGTAATGCAGTACGTTACTCCCGGGAAAAAGTAATTTGTTATACTACTTGTTACATAACTTTCATGTTGCCCTGTTAAATAGCTGAAACACATTATCTCATAATGACCATTTCCTAACATAAACCCGAGGCTACAACCCCACACATCAACACAAATCCCTAATGAGGACACGCATCTCCAAGATCTTGCTCTTGGTAGAATACAAAGCTGACCGCACAAAGCAAAGATGAAAACCAGACAGATGAAAACTGACTGCTCATCTGCTTGTTACCTGTTGAAGTTCAGGGTCTGGCTGCTGGGGTAGGCATTCACTTAGCTTTCACTCTGGGTTCTTGGCTAGCTTAGCATTAGCATGCTGTCTTGGCAGGTAGTAGCAAAGAACCGAAGTTGTGTTACCAGTTTGGTGCGGTTGTTTATGTCCTGGATGCAGTTTACCACTTTACTATTTAGCTGGTCCTTTTGTGCAATAAAAATAAATGTCTATATCCACGCTCTAGACTGCGTAACTATTTATGCCCTGACATGCAAAATGAAATCAGCTTATTGTAGCGCAAGTACAAGAACCGATAAGTGGGATCAATAGGCAGGCAAGAAATTGGACTACCAGACAAGTACAAGAACCGGTTCTCAGTTCCCATCTCTAGCGCCACAGATGAAACACTGTCAATCCCTAAACTTGCTTTATTTTTACTTTTTCAGCACCACTGCTAGTTATGCTTGTTTTTGCTTTCAATACACCACTAAGTTTGGGTGATCTAGTGCCATGTGCATTTTGCAATTTAAGTTTGAATCACTAGCTACAAATACATAATCTTGTGGCTTTTCAGTGCAGCTGATCCACAAAGTCCTCAAAGGACAAATTATGGAAACAGCTGCAATTAGTAGCTGATTTATATATTGTGATAGGACCTTAGAGACTAATTAAAGGCTTTTGTGTTCTTGTCTATTGGAGACATGCTAATTTGAAGCCTTTTGACTGAGAATCACAAGAACAAGTCTGAAATTCATGCATCTCAATTTGCACACGCCCACTGCAATAACGAACATTCAGTGTAGTTGTTAAAATGGGAACTTGTAAACATGTCCCTAATTTTCGGATGCCTGCATCATTAGAGTAAATTCTGTATGATGCTAAAAAGAACTGCTTGTCCCTTATCTGATGGAGTTGTGGGAGGTCTTGTGCATTAAACCTTGTTATTGTGGTTATGGTAGATTTCTGAAAACGGGCAAAACAAATTATCTTCTGGATTTTCCTTCCAAGGAGCAGGTTTTCCCCTGTTTATTAAATTTGTTAGAGTGCTTCTGAGCAATGCACATTTTATCTTCTTAACAGTCAAATTACTATATACTCCAGCAATTACTTAATGTACTCTAATGAGATTTCCCCATGAAATGGAAGGATTCATTTATTTTAATGTGACGCATTCTACCGGGTAGGTTTATGCATCACATCCCTAGTAAGATGAGCTTGGCTTTCAGAACTGCCACTCTGGCCACAGTAACAGAACTATATAATTGTGTGATCCAGGCACTGGGGATCTTTTCAGGGGCATCAGTGGGTCACAGGTACCATTTCTAAGCTAAGCTCTCTGCAGCCAGGTATTCTCTAGGATTAGTAAAATACCTTGTAAAAACAAGCTGGCAGGCAGCATTTGTGTGATAGACGAAGGGAATCCAAAATCTCAAACACATGCTGCAGAAAAAAATATGAGGTAAAATGAAATGTATCGCTTTGTATTCTTGGCCCACTGGCTGAAATCAGCGATGTTGCAATATACCGGTATGGGCGACAACTGGAAAATACAAAATGAAAAATTGCTATGAATAATTGATTTTCAAAGAAATAATTGGTACTGGAAAAAAAGCATATGATAACATCGTAAATCATTCAGTGTCATTATGGTTATGGTTGCAGACTCAGTTTGCAGTTTATCACAGCTCTTTTTTCAGTAACTACTCTTCTGCACCATCAGCCTGTCTATGCAAGTTATTAACAACATTCATTTTTCTCCTACACATTGGAACAAAATTAGTTCCAGTAACAAAGCCAGTATGCTAAACTGGACCACTTACACTACATTTGCTCTGCTGCAGTCAGGCTGTTGTTACATTGCTGCGTGAAGCACCCGAGATGGGCAACTGTTAACGACTTAATTCTTAATTTGATTACTGATTTTCTTTTTATTTGCTCTTGCTACGTCTCCCGCTCTCTCCATTCCAAGTGTTCTGAGCATGTGCTAGCTGCTTCATTAATCTGTGCTACTGTGTCTACATTTTATGGATGGACTGAGTCCCTGCAGTCTGATATATATTTACACTACCATTCAAAATCTTCTTCTTATTTAATGATTTTTCTCTATTTTTACTACTTTCTATATTGTAGATACGCACTGTGGAAATCAAATATATGATGCAAGATATATGAAATTATGTAGCAAAGAAAAAATTGATAAATATCTCTAAATGTGTCTTTTATTTTATATTTTAAATAAAAAACATTAAATAAGAAGGTGTTTCCAGACTTTTGACTGGTAGCATGGGGGACTCAGTCAGTAAGAATTTGAAAAAAATAAAATAAAATGTAAAAATTTTAAAAAAGCTATAATTATGATATGAATTTTAAGTGCAAATCAGAGATCATGACAGCCCTAGGTGGCCAATTTTAAACTTTGTTGTATTTATTTGTTCAGTGCACTGTAAATAAATATTAATATTAATGTCATGTTGTGAATGTTGTAATGTATGTGAATTGAATAACGTATTTATTGGTAAAAGTATTTCACTGTTCAGCCCTCGTACTGAATGCTAATCATTGTGTTTTTGAATCTGTAAACTGGAATTTAACTATTCACAAAATCTGTTTACTATTGTCAGACTTCGTATCTTCAACACTGGTTAATAGTCCCTTATTAACTGGATATCTTAAGGGGTTTGACATTAGCACGGACAAATCCAGCAGCTTAAAGAAATCCACTAAGGTATATTATTTTAATACAAGCATGAAATAGAGATGTATAAAAGTACAATAAAAGAATAGGAGGAAAATAATTAGGCACTTTCAAATGCTCTGCGGCATCACACTAACACAAAGCAATTTGTTGTTCCTCCTATCATTTCCTGATTGAATTGGAGCGTTAACATAGACTGGGAGTGATTATTAACTGATATCAATATGAGCCTGAGCCTTGACTCATACACCCTATTAATATGCAGCAGAAAATACTTTAAAGGCATCCTCTATTGGTGTTTAGACGTGTGTGATCCCGGTGTTTAAAAAAAGCAAAAAAAGACCTGGTTTTGAAAGATTGTCTGTATATCTGAAATAATGGGCATAAAGTTAAACTTAAGCACTGACATTTGTAACTTTTGATGGTGGTGAGCATTTTTTTTGTTCCAGAATTGACAGAAGATGGCAGAGACTTTTCGCTTTGTTACTGAAATGGATAATATGATGAGAGTGGAGGTGGAGGAGCCATTGTCTCCATAAGCTGATGTTCCTGCAGGCATCTTTGAAGAAGCTGTCTAAACTGTCTTCTTTAAGGCTGTAGCCGAGACACGAAGGGACTTTGCTGTCTTACATTTGACAGTTCATGTTTGTTACTGTACCAATTACATATAAATTGAAACGCTTAAACTATTTAACATTAGATACGGCATGCGTCAGCTTGGAGGGGTGTTGAAATAATGTTTTAATGAATCCCAGTTAATGGAACGCAAAACACAAATATTAACTTAATAAAATGAGTTTACAACAGAAAGACTCCAGCACCAGCTTTTTTGTTATTTCATGTACATCTAGGCTGCCATAGCCTGCTCTCCTTCAAAGCTAGGATATCGTTCCCCCTCTGCCAGCATCAAAGATCTTAGAATACCTTAATTGCCCATATCTCCAGATCCACTTTTTTGCTGGGAAAAACATTGCACAGTTTACAGTGCATGAGAGTAAATTTACATTGGGTGTATAATTTTACGTAGCAAACTGTGATTTGTGCAGGTGATGAATGCAAAACATAATTAAGTTCTGAACAACTCCCACTTTTCTACTCCTTTAATTTCAAAGGTGAACATTAAAGAAACATTTATCTTTACTTCTGCCACTTAAACAGAATACAAAATAAAACCCATTGGTTGATAATGCATGTTACTAAAGGCAGGAGCTCTTTCTACATTTACAACCAGTTTTCAGGGGACTGGTATTAATTTTTAATTGAATGATTACATTTTTTTTCTTTTTTAACATGTTTTGACACCAAAAATCCATCCTGATTCTATCAATCATATCAAGAAAAAAGGTATTCCAAAATAAACAAAAAATACATAATATACAGTAGTGGATGTAGTACAGGATTACCTGTCTGATACACCACCGTCTAAAGCAATACTGGACTTTGATGTTCATACAGACATGTTTGCAACTTTAGAGCAGTGGTCCTGGCCATCTGAAAATGGGAAAAATGCTTTCCTTTGAATTGTATGTAAAAGAAGAGTGCCCAAGTCCAGTTATCTGCACCAACAATGTGGTATTCGGGCGAAATAAAAGGATATCTTAATGGAGAGACAAGAGCCTGAGATATTCTGCTGCCCTGATGAAACAGCCAAACACACACACACACCTTAAATCCATTATGGCTTTGGACTTCAAACAGATATTGGGTTTTTTGCGCATTTCCTAAAAATGGAGAGAGTTGCTCCATGTTTGCTGAACAAAATTTTATATCTCACATAATGTGCACTTCTCCCATCAGTATGCGTCCTAATATTTTCTCCATTTAGTCCTACCTTAATTTGTGTCTGTCTTCCTGCTGTTGTTTTTTGATTAGATTTCAGACCAGTTGTTGTGGTGCTTACCCGTCTCTCCTTTTTTGTTTTTCAGGTGGAATTTTCGAACAAACAGACGGACCTGTTTCGCTCGTCAGTGCGGAGGAACTTGCCTTTAAATTTGCAGTCAATAACATAAACAGAAACAGGACTTTGTTACCAAACACAACATTAACTTATGACATACAGAGGATTAATATCTATGACAGCTTTGAGGCATCAAGAAAAGGTGAGTAACTTGTCTCACATTTATTCAAGGATTGTGACCACAGTGTGGATGAAGGCAGGAATCTGGTTTGTCACACTGTCATTAACTTCATATTAATCTGTGTTTTTGATTTGAGAATTCCCAAATTCTGCTGTGACAGGACATAAGTGAGGTTCTTCTCAAGCTCTTGTCCCTTTCTCCTCTTCAGCTTGTGACCAGCTGTCTTTAGGCGTAGTTGCAATATTTGGGCCCTCACATAGTTCATCATCGAATGCCGTGCAGTCCATCTGCAATGCACTGGAAGTGCCGCATATCCAAGTGCGGTGGAAACATCACCCTATGGACAACAGAGACACCTTTTATGCCAATTTATACCCAGATTACTCATCTTTAAGCTATGCTATCCTGGACCTGGTGCAGTTTCTCAAATGGAAAACAGCTACAGTTGTATATGATGATAGCACAGGTAAACAGACTGGTATATTATAACATGTTACTTCAGTTACTTGGGGTATATGTTATATGATCATTTTTGTACTGTTTCTTGTCTGATAAGGTCTTATAAGACTACAGGAGCTGATAATGGCCCCGTCTAGGTATAACATCCGACTAAAGATCCGCCAGCTTCCTCTCGACACGCAGGATACAAGGCCTCTTCTCAAAGAAATGAAGAGAAGTCGGGAGTTCCGGATCATCTTTGACTGCAGCCACCACATGGCAGCACAGATTCTCAAACAGGTTAGTGTATTTATAAATGGTCCTACTGTCAGATCTCGGAATGGGTAGAGAAATGAAAGGATGTGGTCCTGTTCAATATATTAATTCCCATCAGATTGGTTTTGATTTAAGTTACAGAGGATTACACATGGGACCGGGATTGAAGAACAGTAACAGAAAATGCACCACTAAAAATAAGACAGCAGCAAGCTGCTAGGGAGTATGGGGATTTCCGCAATTACATTATTTCTTTTTTACATCAGTGTGATTCTTGTGCCCAGATCGCTGGTGCTGGTTCCAAAAGGGAAGCACAAAATGGACACAGCACTGCTAAAGTGCTCGTCCAAAATTTGGAACCGCTGATATGAGAGAGACTACAGGAATTTCATCAGCAAATGAAGCCCACAAATTCTGTCTGCAATAATTTCCTTCCTACAAAAATTACCCCAACTTCAGATATATGAAGGTACATAATGTTCACTTCTGAAATCTGTTGAAGGTGAGCTGGTTCTCAATAGGCACCAAGGCAGAACTGACTCGGCCTGCACCAGCGTAAAATTGGTAGAAAATAGGTGAAATTGAGAAAACTTGGATATTCGTTTCATTTGGAGGACATTTGGAATGATTTTCTTGTAATCATGAGCGGAGACTGTCAGTGTCTCCGAATTTTGGTTTTGCCCATTAAATATTTGCAAACTAATACGACACTGTGAATTCCACAAGGAAAAAAGAACAAAATCCACATCCACATTCTTATTCTGTTTGCTAAACTTTTAACTACTCAGACAAAAAAAATGCGATCTGAGAAGTTTTATTATCAAAACTGTATATAGTGTGTTTTGATTCTAATGATTGTCAGTCAACAAAGAGCTGTCACTATGATGCATGGAGCAGAGAATATGTAGGTGGTCTGATGCTCTTTGGATGTCAGGAACAGGCTGGTGGATCCCTCCACCCCCACCCCTCATTCAGTTTGCTGTCAGCTTCTGTTAACATTTTGCCAAATGCATCATCTCCTCAAAAGTTATTTGAATAACTCAGTCCACCCCAGTTATTGAGATCTAAGGTGACATATATTCGCTCTTGGCCAGTCTGCACATCTCGCGCTAAGAAACCAGTGTCCTCTAGAGAGAAGTGGTGAGAATGCTATAAGGCAAAAAAGCTCCAGACAGTTGTCTTCCATGACTGAGCCGGCCGACCAAAGCTTTTACATAGAAATAAGGGCAAACTACATTCATTGCTGACTGCCTTTTATGTGCCATGGATCAATTAAAAAAGCTCCTTAAACGTGCATCTGTCAAAGTGTGTGCTGTACTGTATAGTACTGTGACCTTACATATAAAACGTTATTGTACTTTGCTGTGATACATTCTACAATAAATTTTTTGTGAGAATTTACTTTACGAAAAGTGCATTAGACACAAGTGCATCATATTAACTGTCAATCCCAGGTATTCATCCAAGCATTATGTTCAGTATCAATTACATGTCTGATATTTTTTCTTTAATTAATAGTTGGGCCTTTAAAATATCAGAAAATAGCAAATAATTGCTCATCGTAAGTGTCTCGAGACATTAGTGATATATTCAAATTGCTTGTCACATCAAAGAGAACAAAGAAAACACTGATGAGATATAATTTAAGACATTTTTACTTGAGAAATTACTAAAATGATCAGCTGATCTTTTTTTTCCCTCTTTCATATGTTGACTGACTGGCTAACCATTTTACCTTCGATAAAGTCAGCTGTGCATACTGTCAGTTTGGTAAATCTTCTTTATTTGTAATGCATGGAACAATTTTTAAATAGAATGCGGTGTGATTGTCACTTAAGACTTGAAATGCAAAATTTTGAATGGATACCATCTGTGCTTTGATTAGCTGGCAGCATTCACTGTATTTATCAGCTACTATTAAGGCAGACTGGTCCATTTATACATTTACAAAAAGGTTGCTCCAGACTAAGATAATGAGTAAAAATGAAAAGCATTGAATTCATTTGTAATGAGACTTGCATCAGGCTATTCATCATTGCAATCTGGATGATGCGACTGAATTTTACTAAGCTTTACACTCTGACATGCTTTATTGGAATCATTTCTTTTGTCATAACAAAACACTCAGTCCTGTCTTTCTTGCAGCATTCTCAGATTTACAGGTTGTCCTGTCGTCACACTCGTCAGACTGGGCAGGCATATATAATAGAAGATTACCAAAATAAAGAGTAAAATAGAAGGCTGACAAGGTTACGCAGCATCGGGAAAATTACAGTTATTAATGAAAACTCCTTCTTATACTATAAAAAATAAAATAAAATTTCAATGTCATGTGTTTAGCTGTCTATAGATGCAGAAATAAATTTGCTACCACATGAGCATAACGTCTTATTTACATAACCTTGGCTGTTTTTTTTTTTTTTTTAAACAACAGATGGTACAATTAAATGGGAAACACAGCCACCATGGGAATGTAGTGCCTTTGAATGTAGATGGAGTGAAACAAGTGGCAATGATGGAGTGTTCAGATATGAGGCAAAGATTACCGAGCTCTTTTGATTGAAAGCTCTCTTGTCTGCTGGGATAACGTCACATGCCTCGAGGCATTCCAAACCATTTAAATGCATAGAAAAGCATCAAGCCATTCTGTAATTCTGTGGACCACATATGGTGCAGAAATCCCAGCAAACGGCAGCAGAATCTCACCCGCAAAATTAACAGCATGTTGGTCAACATGCTCGTTAAAACCTCTGTCTTTTCCTGCATTCCTTTAGCATTGTTTACTCTGACAATGCCGTTGATTCTAAAATGCCCTGACACGACACAATTACAGTCTTCTCTGTCCCGTCTCTACTCATTCACACCTTTCTTTCCCATCTTCTGTCTTCATATCCTTTCAGGCCCAGACCATGGGGATGATGACAGAGTATTACCACTATATCTTCACCACTCTGGTAATGTACCATGATTGTTAATGCAAATAGAGTCTCGTTTGTTCTCATCTTCCCACCACTTGAGTTTTTGATGAATAGTGGCTAATTGCCAATGCAGTTTGGATCCAGTCCATAACATCAATTTTGTTTGACAAGCCGAAGGCATAATGGAGTCTTCTGTTTGCTGTAGTAAACACTTCGCTTTATAGTAAAGTCAACAGAAGTCTTTGAGGTAGCAGCATGGGGAGGAAAAAAAGGAAAACAAAAAAAGACAAACAAACAAAAAAAAAAACCAAACCCAGCAGATTGAGATTTAAAGCTGAATGTGACTTTCAAGTTGGTACAATCATTGTATATATTAAACACACACACATATATATCCTCTTATGTACTTGCAGTTTATGCAGTCAAGCAGCCAGGTGATAGTCTATATCATTTATATTCAGGCACTCAAGAAACAAAAGAAATCGCTGCACGAAGAAACAATGAATGACTGACTGAAAGAATTTAGGTTGATCATTTAGATATGTTTAACAGCTTTTGAGTATGTAACCGTTTCCCTCCCATCATGAGTATTTTTAGCTCCCGCTCTGATGAAATGATCTCATCTGACTAATACTAGCAGACCCAGCAGGGTACCATTGCTGCTCCCTACTGCAACCCTGACTATCTGGTGACTGAATGAGAATGAATACCAGCGTGTTCGGTGTTGTTCCTTTCATTCCCTGTTATTGTCTTTGTTTCTGCCTCCCTTGTGCACTCCGTCTCTCCGGACTTGACCAGTCTGTTGTGATAATGCAATATGACATAGCGGTCCAGGCGTGATGTGTGTCATCTTTCATGCTCAATAGCGTGTCAATGACATTGTTCTGCTATGTGCCATGTTTGTATAGCAAACTGGTTGGTTTAATAGGGAATGCAAAATGTCTTTTCATCGCCGGTGCACTAGTCTGTGTGTGTAAGTGCAGCAGTTTCCTGGCTTGTTCTCTAGCAAGATATTTACTTGAGGATTAACTGAAAAACTTTTATTTGATATGATTTTTTGCATCAACAATATTTTTCACATAAAGGCACTATATCTTTATAGAATCAGAGTGCGATATCTATCTAAAGCTGCAATATACTGTCATATTGACAGACACCCCATTAAGAAGATTATACCTCACGGCTTGATTTGATCCAAAATGATGAATACTTGCATGGTGTACATGGCAATACAATTTCCTCTCGATGGAATTCACTGATGTCTGTGTTTTATCTTCTGAGGTGAGGGAAATGCCGACTTATTAGAGCATGAAAAGGTAACAGCAGAGTGGTATCGGGTAATAACTTCCTTGTCCTTTGAAATGAGTCTGTCATAGCTCCCGCATTGCCATAGCTATCTCTGAGAACCTAAAGACAAGAACTTTGTTATGTTTGGTACCTGTACAACACTTCTGTGTGTATATAGATATACATTGGGGTTTTCTGGTAAAGAGATAATTGTACGGTTACACAAAGTTTGCATAGCATATGTGTGCGTGGAAGGCAGCAGTGCAAAATTCAGACTTGTAACAGATTGCTTTTCTGGCATTGCAAAGGGGCTAAAGCAACCCCATTTTCCAAAAATGCAGTGATGTGTAAATCATTGCATTGTGTGCTTGTAGCAAAATCAAAATGAGGGCAACAATAAAATCTCAGCGTTTGTTGTCATTGTTAAAAATAAAGACGTATTATACTAAATTTTCTATCCCAGTATTTTTGGATACATAGATTCAAAGCTAAAAAACCTTAAACCTGATCTGCTGTACTTTATTGCTGTACTGCTTTCTAGTGGGAAGGGGGGAAAAAGATGAGAAATATTTCAGTGATTCAGAGCAACGACCGTTCTTTAGTAAGTGTCTTACACGCTCTTGTTCTCCCAGCACTAACCCCACAGGGTGCTAATGAAATATCTATGTTCATCCAAATGTCTTTTCCAAGCCCCCTGGCCCATTCTGACACGACATGTGTCAACATGTGACTTCACACTTCAGCTACAATGGCTTCCCCAGAAATTGCAGTGGCTCAAATTGAATTGCTTTTTGCTTATAAGGTACCAAGGGAATGCAAGTGTTGAATTATTAATATTCATTTTTTTTCCTTTCCTTGTTCTTTAATTCTTTCTGAGCCACAAGCAATAATTAGAGTCTTGCCAAATTACAAAAGTACCTATAGAGATCTATTCACATAAAAAAGCAAAATACATCCTGAGCTTTTAGCTTGTGCACTTGGTTCATCATTTTGTAGGAACTAAAGCAACAAAACAAACAAACAAAAACAGTTAACAGGCTGGCTTTAAAAGGATTATCCAGCAACAAAAGCTATTTAGGTCTTTTGAGGTTTGCCTTATGATACAAATACCACTTTCCATGCCATACTTAAATCCTACTTTATTTCACCTTAATAAAGTTATCGCTTTAATCAGCTGCTGTGACATTATCTTTATGTGTGGGATTGAATAAATACTTAAAGACGCTCAGTGGTACTAATTAAGAATCCACTCTTCATTACTTCTGTCCCTCAAAAGGACCTGATGGCCATCGACCTTGAGCCCTATCGCTTCTGTGGCGTCAACATGACTGGTTTCCGCATCCTCAATGTGGAAAACCCTCAAGTTGCTTCCATTACAGAGAAATGGTCAATGGAAAAGCAGATACCACCTAAACCCGATTCAGGCCTGCTGGAGGGCATCATGACGGTATGTGGTATATACTTTTGAAGTCAGTCTTAAAAATCTTTAATCTTGTGTGGTTTGGTACGAAATTACTCTTTACCTCAGGAATTATCTCTGCAGTAAGCTCTTTATTTTGGTCTTGTGCTTTACTGCTAGGCTTCAGCAATGACTGAAAAAAAGACAAAGAAGTTCATCTTACACATGGCTATCCAAAATTATGTGTATATAATAAGAACCAATTATCCTTTGAGATGTATTCATCACTCTTGTTCAGTTTAGTTATTGGGACATTGTACCTTGATACATAGTATATTTTTAGGAAAACAATAGAGATGTAATCTTAATAAAGCTCTTTTGGGGTAGAGTGGAGCAGGATGCTTACAGCGTGAGTGCACCAGCCACACACACACATAAAGGAAACGGAGACCATGTTTATTTTTTACTGTTCTCATCAGTAGTATAAATAAGGCAAGCAAATCAAGGTTGAAGGTTGAATTATTAGTTAGTGTATAATTGATGTGAAAATAATAATAATTAGTAGTAAGACTAACGGTGACTCAACTGTTTATGTCTTTGTAGAGTCTTTAGCTGAAACAATGTTCACCCCTTATTCCAGACAGATGCAGCTCTGACCTATGATGCAGTCCACATTGTTTCCGTCTCATACCAGCACGCTCCTCAGATGACCGTAAACTCACTGCAGTGCCACCGCCACAAACCCTGGAGATTTGGAGGCCGCTTCATGAGTTTCATCAAAGAGGTGATGGGGCATTGGCCTGTTGATATTTGATATAAGTGTTTATATAGAAACATAGTGACTGAGTGGTGAAAAGGACTACGGTGAGCAGAGTGAGAGCCATGTAGTCGTGTGGGACTTGGATATTTACCCAGCAAAATCAATCTTATCCACATACAAAGTGAACCAAGACTTGATAGACACATCAAAGCAGCATTGTTGTCAGCTTTATAAATTCCCTGTATTCATAACCTATTTTCCAGAAAGCATGTACTGTAACCTTTTGAAAACACAACTTGTGTAATCGTCTCTTATTTCATCTAACATGAGGCCCTGACAGTGCCTCAGAATTCAAAGACGAGTCTGTGCAAAGTGAGAGATTAAGGGTGTGCAGAGATGCTACTATTTGTATCTTCATTTGTACAAACAACAGAATCATTTGTATCTGTGTTTTTCACGGGTGTGGTCGTGTGTGGTGGGGAAGAGTTGAAAATGTCAAGTTACATTTTTCTCACTTAAGAAAATAACTCCAGTTAAAGCAAATTTGAATGACTGTACACAGGCTTTACTTTCTAAAGAAGATTCTACAACTGTGGGAAGCCTTTTTTGGTTATTTGGCAAAATGGATGTGTTGGTGGTGTTTGATATATGGTCAATATTTGTGACCAGTTTGTGACTAGTCCTGTGGTCAGCTTTGGTCACTTTTCTTGTAGGAATCTCAAACACCACTATGATAACGGAGAGGAAATTTTCTATGTACATTATAATAACTGACCTGATACCCATTCACTCTTTTATACAAGAAAAGTATTCTGTTACGTAGGGCTGTTCGATATAACGATATATATCAGATGACGATATAAAAACGTCTATCGTTTCATTTTACGCTATCGTTTGTTTCGTGGTGTTGCAAAATAAACTGTTTACGACAATATTTTTTCATCGTTTTGATGGTCACTGTAGTGGCTATATTAATTTCTTAAAGTTCTCTCTTTCTCTTATATTTAATATAACCACACTACGGACGGAAAAGCGCCTGTTTTATGCGTTGTGGTTAGCAACAACGATGGTAACAGCATCGCGTGTCCGCTTGTTTATGTTCCACATAAACCTTTCACAATAAAGCTCAAGATCCTGTTGAGACTTTTCAAAATAAACTGAATCACGTGAAAGAGCAGATTATTTACGGATGAGAATAAAAAGAGCCACCAGGTGCTAAAAAATAAACTTTAGACTCAAACGTTAGAACAGGGTTTTCCCCGCAGCACGCCGTGTAATGAATACTCACAAAGAAAACGGCGGCCGTTACAACTTATGTCTAAAAATGTATCGTTTCATGCATCTGTTAAAACACTGGACTCCAGCTACATGACGCGCAGCTGGAAACACTTCACGCAAGACGAGCTGCCCGAGATTCACAGAATTTACAGAAAATGTTACATCTGTGTGATTTATAACGTTATGGGACAATAGAATTCTTATATCGGGATATGAGATTTTGGTCATATCGCACAGCCCTACTGTTACGTAATTACTTTTCCTAAAAAAAATGCAGTATGCTACTTAATTACTCCTCAGAGAAAGTAATTCAATACACTACTCGTTATATTACAGTCATATTACTCTGTATACTGACTTGAAATGAACATAACTGCCAGTTAATGATATAATCCTCAAGTTACAGTCCTACACAGCGACATAAAATGAGGACGTACATTATGTTTCTTTGAAATTTGTTAAACCCAACGCTGAAAATAGGTAGGACAAAATCACAATAGAGCTGTCATTGTGGATGGTCACCTTCACGTGTTCCCCCCCAAAAAACAAAAAAAAACATGTTCCCTGTGTCATGCTGTTTCACTTACTCCACTTTGCCTTTAATAACAGTCTCAAATAAACAGTCTCTCTCATTAATGTATGTCCACTGATCTGTATCTGCAACCAAGCTGCAAAGAGAGGGAAGAGTAGACGTCTCTATAGATCCTTGTGTGGTCCATTTGTTGGGCAGGACAACCCCAAATACAGAGTATCAGTTGCCACTCCCTTTCTAGTCTAGATTACCAGGAAAATTAAGTGCAGAGAAAACATCATCTGGCTTGCAGCCTTGTTCAGTGATAAGCACAAGTGGAATTGGGGCTCCAAAGGAAAATAAGTATAACCTTTCTTTGCCCTAATGCATTGCTTTCAGAAAGAAAGTGGGGGTGTGTGGGAGGTTTTAAATGGCCACGACTTGTAGCTCCTCCAAGACTTTGCTTCACCAACAGATGGCATACTTGAAAGAACAAATTCTGGTCTGGTCTTTCTATAAATGGTAGTAGACTCCCAGTAAGCATTCAAATACAGTGTTATAGCCAAATCATCATCTGACTTTGCTGAACAGGAAACACTTCTTTTTGTTTCAAGTGAAAATATAAGGTGGTATGATTTTTGAGTTGCCTGGAGATGCCTTTTTCTTAGTGGCAGGGATAGCAGTGCATGTGCTTATGTGTCTTGGACTTCCCAGCAGTACACTTGAAGAGACCTGAAATTATAAAGCACACTAAGACTGTATTTGCAGTATTTTATTTTCACAGATATCTGAGTTCAGTTCATTTCATTTTAGACGACTCTGTAATTAGAAATTGGATCATTTGATCCATAGAACAAAGGAAGACGGGTGAAGATGGGTAAACTGATGAGTGAAACATACATAAAACGGTGTAACTGTATATTAAGCAGTTTTAATTAAAGCTAATTAGTTTTAATTAAAGTTTTTAATTAATTAATTAAAAGTTTTTTATTGATTAACAGTACTGTATTATTACCTTTTACTCACAATGTTGCTGTTTTTAATCATTTAACAACACTAGGAATTTACTACATATACTATGCACTGAAATGTGATATATATTCTGTTAGTTTTTGGCTACACGTTGCCAACTGGAACAGGAGCTATAAAATCCCGCTGCTGTTTGAGATGCAGTAATAGACACAATTCTCTTTGCCTGCAAAGTCTGCACACCCTATATCTTACAAACGTCTGGTGTCTGTGTGTGTCTGCAGTATTTAGTTTAAAAAAATGCCAGTGTTAGCCATCTTGAAAGGATTAAAGTAAATTCAATATTATTACATGATTGTTCTTATGCAAACATCGTAAGTCTTAGGTTATGAAAGCTTAAACTCAGGCCTAATTTACGCTTACTTCAAGACAGGAGTGTGACATATTCTGAAGGTCGACTTCGCCCTTTCGATGTGATATGGCTGACGCATTTATGTCACTCTCTGAATTAGAGCTGCTTGAACATACCACCCACCTATATGGCAATAGGCCAGTGGGAATGAGGTATGACAGTGTTTGGAAAAGCAGAGTGCCACAAATTTTTCCTTGAAGCCTCAATATTCTCATGTTCTGGCAAGCTACATGGTGGTTGGACAGCTATAGCCTGTAGTGTTGTCACAGTTTAGATTTTAAACATCAGAAAAGTGTTTATGATATGTAAAGATTCATTACCATGTACAAAGACCCTTTAAAAAAAACCTTACAATGCTGTGGTGTACACACTGGGGTGCAATCGCAACCATAAAACTAAAAGAGACAAAAATAAAATGAGTAGAGTTACTTCCTGAGTTTTTTATGATTGCTGCAATGGTCTGAGGTATGTTCGTGTATTTAGTACGGGCCTGCATGTATTTGCTTGTGCACACGTCTGTGGAGGTGGCAGGTATCAGGGAATCATAATAGGGGGCAGTTGTATGTTTTTCCCCTCATGGGGAATCAAGCAAAGGGAGACGGTTGTTAATTAACTCCATAGTCTGAAGGGAAAATGCGTTGGAGGCAGTGAAATGTAAAATGTAATTAAAAAAGAAAATGCAGCCTGTGTGATTTGTGTTTGTACTTTTGGTTCATGTCTGCGTGGGTGTGAATTTGCTTTCCGTGAACGTCAAAGTATGTTGTAGTGTGTTCTGTTGATAGGACTTAAACATCTTTCTCCGGTTTGTTGTTTCTTACTGTTGTTGACGTACCTTGCACCTTCTAGTTTTTGAAACATGTAGGAGCGGTACAATCAAAATATTATATACAGGTATATGGGTAGATGTGTACTGTATATAGGTGTCAGAAAGTAGGTATGCAGTAGCACTAAATTCTGGAAACATGGGTAGTTTGAGCTCATGCTGGGTAAAATATGTAGATATTTTGTCTTTCAGTCCCACTGGGATGGTTTGACGGGTCGACTGTCCTTCAACAAAACAACTGGTCTACGTACAGACTTTGACCTGGACATCATCAGTCTAAAGGAGGATGGACTTGAAAAGGTAACTATTGTTTAATGTAAATCCTTGTTAGATGAGGTGAAACATACAGCAATGTTTCACGGCAAGGAGTATATAAAATGTAGAATTTTCATCAAAAGAATATATAAAATTGCTCATTAAAATATATATATATATATATATATTTATATATATGCATATTTCTGATTTTTTTAATGTTGAATACACGCACACTTGGCAATATCATTTACCTCCTAACAAGGAAGCAAATTCGCTGTTTCAACATAAGCATAAGTTAGTGGATCATAAAGCAAATTGGATTAGGGTACACATTAGGGTGTTAATTGCTGCCTCTCTTAATGATAATTTGAGGTGATGCCCAAAATGCTGTTTGGTGTTAATGAGCTGTATAAACATGTTTCACACAAAAAGGGGATGTGGGGGACTAAAAGGTTCCTACTGTAGAACTTATTTTATTATACTGGAAGGCCTCTGGATTACAACAGCTATTCTCTACTAAAAGGCTTTCATACATTATGAATACATCAAATAGGGATAAGTCCCATTATGACTTCTTCAAGTACTCCCTAAAGGCTCAAGAATATATAATAGCAGGGGCTTTTCAGCTTGTAACTCCTCTGTTCCAGAATGAAGCTTGTAATACTGCAGCTTTGAAATGATTCTTCTTCCCTCTTTTATTGGCATCTTGTCCTGCATGTGGTCAATTAAGTTGAAGCGCAGTCATCTCCTAAAAGTATTTGATGCCATATTAGTGCATTCTCATTGTGCATCTGACAAATCCCACTCTAATGCATGCTAGGGTTGATCCGGCAGCGTGCTGCAGATTGCTGGAATTTTTTTTTTCCCCTTGTATATCCGTGGAATCGGCTTTGACTGTTTGAGCCTATTAAGATGTGGACTTTTTTCTCAACTAATCCATTGTAATTGAATATTAGCCTAAGTTTGAGCTCACGCTGGAATTATGAACAGGTTCTCAGACTGCCACTTTCACTCAACACTGGCATGCTCAGGAGGGTGAAATAAATGTAATGCTCTCCGTGTGGATGCATGAGTAAATAACTTTTGAATCCAGTCTTTTGCTAATCATGTTTAATGAATTGAGCTAATTGTAATTGGGTACAATTAGAAAGAATTTTGCAAAGCGGAAAGCATTCAGATATTTTTAAATCTCTCTCCTGGAGTCCTGTTTGGTTATGTGACAAGCTGTAACTAATGTGCTTTTCAAATTAGAGCATATGCCTTTATCTGGATTAGGCAGGGAGGACATTAACAAACATTTTTCATGCTTTTTTTCTGGGGTGGGGGTGGGGAGCAAGTTTTTAAATGGATCCACCTCAAGCACAAATCCCAGTGAATATTAAAAGCACTGTCTCTAGTAATAGAGAAAGAGGGAAGAATGGGAGGAGGGTTTGGTGGAGAGCTCGATTTGCAAACAGAGATTGTTACCAACAGCCACAGGACTATTTGTGCTAATGATATGTTCCAGAGAGTGTCTCTACAATATGCAGAGTTTTTTTGCTTCAGGGCTTCATGCATGTATAACTCCTTTTATTTGTTCAAATCTCTTGGCTTATATGAGGCTGTACAGCAAAATTACTTTCACAATGCAGTCCTAATGGCATCCCCATTCTCCAACTTCATTTAAATTTACTGTGAGCTTGTTGTAATATTTGAAATATTCAATATTTCTATTGGTTTAATACACAGTCGTTTCTGTACACATGTTCATATTACATAGATTCTACATTTATATAAAAATGTTTTGATGTGATTTGATTTATCTGACTTATCGCATTGCAGTTCATTGTTCCAGTTTCTTTGATTTACCCATAATGCTTAATGCTTAACTAACCCCCTACTCCCCAAAATATACTGGCCTGCTGATAAAAGGTGACTCAGCCAATCATCTAATGCTGCCAGAGATGTGTTCAGCCTGGCACTAATGTGGGAGATGGTTGCCGGCAGAGTCTGCTAAGGTCATTGCTGATCAACAGAAAAAGAACACTTAGCTACACACTTTTCCTTTTGCACAGGTGGGGAAGTGGAGTGCGTCTGGAGGTCTTAACATCACAGAAGTGCCGAAGCGAAAAGGGATGAACATCACGGATTCTCTGGCTAACCGCTCCCTTGTCATCACCACCATCCTGGTAGGTCACCTGTGTTAGCCTGGCGTAAAATATGCCATACCCTTCATACCTTCCCAGTTGTCCGTCTTATAGATAACACATTGCAATCCAAGCCTTGCCATATATTTACTTCTTTTCATTCTGTTTGGTTCACTGCAGACTAGAATTCTTCAGGCGTGCTTTATACTGAACATACTGCACTATAAGGAAGAGAAGTGGCTGCTAGATACAGTAATATGTTGTACTGACAATTCTAAAAATAACACAAATACTGACACAAATCATAGATATGATAGTAGATATTTTTTTTTTATAGCAAAAGCAACTACACAACACAGACCTGTCAGTTTTGAGAAGCCCTGGGGCAAAGAAAAAAAAAGGAAACAAAAGAGTCAGTGCTACAATAAACTATTCCTGAGAATGCATTAATTACATGTTCAGATAGAAAGAACTTGGCAAGCCCTCCGCCAGATCCACATTACCTTCATTTGTACAGTATTGTAGATTCCCAGTGGTATGTACTTAACACTGTCACTGGCTGTTGGGGTCTTTGTATAGCTATCAGGAAGGTGCTTGCCCAGATGTTCGCCTGTACACCCCTTTGGGACAGCTACACAAGCTACAATGATAAACACTGTTATTAAGCCTATATTGGACTACAAAGCTATAATTATGAGAAGTGAGGTCAAGGTGGGATATAATTAATGCCTATCAGGTGGCATCTATGTTAATACTGTCTTATACAGGAGACATGAAACAAGGATTTTAGTGCTATACTAAAATATACTAGCACTAGTAGTTACAGACTCATTTCTGTGAGAGTGGTGTAGATTTTGGATTTTTTATCTGCACTTCATTTTCTTCTTAAAGAGTATTTCTAACATTTTCCAACATTTTCCTTAATTTGCTTTTTCTTTGGATATCATTTGTTTAAGATCATAAAACTGACTATTTTCAAATTGCCGAAGAGAGCTCCAGCTTTAATATCAATCTCACGTCTTAGTGTAATGGCATTGCATCAAACTGATTCCAGTGAAGCATGGAGAAGACGTCTGACAGCTTTATAGTGATAACTTCGTAGAAGAGATTAAGGCACTTAATGTGTTTTTCCCCTTACATTAATTGTTTGCACTCCATTGCCTGTAATGTCTCTGCGCAGGCCCACCTTCCTTCCCTTTCTGTTATGCACGCCCATGCTGCGATTGTGAGCATAGAACTGGTATAAACACTTTGCTTTGAGTTAAAACCTTGGGGAATAGCAAGAATTGGAAGGCTAGAAACAGATGGTAATGACTTTCTCCCTTAACATGCAAACTTTTTGATCAAGTTAATTGGACAACTTGAGCAAAGTTTGCTGCTAAGCACTTGCTCTCGGAATGCATTGTCATCAAGTATTCATAACTTATTATTTATTTAAAAGGTCATCCCGATTGTAATGTCCAAGTAGCTTCATATTTTGTAGACAAACAAAGATCTTGAGCATTTACTGAACACTTTTATGGGCATGTAAGTTTAACTAGGATGCGTAAAATAAATTATTGCCTGCTTGATACTCGGGTTGCTTTACACCTTCTTTTACAGACAACTGAACAGAATTATAAGTGTAAATTTTTATTTTTTATTTTTCCCACCCCTCATTTTCTCCTAAAATAACTTTCTGGGGGACTAAAAGAGTACTGTGACTTTTTTTTCCCTCCCCCTTCTTGACTACATCATTTTCTTTAGTGCTCTACCAGCTACAGCTGAGGGAAAAAATATAAAGAAAGGGGTCACCTTCGATAGAGAATCAATTACCCTACGTCTCAGCTCAGTTTGTAAATTATACATCTTGCTATTGGAGGCAGTAAATTGTATTACAGCTTTTGCATAAACACACCAACATGTTTTGAAATGCACAGTGAGATATGCTCGTCTATCTGGCAGAGAAATGGTAACAGGCACTAAATAAAGGAAATCATTTATGAGCGGTTCTGCGTTAGTCATTGTCACTGCAGGCATCAGCTCAGTTGCTCTCCCTTGGAGGTTGGTGACAACTGATGAAGGCAACACAGTGGCTATGTTCCATTACACTGCTGCATTCTGTTCCTAATCAAGCTTTTATACAGCTTAAATTATGAGCATCCAGGCAGGATATTACAGGCCAGTAAAGAGTGTCAGCTACCTGACCATAAAATAAACGGTGCACCAGCTATATAGGTCAGTGAGTGGGAGACAGTAGGTTTAGCTATTTGAACACTAACTAAGCTCATTGGTAATATAAATATTCCTTCTGTGTGCATTGCCATCACTATAAGAATCACTAGATGCTGATATAAATACCTGCAATATAAATTTTTTACTTTACATTACCATCTTGTTTTAGCTCGGGTCCCGTTTCTTTAATACTTCAATGTAGGAACAACCTCAGCCTTCTTTCATATTTTACCACTGCCTATATCCACACTGTGTACTTGAATCTGCTGTCACTGCCTGTTAAATGCAACAGCGACTCGTCAGCTCAGATCACTTTGCTTCAATTAGGTTCATGTGCTGAAACAAATTGAAAAAGCTGACCTCACCATTGCTTTTCATTTGATCTTTTTGGTCTGAGCAGGAGGAGCCATATGTCATGCTTAAGAAATCTGACAAGGCGCTGGTTGGGAACGACCGTTTCGAAGGATTCTGCATCGACTTGCTAAAAGAGCTGGCCAACATCCTGGGCTTCACGTATGAGATCCGTCTGGTGCCTGATGGGAAATATGGCTCCCAGGATGACAAGGGCCTGTGGAACGGCATGATTAGGGAACTTATAGAACATGTAAGTTTTACTACTTGTTGACGTCTTTTTTTGACCAGAAGCATTATATGCTCATATGTGCATAATAGATATATAGCTGTAATCTTTAAAAGACAAAACAAAGCAATAAAAAAAAAGATACGCCTACCAGAACCTCCAAAGCTTAAGACAAAATGAGGTATGTGTTTAATAGAAGCAAAAACAATCAAATTTGTAATTTTATAGTGGTTATGAACCAGACTATTTTTTATTTGTAGGGAGTTTTTAACAAGAAATCATTTTATTATCAAAGTGTAATGATTTAAACTTTGATTTATATGCTCCAAACAGTCTTTCGCATCATCATGCGCACTTACAAAAGCATGCCATTGAGCTGAATTACAGGTTATGTCCTCCATGTGGGCAGTGATATAGTTATGATTGAGTACAAGTCACAAGGAGCCTACAAAGCTGTCAGTTACATTTATGGCACAATTATGTCAAGGTTGCCTAAAAGTTACAAGTGTGTTGATGTCATTTAGTAAGACAGGCCATTTTGTTCAGCTGGATAAACCACAGATCTAGGATGAGCACGTAACGCTGCATAGATTCAGGGAAACACAATGGCAATCATCTTTCTGAGGGATAGCGACCAATCGTAGCTGTCTATGTCAAACTCAAAGCCTCAGTGGCCATGAAACTGCTTCGCATCGAAGCGATGGTGGCAATTCTCTGCTGGCATTTCATAAGTGTCCCTGTCAGTGCTCTCTCTTTGTCCTCAGCCCCATCGGGTCAGCGCTGTACTCAGCTGAAAACTTGTAATAGCTTAAGTGGCATTTAGTGCAGGGAATCGTATGGCAGGAGTCAATGGCTTGGTGCTGAAAGGGTTGGAAAAGGTGGGCTCCCACTGCAGCACTTTATTTCTCCGTCCAAGCTTTTTGCTAGATCCGTGTTGATAACAATAACCTTTAGAGGAACAAATAGATTACCAAAGGGAGAGACAGCTGGCACGAAAAGGAGATGCATGACTCCATCATTAAACAACACATACGTTATTGGTGCATTCTTTGGTTTCAAAGAGAGGACTCACAGGTGGCCACAGAGTCTGTTCATCTGCTTCCAGCCAAATAAAATAAAAATAAAAATAAAAAAAAAACAGTGCAAAACTGTGGCATCTGGTGATTACGACCTTTGCACTCAGCTTAAATATGAACATAAGCTGTTGAACACACATAAACAGCAATGTAACACCATTTAGTCTATAGCTACAGAAAGTGAGAAATTCTTAAGTAACAGAGATTGGAAAAAGGAATAGATTTAAATGCTTTTATGATGCACACATATGGTCTATTTTAACCTTTTTATACCTATTGCTTTTGTAAATAGCAGCAGAAGAGGAGATTGGAATCTATACTGCTGGTTATTGCTTTTACTGCTTCTTATCACATGGCCAAGGATGCAAGACGATTTTTTTGTGGATTTTTAGTCAGTTCTATTTTGTGGTCTAGTGCTTTCCTTACTCCACTGGTATGGATAAGATGATCGTAATTCAGCAGACCTGAAACGTAAACGTTAAGGCAAGCTCAAGAGATCTGACCCTGAGATGATATGGGAGAACTGTAAGGATACAGATTTCTTCAAACTATACTGCAGCTGTATTTTTTCTTTGCTTTGGGTCAAACTGAGACATGCTGTGCAGAAAGTTTCTGTTTTTCTATACATGCATTGGAAGGAGGATATTTCTATAAAACAGATAACAACAAAGAATGTTTTCACCTCTTCTGTTTCTCTCTTAACAATGAGATACAGAAGGTAGCTGACATTTTTTATCTTTTCTCTGTGTATTTATAATTACTTTATGTTAGCCCCCCATTGCTTCCCCTCTTGTGATACAGATAGATAAGCTGTATAACAGTTTATTGCGGCTTAGCGAGATAGGGTCTTAGGTAGAAAGCAGGGAAAATAGTTGGTTTTGAGTGATAAAAATAGTCCTGAAGCACGAGACTTGTACTTTTATTGCTATCAGCTTGCCCACTGTACCCTCAAATCATCACTGCATTGCATAATTGCACAATTGTCTGTTTAAGTGAACAAAATGCAAGTTTTAGTGTTAAATTCATTCATCCCTGTAGCTTACAGAGATTTTCACACTGATAGCTACATGTGGCAGAAATAGAATAAAACCCGTATATATTTTTTAGTATGAAAATGAAAGTCAGTTATGATTTACTTGCCACAGAATTGGAGACTTGAATGAGAAACTGCAGTGTTGCCAAGTGCAACGATTTAGCATTGTGTAACATGTAGCGCTTTATTTTCCTCTGTGCAGTCACAAAGCTCACTGCAGTGCCAAAGGGCATTGTTTAGAAGGTGCTAAATGATGCAACAGGCCTTGTTAAACTTGATTTAGTCACAATAGATGATCACTTTAATCATGCTGTGATGCAAATGTTAAAGGCGTCCTTAACACATCATTTGTTTCTGTCATGGCAATTAATCTTTGCTTCGACAGATACACTGGAAGATTATACTCAGCCCACTTCCTCTTTGTCTACATTGCTACACAGTTGATTAGATTTATTGCACAAGAAGTAGTTACCCTATTTTCAGTTAAATAGCACATTTTCCAAGGCCTCAAAAATCTTATGATCAGCATATGCTAGATGGACAGGTGTCATTTTGATTGCTAGTTATTTTTATCTTTAGTTTTGTATTTATTTATTTATTTTTTATGTGAGACAGCAGCGTGATATGGTGGTGACAGTGACAGACCCATAGCTGCAAGGACAAAAGTTCAGCTGCCACAACAGCAAAAACATGTCCCGCCTGCCAAGGCACCCTTGAGTAAATCACAGTTACACGCCACAACACTCTGAACCTTCAGCTGATGCAAAGTGACAGTTTCTTGATTACACCATCCCTGCCTCATAATTAACCCTTTGTATATTTCGAGACTACATTGTATAGTATAAGAGGTACATCTATGCTCATGTGCTTTGTATGTATTTCACTGTGCATTTATTTTCCATTAGCGGTTTTTTAAATGCATGTAAAAGTGGCTAGGCATACCGTATGTGTTATCTTCCCTCAGCATTCCTATATCAGAAATTGCCGCCTGTTATCTTCAGTAACCATTGCATAGTTCAGAGGAGGGGGTTTCTGCAATTAGAACCCACTCTACTGAAGCAACACACAGTATGCACTTCTATCAGCTCTAAATATTTCATAAAAGGCAGAGATGCACCAGCTGTGAAATTCAGAGCCCATATTGATAGTCACGTTTGAAAAAAAACCAAACAAACAGTTTGACCAAAAGCAGACATGGATCTATTTATTTTTCTCACTTTTTCCATGCACTGGAAACAAAGAAAACTTCCTGATGAACATAAATCAACTTTTTTTAAAACCCATTCAGCTTTACGCACTATCTTTAAAAATACAGTGAGCGTGAAATTGATGTGACACAAGAGATAAACATCAGCCACTGCCATCAGAAAACATCATTTTGTTTGCAGATAGGCTGGTGGCAGCTAACAAGGACGTTTGCTGCAACCAATTATCAGTGCATCCGTAATTAAGAAAAAAAAAAAAAGGTCAACATGGCAGCAACATATGTCCATCCTATGCAATCCTTATAACCCACTATAAAATGCAGATATTTGGTACTAAAAACTACATCCAAGTGTTTCATCAAGAAATAAAATGTTGGTTGTTCAGTTATTACTAGTTAATGACCTTTTAGTGTGCTATATTTATTCATTTGCAAAATACCGGTAATAAATAGCTACAGACTAAGACTGTTATGCACTCTGCGTTCTGTGTACATTCAGTGGGCTGTAAACATGTAGATCATGATGGTTGTAACTTTATGAATCCTCGAGGCTGTTAGGTACAGAACACCACGACGCCCACCATCTGCAAACCAAGATAACACCAAGCCATGTGGCACATAGCAGGGCACTATCAGGTTATCTTGCTTGTGCCCAGTTTGTGTTGGTAAGCACAAAGCAGAACAAGGACAGGCGGCATGTATATTAGCCCTCCATAGGGATCTGTGGAATCGCATGCTGGCTGACTTTACGGTTGAGTGGCAGGTTGGTTCAAGGCAGTAGAGAAGAGAGGGAGCAGTGTGTGATCTACAAATTTGAATAGTTTAAGAGAAACAGCCGATACACAGCATGATGCGCTGGTTTTCCCATTTTTCTGTCTCTTCAGAAAACGCCACTGTGCATTTAACTACCATGGCGTGGACTGCAGGAGTATGTAATCCGCAGTGCCACATGCAAAGGGAAAATGTTGTCATTCGAACCTTTATTTACTGCGATGTGGTAGTTATCATACGAATCTGATAGAAGAGCTGCCTAGGACACAGAGAAAATGTAATTCATGTTGAGAACAGCCCCAAGATCCTTAGAGGACAACTTGGAATAAAAGTTGTTTTATGGTATCAACTATCAGCAAACATACCACAGAGTATGCTATATAATAGATGAGTTCCAAGAACAGAGAAGTCGAATGGGTGAATCATTTGGGTAATTTTCATTTCATTAGGTTTGCGTAGGTTTAGCAGGTTTAATTCACATAGGACTAGGTCTTGAAGTTTTGCATAAAGTTCCAAAGCAAACACGAGACCTAATTTTATTTTTAAAAAGCTGTACGGTGAACTGATGTATGAGCAAACTCTGGTTCTCTCCCACTGCTCACTATGTAGAAAGTAAAGAAAGCCTCCCCTTGTGAGCTGTGTCGTTTCTTGGAGGAAAGAGGTATTCGTGCGTGAACTAAGCAGCTGGTTTCATTAACCTCCTGTCCAGCCATGGTGCAGGGGAGCAGTGGGGGCTGTCAATACAAATGGTAACATCCAGAATATGTAGTCATACACATATAATAGGTGAATGCACCTCATCCCGACATGTTCAGCCTTGTTCACTGCATGACGCTGTATGGTGTCATATGTCATTCTTGTGACACTATATAAAGCCTCATAAATGGGACCCCATTTCATCTATTGGGAAAATGTGTCTACTTTGATATAACTTGATAACTTGATATAGTCAATAAATATCTATATAAACGTTGTGTTTTTTTCCCCTAATACAGAGAGCAGACTTGGCAGTCGCTCCTCTCACCATCACTTATGTACGTGAAAAATTCATCGACTTCTCCAAGCCTTTCATGAGCATGGGCATCAGCATTTTGTATCGCAAACCCAATACTACCAACAATGGCTTCTTCTCCTTCCTGAACCCCATGACTCCCGACATATGGGTCTACATCCTCCTGGCCTACCTGGGTGTTAGCTGTGTCCTTTTTGTCATTGCCAGGTAAGTGCAAAAGTTACATGCTATTTCTCTGTGAGGTCTTCCAGTAGACATAGTAATTTACTCTATCATCACAGACTGGGGTTCGAGTACCCAAGCCAGTTCATCATACTGCGTTAGTTGCTGGGTAGTGATCAAGGCAGTTTTGTCTGCATGGGCTCTCTTCAGCGCAGCAGTTGGGGAGGAATACAAAAACCTCCAGTTGAGTTGCAAAGTCCTATTCAGAGGGCAATTTCTTGTTTCCTGTGTGCTGTCTTTGGAATTGGCAAAGCATCTTGAACTAACCCTTCAAAAAGTACTCATTTCGCCTCGAGCTAAAATAAGAAAAAATATATATAATTGTCATATTCAGCCATGCAAAAAGAAAAGAATATATACACCTGATGTAAAATTGCATCAGAGTAGGCTATTTATAGTTGATCACCAGCATTCACATATATTATAAATAATGAACTTCCAGGCTGGTACAAGTCAGTCACAGTTTTAATGGAGGGAGATTATCTGTTTGATTGGGTGAGAAGTATCTCACTTGTAAATTTTTTTTTTTTGGTCATGAATATGATGAATATCTTTTTAGTGTCATTGTCTGTATTTCCTGCTGCTTCTCATGCAAAGTGGTGCTTGAGGAAGTTATAGAAAAGCGAGCACTGAAAGGAGTTCAGGGGCTTGAGAGCAAACAGCTGCACTCTATCCTCATTTGCTGTTGTGAGACCAAACAAATTCTGGAGTGGCTTCACATAAGTGCAAAATCATCTTAAATTGTTGCATCAAGTTTTTGAAGGCTGGCCTAGATAGCTGAGTCGCATCCCTAAAAGTGCGTCATAATTGAGCATAAAGCAGATGACAGAAAACAGAGAGGGGGCTACTCCAAGCACAAATAGGCCATTTCAAATGCTGGACATTTGCGTCAGTGTATTGTCATCGATATTAGGCAAATAAATATAACAAACATATTAGAAATATATGAAATACAATATTTATGATTTGAAGGATCACTTATTTATCCACAGATAAATAGCATATAAACTATGCTGTAACACTGTGCTGGAAAAATCGCCTATATATTAAAATTAGAGATGATTTCTGAATATTTTTGCCTCACACATTTAAAACCTGAAGATAATACATCCGAAGAAAAAACATTGCCTCACCAATAAATCTGAAAATCTCTGTAACTTGTTGATGTGGATGAGCATTTATACTCTCACTGTCTGTTTAACACGCTTAACACACACAACTAAGCAAGTGTGTGGTTTTACACAACATATTCAATATGTAAAGATATCGTGGCTTCTTGATCCGTTTACATTTATTATACAGAGATATCCAAAGGATCTGAATAGTGATATCCATTCAAAGATCCACTAAGACCATTACCTGACAAAACACAGATCCTACTAAGAATGATTACCTGTGTTTCCAAAGCCTTTTATAGTTTATTCCTCTGTGCTGAGGAGCTCTGTTGTTTTTAAAGAAAACACATTTTTGCACTGGGTGACCTGTTCCTTCATTTCCATGAGCCAGTCTCACTTTCAAAAAGAAATATCCCCACCAAATATACAATTTACTTCTGTTGCCTAAAAACAAATCTCTAAACCACAAAATCCAGCGTTTGCAGGCAAAGATTGGAATCAACACTATATATGTGTTGATTTTAAAACCGTTAGATTTTCACTAAGAACTTGGTCCTTTTGTGGGAATTAAATAAAAAATATAGACTGTTGTTAAAAAAATGTTACAATCCTTAGAACCACAAAGGTGTATTTAGATTAAATGTGCTACATTAAATCAGTTTGCAATATCAGCGCATTTTGCCTTTTTTTTTTCTTGTCTAGTTAGTCTTGGTATTTGTGTGCTTCCTATGAGATCAACTTTATTTAGAGCTAACTGCAAGACATGTCTTTGGGTAAGCTTTGCTCGCCACATCGAATAAATCACAGATGCTGATTTGGTCCTCCAATGATCCAGACTGAAATCATTCACAGACAACAGGGAGTGCTGTTATTATAGTCTGAAAATAGATGTAATTTAATAACTGGCAGCACTAACATTTCAACAGAAAAAAATTGACAAAAAAGTTAAAAACTGTGCCGAAGTAGTATATATTTAGCAAGCTAATGTTTGTGAATGCAAAAATGAGGCTTTTGCTTTGTTACGTTTAATTACCAAGCTGTCTCCAGGTCATTATTTCTATGGGCATGCAGTTGGTCTAACTATATTCTTGGTCGTGTAGAAATGAAGTTTATTTTCCCTCATAGCCACATTATCAAACACTGTGGAAAGCAGAACCTATAGTCGCTTTCTGCATTTGTAATGGTGGAAAATTAATGGTTATTTGGGACGTGTGCATTTAGCTAAAGAAGGTACACGTATAACAAAGTGAGACCAAAATCTCTAATACTTCAGCCACTGTGTCATCCGTACACTTTTGCTTGGCTACCTACCAACTACAGCGAGAAAATATGATCAAAAAGTCCACATCAAGTGGAAGTATGGCCACAGGAGAATTTACAAAAAAAAATGTTGTATTAGAGTTTCCCTTTTTACTAAAATCACAACTAGTAAATCTAATAACATATATCAGCAACACATGATGTATTGAATGAATCCAAAAAACTGTCGTTTGCAGTCCCTACCCGGGAGAGTACCTTGTTCCGCAGCATCACTCTACTGCATGTAGGCTGCTGCATGAAGTCTGAAACATGCTTATGGCCCTGGTTGACAGCACAACCTTTTTAGACATTAGCAGAGAAATCAGGAGGATTGAATCAGTACTCTCACATTGCCTATGTAGGAGATGCTCTGAAATAATGAAAAAAGGCATTCTGGTTTTCCTCATTTGTGTCCTGTTTAAGTCCTGTTCGTGTATATTTTGGCTGCAAAAATCTCTCCTATTTTCCAAGCCTCTATCACATATTACATGGCCGAGGCTTTCAATTTAAGATTAAAGTAAAACAAAATGAGACTGAAGGAATTCATTAAAATGTTAGAGAGCACCACATTTGTACAACAGCTGCCCAAGGCCTCTTTGATGTCTGCACATGTTATTAAGGGCAGATGAGTCGCGAATGCTAATGGAAACACTTAAAGATAGTAACACTGGTGAGTATATGTGGCTGTTGTCATTTTAGTCTATGGGAAACAACACTTAGGCAAGATCACAGTGGGCAAATACAGTCTTTTAATGTTCATCAGTTCATATATCTGGATGCCTAAATAAGACTAGAATTAATGAATGACGCCTGGAAAAGCCTCTGTCTATTTCATGATTACCCATCGGTTCAGTTCGCCCTCAGATTAAAATAGATTGCTGACATATTAGAAAATATTTCTGCGCTGTGTAATTAGATTGAAGTCTATTAATCTTTTCATAATATACATTCTAGTTAATTCAATCTTTCTAGATTATTCCTGCCATATCCCTTCAGAACAGAAATATGCAACCAAAGATTCAGTATAGGAGAGTCAGTGGACTGTTTTAGTTACTCATTATGTCTAATGCCATATTCTGCCACATTAGCAAATAAGACACGTCGGGGTAATGATGACACAATTCTTGCCACGAGGACGTCAGAATAAAATATAGTTAATATTAATACTTTTTCCCAGCCTCTGTCCTCCTGTGCAGTAAAGTTGCATGGGGTGGAGGGTGGGTGTCACAGATATGGAAAGTTGCACAGGGGTCCTTATTCCTCACATTCTCAAACATGACATTTTACACCCTCTGAAAAATTGTATTTTAATGCTTCAATCGTCACCTTTAACTACAAAGCATGTTGGAATAAGTCAAGGGGGTTTCCAGAGGTAAGGCTTAAAAAACTAGGACCAGTGTATTTAAATTTTTGATGTGACATTTGATAATAGTTTGAAAATTTTTTTGCACCTATATAACCATTCCAGCTACTGCATATAAACTATATTATACATATTTCACCCAGACGTTATGGCCATGTTCGTGGCCAAAATAACCGACCGACTCCGGAGTCCCCCATAGTGACTCCCCTTTGTTTTTGTAACTCATTGTTTTTGTGTTAAAGCCCACAAATCTATTGCTTGCATTATTCCTTTGTATTATTAAAAGACTATCAGAGAGCTACTCTTAGTGAAAAAAGGCCTAAAACTAGCTGTACAGTTACTACCCAGAATTAAGGCAGATGATGGAGACAAAATTCTAGATTAATTACTTAATTGATTATTGGTGTTGATCCTTAGCTTGACAGATGTTTGCTTATATGTTCACCATATTTACAGCTTAATTTGCTGCTAATAATCAATTAATCGTGCTTTAAGTAGTGCTTGTAGAGTTGCTGTCTAATGCATCATTATCTCTTTTACTCTAAACCAAAGATGAAACTCTGAAATAGCAGTGCTATTCAACATTGTTCAAGAATGATGTAAAAGATATAATACTATTGTTCTTTGATCTTGTGACTGGTAGAGGTTTTTGACTCCTTTCCAACTTCTCTTAATCCCAGATTCAGTCCATATGAATGGTATGACGCCCATCCTTGCAATCCTGGATCAGATGTGGTGGAGAACAACTTTACCCTGCTCAACAGCTTCTGGTTTGGAGTTGGTTCCTTAATGCAACAAGGTAAGGTGGCGCACACATCCTCTTTCCTGTCAGAAACAATCCTGTCACCCCCACCCTCCTTTTTTCTTCACCACCACCTCCCACTTTCTGCCTCTTTAACTGACAAGCTCCATGATTTCCATTCCGTGACTGTTTCATAAGACATTTACCTGTCAAGAACAACTGCCGAGCTCAGTCTTACATGACAAAGGGAAGCTGTTGTCACCTACCTGCTGTTTAAAAAGGGAAGAGTATGTGCCAGACACTTGTCAGAGATTGGCGGGTAAGGGTGGAACACATCGTTGCATTTATTTCCATGTTACACAGTCACTGGCCCTGCTCAAGAGCTTTCTGAATGTTGAGGACGCAAAGGGTAAGTTGAGGAACATGTTTGACAAATGCCAGCTGTCAGCTATGCTCGAACTGGCTGCTGTGACGTGTTCAGCACTGCTTGGCTTGCGCTAAGAGTGGCCGGGTGTAGAGAATCCATATGCTTCAATTATAACTGTCCAACAAGTAGCCCACCAACTTATGTCACTGTTGATGCCTTATAATTTTGAACTCAGTCATCATATATTTTAGTGTCAGATCAAAAAGCGTATTGTCGATGTAATATTATTAAGTAAAAGCAGAGGGATATAAATAAGTGTTTGCTGTTAGGCCATTGCTAGGTGTCCCTGAAAGGGATAGGTAGGCAAATAAAGGCCCAGAAATAACATAATGAAGTCAACTGTGGAGAAAAAGACCAACGTAACAAAAATGTTTAACCTCAGTGTAACAAGACAAATCAAGGAGGCTTAGTGAGACTCGGCAGTAGATCTTTGCCCGTAAGGATAGCAAACACATTCAGCAATTCATTAAGCACAGAAATTCGGCGGCACTCTTGTGAAACTGCATAGCAGCACTGCCAATTTGCTGGTGCAGTCAGAGGGTTATGAGTATAGCACCAGTGGGCTGGAAGGGAGAGGAGAAAGAAAATCAAAACAAAATGAGCTAGTTAGTAGCCTATATTATTAAACTAAACTGGGGAGAATTTTTCATTATAATTCATAGAGTGTTGTCTGTAAATGCCTCAGCTCCAGTTCTTCTTATTTAGCCTGCTGGAGCTGACTAGAGCTGCGTCTGCTGCTAATCAGCTCTTCATAGTTCATTGAATAAATTTCTTCACACCAGGATATCAAGTTAATATAAGGTTAGTGTTCCAATAACTGTTTCTCCGTGAATTTTTAAAGAGGTACAGTCAAACGTATATTTCAACATTTAATGCATCGACGTGAAAAAAAGCGACGACGCAGACTGATTCTGGGATTCGGTGACACACATTTGTGCTATGGTACCTTGCACACATGCTGCACGGTGGGATCTGCAGCGAGTTATATTTTGTCTGTGTCACATAAACAGACTTTCCTTGCTTGTCTGCCAAACACAGTGACAGCAGCTGAGACGGAAGCCATTTCCTTGACATGTTTAAAATGCAAATGGACGTGTTTGAGAAAATCCAAAAAAATCTACCAGCTTGTCTGTGGGAGGGAGGTGTCCTAGACAACACAAAGAACATAAAATATGAGGAGGTGCAAAAGCAAACACTTTGTGTGCTTCAGATGTGTTCCTGGGGTCTCGGTAGGTTTTTGCTCACATCATGTCTGAACGTTTCTTGCAAAGTGGCTTCTGCAAAATAAGCACTGCAATGCAGTTTCTGATATTTGTGATGACATCGTTTCTTTATTAATTAAAGCACATCTCCCTGCATAATATAAATAGGATTGTGAATGTATGTTTACCATGATTTTTTTGTTTTGAAATTTTAAATATAGCATTCTTTATTTTGTTATTTACACATTATTACATTGAGGTGGGTTTCTCTCACTCTGGTTGAGAAACTGGAGCAGTGTCCTTGCTTTTTTTGTATCTTGTTTTTTTAGAATGGCATCAAAATTAACTTAGCCTACTTTGCGTGCAATGGGACAAACATTTCCATTCACAAGTGTCCTTATTTTAAACCAATTAAGTAAAAGTAAAAGCCTCAAGCTTGGAAAAGGAGTTTTTGTCTGACTCCGTAGAAGAGAATGCTAAGTGCAGGTAGCTATTCTCATGGGAAAGCCGAGTGCTAGTGTTGAGGTGAGACATTGCTTGCGGGAAGAAACACTCCAAAAAACCAGGTGCATCATACTTAGCACGATGCATTTCTAAATTAAAAGAGAAACTCTTACTCTCCCCCCCAAAGGATGACAACTCAAAAGGCATTATTAGATGCAAAGCAATCTGTTCGTTTATTGAGAAGAAAATAACATCATACTGTCAAAGAGACTTCTTAATTATTGTGTTTTGATGAATGTATGTTGAGATGTTAGTAGCAGCTATAGAGATGGTATATTTATCATGCATTAGCTTACAAAACAAAGGAAAAATCCTTTTACAACTCAAACAACTATTTCAAAATAGATTCATTCAACATGATATAGAACTCGTAACATTATAATATTAATATAGAATCAAAATGCCTCTATAATGCAGACCTTCAATAACAAGTGAAAGATTTCTAGTTCCATTCCGGCAGGAGATGCAAATCCCTGTAGGGTTGCATCAGGAAACAAAATAAATCAAAAATCCGGAGCCACCTGCTGTGGCGACCTCTTGTGAACAAGAGAGCAACCGAAACTAGTACTGCATAATGCATAATCTTACGACTTAAAAATGCAACACTACAATTTTTACATAATTCAGTTCAAATTAACTTTCAAAAATCAGCCGGGCTATTTTTTTTTTCAATATTAAGCGATGACCATAGTTTTTGAAGCATTGTTATTGCTCACATTTAAGTGGAATTAGCAAAGTATAGCAAATCAAATGCTGTAGTGAGAAAGGATTTGCTTTGCTGTATCGGCGATAAGAACTTTATAATGTGCAATAGGAGAGATCTGATGCAATGGTAAGAAGACACAACTGTGACATGTTTTAACATTTACAATTGTAGGCATCATGCTTGTTTGTGATGATGACATACCTTACCATGAGAAAATGAAAATATTTTGATAATATACATTTAAATTTAATTTTTTTTTATTTTATAATAACAAAAATATATCAATATAAATGCTATATAATGCATTACACAAATAAATACATCCAAATGATTGGATGCTGTATTGTCAGTTTATTTTAATTACCAGATTAAACATCTGTAATGTCACAGTCATCAGTGTATTTCAGTAATACATTTTTACCTTGAAGTTATAGCTTGCAGTACTCAAAATCTATATTAAATTGAAAGTATATAGGCTAAACATTTTTTTAAAGATAAATTATTATAGTACTACAGCAATGTAATTATTTTGCTGACTACTCCTGTTTGAGACAAAGCCTAATGGGTTAGTTTGATGTATTTTTTTCAGTGGCCTATAGAATTAAAATATTATAGTCATGTCTTTATTAGTGAAAAGATATCAACTTCACCTTTAGTTAGTGCACATGTATGTTAATTTTATCAAAACATTGCTAGTGTTTTGGAAGCAGTCTGTGAGTTATTAAGGAAAATCTTAAACATTTTTAGTCTCTATCGCCTAAAAAGCCCTTATGAGTTAATTTTTAACTCGTAAAATATGATATTTTCTTTTGAGAGTATGCAATATAATACGAGAAGTTTCACCGCTTTTTACTGGAAAATGTATACATCAAGGGACAGTGAATTTTTATTTCAGCTAAAGATTAATAGGCTATTGATATTGCTTTAGCTAGGTTAGCTGACTAGTTTAAAACCATTTTTTTTGCTTGTTAAACATAATATATACACTGTTTGTAATATATATTGTATATATTTTTAGAAATACTTTAATTGGTTATGGAAATAACCATATCGACATTTCTTCTGAGAAAGTTTAGAAAAAAAAATGCTATAATGCTAATTAGCTTAGCATTAGATATATACTGGATGCAAGAGAAAGCTAACCAGAAGTAAAATGTTTTGTTGCAAAATAGTAAAATATTAATCAATACACACATTGTTTCATCTGTTACTTTGTTAATTGATCACTAAAAAAGGAAACATTTCTGAAATGTCAAAAAAGGCAGTGTAGCTCCTGGACACCAAGATGTGAACCGCTGGCTACTCATAGGATCTGTATTGTTCTCCCAGAAAGTACTTTGTTATTTCCTCGGTTTACAAGAGACCTTCAAAGAACTGTATGGTATATTGACACCATTTTATTTCCTTGGCACTACATGACTGATCTGCTTTTTGTATTTATTAGAGTTTTCTGATACAGCACCATATACTGCTCCCTGCTGACAGCAGCGCTTTATAGTGTGGAATTCAATTGAGTTACACGTTGCTTCACTTCATTTTTAGTGCAACAAGAGAATGCATCTGGATCTTCCATCTCTGAAGTCATAGTGAATTAAAGGATGCTACTGTCCCTTGTTTGTAACCAGGCAGAATCTTTGTCAGACCACAAAGGACAAATCCAATCAAATTTGGTAGAAGAGGTTAAAGAGCTGACCACTCTGCCCCTCTTCTGTGGGCTTGTTACTCTTCAGAATTGCCCTCGTAAATCTTCTCAGTAAAGTAACAGAGTGCACAAAGCACAAGGGTATTTTAAAGGTTGTCAGAGATGAGATATAAAGTAACTTTAACACCAGTCAGTGAGCCATTGTAAACATAGTATTACTCAGCAGAGGACCACTCAAAGTCGAGGTTGATGCAGAGGTGTACTGTCAGTCCGGCTAGGTATTATAGCTTACCTTTATTTTCTTCTCATTTTTATACTGGTGTTGATGATTTGACACAATACCTCAATGTAAAGAAATGATAAGTTATGAAATGCCATGAGGGTATAAATAAATAAGCTTTTCATCAGATTTCACATCCTATTTTTTCACAGATTAAGTTCTTTTGCAGTTGCTTTACCAAAGCTGACTTTAAGAAAATATTGATGACTGAATACAATCAAACACATCAATTATTTCATTTTCATCTTGCTTGAAAAAATAAATAAATAAAAATAATGTAAAACTCTAAGCACCATACAGTTTTACTGATCTGATCTGCCATTTTTGAATTCTAAGCTTAGAGTGTGGCTAACCTGGCAAGCTCGCATCAGTTTCCATTTCCTCATTGACAGTACCTTGATCAACACTAGTGGCACTGCCAAAAACATTTGCAGACCAATTAACAAAAATGCATGGTCATGTCACTGCATTTGTTTTATTCAGTTACACTGTTGGCATGTACAGTTTTATATAGCTAATTGTTTAATAGTCTCTCACTCTACGTTGCCTACAGGCTCAGAATTGATGCCCAAAGCCCTGTCGACCAGGATAATTGGTGGGATCTGGTGGTTCTTCACGCTCATCATCATATCATCCTATACAGCTAATTTAGCAGCTTTCCTCACTGTGGAAAGAATGGATTCACCTGTGGACTCAGCTGACGACATTGCCAAGCAGACCAAAATCGAGTACGGCGTGGTCAAAGATGGTGCAACGATGTCTTTCTTCAAGGTACAAATGGTAGTATTATTATCAGAATTATATTACACATATAAATTCAGTTACATTTTAATTCCCACAGCAAAGGCTTTTTTTCTTTTTAGTTTCTCCACTTCTCTACACCGTTTGATGTGTTCCAGATGATGTTTTTTTATTCCGAAGTTTCAGCGATTGCCTGAAGGGTCTTGACTTTATTTCATTATTTTGAGCTTTGCTTCAGATGCTTCTGCTGCTGTGGTGCTGAATAACACATGTAACAGAGTTACAGTTTCTCAGAGTAAGAAAATGAAAACACTGCACATTTCTATTGAAGACACATAAGATTATGATATTCAATTGGAATAAAGAAAAAAAAAACGAATACTTTTTCAGGGCCTGCCCTAGTTTTTTTTGTTGCCCTGCAAATCCTGTATTTTAGTTCATGAATACTTTAGTCTTCACTGTCGAGTTTGATTTATGCATATTTTCTGTTGATAATGTTTAGATTGAAAACAATATTGATGTGCTGATGATTAATCGAATTGCATTTTGCTTATGTAAAGGAGTATCACCATAATCGCAGTTTACCATGTATGCAGAAGTAATCTGTATTTATGTTACTTTTTCCAATGTAAAACTGTTATTTTTGATCAGTTTCAATAATCACGGTTGTGATTATTGCATCATAAATAGGTGACACAGGTGTATAATTATCCAAGACTCACGTGCCCTCTGCTCCTACTTGCTCTTACAGAATGGCTTAATGATGTTAACTCAATGAGGCAGAGAAGCATGATAAATACTGATGAGACCAGGGAGCAGATAAAGCCTCTGCAAATGGATGCATTTGGTCTTAAACTTATTTAGAAAAATATATTCAACTGTTCGTAGCTTTGCTCTGGATGGAGTCACACGTGCTGTGTGCTGCACATACAGAGGACTGAGGTCAAAAAAGCTACCAAAAGATTGTGATACCAGATGATTTCTGTTACTACCATTTGGGGATTAAGATTGTATTGAGATTGTGTATAATTTAAGCCACGGTGGTTAGCACTGTTGCCGCACAGCAAGAAGTTCCTGAGTTCAATTCCACTATCAGGCCGGGGTCTTTCTGTGTGGAGTTTGCATGTTCTCCCCGTGTTTGCGTGGGTTCCCTCCGGGTACTCCGGCTTCCTCCCACCGTCCAAAGACATGCAGCTTGTGGGGATAGGTTAATTGGATAATCCAAATTGCCACTAGGTGTGAATGTGCGAGTGAATGTGAGTGTGAATGGTTGTCTGTCCCTGTGTGTTAGCCCTGCGACAGACTGGCGACCTGTCCAGGGTGTACCCCGCCTTTCGCCCTATGGTAAATGGCCTGTATTTATATAGCGCTTTACTAGTCCCTAAGGACCCCAAAGCGCTTTACATATCCAGTCATCCACCCATTCACGCACACATTCACACACTGGTGATGGCAAGCTGCATTGTAGCCACAGAGGCGAGGCTGCCGGACACTGGCGCCACCGGGCCCTCTGACCACCACCAGTAGGCAACGGGTGAAGTGTCTTGCCCAAGGACACAACGACCGAGACTGTCCGAGCCGGGGCTCGAACCGGCAACCTTCCGATTACAAGGCGAACTCCCAACTCTTGAGCCACGATCGCCCATCGCCCTATGACAGCTGGGATAGGCTCCAGCACCCCCCGCGACCCTGAAAAGGATAAGCGGAAGCGAATGGATGGATGGATGGATGATTATTTCAACACATTTATAACACAATCTAAGTCTAGTTTTACATTTATCCAGAATAAGACAGCTTTCAAATCATGATCGTGAAATTATAATAGTGTTGTAGCACATGTTTCGTTTCTCTAGAAAAAGAGTCAACCACTATAGGCCAGAACTTATCTTATGAGCTGCCCATTGGATTAAAACAAGTGCACTAAGGAGCCTGTCTATGACTATTACCACCTACTAATGATAGGCTGAAAAAATGCCTGATGTAGCTCCCATTGTTCACTGGGGAAAGATGGGGAGACGTTCTTTATTATGAGTCATTCGTAATTTACACACTGCTGTAACACAAATAAGCCGTACTAAGCTACCATATGGTAAAATGCCAACTTGGCAGCATTTGCCATACATCTTAATTGGTACTTTAAAGTTTTAATATCAGACTATCATATCTCAGTTTTAAGCAGCCAAGATTGTGCTTATACTGCAGTTAACAATAATAGAGGGCTTCTTATAGTGGCATCTTTCACAATTTGAAATGGCTTATACTCTTTAAATAGTAATTATCTAGGATTAGACATGGCATAAATGTGACCTCCTAGAAAATTGCATGAAATACCACATAGCCCGATGTAACACTAATGGCAAGGCTGTCTATTATTGCTGCTTCAGTAGCACTTATGAGGACAGATATGTACAGAGCTTTAATTTACTGTCCTTTAATCTTGTGACAAAGAAGATATGGGTAATCATTTAAATCTATTTGATCACAAGCTAAGAAACTGTATTGTTAAGTGCTGTAAATGAACAAGTGTCATCTCTGACATTTTCTATTCAATTTTTTTTAAAAGAAGGAGAAAAAATCCCCCTAAGTTTTTCTTCCAGAGGGACTAGAGAGATTTTATGGTTAGCAGTATTTTCAGATTTAACACCTTGGGGCATCTAACATCTGAAATTTATTTATTTAAAATTGATTTTTTTTTTTAGTGGCAGAAGCATTGTACTTTTTTTAGCTACTTTCTCTCGCCTGCAGCTAGGGAACTGTTAAAATGAGTCACTTTTTAAAAACTGCATCTTTTCATCCTTTACAGAAATCTAGAGTTTCTACTTTTGAGAAGATGTGGGCCTTTATGAGCAGCCGGCCAAGAACTTCACTGGTGAAGTCTATTGAAGATGGTATTCAGAGGGTGTTGAAGTCAGACTATGCCCTCATTACGGAGTCCACCACTATTGATTACATCACTAGAAGGAACTGTAACCTGACACAGGTGGGAGGACTTATCGACAGCAAAGGCTACGGCATCGGCACTCCCCTCGGTAGGACTTTTAAATGGCTAACGAGTATATTTGAGACTAGAAGTTATAAAAATTGAAAAGTTATGTGTTACTTTTTGAAGAAGGAGGTTGAGGTATTACTATTCAGATGTGGCAGCAACATAAAACTTTTTTTTAAGCTACTAGTGAGAGTGTGTCACAGCATGTTTATGAACCTTATTATCACAGAGTCCAGCTGGTGTTTCTTCCAAAGTAAAATAGGCCTTATGTTGCTTCCAGGCTCTCCGTACAGAGACAAAATCTCCATAGCAATCCTAAGCATCTTGGAGGATGGGCGCCTACACATGCTAAAGGAGAAGTGGTGGAGTGGGAGCAGCTGCCTGGATGAACGGCATCGTGAAACAGGCCCCATGGGTATCCAGAACCTGGGTGGTATATTCATTGTGCTGGCATCTGGCCTAGTGCTATCTGTTTTTGTGGCAATTGCTGAATTCATCTACAAACTACGGAAGACTGCGGAACGTGAGCAGGTATATGTCCTCATAAATTAACAGAAGAATATATTTTTTTAAGTATGCATGGAAAATTACTTAGAAATTAATTTAATTACACTGTACTAGCATTTGATTCACCTTTTTGCTAAGAAGTTGGTGCATGTGCCATTTTGTTATTTTGCTGCGTTCCATATAGCCGCTAAACCAAAGCTGTGCTCTATTCATGGCTTTTTCGTTCAAACATGTTATAAAAGGATTTGCATGCCTTTGGCTAATCCCCAGGAGGACTTGGCCATAACACCACAACATTTACTTATTTTAACAAGCATAATTGCAAATTGGAGCATAGAGACGTAATCCATTATTAGTCACTGGCGATGTCAGAATATCATGAGCGCCTTTGCTGTTGTAAATCATTAATTTGAGTCATGTTAAGAAAATAGTTGCATGTTCTCACACCAAACTTTTTTGACACAGAAACAATGAATTGTGTGAACTCTACGCGGGGTGGTGTTGCAGTTTGATATTGATGACAGCCATGCACATGCACACAATGCAAACATACCAGAATTAACCCAACATAAATGTTTTTATCCATTTTGTGCTCCTTAGACTGCCGACACTCTCTGCTGTCAGAACAATTTAAAGCTAAGGCATTTACCCCCCGTCCCTTTCCCCTCTTCTCCTTCTCGCTGCCCTCTCCGCATCCTCCCTTTTTGCCCAGAGGTCTTTGTGCAGTGCCATGGTGGACGAGATCAGACTGTCGTTCACCTGCGAGAGACGGGTGAAACACAAACCTCAGCCTCCAGTCATGGTGAAGACGGATGCAGTGATCAACATGCACGCCTACAACGACCGACGACTCCCAGGAAAGGACAACATGAGCTGCAGCACTGGGATGACTCCTGTGTTCCCGTGACAATGTGTTCCCCACAGGGCAAGAGCCTGCTGAGCAATGTTTCAGGGGCACTGCCAGTGACTAGAGACAATGGTATAGATGGGATCACCAGATACAGCATTAACCACAGTGACATGGGAACACTAACAAAACATGGGCAACTGAAAATGGCAGCATCAGCCACACAGGTATGACAACATTCACCATTGTAATCCAAACTGAAAGAGGTAAAAGCAGGATTCAGTGAGGTTCTAAGAAAAGAAAAAAAGCCCATTCCTGAGAAAGGAAACAGTATATACACTCAATCAGTTTCAAGTCTGATGTTTACGTGCGCAACATAGAAACACAAGGAAAAAAAAACACAATGTTCAAGGAATCCTGAATCAGGCTGAAAAAACTTAGCAGAACACAGCGAGAAGAATGGCTCTATGGACAATGGCAATAAATGAAAGATATACAATACAAGAACAGAAGGAGATCTGATTGAAGTTCAGTTTTGCCACATGCAAAAATTGAGTTTCTACCTTTACCCAATTGATTGATTTACACACTCCTAAATGGCCTCAGACAGCAAAAAATAATGTTACCTCAAACTTGTTGTCTGGGCTTTAATGGTTGTCATTGAGTCAAAAGGTATAGGAAAACTAATTTAGTATGTGCAGTATTGTTATTGGTGGACGGCTAGTTAAAAGTTGAGCAATTAAGTTAGTTGTAATTTGTAATTAATTATATTGATAGACACAAGCAATCATAGTCACTGATGCAAAGTGGATTGTTGAGATGTATTAAAAAACGAGAGATACAACCTTGCTATAATGGTCCTAGTAATACCTTTTGTGTCTAATAATTTTGTACATGACTAAATTTTATTAACTTAAAATGATGATTGCCAAAGATATGATGATTCAGTAGAAGCATTTACATTAGCATATGGGGCAGAACGGTTCACTTAGGAGCACAAATCTTGCATCCAATGAAAAGTCCAATGAAAAGCAAATTGGAGCGTTTTAAATTTTGTTGTAATAATCTTGTTGTAATATTTGTTCAAACCATGCAGGGTAATAGGTATCCTAAATACATTATATTTTATGGTTAAGCAAACCAACTTAGATTAAAAAAAAATGTTTATCAAAATGTAATGTAAAACAATTATTGCACAAACAACACAGGAAAACTTATTGATCAATTTCCTGTTCAAAAGTCAAAAATGTCAAACAGTTTTAATAATAATACTGAAAATATTGAAGCAGTTTTGACTAGTTGTGGCAGCCTGCAGTTTTTCTAAAATCTCTAACTCTTGATTGGGCTGAAGGGCATTAGTTCAGGCATTTCTGTTTATATTACAACTGAGAGACAGAGTTTGTTTTGTTTGGGTTTTTTGTTGTTGTTTTTTTTTTTTCAAGCATTTAAGCATGACATATTCACTAAAATATGTGTTTGGTCTGTGTCTGAATGTGCCACAGGACCACTGAATGTCCCAACTGCTTCTGACATTTTAAACACTCCATTCATCTGTGTGATCTGCAGGCTTTTTGGACAAATGATTGGTTTGCGTTATATATACTGGGCATAAGTTTGGGTTTAAATGAGCAAAGCAAGATTCTGAAGGTCATCTGCGACCAGAACGTCCGTATTCTTCTTTTCAATTACCTGATGTGGACTGAATTCATACGTGTCGTGTGTGAACATACTGAAAGACAATGTGGTGACAGATCACAGTTTTGTGTGCTCATATACTGTATGCTATACTGTATCTAAAGCGAGTGTCGTGCCCAAGAAAGATTCGAGGAGTCTGTGAGCTGCTGTCGCCTGAAAGCTGAATGAACAGCAAACCTCTGTGAGGTTTAAATTGTTGATACGCAGAAACAACATCAACAACAACAACAACAACAAAATAGTAATTTGTAACTATCTATGATTCAAGGAAACTCCAGTCTGTAATACTAAGCATTGATTTGGTAGAGATTGACTGTATTATTGTTTTATCAATTCCCTCCTGCAAAGTAGAATATGTAGATAAAATCAGCAGGAGAAAATGTATTTTGCTAAATTTATACTGTTATAAATGAATTCTGTTAACAGGTAAATATGTTCTAGATGCTATTTATTTCATTAGAGAGGTCAATTTTAACTACTTCCTCACTTTACCCCAAATCCATAGCCCCACACCTTTTTTTTAATTTATTTAAAAGAAATGCATTATATGATATGGTATATTGGATTAATATCATCCGGATGGAAAAAATATACAGTATGTAAATCTTCTTATATGATGGCGAGAATATTTCTATGAAGTGAAAATGAAATGGAAATGCTGAGCTTTCCTAAGAATTTGGGGGACGTTGTTTTAGAGTAGGATTATATTACGTAACCCTAACCCAGACCTTCACTCTTCATGAAATCCTGATGACAACCTGGTCTAAGGTACGGCTGTGGTTGATACATGGTTCTGCTACGTTACTGTTACCCTCATGTGAACTGTAGCTTTTCATGCAGGTTATTGAAAGACAAGATTGCTTTTCACGTCTGTAATATGTGAAAGTAAATCAAAATGTCATCCGATTAGTTGGAATTACAACAGGGTTGTTTGGCTGATCCAGTCAGTTTGATTACTGAATATATATGTTTTTTAAGAAATAAATTAATGTGAATAATGTCATTTTACACAAACTTGTAAGAAATGTGGGAGAAAAGTGTGTTCCATTAGCAGTGTGTGATATGAATTTTGATTTTCTAGCAGTCATGATGGTATGCCTTCTTATGTATACCTTTCTTTTCAGTTGCAAAGCTTCTATCATTTGGCAGAAAACCTCTCAAACAATATGATAAATATGTTGGTGCCAACCAGGGTTTTCTTTGTGGACATGCAGAATTTCTATGAATATAGTTTTTGTAAGGTTTTGTAAAAAAAAAAAGGAAAAAAAGATTTTGTTTTCCTAGTAACTGTATGTGTTAAAAGAACATTAGAATAACCCACAGCCGAGTAAAACATGGGGAAAATCGACAAAATACTATATAAAAGCTACTGAATTATTTTCTTTTTAACACACTGTGAATAATTCAATTGTACAGTTTGCTGTATGGGTTATATGAGGTTTTAAATAAAAATACAAACTATTTATATCTGTTGATCTACTGACTGATTAGTGATGTTCCATCGTGCTAAAGATGTGGCTTTAGCATGTTATCACTGAATATCTTTGAGCTTTCAGTATCAACACATTCAGAGTTGCAGTTAAACGTTTTGCAGTGAGTCTCACATTCAAGGTACTATTTGCATTTCTGTGATTTTGGTTGCTTCGTGTTAGAAAGCTTGCAGATGTGCCCAAAATTACTGGATTAGATTCAATTTCCTCGAATCAGATTTTGATTATCATTATGAAGAACCTGTTAGTGACTATGCATTATGCAGAATGCATAAGGAAACATCAAAGACATAACAAAAATGTATAACAGCAAGCGATGATGATGAAAATATATTGTCTAATTGCAAATACAAACAACCATGTGTGGAAAGAGAAGTCAGTGCCCACTGTTTAAGGACTTTGACTCAACATCTGATGCTTTCAGGCAACATTCGAGGATTTGAAATCAAACTGAAAGGCTGCATAATAGGATGGCATAAAGCAAGTTATCTTAGCCAAATGCCTTCTATAGAAAATCAGATTAATATTCAAAAATATATTCACTGGTATATTCATTAGTAGGTAACCTTCTTACTAACAGGTTGGTCCCCTTTTGCCAACAAGATGCTGGAAACATGCTTTATGGATTTTGGTCCATGCTGACATGATAGCATCACATGCTTACTTGATAAATAGTATCTTAAAGGCATGTCCCTAAGAAATATGAAAAAAATCCATCAAAGACCAAACTCTTTGGCACTCCCTTTGAGAACTCTTCCTGAAGACTAAAAGAAATTGCAGAAAAGCTTGCCTAGAAGAGTTCAGGCTTTGTTGAAGAATAAAAGTGATCATTATCTTTCAAGCTCATTAAAATTGTACACACTCTGCCTTATATACTATATTTTATAACATTACCAATTTTCTTAGCTGAAATATTTCCAATTTTCTTAGCAAAGCATAATGAGGGGTGGCTCAGTAGGCTGTGGCATTTAAAGAATATTCAACCCTAACACTAAAACTTGGTTGTAACAAGCGGTTATTTGAGTTACTGTTGGCTTCCTATTTGCTCAAACCCTCTAGCCATTCTCCACTGACCTCAATGAAGGATTTCACCCAGAGAAATGCCTCTCTCTATTTTTTTTCTTTTCCAGATTCTCTGTAAATTCTACATATGGTTATGCGGGGAAATCCCAGTAGATCAGCTGTGTCTAAAATAGTGAGAGCAAATGGCCTAGCACTAACAACCGCGGCACTCTAAAAGAAAAAATAACCTAGTAAAGTGGCCAAAAAGTGTATAATTTGCAACAGTAAAACAAAACTGATCATATCATAACAGAACATAGAAAAATGACAACATAGATTATACATTCTTAACAAAACAGGTCTATGTGCTGAAACTGAGACATTTTGAAACACCTGAAGACTTGACATATTCTATAAGTATCCATATTCTAGATTGTTATATTTCCTATTTAGTTGAAGATTTTGTATGCTGGTCTTTTTTCAAATTCTCTAGATTGTTGCATTTGCATACAACAGCGTGCACATATCCAAGCTTCTCAACTCTGAGAAAAAAAACAAGAAGAGAAAGAATAAATAGACATGTGTGCTTTAAATGGCTTTCATGCATGAACAAGTATGTGTCTTGAGAGAGAGCCAATCTGCTACGATAGAGAGAAAGAGATTAACCTTGCTGGCGTTGGGATGGCAGATGTGTGTGTTAAAAAAGCCGGGGAAACCCCAGGCCATGCCGTTGAGGAGCAGCAGGTGCATAATGAGCGATGGGCAGGGGCCTTGCGCCTAATGGGAAGATTTATTATCTCTCACTATCAATTAATCCCTTTGGACAGACTAGGGCCAGCAGGAATGCATCAAGGGTATGTAAAAGAGAGAGGGAAACTTAGAGAGAAAGGGAGCTAGACTGATGAAGAGAGATGTGAAAGGGCATCAGAAGTGAGGAGAAAAAAAAGATTACGAGACTATGAAAAAATTAAATAAAGAAAATGATTCTAAAACAGTTGGGTAGCCTCAAAGATTTGAGAAACAGAAGTGAAGAAAGAGCAAATAATGAGTAAAACTCCACTAGATAAAAGAACCCAAGTCATATATGAGAAACTTAGAGAGCATAAAACAGAATTTGGGAGACTGATAAATACTTTTTGAGATCATCTTGGAATCTGGACTGGTAGTGCAGCACTCTGGATTATCTCTGGAAGTAGTTCAACAGATGTTAAGAAATTACACTTTCTGAATAAACTACACAATCACTAAATGGATTTAATAAAAAAACAAATCAATTAAAAAGCTGTTACATGCAGTGTTGTTTAATTATGTTGGAGAGGCTTTTAGGAAAAATTACATTTTTTTTCTATTTTTTCATTCTGATGGATATTCTGTGTTCAAATTAATGTTAATGGCCTGCAGCCCAATGTTGAGCCATAAATTATTTATCTAGAGGAGGGTTTGTCGAACTCGTTTTAGTTCATGAGTCATATTCATACAGTCCAATTTGATCTCAAGTGGGCCTTGCTGATAAAACCATTGCAACACTCTATTAAACAAACCTTCAAAAATATTATTTCCCTTTAGTGTTTCAAAAGTAGAAAGGTATTCTTTATTGAAATTATCATGTATAAGTCAAATGTGCTTTAACCTGAGATAGCTTATGTAAATATGTGTTTAGGTTTTTTTTTAATTCGGTAATGTGTTTGTTGTTGGACCTGCAGGGAGAAAATGACATCCTGGACAACTACTCTTGTGTCATTTATATACAGTATAATGATTTAAGAGACAGTGGTTCCTGGTGCACAATGCAGCGAAACTGATATCATCCTCATTAACAGTTTTTCACTCTACAAAACAGTCCATTCTGTTGTGTGTCAGTGCTGACATCTCCGATCTAATTTTTCATACTGGTGTCCATGTTGTGACTAGCTAAGCTAATAAATGACATTAGTACTTTGCAGCACCTTTTCAATACCATGTACTGTACAGAGATCATTCTCAAATGTCTGCCACAACAGTAAAACCAAAGACAGGCAATGCGAATGTCTTTATGCAATGATACCTGCCAAGGGACGTGATATATTAGGCAGTTGGAGAACGGTTCTTAAAGTCAGTGTATTGGAAGCAGGGAAAACTGCAAGTGTAAGGATCTGAGCAACTTTTAAAAGTGCCAAATTGTAATGACAAAATGACTGGGTCCAAGCACCTCAAAAACAGCAGGTCTTTTGGAGTGTTCTCGGTATGGAGTGGTTAGAAGCCAACATACTAAAAATGGTCCAAGGAAAGACAACTGGTGAATCTGTGCCATATTCATGTGCAGCCAAGGCTCATTGATGTTCATGAGGACTGAGGGCTGGCCAATATTCTGAGTCCACTCTTAGGAAAAATGTGGAAAACCTCAATACTACAAATGTTTCAGTTCACACACTGCATATGAGCTTGCTCCAAAGTGGAGTGGAGCTACAGACCAGTAGGGCAGCAATGACCTTGAAAGGGCCGTCACTGGATGACGTTATGCTTGACACTCCAGGGCAATGTGCAGTCATTCAACCCATTTCGGCACCGACCCGTGCCATGCCCATCTCTGTGGACCCATGGGTGAGAGACCCATCTCAGCTGAAGCTGAACCAGCGCCAGAGGATTGGCTTGATAGGAAGGCCAATGTGCGCTGAACCTTATTATAGGCAATGTGAAAACTGAATTCCCTCCAGGGAATAAAGGTTATATAGCTGTAAAGAATGAGGCTGAATAAAAACTGTTCTAAAGGAATGAAAAACATGAAAAAATATTACTTTTTAACACAAGACAAAAAACAGGGCATGAAAAGTAAAACTGAATCTATGTTCCCTAAGATTTTTATGAAAGCACGCTCCATATTTGATGCTATATATGGTCAGCATTTTCCCATTAGTATCTGTTCAATGCATTTACATTCTGTAATTACTTTAATAACTTACTTCTTCAAATACATTCTGTTATTCTTGTCAGTTGTACAGTCTGCTTTTCCTGTCTTGAATTCAAATTGTCTTCACATAAAACGCACACACACATGACTCATACGAACAAAAGTGGCACAAAATCCACATAGACTATATAACAGAGCTGTGCATCGCCACCCTGTGGTTTGTGGATTACTTTTTGGAAAGCTCAAGTCTGACATCATGTCCACTGCCACCTTGATGTGACCATATTTGGGTGAGTAACACCTGAAACCACATAAGGGAAACATAGCTCCAAGTCCTAATATCTACCTAATGAGTGGTACATTTAAAAGGCAGTTTTGCATTAACGGGACCTTTCTGATCTGTTGGCTACACCCGTCCATTATATAAATCTATTAGTGCTGTCAGCGTTAATCTCATTAACATGACGCTGGACGGGGTCAACGCGCCACGCACGGAGCGATCCCCGGTAACTCGTTAATGGAGATTTGTTGTGTTAATGCAGTTTTGGCGTTAACGTCAGTTTAACGAGATTAATGCAGACAGCACTGAATTCTATAGCAATCAACTATTAAGTCAACTTTAGTTCAATGGACTAAGCTTCACTGTTCACTGGCTACTCAAATGACTACTAAATCCTAATCCCACTAAAACCAGTTAGCAAAACATGGAGCAGCTATTATTACAATGTTGCTGTGTGTTTGTTATAGTCATTATTCATTTAATCAGCATCTTTCAGCAGATCATTTAGTTCTCATTGTGTCACTACTGCAACCAGAAAGGAAAGCCACAATAAGGTATCATCCAGCTCTTAATGAAGGTGAAGTGTATCTAGATATCACCACTACCAGGAGCAAAACAAATTTGCTGTCACGTCACATGATAAAATCTGAATCCTTACAATCACACGAACACGTGAATGTTACAAGTCACACGTTGAAACTGTACTGACATTGATACATTTCCACGTTTAGTTTTGGACAGTGCGCCAGAGCAGAATTACGAGACTAATAGGTCGATAGCCGTGACCGTCCCTATAGCATTAAAAATGATGAACAATTGATGAGAGTGTAATTACAGAACATCGTAATGCTCTAATGAAGTGATTCCACAGTGGGAATACTCATGCATATTCTGCATTCCATAACGATCTCTGCATTGCATTTGTTGTATGTGGACTCGGAGACGCCATATGGCAGAGTGTCACAATGAGACAAGGCCGTTGTCTATTCCAGACCTAAATCACTGCCACCGTCACTACGAGAGCTTTATCTTGACACCATCGTGCTGAAGTATCCATTTGAGTTTAGGTGAAATAGCGTGATGGAGACGTTGCCCGTGAAATGCCTTAGCGAATTGCTCTCTCTATTCTCGATCTTTGACCCTGATAATGACTGGAATAGAGGCTTTTCATGAATATAAATATACATGTGCATGAATGGCAATTTTCTCCAGTGTATAACACTCTTGAACATTTAATTTAGAGCAGTGTTTGTCAAGAAGGTGCTGTGTTGTGCACATAGTGGCCACTCCACCATTTCATTTTACATGAATCCGTCACGTCCCTTGAGAAGTCATTTAAGCCTAAACATTTTGTGATGCTTATTTACACAAAGTTGATGCTATAATGAAATGCTATTGTTTCTGAATAAGGGATAACTGACTGTACCACCATCTTAGACCAACAATTATAGTGGGTAGCTGATGTAACACACACAGCCGGCAGTGCCAAGAAAAAACAAATTTGTTCATGAGAGGTGTCAGAAACGAGTGTGCTGACAGATGGGCCACGAAAGAATAGACAAAAATGTTGTGCAAAGGGAATTTCATTAAAACACAGTTCACTGAACCTTAACCTTGACAGGTTATGGTAAAAAAGTAACTATAGGGGTAGACTATGATTGAGCACTGGAGCTCTACCAAAAATAATCGACGTTTCTGAACAATATGGAAGGAAGAACAGCGATGGACGTGCATTTTATGCCAATAAAACATCATCTGTATGAAAAGAATGGTGGTTTAGATTGTGCAAATAATACGCAGCATAAAATATCCACGTACCAAATAAGTGTCGCAGGGTAACAAGAAATTAATTCAATTACAAAAATATAAATCTGTATTATGATTAACAAATTAATTGCACTATTCTGTCACATAAAAACATTTCACAAATTAGCAGAAGGTATACACTTTCAAAATAATTGCACTAAAAGTTATATAGCAAAAATATTGATATTACTTTAAGAAAAAAAGAAATTGTAGTGGGTTTTTTCTACCCTAGGATGGTGCCAGGAACATAAGACTCCACCAGCCTTCATAACACTTTCAGTTTTTGAAACACCTGAAAACTTGAGTTTTCAGTTTTGCTCACCTGTCAACAAAAGCAACCAGGTCCTGCTAAGGAGAATATATCTGGGGTGACTAAAAACCAAAATTGTGTGTCCGGAAAATGTTGTTTTTCAGCTACACACTACTACTACCTATTAGCTCGTACAATAAATCCCCAAACAGAAAAGGACTTTGAGATGAAACGTTAGCTGCATGAATGTTTCACTAATGTCACTTTAGAAAATCCTGGATGTTTTCCAGTCATCAAAGACTGGACTCCTTTGAAAGCGTCTTCTCCACACACAGAAGAATTCTGTTTGTTCTTGATGAAACAGAGACAGCTTTGCATCACTGTAAATGATGAAAACCTCCTAAAGGCAAACCTCATCCCTGTGCAGAACTGTAAAGTGCACTGCCTGCAGAGCTACATTTACAGAAGCTATTGCTTTTCTTGCCTGCAGGTGGCACATATAAAAGGGTTTTAGCAATGACTGATTACTTCCTCTTTTGGTTAATACATAGTCTGCTAAAGGCAAGTCAATCTGTGATCATGACTGAATTGCAAGTCACTATACTTTGAGTCGCTTTGTTTTCTACACAGAGTCCCATTGAGCTCATCTACAGTCAGTACAGTTAATTCAACACTATGAGACTTAAATTCAACTTGTACCTACTTTTGACAAATATAGGATTCTCTTTAAACTGTTTTTAAGTCTTAAAAATTACTTAATCTATCACAGAATTGCACACAACAGAATAAAGTGCACAAAATAAGCACTTTTGCTTAAGTACCAAAACTGTATTACTTTGAATAAACCTTGAAGCTGTTGAAACAGATCTTTCCCAAGAGACTCCACGATTTGTGAGTATAAAATTTTTTTTTCATTAACTTGCCTGTTATGCAAAAACAGTCTGTTTTTATTAGACAAAGTTATTATCCTAATTAATATCAAACTAAATTAAGGACATTGTTAAATAGTGCTAGTGCTAGTCTGCTCTCTTGTCCAAATATGGCCACTCCGGGCTTCAAATTATACAATATTGTCACACTTGATGTTTTAAAATGGTCCCCGTGGCTATTTCCATGTGTTGCATGATTGTACCATTAACTCATTAGTGATGTCCTTGAATGCAAAGAGAAAAACAAACACACAATGTTGTGCCTACAAGTGAAATTGCTGGTCATACTGCAACATGTCTTCCTCCACAACATTAAATGTGAGCTAAGAACATTTTACAATTATATTGTGGCTCACAAATAACACAAATAACAGTAGTGATTTACTTAAATTTATGTCCAGCGAAACATTGTTTTAGAAAACCCACGTTTGACAGAGAAACTCATGTTTGACAGAGACACTAGTCATCTTGAAAAATCAATACAGTGTGGAAATGTTTCCAGAATCTGACACTCAACTCCCCGTGTCAACAACTCAACTGTTTTTGAGGAATAATTCACTTGCAGATCCATTAAATTATGTTTTTGTGACCAACTCTAATACTGAAAACGTAACACTTTTAGACATGTGTAATATAACCTAGCTTGGTTTACTTAATAAAAAGTTAATACTGTTTGTTTTTTCCATCATTAGCCAGTAACTTCAAACCGTTTTGCTCCATCCTGAAGAGATACTGTCAGTGTTTCATTCCTGAGTTGCCTGAAGCCTATAGCAAAACAGTTTGAAGCTGGATCTAGACCAGACCCCATCGGTTCCAAACGGAGGTATAGTTCACCAGCAGACGATTTGCTATTCTCTAACAAACTCAATCCCTGCATCCCCATTGAGAAACCAGCAATATATATATTTTATATAAGCTGCCACAAAATTTCTTACAGTATACCAGTCAAGACTGTACAAACTCAATATCAAAATCAATATAACGGTTTGACATGGACATGAGTGACAGTCAGTGCCTGACATATTCTTGTCAGTTGAGTGTTCAAATAACTTTTTATTTTTAATAAGTTTAGAGTTTGCTAGTAGCATATTCACTATGACTAGCACGTCAATAATTTCATTTTCTTTTAGTATGAAATCATTTGCTGCACAATTGCTAAGATAAAGTAATTATTATTAAGCTAAATTCTAGTGTGTATTTTTGCAAAAGCTCTATTTGCCTATTTATTAAAAAAATCTTACTGGTGAAAGTCAGTCAGTCTCTATTCTCTCACTTTTTCTCTTCCATAAAATACATTATATGACCAGTCCATTGGGAAAGTGCTAGAAGGTGTCTGACTAGCTGGGGGGACATTTATGGTCTGTGAAGGTCAATTTAATCAAAGTGCAGACTAAGAGCTGCTATGGCACCTCCACACTTTACTGTTTTCCAGTAGAACATTATAGAAAAAAAGAAAATAACTTACTTTAGGTAATAAGACTGTTGTCGAATAGTTCTACATTACTTGATATTCAGTCAGTGGCATAGATATCAGTTTGTAAACAGCTCATTAATATTAAACAGGAAAGTGACAGTTGGGGGGACTTGGCACACATTCTTGGCAACTTTAGCCAAACTGCTAGTGCAGTGAAGGCTGGGTGCTTTGTTTAACCCAGTGGTTCTCAAACTGTGAAATTAAGCTAAATGAATATTATTATTATTGTTGCTGATATGTTTTAGGAAAAAATAAGTAGGCAGGATTTTGCCTGTGGACAGTTCTGAGGTTCTGAAGTGGGACATGCTAGAAAAAGTCTGCGAACCACTGATTTAATTCAACATGTTGAAGTTGCTTCTTGGACAAGTTCCTGCATGCCTAGTCGAGATATGTTTTCAGACTACAAATCCTAATATTCGATGATAATTTTACAGAAGGTCACATCTGCATTGTAATAAAGTCCTTTCTGCACTGGTTTACAGTATAGTGGTCTATCAAATGCAACGTGTTTTCTTGAATAACAGAGTGGGCATTTAAATCAGAAGCAAAGTAATTTTTTCACTGTTATTAATTCATTCTTATTAGTATTTAAAATTCTGTTCTGATGCATGGCTATTCAAGGTCTTGTGGATCTATTTTCTATAACAGACTCAGGCAGTGTTAGGCAGTTAACTAACACCACCTTATGTCACACACTAAATATGCAGTTGTAAACAAAGCTACACGCTGCTGCCACAAAGTGAATGAACAACACGTATGTCAAGCTTTCAGTTTTTATGAGAGATGACTTTCATTTTGCAAGACCGACTAATATCAACACAAAGCTACAAAAATGTTAATACGTAGCCACTGAAAATAACAATTTATGCCCTCTATTGCACTTTATTTGTGTGGCTCATCGTTGCTTGTGTTTACGAGTAAGGCCAAATGTAAAGTCATATTTAATTACAGACAATTATTGCTCAATGAGGCTTTTTTAATGCAAACTTGTGTCTCAAAAATAAAAGATAACGAGTCAGCACCTGTAGCCAAACATAAATGGGGTAGTACACTACCTCTTTCATGACACTATGTTAACTAAGCATTTGTTTTACGACTGCATTTTGGAGATATGTGCAACATATAATTCTAAATTATATATTAATTTGATGAAAAGTATGAATAAGTATTGTTGGTTTCTTAAATGAAGGAGATTTGGATTAATATGTCTTAAGAAAGGGACCTTGAAAGCAGCTTAGAGGTATTCCTCCTAAAAGTCAAGTGGCATTTCAGCAATAAAAAGCCTCCAGATCTGAAAGAAGATTCGGGACCCCCACACCACATTCCAATTCCATACCGTTGACTTCTGCAAGCAAAAGACCGTTAGGAAACGCTATTTGGCATGAAGCGAGTGGCACAGACTTCGTTGGCGGTTTGTGCCATTGCATATGGGAAGTCTTTCAAAGTCAGCCGTCATGCCGCAGGCAGCATTCTAATGAGGTCATCAATAACCTGCAACAGCTGCTCGGAAAGAGAGACCTCATCTGTTGCGCTCACGCCACCAGTGACTCTGCTGTAACTGAACAAACAGCTCCAAAAATAATGAGAGGTATTCTATGGAACATACAGCAGTACTTTACTATGAATCATTAATTGGTGCAACTGCAGTGAATTTTATAAAGTGACAACAATGAAAGTGAATGAGCAAATGGAAGCAAATCCCTCAGGGGCTGTCACCTGCTCCGTGGTTATACTGGAAAAATGAGCCTTTAAAAACAAGTCACATGTTTGGGCCAATTACAATTTTGTCCTCATAGTTTTCAGCTACAGATCTGAATGGAAAACTGCCAAGGGAACACTTCTTTAAATGATATTATGTTAAATTTAAAGATTTATCACTATCAAAAAGCTGGGACATTTATTACACGCTGATGTTTAAAACAAGGATTAGCAGTGCCAGATATAAAGGATCATTACTGAGGGATAGGCGCAGACCTACATGTAGCCTACCCTATCGTTTGCTATTATTCACCAAGGGAAGCACTTGTTGGTTTCTTGTTCATTTTTTCTAGGTTGAAAAGACCATAGTGGCATCCACGTTTTGATATTGGAGGTAACATTTGGGTGAATGACAGATTTTCAGTTTCCCACCTTTTTCTCTTTTTAATTTTTTAAGTAATTAACTAAAAATGTACCCATTTTTTCCACACACAGTTTTTAGTTTTAGTTAACTATCATAATTTTGGTGATGAAAAATCATGGCTCAAACTACAGTTCAAGTCCTTTTTCATTGATTGTTCTGTCTCAGAGACCTTAGTATGTTACAGTAGAACTTTGTGTTAACAGTCATTGAAAAGAATAAAAGTGAGGCGTGCTTCTGGCCTCACTCTTCACCAGACACATTGCTTCGGGCTTAAAAACTGTGAACTTTTCAGCTGAAAACTGCTGAGGATAATGGTGAAATCATACAGCGTACAGTGGACTTGCAGAGAGCAGATTCCTAGTAATTGATCTAAAAATTATGCTGGAAGTTCACTGGAAGACATGCCTGAGAAGACGACCTTGAATGGGAGATAGACCTCATCTACAAAATCATCATTTTTACCGGCCCATTCCTGGACCTTTTTGTTGACACCTCATGTTTGATGAAACTTTATAGTTTGGTCAGTCATTCAAACATTACTATTCTGCTAAATATAGCATCTTATTCATTTTCCTTCAATCATTTGCTGATACATGTGGGTAACAAATAACAGTACAAATCTGCAACCTTGCACTGTAAAAATATTTACAACTGTATTCACTTGGATTACCTGTATGTGTGGATTTCAAGGTCAAATATGCACAACTTTGCAGTTCCTGTTATACTGTTTCCTGAAGCTTTCACAAAAACAACCTAATACGATTCTACACTTTGGTACCTTTGCCGAGAGAGTTGTTAAAGAAAGATGTGTTGTAGCAATCATGTAAGTAGCACTTATTAAATAAATTCTATGGATTTAATTAACCATAGAGCTAGTATAAAGATGCTCTAGTTTGCAGGACTTGAAAATGCAAAACACTGCCGTTAAACTTCTGTTTTATGTGCAAATTTTACTCATGATACTTATAACATGAGCGTGAGCAAGGCTTGGTGAGTAGGTTTCTGTGTGACATTGAGTAACATGAGTAAAATTTCTGATAAGCCTGCTTTTCTCTGTAGTTCTGCCAAGATGGCTTGCATGCAGGAAGAAGTAGGGAGGTGGTGAATGGATTAGGGACAGGTTATATGTGAGGCTCAGCTGCAGTAGGGCACACTAAGGGGTGAGGATAGAAGTTCAGCAGATGCTGCTGGAGCCTGGCCACGCAGTCACAGATATACAGGCTCAAACTAAAAACACACTAACTCACTGGAGCTTCTTTACAACAGTTATATAAATTTAAAAAGCTGCTATTGAAAAAAACATTGTAAAATACATATTTGTGCTGTTCTTGTTAATTTACCACTTGAAAATAAAATAACAAGATGCTACCTATGCTTATATGTGGACTTAGGGCTCTTCAAAATTACACATTTTGGCTTATACACATTTACGTTAGCTTGTCTGTAAAGCAAGTTGGGGCATTGGAGATTGAGCTATCATTTGTTACAAAGTTACATTTGGCAAAACAGGAATTAGCAGTGACTGCCAAATTATGCACATCACATAAGAGGTAAGTCAGGTGGGAAAGGATACCATAAAGGCCCCACATAAGAGACACTGGATGTATTTAAGGAGGCAAAAAGTGAGAGTAACATGGAGTCTGACCTCTCCTTGTCCTCTCTGTAACTTCAGCAATAGTTAACATCATAATGCTGCTATTTATGGCACCTGTTAAATAAGGCAATATCTCAGGATCGATTTTGCTGCAGCTTGCTCTCCCCTTTGGCACTCTCTTCTAACACACGTTGGATTTGATAACTCAAGCTCTATTGATTTTTATATAAGTAAAAATAGCCTGTATAGAGGCATAAACAAAAAATATCGGTTGTGTCCACATGATTTTTTTAAGACAAATATTTGCATGTTTTGTATTGTTTGTGTGGGATACTGTAACTTTGTATCTAAATGAGAAATGCACTGGCAAATAATGAAAAAGATGTACCAAATGAGATGTGATGAGATAATTCTTTAGTATTCCCACAGTAGGGACATTTAAGATGTTATAGAAGCAAAGATATAGCAGCATAGCAGCATAAACAGTCCCATCTAAAGGGAGAATGATAATAAGTAAAAGTAATAAGTATAAAGAAAGCAATACTGAGATGATAATAAAAATAAATCATGTTGAAGGTAGGCACTGCAATGGCTTATATTATTTACATAAGGCACACTGTTTTTTCAATACTGCAGGAGTGATTATGCATATGTTAGCGTTTAATCTAAAAAGCACTGTTGGTCGTACAGTCTAACTGCAACAGGGACAAAGGGCCTATGTTATCTCTTCTTCAGTCATATTGGGTGAAGCAGCTCATCACTGAAGGAACCATCTATTGATTAGACTTGTCTGACCTGTCCAGTTCATCGTTCGCGTGGACACCCGAATATTTATAAGCGTTCACAATCTCAATGTGTTTTTGAAAGAGAGCAACTGATAGAATGGTACAGATAAATTGCTTCCGTTGCTTAAACAGAAATGCAGTCTATGCAGCAAATGTAGAAAAGGGTAAAGGCGAGGCAGTGTCTGAAAGATCTTACAGGCTGGGGTGAAAAAAAAAAATCTAGCGGAAAAATAGAAAGAGATGCACCATAACATTCAAATACACGATTGCGATCATGCTTCCTGAGTCGGGGAGACTAATGTACTTTTGTACTTGTTGTGATTAAGAGGCTGTACTAAACCTTAGATAATGTGCTGATATCTGCTGGGAGCTGCTTGACGCTGGCCGCTCATAATCAGTGGACCCAAGACAGTCTGCGTTGTTCACCCCTCTGCAGTATTGGGCTGGCCCTGCATGTCTGGTCTGGTTCTGTCTGATCCATCGCCTCTACAATCAGTCTCTTTTCAAATAATACAGGGCTGATTTGTTTCAAAGTTTTAACACTTGCAGGTCATGGCTTACTTGATTCACAGAACAAAACGGATGCATAAGAATGTAGGTCTAAAAAAATGCTAGTGAGTAGAGAGCTAAACCTCTTGTAAATATTACTTGTTGAGAATTCACAAACCAAAACCTCAAGTTTTGTGGAGTAATTGCTTGCATTAAGCATTGCTGACATTCTTACACATGCTGCTTGGGCCTCACTGTGCTGTTGTGCATTTTAATTGTAATCTTAATCAATGTTCCGTGCTCTAACGAGAGCACTGGTTTTTACACGCCTGTTGACCTGACAGATGAGGATGTACTAAATGTGATCAGAGTCTTATTAGCCTTGGTAAGGTAAGCGATCTTCTTACAACCTTACAGCACCATAACAACTACGCCAACCAATGCTTCATTGCTGGAATTACCTTGCTTTTTTCAAAGGAATAACATTCTTTGATAGGAGAGGGTATCATAAACCAGCGGTCCCCAACCTTTTTGCGCCACGGACCGGTTTATGCCCGACATTATTTTCACGGACCGGCCTTTAAGGTGTCACGGATAAATACAACAAAATAAAACTAGTACCGGTACCGAAAAAAAGAAGATTTATTCATAACACACGTGAAAAGACCCAGGAAAACCGAGTTAACGATAAAAACGATAACGAAATAACGCTGAAAACCGATAAAAACCCTGAAAACCATACATTTCACACCTGAGCCTCAACTCTCGCAGCCCGGTACCGGTCCGAGGCCCGGGGGTTGGGGACCGCTGTCATAAACCATGAGTGAGTCTGTTATGTAACATGTAGAACTATGACTCATGTCCATCCATTCCTTACTGTCATTACTACTTAACTGGTCCAGTGGGAGCCCTTTATTGCAGAATAACAAGTTTCTGCATTGCAACAACCATATGTCCAGGGATTCCCTGGGGAAGATGCCTCTGGCTACTCAGATCCTGTTCCCTTGCTGTCAGCTGCAGACAGGAGAAGCCTGACAGGTATATATGTTGTCCAGCCAAGATGGATTAGGATGTGTTACTGTGCTTTCAAGTGTTAACAGACATCTTTTACAATATAAAGTCCATGTTGAGTAATCTTGTGTGTGTTCTGCCCAACTGTAATATTTTTGATTGTGTCTAAACCAACATCACAGGCCTACAGATAAGAACCTTTATTTTTTGATACAGGTGCTGTGCACCACATAACTAACTAAAGAAATATCACGTTTAAGGTCCAGACCCTTTGAGACAGTTTCTGGTTGATCATCTTATCTCCCCAAGAGTGAAAATTGATAAATCCACATTGAGATTAAATTATCACTCTGGCTTGTTCTAGATAAAGGTGAATGAGAATAATGATAAGATGAATATAGCTTAAAGATAGATGTAGGAAAAACCTGGAACAACTGTACTACCTCTGAATATATTTAAACAGAATTCTTTTTAATGCTTATTAATGCTGCTCTGTGTACTTACTGGCATTTTAAGAGTGAGCTTTTAAGATTACTAACTCTCCATGCACTGACAGTTAACAATATGATTCGAATTAATTGCATAAAAACGTAGAATATCTCATTTGTTTATTTTTTTCTCTCCCTTTGTTCATTATTGAATTAAATGACACAATCCAATTAGTGGTGTGCATTACCCTTTCTTGCAGTTCGATTAAGCAAGTAAAATATTAAGCCTGATGCTCAGCCAAATTATGTTGCATTACAAATCCTCAAAACCACAGCGCTTTCATTCATGTGCAAAGATATAATTCTACAGAAAGTCTCTGAGCTGCAGGATTAGAACAAGAACGCCTGCATCTGTTAGCGGTTTTGGGTTTATGCTTTTAGGAGTGACCAGTCCAAAGACATCGAGTATAATGTGGATTCCATCAATGTTAAGAAATGGATGTTAATGGATTTTCTTACATAGAAAATCATTTTCTTCTCACTCAAACCCCAGTGCTACATATATATATATATATATATATATATATTTTTTTTTTTTCCACAGTCATCACAGTGTATGTGTAATATCTCTCCTCCCCTCTTGGATTGTCAGGACAACAAATATCTGAAAAGAAATTACCTCAATTTCGAAGGAACATTTCATTTGGCTGGAGTGCACGTTATACATCTTGAGGAATGGCAACATGTCAGGGCTGCCAAGCTGATTCCTCGAGTAGCTAAACATGACACCGCTTACAGCCAGCTGTCTTCACCACACGCGTGTGCTGAGTATTTTGGATGTCACTACAATTATTTTACAAATCAGGTGCAGAGGACGTTTTGTTTTGTCTCGCTCTTATTCACCCACTTCCTTCCCTTCCAGGGAGTGCTGTGACACACACAGGCCATGTTTTCATTGTCAATCAAAGGATCACCTGACAAGGTTTCGAGAAAACACCTTTCCACTGTGCCCGAACACATTACTTTGACGGTATGTCTGCTAGAGAACAACAGCTGTTGGGATAGTTGAAGGTTATCACTTTTTATTTTCAAGAAAACATGGCAGGTGTCATACATAATCCACTGACACACTGCAGCTGGCTCTGTGGAGGAATCGCTTCAGCATAGGGAGAATTAAACACTTTATTCAGCCAGTTACTAGACTGAGTAAGCCACCAGAAAATATAATGTATGACCCCAGTTTACCAATGGTTATGACAGATGTATTTTCTTGGGTCTGTTAAGAGATTTATTTTCTCTTTAAACCAATTTCAAGGGTTAGAACAATAACTGACAAAGCATGTGATATCTGTGTCTCATATTAAAGCTCTTAGCAACAGTCTATGTCAAAACTATGTGATAAAAATAATAGACAAAAGATAAGATAGCAGTTTAATGATTATACAACTCTTGGAAAAAAAGGATGAATGCCTCCCCCATACTTGCTTTTAGTTATAGTTGTATGCTACATATTGAACGACCAATTTCAGGGCTTATGATTACCAATATTAGCAAAACATCTGTATTTGCTTTGCATAGTCTTAAATCGAAGCCAGCATGACCAAACTAAGAAACCTCGATTGACAGATGTGCAGGCTTGCAGCTCAAAAAAGGAAGCAAATATAATGACAAATCAAAATTGCAGTGCCATAACAATGCTTTGTCAAAGGGACATCAACAAGGAAATTGAGTACTCATGAAACAATGGAATAGAAAGGGAGAGCATCTATTTGGAATAATAAAGTGCAAATACAAGCAACCAGTCCTTAATGGAGCTCCTCGCTGTATTGCTCATTGCCAGGGCCCCCCAAGGCTTAGCAAGATTGAATACACCATATGTTTATCTGGAGCTTCTCCCCTTGTAAGTGGCACTGACGGCACGGTTTTGGCAGTACCCTTGTCCTTCCCATAATACATCAATCCAAAAGCTCATTTAGCCAGTCACTTCCCAGACACCACACACAGAAAGGGAGTGGAGCATATATTTGGTTTTTAGATCACAGCTATCCATCCACTAGGATAATTTGTCTGTTGAGAATATTTCCTTTGCCTGACCACTAGAAGTTTGGCATATAAGTAACTTCTATTCCTTGTCAAATTATGTTTATTATTAGGTTTTGATTTCAAAATGATACACTATAGCATATTTTTTCTCAGCGTAACAAGACTAATATTTATATAACCTGGTAAGTTTTCACTTGTCAGGCCTTTTCTGGTCTGATGATACAAAACTCAGTGTTTGTTTATTGTTTTATTAAAATTTCAGCCACCAAGGCAATGGTAATGTTAATTATGAGTAAGAAACAAGTTGTAACCTTGTTGTAAAGCTGTCTCTGGGATGAGATCTGAATGAATGGATGGATGATTAGTCAATAACCAAGGTCATTTGAACATGTAACACATTTCTCTTAAAACACATTTGCTGTTGTTTATTAGTAAGATAGAAATATAATTTCTGGTAGAAACAAGCTTATTATGCCATTGTAGTTTTTTCAGTAACCCTCCAATTCAGTGTGCTAATCCAGGTAGTCTACCTGCTCTTTCTGTGTGAACTGCGCTCTGATTATTATTTTGTGATATCCATATCTCACATAACCTTGTAATGATATTCTCTTGTCCTGCCTGAGCGGCACTCCCCCTCTCCCCAGTTACCCTGCTGCTGCCGTACGGCCATTTTTAGCCCCATAATTTCCTTGGCAGTAAGCTCCTGATGAGGTTGGTCAGGGATGAAGACTTCTATTAACTCAAATGTTGTACATGAAGGGAATTGCAGACCCATAAAGCAAGGTCTTGTCAGTCTCCCAGGTGAGCTAAAGCATGAAGAGCATAGTCTCCCTCTCCTCCCACTGGCAAATTTGCCTTAAAAGTTTTAGCGCCTGAGGGGGAAGGTGAAAACTTTGGGAAAGCTGTTTGATTTCACTCTTCGCTTTTCGAGCATGCATGTTTATTGCATGAAAAAAAAAAAGAAGTACAGTACATTTAGAGTATATAATTTAACAATATGGGGAAATTTTATGCTGAGGCTCCAGCCATTATGGAGACGTAGCATAGTTAGAAGCTGATTAGTTTTGGCTTAAAATGTGTACAGACAGACAATGCTGATGTTTGAGCTTAAGACTTTAAAAAGTCTTTCGAAAGTATTTTGAACTGAAATCAGTTGAAACTGAGGAAACATTTCTAAAAAGCTAAAATATCCTGTGTGATGTAAGCACATGATACAGCTATTTTTAAAAGCTTCAATGAAGCTCATTTTGGATGCAACTGATAATTTAGGAACTCAAGATCCATAATGAAAACTGTACGCCAGACCACAAGGTCATATTTTCCTTTATAAATGGACAAAAAATAACTCCACTGAACTTCAATTGTCTTAAATCTAGATCATAGGACAGACGGTACTTAAAGTCATATTTTATGAAGTTAAATTGCTGAAAACTGTAACAGCGATTCAGCTATGTTTTATTCATGGCCAGCCTGATTAACACTATTGTGTCAAATCAACCCAAATGAAAATGAAAAAGTCAAACTACATTAGATAAAAATGCTGTGAACATTTTTTTTTATCTATTTTTTTTTTATTCAAATTTCCTTTAATAGAACTTCTTAGAAAGCTGCACATTACGGAATATGGATGTATTATCCTGAACACTGTAAGGTAGGATATTGTGCAGACAGCATAAATATTAATGTTGTTAGACAGTGTGTAAAGTAAAACAGTCATGTTAACTCAAATAGCTACACATTGTTTCAAAATGATATTTTAAGAGAAATGCCAAATCATGTGGGCAAGCATTATTTTATCAATGCCTTAATGGGGAAACATTTTCTACTATAGCTATTGTTTACTATATGTAAACTCCCACCATTTCTTTTCTCGAGCTCATGTATCAGTGTTGTAACAACCTTGTACAACTTGAAAATGTGCAGCCTGGTTATCCATAGGCATTCTGCCCACGTAAAGTACTGAATGAACTCCTATAATTTGGTTGATAACCCTCTGTGTTATGTCAGCAGTATAACATTCCCGGCGAGGTGCAATGCAGTGTAAACAATAGTGATTAAAGTGTGTTATCTATACTGGCATTTGACACTAGTATATCTGTAGCTAGGTTATGAAGACGCATGCTGTCAGGTAATAAATCTCAGTTATTTCCCCAGGTTTAACCATGTTTACATTTAAAGTGTTGCCTTCAGTCTTGTGAAGCATAATATCTCAGCTAGTCACATCGGTGTTTTGTAAAGTTTTCATTTAAATGTGTCTTTTAAATATAAAACAAGCAAACAAAATACTGGAAATACACAGCTATTGACTCATAACTACTAAATCAAATAATAAGATTAATAACAATAATAATGATCAGGGGCAACTTTTCTGACACGCCAGCTTAAAATTCCACCGTGAAAATCAAGGTCAAGCAAGCTATTGTTTTTCTGCTCCACGATACATTTTTCTCATTCCTGAGTTTGCCTTAAGACACTTGTGTATTGCCCATATTTCCCACTAGCACTGACCCCAGTGGGTACCAACCAGCAGCTTCACACCAAAAGCGAGAGCCCACATAGAGCTTGTTTCCTCAACTAATCGATAGGTGAAATTCCTCTCGTTTCTCTTCACAGTGCCTGCGGTCACCCAGAAGACCCAGGTGAGTGTCAAGCTCACCAAAGTCTTCTTTTCCCGCTGATTTTGTCAAGCCTTTTCCCTCGGCTGTGATTTTTTCATTTAAAGGATGCTTAGCTGGTACTAAGGGACCCAAAGTGTCCCAAGAAAAGTTCGCTCACACCATTACACCAACACCAACCGCATGAACTGCTGATACAAAGCATTGGATTGGATTGAATATTTTTTGCCCCAAATTTGATCCTACCATCTAAATTTCACAGAAATTAGAAATCAATACTCATCAGATCAGGTATTGTTTTTCCAATCTTCTTTGTCCGATTTTGGTGCGTCTGTGTGAATTGTAGGACAAAGTTTCCTGTTCTTACCTGACAGGAGCAGCACCCAGAGTGACCTTCTGCTGTTGTGCACCATCTTCTACAAGCTTTGACATGTGCATTCAGAGAGGTGATCTTCTGCATACCAAGGTTGTAACAAGTGGTTAATTGAGTTATAGCCTGAAGCAGTGTGGCCATTCTTCTTTGATCTCTGACATCAACAAGTCTCTGTTCATTCTCCTCAGTTGAACTTCAGCTGGTTGTCTTGACCATTTCTGCACGCCCAATTGCACTAAATCGCTGCCATGTGATTGTCTGATATTTGCAAAAGCAGTTAAACATGTGACCCTTAATAGGTCGGGGGGTGACTATGTATATAAATGTGTGTTGTATCCTGCTGAATTGTCCCACCCAATGTTTGTGAACTACCTTATTTTACTTGTCCATTTCAGTCAGGTCTATAGTACAGCCTAGACAGCTGGTTTTCAAAATAACAACAACAATATGTCAAATATAACATATAGAGAGATTTTGTAGGTAAAAATGCACACAATACACAACTTTGTTTGCTGGTTAAAAGAGAAGAGAAGAAAACCCAAGTGCAGTGAAAGTGGAAAGGTATTACACATTCAGAGCAATGCAAGAATCTTACGTCACTGCAAAATATGTTCAGCCTACCAAGGTGTCTGCCTGCACTTTAATGAGAATCAGGGTAATGGGCTGTTTAATCTGGCCTCAGAGCATGGATGGATATTATGATTAAGAATACGACAGCGCCACTTCCACACCTTGAGAAAGTGATGATTGTACACGTGTTGGTTGTCGCCTTGCGTTAAATGGTTGTTTCATCACTGTCAGTGACAGATGCCGCGATCCCTTTGCTGCCATCCTGAGCTTCTGTGCAAAAGCTTTGTTACAACACCCTAACGTGACAGGTGAAGAAATCATTCACTGGTGTGTATTATTCTGTAAAGAATATCAATCCTGTTATATGTGTTTATAGAGAAGATATTGTATCAAACTCGAAAACAAGTGCCCTCCTGATACTTGCCTCAATTTGGTGTCATGAAAATGCCTCAGACAAGAAAAGGGCTCATTTACTACCAGATCCCCAGATGGAAAAGTAACATTTGCTGCAATACATCACCTGTTTCAAGGGAGGTGCACTGCTGCAGGCCATTAAGACCACTCAGGGTTTAACCACACCAGCAATGAGTTGTAGTCATAAACTACTAAAGTGTAATTGTGTGGCTCTCTGTGAGCAGGTTGTACATAGTGATGGAGTGCCCAGACTTCAATGAACCTATGAGTTGGCCAGTGTTGGATCATTTGAACGTCATGCTGTTGTAGTGCAATATAAATATAGATTGTTCTGCTCTCACTGGGGTAAAATCCATAACCATGACCTGGGAAGCTTTGATCTCGGGTTAACATATGACCAAGGCCAGTTTTGTTTGCTGAAGGTAAACAAGGCAATCTATAAAGAAACATAACCTCTATGGATTACTGCAGCATGCTCATGCTTTTGAGAAGATTCAGTAGGGAGAATGATTGATATCCTTCTGTCTTTTTGGGTTCAAGTGAATATCAAACTGAAGTATTATTTACAATAAAGACAAATAAACTATTTGTTAACTGTTAGTCATTTAAAATAGAAGCTTACTACTTAAAGTCATCAATTCCTTACAGTACATACATTTTTTTTTCATTTAACTATAAAGATTAAAGAATCTAGCGAGGGTATAATAATAGGTAAAAAGTATGTGATTTTGTAGCATTTTACTACTTTTCAATTGTTTGACCAATCTTTGTTGTATTTGTTAGATCATCAAAATATGTATCCACACACTATGGACTAGTAGAATAAAAAGAAAGTTTCCTCACAATGTGATCACCAAAGTTATCCCTAAATTAGGGGTTTGTTTTGTTATTATTCAAATTATTTTCTACTAAGTTTTGCTTTTCATTGAAGCATGAATAAGCTTGTTTGGGTATCCACATTCAATGAAGGGATCGTAAACACCAGAGCCAGGGAGGTTAGCTGAGTTGTAGGTTTAAACAAGACCCTCTTGTTCTACAGACTGAACTCCCTGTGAACGTTGACATGATGATGGAGGGAGTCCGGATGGGACCTTGTCAGTTTGCCATCCTGCAGTGCAACACTACAATGGATAAGGGTGCCACGGCTCTGTCGGTTAGCATAGAAAAATGAGAGAAGGGTAAGCCGAGGACTGTAAAACAGGGTCATTGGGGACTCCCTTCATCTAGTCCCACATCAAGGAATGAGAGAAGACACACAAGCCCTGCTTTTAGAGAGAACACATTCACAGAGTAAGCAGTGAATGGAGCTCTGTCAATTTGCCAAACTAGCTTGGGTGATTAACATTTGAACTGTGGCACATCAAGAGCCCCCTGTGGATGAATGGTCATTCTATCAGCCTCATTAGGGGAAACCTATTCAAGGATGCCAAGCACAAATTGCCCAGGCCCAACTGTCAAGCATGGATAGGGAATGACAATGGCCACCCAAAGTAAACAGTCATGTCTCGCAGATCGTTCAAATCCTCCAGTAAACAACATTCAGAGCCAGGATTAGCAATGAGCTTCTTAAACTGACGGAGTGTGTCATAATCATAACCTGTGTAGCGCCATAGTAAATCGCTTCAGTGTGGTCGTCTGCTCAGAGTAAATAACACGGACAGGCAGCTTGGTGGGCAATCAGCCATTTACTGTCACATAAACACACACACACACACACACACACACACACACACACACACACACACACACACACACACACACACACACACACACACTTTTTAAATTTATATTCCTGTGTTGTCAACTATCCTTTAACATTAGCAAACAAACTTCTGCTGCTTTTGTTTTCACTTAGACGTGCAGATATCAGTAGATGTCAGTAATTATCACCATACAACTCCATGGAACAACTGTGTCAACATGCACGCCTTCCACTAATGACACAAAAATCAGCAAGTAGCTCCGATTTGTTAACTGCCAGATTTTTTTGAGACGCAGCATGGTCATGCCAGTATTTTAACCCATTGTTTGGTTTTCCTGACTTTTGCAGATGCATAATTAACAATTGCTGAAATTTACAGGGAAGTATACACACAGAGGCCAAGAAGAAGAAGAAAAAGGTCAGTGAAAGCAGCTGCACAACAGTTACAATTACCATACCTAAAAAATACTTTCAAATCAGCAAATGCAAACGCTTTGTCAAGAAAGCAATGTGTGAAATTCCAATTTCCCTAAGGCATGCTGGATCATCTGCCTTGCACCGAAAGTGGATTGTCTAGTTACACAGCTACACAAAGCACATCTGTACTCACTGTTTCACCACAGTCCCCACTGAAACCACTTCACCAAACCACTCATCAGAATTTTCACCACCTCTGTATCAACTTGGTATTTTTTGCCTCCATTCAACGCCACCACTCACACGGCTCAGTCCTGAGCTCAAAATCCCTCTGATTGCGATTTGTAAACTCTCAGTCAAAGGGACTCACTCCAGCCCTGACTCTTCCTTTCTCTGTTGCCCTCTCCTGTCAAATCAGTGGCTTTCGAACTCTGGTTATCAGCCCCGCTGCCCCGAAGTCAGGGCAGTTGTGTGTTTTTTTTTTCTTTTAGAAAAATAAACAAGAATTTGCTGATACTGCTGTGATGACCTTTAGCTAAAGTTCTACTTGGATCCTTCTTCATCATTAATGACTACTGAGGACTGTGGGATGTAGAGTAAGAACTTTTCTTGCCTAGTAAAATGGAATCAATGCCTTAGACTAAGAAATCACACCTCTGCCCTCTACTTCTCAATCAACCTCTGCCATTTAACCAAGAAAGGTGCCCCCGGAGCGTCTGTATTTCTCCCTCTCTCGCTGGTCAGACTTTCCCTTATACAAGAAAATGAGCTTTTTTTTCTTTTTTTTTGGTTTTGTTTTTTCAAACAAACCTAAAACTTTATCCCTGGTCTTCTGTGTTCTGCACCTGGGTTATGGTTCAGGCCTTATACTCTCATGAACATAACAAGATAGGGGGAATAGGTCTTAGGGGTTGGGCTACCTTCGTGTTACCTGAACAGCTTTAATATGTCTTGACACTGATTCTACAACTCTCCTAAACTCTCCTGGTGAAAAAAAAAATCATGTTATGTTTATACTCAAATACATCAGAGTCCATTTGTGCCTGTGGGATAGGTGTCCTGATATCCCGGAAGAAACCGGTTCCATCACAATAATGCCTCATGATAGGATAAATGCAATAAATCTTCATTCATTAGTAGTAAATCATCCCTTTAACGGGAAAACTGGACCCAGATCATGCAAAATGCCTATGGCACAGCATAACAGAGCCACTAGACCCCTCACTGAAGGAATCAAGCTTTCAGCTGTTTCATTTATTTTATCAGCCCTCTTTACATCTAAATTTCACTGGGACTTTAGAGAGAGAGAAAGAATAGAGGGGACATTTGTACAAGCAAAATGAGATCCAAAGCTTTCTATTCATGTCTGTGTTTAAAGGTTTTAGGAAATGAATCAATGAACTGTCTCCTGACCAAGCTGCCCAATTTCCCTACTTACCAAGGCAAGTTAAATGCACCCAAATCCATAGTGGAGCTACCAGATCCCTTAAGTATTCATGTTTGTTTTCTTTTTATTTTGATTTGTCCTTTGAGTGTACGTCTGGGGATTAAACATTAAATTCGCTTTGCCATGTAATAGCCATGAGAGGATGCAACTGGTATCAGCTTCTGATGCAAAGGATGGAAAAAATGTGGGTAAAATAGAATTCTTTTTCTGGAAATGGTAATATTCTAAAGTAAATTAATTCATACGAGTATTTAGTTTTTCAAAATAACAGTGCACTATTACACCAAAATTTGTCTCTCTCCTTTTAGCAGCAAATTGCTGCTATTACAGATATAGAACCGTCCCTCTTCCAAATCCTAAGTGGGAACTGCAGCCATTTTGGCACAAAAAATGTTCACGGTTAATGATTGCTCTCCCATATTTGTTTTTTCCCCCCTTCTCTTCTATCTTTAGTTAAAAATCAGCATGATCTTGTTTGATAGACATGTTTACCCAAGCTCTGGATGGAATTCATTAGCCATAATTAAGCGTTTACTTGATCAGGAGGGTAAAAAAAAGGATTATGTGAAGTCAGATTAAAGGGAGCTGAGTGAAACCAACGAAGAGATTATCAAGCGCTGCCAGGCAAGCAGCCTGCCTTTGGAGATGGGCCCTCTCTGATCGCTATCTCGTTAGTGCTTTATTCGTCAAGCGTAAGCTAATGCCTAAAACAAGCTTGGCTTTATCCAGACTCTTCTGCAGGAGCCCAGCTCTAAAGATGTGTTATTGACCGATGGTGGAGTGTGTACGCTAAGACAGACACGAGTTTAAAATGCCTATAGAAGAGAACAACCAGCCACCTCAAACTTGTCTATGATTTAGAAAGAAGGGCGCAGTGGCTGGGTCATCTTTGCGGTCCTTGCTGGAAATTGTAAATGCTACATGCATTGTCTTTCTTTTCCTCTCTTCTTTTCCGTCTTTGTGTTGGTCACTATTAAATCACACAACCTATGTGTTATACATTGTGATGGACCGTGCAGCGAAGGAAACTCGGGCACAGGTTAAAGTCTAAAAAAAGGGTTTTTATTTAACCCCAAAACAATTGATTCAATTGTACAGAAACATCTAAATCTAGGGCCCATAAAAGAGGTCAAAATAACAGAATTCTACTCAAAAGTTAAAACCAATACTCAGACAAACTGACCTACCTAAAAAAGACAAAGGGGAAACATAAATAGTGGCTGATCAGCCCACAAAAACACAAAAAAGGGGTAGAACACAAAAAAACTAACTGAAACTAACATTACAAATTCCAAACCCCCCCATCATGATCCAGAGTTATGGTATGAGCCAATTTACAGTTCTCCATCTAGGCTTGCTCCGCCCCTTTTCCACTTAAGGGACTGGAGCAGCTGCAACTGAGGTAACTCAGACAACAAAGAGATTAAATCATACATAACAGTTTAAACTAAAATGTGCACACTTATTTTAGAATACTGTGTTATGTGAGTATGTAAATTAATTTTAAACCAAAACTAGTTAGTTATTATCCTGTATTTAGATCCTATATTTTAAGAAAGAAAAATGTGAGTGTAGCGTTATGTGTAAGCCTTTACACTGATATTTAGTGGATATTACCACTGTTGATATTTTTATTATTTTTACACTTCTATTCATTGCACGTCATGAGACATGACTATGGTCTTCATTTAGTTATTTGTAAAACTGTGAGGTATTTGATCCAAAGACAAATACAACTGATGCACGCACATATACTGTCTGCTTACAGATCAAGTTACACGTATAAAAATACTCTTTTAAATGCCAACTACAGCTATTCGGGTTTGAAATTGTAATTGTCAAACTGAGAACTCAGTGAAACGTGTCCATTGCTGTGTGATGGACTACACCTGATGTTACTCTGCGAGAGGTTCTTGAGTTCAGTAAATTTCAAGGTCATCAACATTTTACATTCACTATAAATTACCTTGCAAGTGTTTCCCACTAAAATTGTGCAAACACACAGCTAAAAGTCTGTATAAGTGACAGGAAGAGCTGCCAGCTCCTGCAAATACATCACTGGGTTTAGATCCTTTCTGATTAGCAATGCTGATAGTTACAGAGTTACTTTACACGCACACTCAGTTTTCAAACAACAAAGACCTGAAAAATCTTGTGAACCTCAATACTACCACAGGTAGCTGGGAAAACAGGTTTTGCTGTTGTGATGTTAAAGAATTGACCTTTTGGAAGTAAATTAAGTTATTTCACATCAACTTTTCTGCATCCCATCTTTCCATTTATTTTCTTGCACATGATCTTTGTCAACAGAATTCCGTATCAGAACAGAAATAGTAAAAGACACCATCTCATTCTCTTCACACAACTCCTTGTAATAACAGGTCAGGAATGTTAAAACACTCCTGAATGTTAAAACATTCCTGACCTGTTGATTTAAGGACTGCAAAATATACCCTGTCTGATTTTTCCTGGAATGCTGAAAGAAAACAGTAATGAGACCTGTGAGAGATGCCAACTGGTTGGAAACCAAAGAATACCTGCTGCTGGCTGAGATACAAGGCAGCCTAGTAAGCCAGACGTAAGGATTACTGGCTTTTCAAAGAGAAAGCAAAACTATGGATTTAAAGTTTACTGCATGAAAAATGTTTAATTTAGCTTTTTTTTTTAATGTTTTCATTTGATAAAAAAGGTTGCCAAATTATTTGAATTATCTAATCACGGCATGGTGCATCTCAAAAAAGTAAACATTCATATATTATATTGTATGTGTGTGTATATATATATATATGGATGGATGGATGGATATATATATATATATATATATATATATATATATATATATATATATATTATATGTTATATAAAGTGAAACACTGGAATTTTTTTCTTTTATTTTGATGGTTATTGCATGCAGATCATGATCAGACATCCAGTATAGCAAATTATTACAATCATAATACATGTCAAAATATTTGAATATTTGATTTCAATAGTAAATTGACACTGAAACAATTTGTATCATATATATTGAAAAGGTTGCTGACTTAACTGGTATCTAGATCACGATCCAGATCATCATAACCTAAGCCAAAGATGTCCATTGCTGGTTGTTCGCAGCATATTAAGTTCAGTGGAAGTGAAAAGTGTGGCAGGAAAAGGTGCACAACCCACAGGAATGATCACAGCTTTGACAGGATTGTCAAGAAAAATTGAAGAACTTGGAAGAGCTTCTTAAGGAGTGTACTGAGACTCGGGTCAATAGCCTCCACACACACATCTAATATAAAGGCACTCCAGAACCAATGTCAGGAGCATCTTACCTGGGCCAAGAAAAAGAACTGGACTGTTGCTCAGTGGCCCAAAATCCAAAGTTAATAATGCATTTCAATTGGAAATAAAGGTCCAAGAGTCTGGGAGAAAAGTGAAAAGGTACGAAGTGTTTGAATTCTGGTCTGTGATGATTAGGGGTGACATGTCATCTGCTGGTGTTTGTTGGCCCACTGTCTTTTATCAAGTCCAGAGTCAATGCGGCCGTCTGCCAGCAGATGTTAAAGTATTTTATGCTCCTATCCCCTGACAAGCTTTATGGAGTTGCTGATTTCCTTTTGCTTCCCCAGCAGCAGATCGTATGCAAAACTGAAGTGCAGTATACAAGTACACTGAACACATTTTAACTGAGTCATTAAGATTGTGGAAGAATACTGGTACATGGATTTGTAAATGTGCAGTTCACATTCCCTGGGCTCTTTAAATCCAAGAGTGCAATTAATACCACTTATTGCACTGACACATAAATGCCAATTGAAGTTAAAACTTATGCATAGAAAACGGAGAAAAAAGAAGACCTTTCTTTTAGCACGATCATAGTAAGAACTAATCAACTTCTGAAACATTTGCTCTGCGTGTTCAACTCTGCTTTTTTTACCTGTAGAAAATTCAAGCTTTGGCTCCTCAGTCTGGGTTTTCGTGTAACAGAATCCACAGTCTCAGCTTGAACTTCACTCAGGGTCAGGAGCTCTTCTGCCATTGCTTTATGTTAGCATGTTTTATTCCAGGTACTTGGAGAGATTTCATGTTTGTAGAAATATGCAGTTGTTTCTGGATTGGAACAGTTGATACTATACTGCGATACTCTTTGTCTTAAGAGCACAGAATTCAAAAGGTGCATATCACCTTTCCACAAAAGATGAACACTGCTCTACACATGGATTGGAATCAGGTGAAGGCAGGGAATTTGATGAATGGTGGTACAAAATTGACAGCTGACGGTTCCAAATTACATTTTTGCATATGCCGCTTCCCTCCATGCAGCAGGCTAGCATTTTACAGCAGGTATGAATGCCGAATACCAAAAAAATACAATCTAAAAAAGTTTTCCATACCAAAAATGTATTTTTTGGCTACTGACTGTTTAGTAACAGATATGAACATCCTGTTAAATAAATAAAGTTTGTTGTGTTCCTGCTGGACCTATACTGTATGTGAAGCAGAGTTTGCTTTGACCTGGAGTAGCACATTAGTCTACAGTGGCTTGCAAAAGTATTCGGCCCCCTTGAACTTTCCCACATTTTGTCACAAACATGAATCAATTTTATTGGAATTCCACGTGAAAGAACAATACAAAGTGGTGTACACATGAGAAGTGGAAAGAAAATCATACATGATTCCAAACATTTTTTACAAATAAATAACTGAAAAGTGGCGTGCGCGTAATTATTCAGCCCCGTGAGTCAATACTTTGTAGAACAACCTTTTGCTGCAATTACAGCTGCCAGTCATTTAGGGTATGTCTCTACCAGCTTTGCACATCTAGAGACTGAAATCCTTGTCCATTCTTCTTTGCATATCTTGTCAGGATGCATCATAAAAAATGTGGTTAAATATTTAAAATCAGTCACAGTCACTGATATACAGCTTAGAGGAAACATTCATTCTTCGAGTGGCAGAAGCGGCTAGGCATATTGCTTAAATTCAGTGTGATATGCTTTGAAGAATGTGGCAGAGTTGTCTGATGAAATCAAATAGAAACAGGAACTGATGCTCTATTTACTCTGCAAAGTATAGCTCCAGACTTTAAATACTCTGGTCATTCAGCCAATATAAATCCATTGTTTCTTTGTAGATGTTGAGTAAAACTCATAAAATAATTTGTTATTTGTTGGTAACTCTTGGTCAAGGATAATTGGGTTTGATTATTTCCCTATATAGTATTAATAAGGTTATGTTACATTTATTTTGTTAATTTGTTGTAGTAGAATGCATTCACTTAATTAACAGTCTGTGTAAACCCTGGTGATGGTTGTTTTGGAAAACACCAGTAGATTAGTAGTTTGTGAAATACTCAGACCAATGTGTTTGGCACTACAACCATGCCATGTTCAAACTCACTTGAATCACCTTTCTTCCTCATTCTGATCTTGCTCAGTTTGAACTTTAGCAGCTTGCCCTAATGATGTGAGCCCAAATGTAATGTAAATGCTTTGCTGCTATGTGATTTGCTAATTCCATATTCACATTAATGAGCAGCTGAATAGGTATGTGGAAAAACAGTGACCATGAGTGTACGTGCATTTTTAAAGAATAGGAAAAACAAGAAAAGGAAATGTCTTAAAGTAGGCTAAGCTTAAAGTTGCTTTTCATTTCCAAAAGGGAGTTGCGAATCTGCCCATTCTGTTCCTTATTTAATTTAATTGTTGGTCCTGAATGAAAGGAAATATCTTTTTCTACTTCTGTTTTCTTCCCACTGAATTTTCAACCAGCGACTTCTCAAGTTTTCCAACCAGAGGCGTTCCTTATATCCATTTTCCTTATATCATTACCCCTGTGTGTTGTATTACCACAATGCAGATATCAGGACTCATTTCTCAAACTTGTTCACTTTGCACAATGAAACATTTGCATGAATGCACACAAATACTGCACACACACCACAGTAAGCAAACTACACGAGGGTATAACAACTTTTGATGTGCAGCAAGAAAATAAATCAGCTTGTACTTGAATATGTGCACATCAGAGCCCTTTGGTTATTGTAATTACAAAGTGCAATAAATCAAAATAGAAATTGGAAGCACTTTCTGTAGCTTTTCTCTCTCCCAGCTGATTTTTTTCAGAAGATCCTACTGCTGATGCAGCTTTTCATGAGACAACAAGCCCTGGAGAATTGCGCATGTCTCAGCAAATATGAGAAATCGACATCAGGGGTAATGAAGTGACTGAAATAAGAGTACGTGCTGCCACATGGAGTTGTAATAATGTTTTCTTCCAAATGATCTGATTGTAGGGTAATAATTAGCGTGCTTTTGATTAACTTTGGACAAAAGTCTTTAACTCCTTAATGGACATGTCGACTCTGAAGAATTCTCATGCATTACATTGTAATTACATAGTTTAAGAGCTTCTATGAGTTGCTCGTGTGTATCAACACAAGACATAATCCAGAGTGAACCATAATGAATTTGTTAGTAATATTACCACTGGATAGGACTTAGTGACTTATTATTTTCACTAAAGAGAAAGGTGACAGATGCAAGCCAGCTCCAAACACACTATTATTTGCAGTAAAATCATTTATAAGACTGACAACTTATTCTGTCGAGGATTTAAAGACAACAGTTTCACTCTGCTTGCCGCACTAAAACGGAAGAATAACACCATAGTAAAAGGTGAATACAAAGTGCATCTCTTGCAGTTTTCACTATGACTTTTCATTCAGCTGGGCTTTCTTTGACAAGCTACAAAAGAATGCAGACTTCAATTTTACCATTGTAGAATTCATTCCAGAGGTAAAAGTACCAAATTCCAAAGATGATTCCATGTTGCTGCAGTCAGCGAAGTCGGATTATGCAGTATTAATACTGCATTGCTCTAGGGGAACATGTCATATTAAGTTAGGTGGCAAAAGAAATGCATGGCTCAAGGTTTCTAGGCTTCTAGAACATTTCATGCAGACTTAGTATGTGGGGCCGTGGCAGAAACAGTGGGGCAGAACTCCAGAGAGCATGCCCTTTCAACCAACCCTGAGGTCAGTGGGCTGTCACTATCACTCTGCAACAAATGTCAACACTCCATTTTGATTTGTGTGTATTTCAGAGTGACATCTGAGTTTTTGCAAGTCATGGGCAGATTGCATAGTATGAAGAGTCAGTATGTATGAAAGATGTAACGCAAAAGAAAATTATTGTTAAATTCCTAAAGTGATTTTTTTTTCTGCAACAGGCCAAAAACTCTGCAAATTCTGGAAAAGAGAAAAAGAACTACATAATTACAATCCTTTGGATGGTGAATACACATGCAAACTGCATACAGTACACTATAAAGATCAGTGCATATGAGTAGGGGAATGAGTATGCATCATCTTATTTGACAGAGATCTGCAAAAAATTTCGTAATGTTTAACAAATGTGGCTATTATGTGGATGTAAATGAAGCCCCATTTATCCAAAAATGATAAAAGAAAATTGGGGAGGGTCCGGGTAAGAAAACATGACTGGTTTGACACAGTTAAAACTAAGGATGGTTAATAAGCATTCATGCCTCAGTTAAGCCAACTCTTAGAAAATTGCACTAAGATTAGGAGCCATGACTTTACATCTTGGTTTTTTAAATCTTAAGCATAGGATGTACCCACCATGCAACTCTGGCAGGATATAAACTTGACATTGCTGATAGCTAGCAAGCTAGATGTTAGAATGTAACCATAATCAAAAATAAATCTTTAGAGTTACATTTATAGTTCTTGTCTTTCATTAGAAAGCTCAGTACACTTAAGCTAATACTCATGAGCTAACCTTCGCTCACTGAATCGCATTAAATCAACACAATATGGCCATAATTGTTGTTGACTGGTTGTGATCCAAAATATATCTCCACCTTTCAAGATCTTTGCTAACTGTTCAGTTTATTTTATCTGTTTTCCACTTAACCAATCCAACAGGGACAGGCCTGATTTTTAACAAGCAGCAGACAATTTTTTGGGCTTTCACTTTTATTGAAGCTGTCTTGTCTGTGCCTTGGATGATTGCTTCAGTCAAGAAAGAACAACCCATGATGAAGAATGTTCTCTGGTTTCCATGGCTACTGATCCTGTGTAGCGGAGCACAATTGTCAGTCTCAATTACAAAACGGCTGATTAGTATCAAGGTACTTGTGCCAGAGGAAGTACTAGAGCTTTTCAGATCCACAGGCAGCTGTGCGACTGAGGGGCAATCAAAGTGTGTGATTGCCACCATTTCATAAGAACTCTGTTTGTTTAGCGAATTAGCTACAAAATCAAAAAAGAGGTCAGAAATGCTCTGATCACCTATGAAGAAGGAAAACTTTGGAGTACATCTTCTTTAGACCTTACATGTTGCGAACGTGAACACATTTTATTTTTTCTTATAATGCATCTACCGTGAATTATAAATATTCCTTTCTTAAAGCATCAATTTATCCACTCTGCATTTAATTTACAGATGACATTTAATTTAACCAGTGTGGAACCGAGAACTTTGTGGCATTTCAAAGCTAATTAGAATGATATAATAGAAGAAGAAAAAGGTTCGTAGGTTATTTGTTAGAAATTTTTTGAATGCAACATGTATCCAAAGAGAAGAAGCCCTTATTTATCTCTGTTGGTTCGCCTGGGTCAGGAAGAGGACACAATCAAGCTAATAACAAAATTAGCCTTGATCAAATTACTTCTGCCTTGGTGGTTAATGATACTGCAAAGTTTGGAGCCCCCTGGAGCCAAGAATGCACATTTATCTGATGTTCGTAGTGCAGATTAAGTTAAATTACCTTTAAAATCACAGAACACTAATGCTTATGGGTCTGTAGTCCTTTAGGCTTCCTCAATAGTCCCTCCTCATAACACAGTTTCACTGTACCTTAGCAGCATCAAATGACTTTGACATCTGCGTTGTCAGCATACTTTCGCTGCCATTTCAACTTAATGTGAAAGAAACTAGATGGGTAGACATTATGAGGCCTGTGATAAACAATGTTCTATCTTTAACCTAAGCTCTGTAGCTCTAGTGTCTTGGTCAAGGACAATTCCAGTGTAATATCTTTACTATGTGGGATTGGATCAAGTCCTGCCATGGTTTCTGTCTGTGCCCAAGGCCACTCTAGTGCCCAGTCAGACTTCACAGCCACAGAGCTCTCAGTCTCCCGGTGGGAGCTCATGCTCAGTGTCAGGTGTCAGGTGGAGTTATTTGGGCCCCGGAAAGAGGACTCCATTGTTTGTGAAAGCCCCAGTCATTGTCACAACACATCTCTTGCCGCAAGGAGAGATGTTACAGGAAAGCTTCTGTGGTGATCTGATCTCTGTTAGTAGAGTTAACTGCAACAGGAAATGTGGCTTACATCTACAGTAAGGTTTCATGCATCTGAATGGGTCGCATAGCTACAACTGCCTTGGGTGAAAGAGCAATGTACCAAAAAAATATAAAATAAAGCAAATCTTTAATACCTTACAATCATACCTCAAATCTACTATATTGAAAATATATTTATTTATTATTTTGTACTGACCAATTATTTTGGATATAAAGCAGCGAAAAGGCAGAGATGATGGTAGAGATGCAAAGGAAGCAATGGAAAAGTTTCCTTGAAGCAAGAGTGAATATGATACCTGTCACTCTACATTTCAGCTTTCTTATCACGAGGCAGCCAGAGCAGATGATGCGTGGTTTTTGTCATGTTGCTCCAGTCAGTCTTAAACAGAGTGGTTAAACTGACTTGACTATATTAGCGCTTGACTTTCAGATGACCCTTTTTCACAAAGACTCCAGAAAGAGCACTGCATATTTATATGATTGATCTAAAAAGTAGTAGGTTGATAAAAAAAAAAAAGCTTACATTTTTGCAAGTCCTTGTGAATTGAAAGAAATTAAAATGAGGGGCAGCAGAGAGATAATTCAGAAATTGAATGGTGATAAAACTGAGCCTTTTATTCAGTGTTTTGTGAATTTACAAGGTCACCTTGCTTTTGACTACAACAGCAACAGGAATTCATGTGGCAGTTGCTCTTATCTTATTCACGACTTTCGGCACTACAGTACAAGAGAGGCACATCCATACTGTACCCCCAGGCCTTTTTGCAGCTTGACATGCTGCTGTACTGTCTGCTTAGCTGTCCCTTCTGTGCTCTGCTGTGGTATCACTACACCTAGTCTACACTCTTTTTACCTCTGGAATGACCTTCCCACTTCAGACAGTCATAGCTGTGGCTCCAATCTTCCATCATAGGGTGAACATCACCTTCTGCACACTGAACAAAAACAACTCTTACTCCTCTCACTGCAATTACTCCCTGAGAAAGCCCATTTCATCTGTCTTTTGCTATTATTGTATTTATGTTATGAGTCTTGCCCTTTGCTCCTACAACAGTGATATACAGTTACAGAAATATCTACTAAATGTGCTTTAAATGGGACATTAGTTATTTTGGTAATTTTTTAAATTAAATTCTACTTCAAGTATCTCTTTCCTCACTGTAACATACCATTGTTTGTCTTGTCTCCTTCATGCGCCGACATTTTCAACTTTTTGTAATGTCCTTTTTTATTATTAAGCTTCTCTTTGTACAAGTATTTATCACTTTGAATTACAATAAAGCCAACTTTTTGTTGGCTTTATCGTATTTTTTTTTCGTACAGCTACTAAATTGTACATGGTTTTACAGATTGTGTTTATAGCATTTACTTGTATAATTGACATAACCATAAGCAATCTTTTGAACTTGACTGTTATTCATTGGTGTTATCCAATATTGGTGTCATTGGTGTTACTCTTGAGTAACTCAAACAACAATGAGTTAACACATCAGTAGTGGTGCTGCTTAAGAACTTAAGTAATCTGGCTAACCCCCTCCTTGTTTAATGTTGTTGCAATCCATGTATCGCATGTCTTTACCAAACTATTCCTTGATGGATTAAGAGACATTAAAGAGTTCTTCCATTTTAATATAATGCCTTAGTAAGTTATTCATATCTAAAGTGTGGACATTTTATCCCTATGCAGTCATAAGGCATCTATGAACAGTCTTGTATCCAAATAGCTGTTTTAAAGCTAGTTGGGTACTGCAGACATATGACTGCTAACAGTGTGACTTTAACTTGTCAGAAACTTTGGATGTGTGGTAATCATGAAATCATATGATCGAGTAAGGCCTCAATCATATGAGCTTAGAAACTGGTCAGTGACAATCTCAGAAGCACCCACTGGGAGAGAAACATGTATATTCCCCAACCAGTTACAAGTGCTTGCTAGTGGTTGGTGGTAGTTACTAGGAAAATAATTGGTAAGAATAATTATTTATAACCAACTGGTTAGTAAAAACCTGTAGCTGTAGAGAAACAGTGAAAAGTGTTACACAAACCAGAAACAAAAGGTTTGTCTTCAAAGCAAAAATTGTGCCTTTTTAAACACGTTAGCCAACCGGTGGTCTGGGGCAGAACTTCTACTTTGAAGGCGAAGCTTCTCCATTTCCTGTTTGTGTCCCAGTTTCTCGAGTTTTACTACACTTTAGCAGGTAGTTAACTTTAAACTTCAGGCACCTGTGAAAATATGTTAGCAACCAAAGCAGTTAATTAGAAGTTTCTAGTAAAGCATATTCTTTGCAACTGATTTCACCCAATGAGAACCAGCAACCTCCAGGTACCACTGCTGACTAGTCAATGAATAGACATTTTTCTTTAGCACTTGTTGTCTAGGCAGCCACAAATGCAGTGGGTGCATGATGCCACATAAAAAACCTGAATAGCTGTGTTGGTCTTCTGTAAAAAGCTAATTATTTGTTTTCAGAATAATTATCATATTTTCCGGACTACAAAGCGCACCTGAATATTAGCCGCACAAGCTAAAATCAGGGGAAAATCCTGTTTTGTACATACATTAGCCGCACCTGACTAGAAGCCGCAGGGTTCAGAGCTTGTGCAGAAAGTAGCGGCTTATAGCCCGAAAAGTACGGTAGTTACAGAAGAGAAAGAAAACGTGTTCCTCAATCTCAACTGCAACAATTTACAAAAACAGCTTCAAAAATTGAAATAGTCCAAGTTGTCCTTGAAAATAAAATATGCAATACATCCATCAACTTTGTCTGATAGCCATTTATTCATGAATGGGTATAGGGACAGGGGAAAGGGTGTTTTCTTATCTTGGTTGACCTTCTAGCAATTTATATGCATTGGAATGCTATTTCTTTAACAAATATTTAACTCATTATAGTGGTTTGCATCTGCTTTTTTATGAAGGTTACTAGAAAGCCTTTGCCTCTAAAGTCTTGATTTTTTGACAAATTCAATTAATTAGTGTGAAGTTGACAAGACTGTCTTTGAACAGCATGCACAGAAAATTACAAATACTGTAGTTTTACCCTTGTATGACACAGGCGACTCTTGATCTTTCACAATTGCCTGCCTTATGGTGTTTAGCAGGGAAGTGATGATATATGTTCCAGCTAGTAAAGGCTTGCAAGGTAATTAACAAATGCTGTCTTGGCTAACAAAGTACAGCCTTGATGGAAATGCATTGCTTTCATGGAGTCCCACAGCTAGGCCACTCACAAAGATGCTGTTTAATAGAGCTAGATGAATGGACTGTGACTTGGACCAAGCAGGTGGACCTTCCACTACCCCCATCTAGACCCCTACTGGCTCAAACACTCATATACAATCACAGACACACATGGACCAGTGCACATACACATCATCCTCAAAGGAGAGTGTGTACAGCTGCAAGGTGAAACATGGCAAAGAAGAGACCAATTATCCTCCAGACAAATGACTCAAGCTGTGGGAGGCCTCATCATTTTTCTGCCGCAGTTTGAAACCATGCTGTTGTCGGCGGCTGACAACTGGTCTCCTCCTCTGTAGCATAGCCCTTTGTTTATGGTACAGGCCACTTCAAAGAAACACTTTACCAACAAACTGTTTGAGTGATTGGGTTAAGATGTCACTGTGTTTACTTGTAAGATATATAGAGATAGAGCAAATACATAGCTATACAGGGAGTGCAGAATTATTAGGCAAATGAGTATTTTGTCCACATCATCCTCTTCATGCATGTTGTCTTACTCCAAGCTGTATAGGCTCGAAAGCCTACTACCAATTAAGCATATTAGGTGATGTGCATCTCTGTAATGAGAAGGGGTGTGGTCTAATGACATCAACACCCTATATCAGGTGTGCATAATTATTAGGCAATGTCCTTTCCTTTGGCAAAATGGGTCAAAAGAAGGACTTGACAGGCTCAGAAAAGTCAAAAATAGTGAGATATCTTGCAGAGGGATGCAGCAGTCTCAAAATTGCAAAGCTTCTGAAGCGTGATCATCGAACAATCAAGCGTTTCATTCAAAATAGTCAACAGGGTCGCAAGAAGCGTGTGGAAAAACCAAGGCGCAAAATAACTGCCCATGAACTGAGAAAAGTCAAGCGTGCAGCTGCCAAGATGCCACTTGCCACCAGTTTGGCCATATTTCAGAGCTGCAACATCACTGGAGTGCCCAAGAGCACAAGGTGTGCAATACTCAGAGACATGGCCAAGGTAAGAAAGGCTGAAAGACGACCACCACTGAACAAGACACACAAGCTGAAACGTCAAGACTGGGCCAAGAAATATCTCAAGACTGGTTTTTCTAAGGTTTTATGGACTGATGAAGTGAGAGTGAGTCTTGATGGGCCAGATGGATGGGCCCGTGGCTGGATTGGTAAAGGGCAGAGAGCTCCAGTCCGACTCAGACACCAGCAAGGTGGAGGTGGAGTACTGGTTTGGGCTGGTATCATCAAAGATGAGCTTGTGGGGCCTTTTCGGGTTGAGGATGGAGTCAAGCTCAACTCCCAGTCCTACTGCCAGTTTCTGGAAGACACCTTCTTCAAGCAGTGGTACAGGAAGAAGTCTGCATCCTTCAAGAAAAACATGATTTTCATGCAGGACAATGCTCCATCACACGCGTCCAAGTACTCCACAGCGTGGCTGGCAAGAAAGGGTATAAAAGAAGTAAAACTAATGACATGGCCTCCTTGTTCACCTGATCTGAACCCCATTGAGAACCTGTGGTCCATCATCAAATGTGAGATTTACAAGGAGGGAAAACAGTACACCTCTCTGAACAGTGTCTGGGAGGCTGTGGTTGCTGCTGCACGCAATGTTGATGGTGAACAGATCAAAACACTGACAGAATCCATGGATGGCAGGCTTTTGAGTGTCCTTGCAAAGAAAGGTGGCTATATTGGTCGCTGATTTGTTTTTGAATGTCAGAAATGTATATTTGTGAATGTGGAGATGTTATATTGGTATCACTGGTAAAAATAAATAATTGAAATGGGTATATATTTGTTTTTTGTTAAGTTGCCTAATAATTATGCACAGTAATTGTCATGGTCCCCGTGCCTGCTCGGCTGGCCCTGTGTGGCTACATGTTATGTTTTGTCTTTTCTCTCTCCTCTCTCTCTGCTCGCTGCCTGGGCGGAGCTCATTGTGAGCTCCCGGCCTCCACCACCTGTAGGCAATCACCTGTGGCTCCTCACCTTGTTTGCTCCCGCTACTTAAGGCAGTGACTGAGAGCACCTCGCCGCTGGACTATTGAGTAACGCTCGTCAGTGCTACTTTAGCCTCAGCCAGTTTTGAGCTCTGTCCGTGAAAGTTCCGTGCTAACTCTTGTTCTCTGTATGCAGATTTCTTGTGCTTGGTTTGGAGACTCTGGACGCTTTTCCCGACCCCTCTCTGCACCCCTGGGAACCCTGGCCCCCTTCTCCTTCACCTGTATATAGTGCACCTGGAGTGTGTAAATAAACCTGTTTTTCTGAGATTTCAGTCTGCGCCGAGTCCTCCCTGCTCCTCCGTGACAGTAATAGTCACCTGCACACACAGATATCCCCCTAAAATAGCTAAAACTAAAAACAAACTAAAAACTACTTCCAAAAACATTCAGCTTTGATATTAATGAGTTTTTTGGGTTCATTGAGAACATGGTTGTTGTTCAATAATAAAATTATTCCTCAAAAATACAACTTGCCTAATAATTCTGCACTCCCTGTAGTAATAGTAGTAAAGAATGATGCTCTAAACTCACATTTTAATTTACTATTACAAACATACAAAAACAAGCATTTGCGTATCTTCCTAAAAATATCCAAAGTAAAAATGAGCCTTCCATATATAAAAGAAAGTTCAGACTCTTTCAATTCTGGGATTTTATGTATCAGAACATAATACAAGTTATTAAAGTAGATAAATACAATCTCGGATTAACAAAAACACATGGCACGTCACATTAAGTCATGGTTCATTTAAAGCTAAAACAAAATTCTGAAGCAGTGCAAAAAGAGTGCACGATTACTGCTTCCACAACAGTTAAAAGGTTAAGTAGCAGCCAGGTGGTTTTAATTTGAAATGCACTTGATCATCAGCAAGTGTGATCACCAAGACCATCATACATCGTTTCCAGACCTCAGTCCTATAGAAAATCTGTGTAGGGAACTGAAGCTTTGAGTTGTCAAGCGACAGCTGAGAAACCTAAACCTCTGATAAGAGTAGGCCAAAATCTCTCCTAAGATGTGTGCAAAAAGGGGTTTTCCAGTAAGTACTAAGTCATGTTTTCCTTGGGAATCAAATAGTTTCACGCGATGACATGTGTGATATGCTTGAAAAAACTTTTATGAAATGTTTTTTTCCCCAAGTCCCTGGACTTTTGGTTATTATTCAGTCTTTCTCTATTAAAATGAAGCTACCATAAAATTTGAGTATATTTTCTTCGTGAGTGAGCAAACTTAAAAATTCAGCAGGAGATCAAACAATTATTTCCCCAAATATTTATCCACATATGTAAAATAGAACTGACGATAAATATACTTCTCTTTTCATATCACTGTATCAACAAGCCCCGCCAAACTACACCGACCCCAGCAAAGGTCTTTATTAGAACGGAAAAGTGGAACAGATGCATCTAACAGAAAAGCAGATTCGAATAAAATGTTCTACTAGTCTGGAGAACTTTTTATTTTACTTATTTTACTCTTAAATTTTTACTGTTATGTCACTACTACTTTGTTAGTCTGAAGCACCATGGTGAGCAAGAAATCATGAGAATACCTTTGTAAAATATGCAATACTGATTAAAATGTTTCCAAAAATGTTTGTGTCTAACAAAATGACAAGATAGACGAGATAGAAGAAACACTGTGATAGTGCAAACCCCCACAAAGGCAGCTTACCCTCTGAGCAGCATTTGCTTTTAAGGGAATAGTATTGTATTTTGTATATTTTCATTTTGTTTTTTTTGTACTTTTTAAACAGAATGCAGTGCAGTAAAAATAATGCATTTTAGGGTCAACTTGAAAGAAAGGCAGATCTGTAACATGTAAAAGATCCTCAGCGGAGCAGCCTAATAAGACAGGTTTCAGGGCTGAAGAGAGGTGAGGATGTAAAGAGCTGCAGACTGAGGCAGAGTGGTATTAAATGTGGATGAGAGAGAGGCTGCAGATGTGAAAAAATGATAAACTTGAGCTTTTCTCCTTCAAAAAAATGTGTTTCTAATTTTGCAGTAGCAAGTTGTGAGGTCAAAATGTTGGCAGTGACTATTTCAATCTTTTAGTGTTTATTTGTAATATCTTTTTTATTTTTCATAAAGAATATCACATTTTACCAAAAGTTCCATTGTAACTATAATGCTCTTCTACAATAATTAAATTATTGAGCTGTTGTGATGTGCTTTTTGTTGTTCACTTTATTTATTCGTAGCTTCTAAAACACATTTTACCTTCATAATCTGTAAGAAGATCTGGGACAGTGCCTCTGGATTGGCAGACTGGGGTGGTGGTTCCCATTTTTAAGTAGGGGGATCGAAGGGTGTGCTCCAACTACGAGGGGATCCCACTCCTCAGCCTCCTGGGAAGGTCTATGCCAGGGTGCTGGAAAGGAGAGTTCGTCCATTAATTGAACCTTGGATACTGGAGAAACAATGCAGTTTTCATCCTGGTTGCAGAATACTGGATCAGCTCTTTATCCTCTCAAGAATATCTGAGGATGTGTGGGAATTTGCCCAAGCAGTCTACCTCTGTTTTGTGGACTTGGAGAAGACATTTGACTGCGTCTCTCAGAGTCGGGTATGCGTCTGGTGTATGGGGTAACTGGCCCACTACGAGCCATTTGGTCAACTATTGCAAAAATTTGGTACTCATTGCCAAAAGTAAGTTGCGTTCTCGGTGGGTGTTGGACTCTGCTTGGACTGTCCTTTGTTACCAATTCTGTTTTTTGACAAAATTTCTAGGTGTTGTCACATGGCAGAAGGCTTTGACTTTGGTAGTCTTAGAATTGCATATCTACTCTTTACAGAGGATGTGATACTGTTGTCTTCATCAGGTGGTAGCCTCCAGCTTGTACTGGAGCAGTTCGCAGCCAAGAAGTAGAGGAGTTTCTCAACCATAGGCCCATACAACACTGCACACATTATTGCATTCCTGGACACCTTGCATGACATGCTCGCTGTTCAGAGACCAGAGCAGACCCGATATGTCATCATATGGGACAATGTTAGTTTCCATAGGGCTGCTTTGGTCCGCAACTGGTTTACAGACCATCCATCCTTCATGGCACTCAACCTCCCTCCATACTCTCCATTCTTGAATCCCATCGAGGAGTTCTTCTCTGCCTGGCGCTGGAAAGTGTATGACCGTCATCCTCATCAACAGGTAGCCCTTTTACAGGCAATGGAGGAGGCATGTGGAGATATTGACCAGGCATCATGTCAGGCCTGGATATGGCATTCAAGGAGATATTTTCCCCGGTGCCTTGGACTGGAGGATATCGCATGCGATGTGGACGAAATTTTGTGGCCGGACCCAGAAAGACGACATGATGTAGGCTGATTGTCTTTTTTTCCCCTTTTATTTGTGGAATTCCTATTTTGTGTTCTGACTTTGTCTTGGTTTTGATGAGTGTGAATAAACACCAATACTTGACGTTTGGATCCTTGTATGTTTACATGACACTATGACAAAGGTGTGACCTCAAATTGACATCTGTACACAGAGAAAGCAAAAGCCAGATGTGTTTTGTATTCATACCATCAGTGTGCAGTTGGCACATTGTGTGCTTAGTAGATGATGGCTTGTGTGTACTGTTTGATACGAAAACAACATTTTTACAAAGGTGTGAAGGGTTAATCTAGCTGTGTTCGCTTTTGCAAGAGAACTAAAATGTTTTGATAATTGGGTGACAGGTTTTTTTATTTGTGTGTAGAGTTTTGCAAAATTAGCCAATAGTTACAAAAAATGTGCTTAAGCAATCAGAAAAAACTGTAAACATATGTAAACAACATTCATCTCTTATACCTAATGCAGAGACAGTATGAAACTACACTACAATGTGACCTGGGGAGTTAATCTACACAATATCTCAACAAGTTGCTTAGTCAATGAAAGATTTCAGAATAAATTAACATAAGAATTTCCCCGGAGGACTATTCTAATCAGAGTATACTATCGTTTTCTGTTCCTGCTTAATGAATCATACGAATTATAGTCATATTATAAATGGCAAGTCTTTGCAGGGCTATTAGTTTGTTTCTTTAGGGGTCTAATAGAAGACATGCTTCATTTAGGGCCCTGTAGTGTCCCGCAGCAACACGAAATGAATTGCATTATTTCCAACAGCTGCCATTTTCCAATGATCTTATCAGAAATGCACTAACATAATGTGGCAGAGGAAGTTATTATTCCAGACCAGCCGTCTCACTCCTACTCCATAATAGCATTCATCTTTCTGAGCAGGTCTTTTACTTCTAGCTCTCCGTCCTCCTCGCACATTTCCCACACATTCATTCTTAATTACAAAAGATGGATTCCATCAGTAGATACATTTCTGGTCAAGATTTACATTCAGTAGGAGTTTGCCTTTAACTTTCATTTTGATGCTAATGCCTTGTGCTTTATTAACTCCCCAGCGTGTAAGCCCAGCGTGTAGAATGTGTGACTGCCTGAATGCAATAACACCTCATTCAATATGTTGATTAAATTTTGGTGCATCCGAAGAGATGTCCATAGAGATTTCACTAGGTGGGACAATATCCCTTCATCCTATTACTGGCCTTAGGCTTACTTTTGGTTACTGCAGAACTGAGAACAGCCTTTATTTTTCAATTTTTGGCTTCTTTTGTTTTGCCCCCAATATGAGTGAAGTGCTTTATCTGGCAGGTAGTCTGTAGGAGAATGAAACAAGCACCTCTCAAGTGCACATTTTTCCAGGCCTAATCATGCCGCACCTGCTTTGCCCGTCACACTTGTTTGTCATCACTGAGAATGAGATAGTTTCATGCTTCCATCTTCAAATCCATTATAGTTATAAGCAAAGTTCAATTGATGTATGAAATCAGGACGATAGATGATTTATTATTCTTTCTGAATACGTCGTTAGCTAGGTTACTGTTACATAATATAACTTTTTTTTAATCACATATTCTTTTGCTGAAAGCTTTACAAAACCAAAGACAATCATTGCTTTTATTCAGTGCTAAAATGTTTTTTTAAGTGTATGTAAATGTGAAATTTAATATTTAACTAATTCTCTGATAACTAAAACATGGCAGATATACACAGAAACTTTATTACTAAAAAAAATACAGTTCTTAATAGGGATACAGAAAACAAATTTATTGAACAAATTCAGTTTGGTTATTAACCCTCTCAGGCTCAAATTAAACTTTTTGTTGCTAATGCACAACCAAGTCCTGCAGTGGTACTTCTGAGTAAAAAAAAAACCTCATAAAATATGTATGTAGGGTAATCAGGTTGTTAGTTTTTAACTGTTGCAAATCGTCGACGCCTGCCTTGAGAGGGTTAATCAGCAAATTTTTTGTGCAGTCAAACTGACAACTGATATGAAATCCATCTTGTAGCCAACAGTCAGTAGAGAAAAATGTGTATTTTCCAACCTGTTGGTGAGTGATCGCTGGCTGTTGACAGGTGAAATCAGTAGCAAAGAAGGTGCTGTACCAAATATGTCTTTCACAACAAGCTTTACATTTTCATTTGAAGCCTTGTTTGCATGGATTACGCAAACTTGTCTCCATTTGCTTGCTGAGCACAAATAAAGGCTGCTCCTTACTGCTGCAACAATGACACTATTTAACAAGCACACCTTTTAATTTCAAGGTGAATCTTCCCAGATCTTTGGTAGACCAATGTTTATTGGTGATGGTTGTGGGGGAGTAATCATTATTATATATGTATATATATACATATATATATACACACACACACATACATATAGGTTATCAGGCAAAGATCCAGGGAAGCTGAACCACAACAGAAAACTCCAGGACTGAAGTCCAAAACAGTTAGCTGAAAGTTGCTAAAATGCCTTATGCTGTGCGCAACTGAATAATAACTCTCTTTGGACAGTGTCAGAGATTGTTTAATATAAAATTACTGCAGCCTTGATATATAAAGAACATAAATAAATATTGTAATTTTATTGGTGCCGACAAACTTAGCTAATATAGACGTTTACAGTAGCAGATGCTTTCCTCCATCACTTTTTTAGAATCAGCAAAAGATATCCATGAATATGTATGGAACATTTAATAGATAATCCATTATTTCTAAATGATTGAGAAGAAGCTTTTTACAGACAGCTATTAAAACATTACACTGTGGTATATTTCTATGCGGTTCCCTCTCCTTTATGCGTTCCCTCCAGAAACTATACAAAAACAAATCCTCAGCAATAGCTCAAACTCTAACACAAATCCCATTGTGTCAATCAAACTGCTCAATATTTTAAACACGAACGAGACTGCCCTCAGCCTCCTCTAGTCTTATACAACATCACTGCAGTGATAAAGCAGCTTGTGGTTTAACACAACATCTTACAACATGAATGCAAGGACATGGTGGTCTGATTACTTAAATAATACATGAGAAATCTAATGAACATACTCAGACGTCACCTGCCTGTGCCGCACCGAGCGTTGATTAAAGTTTGCCTGTTTGGCATTTGAATAATGAACAAACACTGTGAAGAAATGGCAGCCATTAACCTTTCAAAGAGTCCCTCTTATTCTAAATCATGGTGTATCGGGACGTTCCAATACCTGAATCCTATTTTCCACTACATTATCCCTTTGGAAAAGATTCCAGCAGTGTTCCTGTCAACAGGTATGTCTTTTTTCTTTTTTTAAAATGTATGAGCAAAACGACGAGTTGCTATACTGTCTGTGTACTTGCCCTTATTTAACAGTGCATGAAACAGTCAGTTAAGTGTAGATATGGATATTATAAAATATTTGAAATCATCTGCTGGCATTAAAAACAGAGACGTGCAGTTTTTTGAAATGACAATTAAAAGTTGTGACACTCATTAGTTGGCACCACAAAAACTAGTCAGTCATTAATAACATTTTAATAATTACTTAACTGTTAGCTCTACAATGTTAGTACAAGCAGCGGCAACTGTAACAGCAGGACCACTTGTTCTCCATAATAGAAAGTAGTAAAACCCAAAGTGGAAACATAAATAACCACCTTGTGAACCAATATAGCTCTAAAGTCTGGGATCTAGAAAATGAATTAGGTGTGTCAGAGTATTTTTACACATTCAACTAAAACAATATGTAACTATATTCTCCACAGGTGTGTTGACTCACATTTCAATGGGATTGAAAAAATGGGTCAATTGATTATCAGTGTTTTTTTAAATGGCTATTACAAACGTATATCATCTCTACCCTCAGTGTTTAACCCGGTTAGAATATGCTCAGTTTTGGCTGTGAGTCATTTAAGTTTAAACTATAACAATTAGGTTAACTTGATGCTAGTCTGCTTACTTGGCTCTTTCTCAACTGTGATTTCCCTAATGCTTGACTCGCTGTTCAGGTTCCTATTGTAGCAGATATTGATATCATCAAGCTCCTGTCTAAAATTCTAACTTTATAGTTTTAAACTATAGTTGACAAAGCTAATGGTCACAGCATGACTCTAATAATGTAAAATAACCTTTTCTTTAGCAGGTGGGTGGGGGGACAGAGACAGACGGACAGGCAGACAGATCTGCTGCATTTCTGTTAATTTCTTCTGTTACTTAAATAGATTACTTTTCAGAAGGACGCCAGAAGCCTGCTGAGTTTGAATTCTGTTTGCAGAGCTTTAACAGCATTTGTACAGTTAACATGCTGCTATGAGTATTGTTAAAAACAACCTTGTGATGTTTTCATTCAAGCTGAGAATCTGTGGTTAACAGCTAAATATTACGCGGCTTTCACAGCTATCAGGTGGCAAAATGTGGTGTCTTACTGCGCTTCCACACTTTTCTTTCCTTTTTAAAAAGCGGCCTTTGCGTGTTTGTGGCAAACATTTCTGCTTCCGCCAAGCATCTATGGTGTCTGCTCAGTCTTTGCTCCAGGAAGTGGTACTGTATCTTGTTAAGAAGAGCTTTTCAAGGAATAAAGTAAAACTTTTCCATCAATTAATTAATTTAATTATTGAAAGCTCTTCCCAGCAGTTAAAATGTTATTTTAAGTGAGATTTTAAATATGAGTTCTCAAATACCAAAAAGACGAAACCTTAAAACCTCTGTCGATACTGCAGTAACCAGATAAAAGGTGTTCATGCAATGATTTGTGATGACTTCATAGCAATAAAAGCTTATGGCAGCAGAGTGTGCACACTGCTTTTACTGGGACTTCTTTCAGCCATCACTTATATACCACAATACATATTTTAGCAGTATATATAAAGGCATGCATTGGCAGGCAGCAGCAGTGACTCAGAGTACGTAAAAGCATTGAGATGTAAACATTCATCTTAATTATCTGGAGGACAATATTTGCATTCATTAAGCTGGAGTGCTTTTACTGGACATTAAAAGAAAGATGTGTGGTATGATGAGGTTAATTTTGTCTCAAGTATAGAATGAGTTGTTGAGAATAAATCACAGTGACACCAACAGTAGAGCCTAATACCGTATTTCTGCAGCCAAGCGGAAACGCAAGTGATGTCTGGCTAAGCTAAAGAAGAAAAAAACTCTCAGGTTTTGTGCTAATGTTCAGCATATGGTCACAAAAAAGTGTGACAATCAACACCAAAAGGTGCAAACTACCCTAAACAACTGCATACGCTACCATCTGCCGGATATTTCCTGAAGTTGCTGCTTCTTCAATTTCTTTCTTCTTTTTTTAATGAACAGGAACAACAACTACATGTAGATGTCTTCCCATTCAAATATTGGCCAAGTCTCAAGCTTGTAAATTTCACATTGTGCAGAATTACTGTGTAATGAGGCGGTTGGAAGATGAAGAGTCCATTTCCAACAACTACTCTCCTTAACATTTCGTGATTGTGCATGATTTCATTGTGCTTTCCTTTAAAAGAACTATATCAAAAAGGAATTGTGAAGTTAAGCGGAGTATGAGGAAATATGATTTCTGGATTCTTTTGTCAGACATTTTCTTTTAAAATAATTGGGATATGCTACCAATAGAATTGCCCAGTGTGTAGTTTGAAAGTCTGCCGCTTAGACAGAAAATGTACAAACAGCCCTCGGACCAGTAATGACTTTGGAGGAAGGGTAGTAAGGAAAACACTTTAACAATGTGCTGAACCTCTGCAATTCTTTTGCTGCATCCACTGAAATCCTGAGGAGTAAAGAAGAAACGAGGAAAAACAAACCCTCTGTAAACTGTAAATAATGAAAAGTCATGTTCAGTGTTGATGGAATACTGTGCTGTCGACACCTCTGTCTAGAGTGCAGATTCTGAAGTAGTCTTGGATGTTCATCAAGATTCATGCTGGTAGGTTCCCGCTGGCTGGGATTGACGACCTATTGTTTGCCTTGACTAAACAACCTCATCATTTGGTTCACCTGTAAAGCTTAATATTCAAGAGCAACATTAAAATGTAGGAAAATCTTGATAATAAGAATGAATTAATCCATGAGTGCTGAACACGTCATAGACACCTCAGCTTCACTACTGGAACTTTAACATTATGCACTCCATACTGTACAGTGATGCCACTGTTTTGCACATGTCCCAACTCTGTATATTTTTATATATTTTATTTATTGCTTACTCTATTTAATTTGTAAAATATGTGTACACACACACACACACACACACACACACACACACACACACACACACACGTAGAAAAATATTTAGTATACACATCCAGAAATGCATATACTATTATACAGTGGGGCAAAAAAGTATTTAGTCAGCCACCGATTGTGCAAGTTCCCCCACCTAAAATGATGACAGAGGTCAGTGATTTGCACCAGAGGTACACTTCAACTGTGAGAGACAGAATGTGAAAAAAAATCCATGAATCCACATGGTAGGATTTGTAAAGAATTTATTCGTAAATTAGGGTGGAAAATAAGTATTTGGTCAATAACAAAAATACAACTCAATACTTTGTAACATAACCTTTGTTGGCAATAACAGAGGTCAAACGTTTACTATAGGTCTTTACCAGGTTTGCACACACAGTAGCTGGTATTTTGGCCCATTCCTCCATGCAGATCTTCTCGAGAGCAGTGATGTTTTGGGGCTGTCGCCGAGCAACACGGACTTTCAACTCCCACCACAGATTTTCTATGGGGTTGAGGTCTGGAGACTGGCTAGGCCACTCCAGGACTTTCAAATGCTTCTTACGGAGCCACTCCTTTGTTGCCCGGGCGGTGTGTTTTGGATCATTGTCATGTTGGAAGACCCAGCCTCGTTTCATCTTCAAAGTTCTCACTGATGGAAGGAGGTTTTGGCTCAAAATCTCACGATACATGGCCCCATTCATTCTGTCCTTAACACGGATCAGTCGTCCTGTCCCCTTGGCAGAAAAACAGCCCCATAGCATGATGTTTCCACCCCCATGCTTCACAGTAGGTATGGTGTTCTTGGGATGCAACTCAGTATTCTTCTTCCTCCAAACACGACGAGTTGAGTTTATACCAAAAAGTTCTACTTTGGTTTCATCTGACCACATGACATTCTCCCAATCCTCTGCTGTATCATCCATGTGCTCTCTGGCAAACTTCAGACGGGCCTGGACATGCACTGGCTTCAGCAGCGGAACACGTCTGGCACTGCGGGATTTGATTCCCTGCCGTTGTAGTGTGTTACTGATGGTGACCTTTGTTACTTTGGTCCCAGCTCTCTGCAGGTCATTCACCAGGTCCCCCCGTGTGGTTCTGGGATCTTTGCTCACCGTTCTCATGATCATTTTGACCCCACGGGATGAGATCTTGCATGGAGCCCCAGATCGAGGGAGATTATCAGTGGTCTTGTATGTCTTCCATTTTCTGATGATTGCTCCCACAGTTGATTTTTTCACACCAAGCTGCTTGCCTATTGTAGATTCACTCTTCCCAGTCTGGTGCAGGTCTACAATACTTTTCCTGGTGTCCTTCGAAAGCTCTTTGGTCTTGGCCATGGCGGAGTTTGGAGTCTGACTGTTTGAGGCTGTGGACAGGTGTCTTTTATACAGATGATGAGTTCAAACAGGTGCCATTCATACAGGTAACGAGTGGGGGACAGAAAAGCTTCTTACAGAAGACGTTACAGGTCTGTGAGAGCCAGAGATTTTCCTTGTTTGAGGTGACCAAATACTTATTTTCCACCCTGATTTACGAATAAATTCTTTACAAATCCTACCATGTGGATTCATGGATTTTTTTTTCACATTCTGTCTCTCACAGTTGAAGTGTACCTCTGGTGCAAATTACTGACCTCTGTCATCATTTTAGGTGGGGGAACTTGCACAATCGGTGGCTGACTAAATACTTTTTTGCCCCACTGTATATTGTACATATATTTATTAGTTTCAGATGTAGCCATTCTTGTATTTTGCTTGTTTACATTATTGTATTTTGCACAACTCTGTTGCTTGTGAAGCTCGCACACAAGAATTTCACTCACATGTGCTGTACCAATGTACCTGCACATGTGATGTGACAATAAAAGTGATTTGATTTGATTTGATTTGAGTGCACAGATAAGACATGGAACAGTCAAAGACTAGCTGAATGCAAGTTTAATTTATTGGCTTTGTTTAATGTTGAACTTCTTTCTGAATATACTTGATGAAAACAAATATGCATTTGGGGCTTTTTGAAATGCACATATACAAAAAGATGTGAGTAAAATATGTAGCATAGTGTGTCTAACTCATCGGGTCTTTCCTTCTTTTATTTCCTCTTTTTTTCAGACAGAAAATTACTTGTTGGCAATCATTTACTTGTACTCAATCTTTCCTTTTATTCAACTATTTTTATTAATGTGATTTATACTGGTTGATGTTTGCATCATACTTTGAGAAACACCTTTTTTCCCCAAAGGCAATTTCTTTCACATTATTTACAAGCTTAGGCAGATCAAAACAACAGCTCATATGCTTTAGACACAGTGTTCTACTAGGTCATTCGACAGATAATGTTATATAAAAGGTTGGGTATATCAAAAGTCACATAAGCTATAATTAACATTTGTATTTCACTTGTATTTCACTAATATTTATATACATAAAAAATTAATTCTTTGAAACTATAACCATTAACTGAACAACTACATTATACAGAAACATATACAGCCCTTTGTCACTTCTTTCGAAGTTCTGTCAATCACTTCATGAAATGTGTCTAATTTGAAAATTACCTCATTCTTTAAAACTTATGTATGTCATCATCTTTACAATATGACAATCACTGACAAAGCACATAAAGCCTCATTTGATGTTTGATTTTGTTTAATTAGAACAATCTGCACATTGTCAAAACATGAAATTAAGCGATGATGAGTATTTTTGTAAAATGTTGGACACCAGCATAATGCACATATTGCTCAGTATCTACTACAGATGGTTACTGGGACAGCTTGATCCTTAATAGTTAATTAAAACTGCGCTTCTCTGAGTATTTACGCAGACTTCTGTTTTGCTTTGTTTTTTACCCAGTGGTCGAAAATAACATCTGAGGCTTTATCAAGTTCTTCTTAGTATAGGTTCAAGTTGCAAATGGGAAATATTTGACTGGAAAATGTATGGAGCTGAGACTTTAGCAACAGACAGAAAAGAGACCTAATTCCATAAAATAAGAGCATATGCCTTTCAGCAGTTATATCACTTCTCGGGGGCTTAAAAATTAGTTAAATACAAGACAATGTATCAGATATAGTACAAGTATAGGAAACAATATTTCATTTGTGAAAACAGGTCATAACAAAATTCCTTCCTCATATCTCGGTTCAGAGTATAAACTTTTGGGTCTCTTGGGAACATGCTGATTTTTGGTCTGAATTCCCCTCTGACTCGTTCATATGCCTTCGGCAGTGTCTGATAACACTTCCATTGTTTGATAGCATTGAAACACACCACACACTCACACACTCACACTGCTGCTGTAGGAGGGGGACGGAAGTGTCAGCTGGAGGCATAGAAAGATAGGCCGCCCCCGCTACACAGTTAATCTTAATGAAAAACAAGTCTGCCTCCAGACTGGGTACTTTGGCTGACATCCATTGATGTTTGTTCCTCAATGTATTTTTTGTTGTTGTTGTTGTGTGTGTATATACACATATATACACACATACATATGTGTATATATATATAATTACATATATGTATGTAATATACACATATATACTTATATACATACACACATATCGGAGATCTCTGTCCAGAAGAGCGCAGTCCTGGGAACAGCTAAGATACTGCGCAGGACCCTCAAGCTCCCAGGCCTCTGGTAGAGGACCCGAGCTTGAAGGATAAACCGCCCGCAGGGGCGTGCTGGGTGTTTTATATATATATATATATATATATACATACATATACACACACACACACACACACACACACACACACATATATGTGTGTGTGTGTGTGCATATGTGTGTGTGTTTGTGTGTGTGTATTTTAATTTGAAAAAAAAACCTGTCATTTTGATGCTGTTGGCGTTTTGATTTAAATGCTATGAATATTAATGTGGATTACTGGCTGCAGCCTTGTTTAAATGCAGCTGTTATGGCTGTTGTTCTTTGATAAAGAACATATTAACTGAAGAAAATATTTTGTAGTCCAAAGACAAAATTAAGAATTACAGAAAATTACTACAACTTCCTTCCATGTAACTTAGATAAGTAGGGCAATTTACAGCAGATAAAAAATTATGAGTCCAAAGTCAGTGGTACTGAAGTTGTTTTTTTTAATAGAATGTGTTGAGTTGTGTCTGTGCTTTTACGTCAGAAATGACAAGAAATCTAATATGTATGGCAAGCTGATATAACTAACAACATGAGACAGAATTTTTCACAAATCTCATATCTTCAATAGATGGATGCAGCATCACCATAATGATACGACTGTTGTAAAACTTACTCCAGTAAGGGTTTTTTTGGTGTGTGTTTCAGGAATAATATGAACCCCATCGGCTATACTTTAATTAATAAAACAATATAGCTACTTAAGATAAAGAAGGGATAACCAAAAGGTAGAGTTAAAAGATCTTTACCAATGGGACAAGAGTGTTGAACGGGTTCAATTGTTTCTACACTTACTAAAAACAAGTGCCTTGAGCGGAGTCCTGACCTCTTGCGCCTTGCAAATGCTAAAGTTGGTGCTGTGACTTCCAATTTACTCGTCTCATTGTTGCAGCACTGGGGGGTGGGCTTTTTCATGACTGGTCTCCAGACAGACATGGAGCTCAGCGAAAGTGTCTCGTCCCCCTGGGAAGCTCCGCTGGCATGGTTTATTTTCAGGGTTCTTAACATGACGTTATGCATTAAGAATCCACTGTGCATAAGTGCATAAAGGAGCTTGACACTCTCCCCCCCTGAATAGCCAAGGGCTTGGACACTTAATTAGGTCCTCACAGTTCTCTTCACTATTCATTAGTGTAAAGGGTTATGAGTCCAGTGAATACATGAGCTTTGTCAGGAGTGGCCATCTAACATCATAATAGCGTATAATCTGTTGTCTATCTGTGAATGATTGCAGCTCCAGTCCACATTTAATGGATTCCCCCCCCCATTTTGCTTGCATTTTCAGAAAACCAAATGAAAATGCAAAAAAATATCCTCAGTAGTCGATACTGGAATAATATGCATTATGTCAATATGGACCAAAATCTCTGCGGACTGTTGTAGACAGTTGTTAAAGCAAAAGAAGATCCAGCTTAAGTACCAATGTGTACTTAATAAAAAGACCAGTAAAGGTATGCAAAGTTGGTTTGTTTGTTTTTTGAAACAACTCTTCACTTAAACCTAACATTGTATTGATAGAACCAAAACTAAGCAAAGGATTGGTATGGAGACTGTTCTAAAAGACTGTGAAGCATAAAAGAAAAATAGTATGATGAGCGTAGTCTGTTGCAGGAAAGAGCACTTAGAAGTAGAGCTATAAGTGTCACGACTATGATACTGACACACTAAGCTGAGGGACTTCCTAAGAGTTTGATAAAGCTTCATACAGTATTTTTTGTCCGGGGAATGATTTAAATGACTGCGCAACAGGGGATATACCTTCATCAGCAAGTGTATTAGCAGAGTTTGCAGTTTCTTTGGTGTCAGCATAAATGTAGAGAGAAAATAAGAAGCAATCCAAGTTTCCCAGACACACACACAGACACTTCTCCAGATGTTGAGTCAGTGGAAGTTCCTAATTGGATGCTAACTGATTAAAATCAACCATTTTATGATAGTGAGACTTCTGAAGAGGCTTTGTTGGCAAGGTATTTGAAATGTTATCGCACTATAGCAAAAAGATTCTTGGTCTATCAAAACACTCCTCACACATTCTCATCACTTTATCAGAAAAGCTCTGAAGTACACCACCTTTCAAGTCATCAAACATGTCTGTATGGGCCTCGAGTTTCAGCTGCACTCTTTCTACGGTGTGTCTGTGCGCTGTGAGTGTGAGTATTTTGTGAAAGTTGCGGGTCTAAAGCAATTACGTACCACAGACAAGCCTATTGTTACACCACGACAAACCAATTTCCTGAATCTATGGCAGCCAAGTGACTCATCACTTTACTTATTCAGACTCCTTAGCATACAAGTAACACATAGGAGCCCTTGAAATAACCAATATTTCTTATCTAAATAAATCAATAACCACCATCTGCACACATCCCCACAAGATCACTGAATTCTCAATTTCTGCAACCGCTCATGATTCAAATAGCTGGCAATCAAAATACTGAGGCAAACCAGCTTCATAATGCAAGCATTGTTGTTAGGTGAACTAAATTGAAAGCTTCCATTAAACAGAGGGCGCCTCATCAGGTTTGAATAATAATGATATTCGTGCCCATCTCATAATAAGTCTTGGCTTTATGTGGTAGACAGCTTGAGCAGCCTGGGCTGAAATTGAATTTGGTTCATTTCCTTTGGCTCCCTAATTCTTTTGTGCGCTTCTCCTCTGTTTGGCATTGACTGGTACTCAAGATACTAGGTGCATCTAGAGTAACTTCTACACACACAGAGACACACACGAACGCACACAGCTCAGTAAGGGTCAATGTGTTTTGCTGTATTTTGCACAGTGGATGATGGAATTGGCCCCAAACCAAATGAACCTGAATGCGAACAAGCATGTAGGTCAAAAACAAGTGAATTAATGAAGGTGAATGGTCACTATCTCATTAACAGCAGTTTTTAATTATGATAAGCAACAAACAGTGTAGTGAAACCACCCCTGATGCAGTCTGTCCAAGCTTTCTGTTCTCGGCTTTGTCCACATAAATTTCAACCTTTTTAATCAAACACATGCTGTAGTGAGGACATGGTAGCTGTCACAGTTTCAATTTTGGACCCAAAACCCAAGTATTTAAGATAATTACTGTTTATTGGGTCTGGTTCATGCTCTGACTATCAGTCATGGCATTTTTGTCCAACCTCTGGGGCTTCTTTAGTGCCAGTAATCCTTTCTCTTTTTTTTCTTTTCCCAGACAGCTGTTCTGGCATTTGCCCCCAGATTAGCACTAATGTCAATAATGATCACACTGTGCAGAAAAACATCAAAGATGGTCCAGCCAAGTCTTTAGTACCACTTTGTGTAACATCTCTGAGCACAGGAAAAATCCATAATTCGAAAGAATAATCTGTAAAGCAAGTGCATTTTATAAAAGGTATAGAGCAACACTGTCTGGCAATACAACGTTTTACATAAAATGTGTGTCACTGTTAAAATGACTCACTAAAATGCACCTGTCTGTTTTGATCACAAAGCACCACAGCACAGATCTGACACTAATATGAACCACACTTAGCCACGGAGGAGGTCGAGCTACAATTTATGTAACACACTGCTGCCAGACAATAAGTGATATCTTATCTTTGTCTTAATATTAACTATGACTATGAATTCAGTAAAGTTTAACATCTACTTTTTTTTTATTTGATTTTACTGATTACTTAAACAAAGTCAGTAAAGTAACAGGATTACATTCTTGGAGAACTAATCAGTAATTAGTAATTAATTACGTTTTTTCAAATAACTTGACCAACACTGGAAATAAACAATAATGGCAGTCTGCTGCAGCTGGGACAGACAGTATTGTGCAGTTGCAGACAGATAATAGACACCAGTTTATGGGTCACAACGATAAAAATGATTTTTTTCAGCCTTTTGGATTATTTATTTATTAACTTTTTTAATATCTGTGTTGTAAAATTTATGGAAATGTGTTTTTACAAGTTGCACTGTTGGATGTTCTCTATTTTGTGTACCAGTACTGTGCAGACGTTTTCAGCTACCCCTCACGTCTTTATGTTTTACTTCCAAGGAGTAAGACTTTCTTTTAACTTCTTTTGAGCAATAGTTATAGAGGCTTTCTTAAGGTCTTTTCAAGTTTTTCTTTTGGACAACGCCTCCACTCCTTGCACCTGACCATTTTCAGAGGCTTTTTATTTGTTAAATCATTTAATACTGACCTATGAAAGCATAAAAAAGGCAGATAACTCAAGGAGATGAACCTAACAGACAATTTAGCAAAGATTGGATTTTAGATTGTATCTTAGGCGCTTTGTCCATTATTCGGGAAGGGAAACTGGAAAAAAGGATGAGGTATTTTATTTGAATGAAGAGACCAAATTTGAAATTTGTGGGTGAAATCACTGTCAACATGTAAGGCGGCGATAATGAGAGAGGTACAATAGTGAATGTTTACAGACATATGTAAAACTGGATGGAAGCTCTACCTTGATTTGGAGCTGCATTTCAGCCCCTGGTGTTGGACATATTGCGAAAGTTGATGGAATCACAAAAAAATATTTTCATATTTTATTTATATTTGCTTTAGTGTTTAATTGTTATTTATATTCGACCATGCTATAAAGTGGATCAGCTCAATTTTGAGGGTGATGGCAAAGGCTGTGAATAATTATGCACATGTTATTATTTTGTTTTGTTTTTTAATAAATTTGCAAGAATTCCAAGTAAACCTTTCACACTTTGACATTATGGGGCATTGTGTGTAGAATGTTGTGGTGAAAAATAAATGTAATCCATTTTGGAATAAGGCTACAGCATAACAAAATGTGGAACAAGTGAAGTGCTGTGAATACTTTCTGGATGCACGGTACCATGTGGTAAGTGCCTGATTGGCAACAGCTTTGCTTTTCAGTATGATAATGATCGCAAACACAATGCCAAAGTAGTAAAAGCGTACCTGGATAGAAAAAACATACAATGAAACATATCAGTCATGGATGGGCCACTCTAGAGCCTAGACCTTAACATTATTGAAGCAGTGTGAGATTATCTTAATAGAGAATAAATCAAAAGGCAATATCCAAAGAAGAGCTTTGGACTATTCTTTAAGAAAACTGGGCCACTATGTTTGCATTTTAGTAACTGTTGCACGTATTTCACCTACATTTCTAGCAAAATATAATGAAACTAGCAGTAATGCAGAAAACAGAAAGGTATAAGCTAATTGTGATTTTTTTTTAAAGAAATTTTTTTCTCATTTGAAAAAATAGTCAAGCTGATATTTTTGTGAAAGTTCCCTTTGCAACCTTTATTTAAAATCCTTATCATTTATTGATGTGGAAGGAGGTGAACGCAAGAGGCAGTAAATTCTCACATTAATTGGGTCATACCTGGAGTGCAGGGAAGGAATTTGGAGTGAAATCCCATACTCCTGAGCGTGTGTGCTAAGTTCAGATAAGCCTCCAATGCATGGATTCTCCATCTTATCTTAAGCCAGCAATAGGACTATGAGATTGAATAATCTGGGGAAGGTTGTGGAGCAATAGTTCTGGCATCCATAGGCTCTTAAAAGCAATTTGACAATGCTTCCATACTTTAATAAGTGTGGCAAGTCCGCTGTCAGTGAAGGACGCCAAAATAAGAGATTCCCTCTTGACATCCTCACTCACAAGAATATAAAACAACCAATAACTGTACGATGCAATGTTAAAGTCAAAGTCATGTGAAGTGCAGCCCCTCTAACCTGTATGCTGTTACAACTATGTAGTTTTAACACAATACTGTGATAAAACATAAATCAAATATTCACAACTGAACTGAAATGGCAAAGGATTTTCTCAAAACATTAAAATATAATGCTTTTTATGAAATGTATTCAAATTTGCAAGGTTGTACTTTAGGTCAGTTACTTATTTGGCCTACACCTTTAATGAATGTTAACTAAAATATCAAGCTTGAAGGTAAATTGACTGTATTGCTACTTCATTTTTATAGAGTTCAATAACACTGTCAAACTGTATAGAAAAATGAAGTAGAACTGCTCTGTTATGGAAAATGATTTTGGTTAGTACTGAACATGACTACTTACTGAAATCACATATTTATTGAACTTAAAGCGCTAAAACTGTTCACTTCCTTAATATTTAAATACTAGATTATAAGATTTCCTAAAACACCTTGAAGCACATTAATCGAACGGTTGTATATTGTTTTATTTTGGGCATTTTCTCTGTGCTTCCTCTTTTAAGTTTGTAAAAATAATACATGTTAATAATCTTTAAAATGGTTTCATTGGAAAGCCACAAATTATTCCATCAGTTTATGACCCATGAGTGTACACGAGCTGTTTAGGGGACTACTGAGTTTATAGGACAAACAAATTACAAAAGATGGCAACGAAATACTGTTATAGATTAATAACGGTCCTCTTGAAGCCCAGTGAAGTGTACCACCTGGATGCCATGAGGAGAGAGGAGACATGAAGAGAGTGAAGGGGAAAAAAAAAAAAACAGTCACGGTACGTTTTCTGAAATGTAAAGATTAGAGATCGTCAGAGAGTAAGAGGCTATGAAGTGTGAGCGAAGGAGCGGAAATTGAACCTCACTGCCATAGCACCAGTCAATCAGATAAATAATGGTATAATCGAGTTTTGCCTCTCACATGCATAATTCATCTTACATTTAGTTTTATATCGCTTTTTTTTCCCCTCTCAGAGTGACTTTGCTGCTTGGGACAAATTGTCGTGGATTTAAGAACATGATGGGAATTAATTTTCCTTCTGTCAAACGTGCTACAGGTTTTGGCCCAGAGGAATATTACAGCGGTCTCATGAAAGCCAGAGAGTTGAACTTCTATGTACAGATCGCTCTTTCATCCTCTCTTTGAAAATAGACTGCATCAATAAATCAGGTGGCAAAATTGATTGTTCCTCACAGGGATCAAGGCCATAAAAGCATAATGGCGTTCAAAAACAGTAATCATTAGGAATAATATAATTTTCTTTCAAATTGCAAAAGAGTAATGTTGAACTAGCGTCATTTTAATTCGTCCGTCCATTTTCTTAATCACTTACCCAATTCAGCTGTACCAGCTGACGTTGGCCCTTATAGTCCTGTTTGTTATTTCAACATACGATTTTAGTTTCACCCTTTGCATTCTTTACTCTTCTGATAACAAAATGATTATTCTGAAGATGCTGCAATCATGATGGATGACACATCACCACCGGCTAGATACCATTGATATATTGAACCAGTGGGAGGTGCAGGAGAGTCACCTGGGTGGAGAAAAATAGAGTGTTTTCTTTTGGCTCCGCAGTCCTTGGCAGGTGTAGAGGCAGCTCACTCACAACTCCACGGACCACCTGCTGCCAAATCTGATTTAGTGCAGGGAAATATTTTCTCCCTGAGACCCTGCCTTCGGTTTAGAAGGCCAGGCCACATGTTGTGAAACGAAGTAGGCCGCCAAACTAAACGGGTTGTCATTTGCCCACACTGCGTAGCTATTGATTTACTGCTCCTTGCTGCTGGTTTCCTGGAGGGGACTGCAGGTTCAAAAAAGAAAAAAAAAAAATGCCTGCATGCTCCATCAAAAGAGGTTCCCCAGGCCAGACCTCCCGTGAGGCTCAACTGCCAGCCTTTGGCACCACTGGGGGTTGAATAAGTGATTAGCAAACGCACAAGTGATGACATTAATTGAACATGTGTCATCACATGCAGGTTAACGGAGTGATTCCTTTTGTTGCTCATTGATTTTACTTTATTTAAAATGAGCTGTTTTTTATTTGCTTGTTTTTGTTTTGCATGCATGCTACAGCTTCAGGCATGTTAGACTACATTTGTGCAACACTGATCTTGCAGAAGTCTTGGTGATCTATTGAAAATATTCAGTTTTTCCTAATGACTCAGCTCAGATTCATGCATATTTGAAACAAAATATATGATATATCTCAGGGTGAAAACGTATGAAAATGTTAAGAACATTACACAGAGTCCACTTTTTGCACTTCAACCTTCTTGTTTTTGTAAGAATGGCAATAGCAGTGATAATAGTTATGACAGAGCCATAGTAATTTAGACTTTAGAGCTCTGATCTGATCCTACTCAGACATTGTCTCAACTCAAGCTACAGAAGCACAGTGGAAGTAAATAAATCCAGATCAGATCTCTGCGATACCCAAGCATGGATCTGATGATAACAATCACACTGAAAAGACCATTTTAAATGCAGCAAGACTGCTCTGTGGTACTGTGGGAGCATCCTGAGTGGGAACTCATCACTCATTATCTTTATTTTTTAATTTATTTATTTTTTACATGTGGGTTGGTCCAGTGGAGGTTTCCCTGAAAGTCTGAAAAAGATGCAATGAAGTTACTGAAAAGTGCTTTGCTGGTGAATCTCACTACTGCGGGATGTAATCGAGGAAATGCCAAAGAAGCTTGTTGCAGGAATAGTCAATCTTTAGATGATTGTTTATTGTTGATGAAAGTGTGTCCTTTCATGACTTTGCACAAAACTGCACCATGTAGCTCTTTGCATAAAAAAAGTAGTTTTGCTCCTTAAATTAACCACCTATTTACAGTGAGGAAATAAATATTTGATCCCCTGATTAACTTATAGGTTTGCTCACTTACAATTAAATGAACAATCTCTAATTTTTATGTTAGTTTTGTCTTATGGAGGGAGAAAAATACTTTGTGGACAAACTCTTTTTAGCAAGAACACCTCCCGTGCACATGGTAAACCATTTCTGGCAGCTGGTCAGCAGGGTTGCACACATCTCTAAGCTTCAGCTCCCTAGACAGATTTCCTGAGGTCTCAAGACTGGCTAGGCCACTCCCTCACCTTAATATACTTCCTCTTTATCCACAACCTTGTTAACTTGGCAGCATGTTTTGGGACACTATCATGCTGGAAGACCCATCCATGAACCATCTCAGTGTTATGGCTTATGGAAGGAGGGTCCCGTTCTAGATGTTACAGTACATGGCCCTGTCCATTGGTCACTCAATGCAGCAAAGTCATCCTGTAACCTCAGCAGATGACAAAAACTGGTTCCTAAAAAAGTCACATCTCAAAGCATCAGGGTTTCCTTAAAATAAATAACATTAAATGGAAAAACTTGCTTCAACCCCTGTACAGAATCATCTGCTTCCTTGCCAGTAAATTAAGATGCTGATGCACTTCAGTTATTTCAAAACAAGATCATAAGGCAATGTTAATGCAATCTGTGCGTGTGATTAGTGCTGGTGGCCAAGGTGCAGACTGGCTGCGCATTGCATATGATCAACCCATTACATGCTGCCAGGGCCGGTTATGGAAATAGACTTATAACAGTGCTACCTGATGTCGCTGCCCACTGAGACAGAGGGAGAAATCACATTCATTTACCTGCTTCCAATTAGTGCTGAGCCCGCATCATCATCAATTCACATACTAATTGTCCTGGGTGGCTGGTATAGTATACCACCATCTGTGCAGGTCCTCTACCTCTTGAGCAGGTTGGAAGGGTTTTTTGTTTGTTTTGTTTTGTTTCAGGGTTTTTTAATTATAGAAAAAAAGTGGTAAGGTCCTTCAACTCTGTAGATATTTGCACTGTATGCACCTAACCCTAACCTTAAATTATATATAATTCAAAACACCATTAATAATTTAGGAGATTAAAGAACATAACTTTGAGTTTATCATTATAACAAATAATAACTGTTGAAATGTTTAAAGAGTGGACAGAACAGAAGCAGAAATGTTTCTTCAGTATAAAAGCGATAAACATCAAGTTTACTGCCTCTCAAAATCAAAGAGCACTGTTTTCTCTATAATTGCCATTTTGTGTTCTTTATCAAAAAATCATGCTGCAAAACTCCACGACTGAAAAGGTCAATTTCTCAACCAGCTCTAGCCTCAATCGACCAGAACATGAAACTTCAGACATAAGGATTATTGAGAGAGGAGAAGATAAGAAATCATAAACTGAAGAGGGAAAATTCAGACAATAAATAATTATGAGAACATTAGAGCAATTAGCTAAAGGTCCAAAAGTGTTAGTGGCTCAGTCATAAATGCTTCAGGAAAATGTGGCTGACAAAAATAAGTTTACTGACAGAACAGCCAAGTAACAATTTAAGTATTTTGGCTACATATGCTGCGTTAGGCTGCAGTGTAACCCCAGCAGCTGCTGTGGTAAACTGCTAGCAGAGACTGTATAACTGTTTACCCTCAGGTTTAGCACAGACCTTGAAGTGTTTTCAAAGCTTACATGGAGGGTAGGTGGCTATGAAACTGGCCCTACAGGTTTAATAGAGACCACATTGCCCAGCAGTCTATAAAAAAAGACAGGAATTTCACCATGATATTGATGTGAATGGCTGTACATAGTTGAAAGTCTTCTGTTCAGAGCTGCAAAAGAGCAACCTACTAAAAACATATTTCATAGTTACATAAAAAGGAAAGATTTTTATTTATTGCAAGCCTTTAAGAGGTAAACCTGTTAGTATGCTGACAGCATTTTTTAACAGTACACTATTGTTTGAAAAACAAAAACCTATCACTATTGTTGACTTTCATGTACAGATATGTATTATTTTACTGATGAACCAAAATTTACTTTTGCATTTTTTTCTAATTATCTAACATTAAAACATTAAAATATACCGTAAAAATAATTAACATTCTATTACAAGCAATTACAACAGATAAGTGTTGTTAAAATAGGACTTTTCCCCCACAACTCTGTCTTTTACAGAACTGTTTTTAAAAAGTATATTGGCTCAGCCTATGTGTATGTTTCGAGATGTCTGGTCAAGTGCGCTTCTGATAACACATTTCGACCTGGAACTAAGTCTGATCACGCATCCTATCCAATCCCTTGGCTGGCTGCAAAGTAAAATGATTCAATACATCCAATAAGCTTCTCTCTTTCTTTTCATTTCTTTCATTTGAAGCTGGTTGTGTACTTCCATCCTGGGTCAGCCAACCCCATTTCAAGTGGCTCTCCTTCAATCTATAGCACGAATTTCCTCTGTGGCTTCTCTTTTCAGAAAATCACAAACCAAGGCATTAGGGTCTCACGAAAACACAAAAGAGAATAAATCCTTTAGCATGATAAGACAGTTCATTGTGCCAAAGAGGATTATTTACAATAATGCATTGGCATTGTTAAATCTAGATGGCACAGAGAATCAACTCTGCAGAGCTTCTAACAAATGGCTTTGAAATATTATTCAATTATCACTTGATTCATCAGGTTGTACGAGTGCAATGCATTTTTAAATGCATTGTAAAAGCTGGCAGAAATCACTCACTTTTCTAGCTCATGAGTTTGAACTATGAACATTAGTGAGAAAGGACAGACAATAAAACTGGACATTAAAAATGTCATCCTCCACTCTGGCTCCACTGACGAGCATTAGACCAATAAGCACAAATGTCTGAAGGATAATGCTCGCATTAGGGCCTGATTCATTCGCTGTTCCTATTCATAGCCCTCTGTGAAACAGTAAAGTGAATATTACTGTGTGTGCATTACATCCCCTGTCAGTGGAATTCTTTCTACAGGAAGTAAATGCATAGCATAGATCACCAAACAAAAAGCCTATGGGAGAGGTTGAGATTAGCCTTATGATTATCCTCCATTGTAATCATTGCAATTGGTCCTCTATCATGAATGGCACCATTAACTTTGGTATACTTTTCGTTTCCAGGATGTTAGGCTTTTTGAACATGTTTTCGTGTTTAATGTGTCAGTGCAACTGCAATGTAGGCATGTGGCGAGGGTTAGCTTTGATATATTATATTGATTTTCCATCTGGCTAAAGTGTGGGATGTAGACATGGTCATGCCTGTGATGTTCATCACTGCTCAAAGACAATTATGAAGTGAGAACTTAAGGGTAGCAGAGGGTAATCCTTTTACCAGGCTCCCTCAGGGCTTTCCATTGGGTTTCTTGATTCAAGATATTGACTCCAACCACTCTTGTCTAACCCCAAAATTACCTATTGATTTACCCTTTTGACAGTTGTTAGTTGGAAACATAATCACAGCAACCTACATTGTCATATAAAACACATTGTTGTTCAGTACTTGCCAGTTCTGCAAGTATTTTTACAACTGCATCACAGACATTGAAAGTCAATATATGGAGTGTACCTCTTCATTTTGTTCACAGATGTTGAACTGTGAATGTAAAAAAAAAAAAAAGAAAAAGAAAAATCAAATAATTTCATTATTTTAAAGCATTTTTCACTTATATGTTTTGATTTCTTAAAACAAAAATATTGACAAATGTAATTTATGTAAAACATTTCTTAAAAACATTTCCCCTCTGACGTGCAGAGATAAGCAGTAGGTTGTAAAGAAGAATAAGAAAGGAGGAAACTACAGAGGGCCAGTTGGGGAGTGTACCTTTCCAAGTAAACGTTAGGGGGCATGTTCTTGGGTGTGCTTGATAAGGAAACAACATGTATTCTTTTTATGTTTTGCTTTGTTGGCCGTAGTGAGCACGAGGGTGGGCTCACCTGTAGCCCCCGTGATTAAGCATGTAATCTAAAGGTTGCAAGATGCTTGTGTGACTACTAGATAACTATGAGGGCAGTCTCTTAAGGAAGCACCCAGAACCTTTATAATGAACTGGCTGAAGAACTGGTCCTCAGATCAACTTGGTGCTTGCTGTGGCTGCATGTAGTGTGATCTTCCAATGTGCATTGGTAATAAAGCTTTAATGAAAGGATAATTCAGCCTGATATGACTCTTCTTCTCCAGCTGGGAGAGGTGAGGTCGAGAAGTAAACCTCAACATGTTATACAACTATCTTCCACCAGTTGGAGCATCATTGTTGAGAAATGGCATAAATTCTCAGCCTGATCTTTTTGATAACACTATTATTGCTAGTTTTTTTTTGTTTTTTTTTAAGTATTATTAATTCGTTGTTTTCAATAAATTGCATGCTCCATAGCATTTTTTGTCTCATTCCCATTTCTTCCTGTTGCATGTTGACGCTCTATTTGGAACCTTGTTAAGATCCAACCATGCAAAATATGATTTTTTGTCATTTTTCAAGTGGTCTTTAACTTTTGAGTGGGACAGTATATATATATATAGATAAAAACAAAAAAAATTCCCTCTTTCCCCTGCGGTCGATCTATACTTCAAGCTCGGGTCCTCTACCAGAGGCCTGGGAGTTTGAGGATCCTGCGCAGTATCTTAGCTGTTCATAGCACTGCGCTTTTCTGGACAGAAATCTCAGATGTTGTTCCTGGGATATGCTGGAGCCACTCGCCTAGCTTGGGAGTCACTGCACCTAGCACTCAGGTTACCACTAGGACCACTTCTAACTTCACCCTCTTCTAGGGTTGCCAACTCCCTGAAAAATAAATAAGGGACACCTCGTGGCCAGGGCCGGGCGACCCAGTTGTCTTCACCCTTCCCAGTGTGGTGAATTTTCTAGCTCTTTTTTTGTGTGTGAAATTATTTTTTTAACCATTTGACTTGAATTTGATTTAAGTAGATGTTTATTCTTTGTGATATGAACACGTGAAACAAATGATCATTTAGCCATTTATTTTTAGCTCAAAAATGACAACATTAACACAGTAAAACAGGTCTCTTTCTTAAACAGAAGCCTGTCATGCTTAACTTTTGAGAATATAAGTAAATCTTTCTTTAAAAGAACTCTGTCCTGCTTAACTTAAAATAATAGAAAACAATAGAAAGAAAAATATTCTTGTAACAGTGCACATTTAGTGCATTTAGTACAATTGGCTTCAGTTGAGGTATTATTTCAGCTTTTCTAATGCTAATCAGCTGCTCCTGTTTGTAAACCCGCTTGTTCCCATGATTACGCATCATAACTCATCATCATTATTCATCTATGTATTACTTTTATGTATTAGTCATCTATTTGTAATCATCTATCCTTGCAGTTGTTTATTACACAAAATAAATTATATTATCACACTTCTGGCCACATAGCGCTGATATTCACTGCACATGCCCATATTAACTTTTTCCAGCCAGGTGTTTTCCTTTTCCCATTCTTCCCTTTCTCTGAGGGGAACAAACATTGCTGCTCTAATGCTGGGCTTACACTGTGCGGTTTTAGGCCCATTTTGAGCCGATTTTTGAGTGATCTTCATCGTGCATCGTGTAGTATACGTGGGGTAACTTTGGAAAGCTCATCCGAGCCTTTTCGATGTGGCATCACAAAATTATCACGACCACAACAACAGTGAAAATAGTGGGATTTACATTGCTGCTCAATCACAGCTGCCTGATCAATGTTTTTCATTAGCAATTTAGCAAAGTTGATGGTGGTGGTGTGTCTGTGTGAGTGTAATGCTGGGCTTACACTGTGCGATTTTTGGCCCATTTTGAACCGATTTTTGAGTCGTGCGACCGATTTGGCGATCGGCCCGATTTTGGCCTTCATCGTGCGTCGTGCATCGTGTAGTATACGTGGGGTAACGAGATGCGATTAACACCTCACGACCAGCTCCCGATCATCAATCGCTCGTGAGGGTCTCACCACAGCCGCTCACACTGCTCACGCGCAAACACGTAAACGTCGGTGAAAAAGACGGAGCAGCACGGCTGTGCAGCGTGTGATCTGGACACAAGCGATGGAGGCACAACTTGTAGAACTTTGGAAAGCTCATCCGAGCCTTTTCGATGTGGCATCACAAAATTATCACGACCACAACAACCGTGAAAATAGTTGGATTTACATCGCTGCTCAATCACAGCTGCCTGATCATGTTTTTCATTAGCAATTTAGCAAAGTTGATGGTGGTGGTGGTGTGTCTGTGTGAGTGAAAGACAGAGAGGGAGAGCGAGCGACAGATTTTCTGTTATAACCTTCATTTTATGGAGGCACAGTGTGAGCACTCAGGTCGCATCAGAGCATCGGGCGGTATAGTGTGAGACCCTGCATCGTGACCTGCAAACTTCTAACCCCTGCGAGTCAATTGTGCAGTTTGAGCAGGAGCGGAATAACGTGACTGAAAAAATCGCACAGTGTCTGCCCAGCTTTAGGTTTACTGTCGTCCGAGACTTGCACCACAGTGTCGGCGTTTGTTTCCCTGTTGACCATGCTTCTTGTTGTGGTCATCTGTTGTCTTCCGGTATTTTCTCCGCAAGCGACCTTTCCTCGACCAATGAGATGAGCGGTAATCTGAATTGTCATACTCGAATTGTCATAAGTGTGCTGTCAGCTCATTGGTCACAAAGCAGGAAAGGGGCTGGGAATTATGTTTTCAAACAAAGCGTTAATTCCATTAAAAGTTATAGGCCACTTTTGATTCTCACTGTATTACGGGACAAAGTGCGTCCCTTATTAGCTCAATACGGGACGTGTACTTTTGTTTCGAAATACGGGACGATTCCGTATTTTAAGGGACGGTTGGCAACCCTACCCTCTTCTCGAGCTCTTCTCTGAGCCCTTGGTACTTGTTCAGCTTCTCGTGTTCCTACGTCCTGATGTTGCTGTCATGTCTTGTCTACCAGTACTACGTCTGATTCGTTAGCCACCACTATTTTGTCCGTCTGTATCTTGAAATCCCACATTATCTTAGATCGGTCATTCTCGACTACCCTAGGGGGCGTGTCCCATTTTGACATTGGGACTTCCAGACCATACTCGGCACAGATGCTTCCGTATACTATGCCGGCCACTTGGTTATGGCGTTCCATGTATGCCCGGCCTGCTAGCATCTAGCACCCTGCTTTCATGTGCTGGATTGTCTCAGGCGCATATTTACACAGCCTGCACCTGGGGTTTTGCCTGGTATTTTGACCTATTTATTCTCTTTCCCTTTTTTGCATATAGTACTCAGCTTTAGCATTGCTTTAAGAAAACTATGAACATACTGAACTAAACCATTTGCACTGTTTTGACAAATCATGGTGGGTGGCCTGGACAAAAAATGCCAGTGCCATTTTTTAAGTACCAGTCCAGACCTGGTTAGAACATATTTAAGAATCCTTTTCCTTATTATCTGTGTTTGTAAAACACCTTTATCCTTGATATAAAACACAAGGCAACGTCCATTGCTTAACAAGGTATCTCTAAAATGTAGAGAAGCAAAAACCTTGCATATCATCTATGTAGTAGTTTAGCACAGAAATGCATGGAGTGCTTTGTCAAACGGGAAATTCATTTTCTCTCAATTGAGGGATCTCATAAAAAATGCAGAGTATGAATGTCACTTTGACAGGCATAACATCTGGGATTACCACTGTATTTTAAACCTGCACATCCTCATTCCAAGTGGAAGAAAGGTCATTCTACCCAATACAGCATTAAAGATTTATATTGTTTTCCCATTTTCTGCACTAAGATACCTTTCAGCAAGTTTTGATATGCACGAATGTATGTTTTCTCTCCCAGCTGGATCTTATGTTTTTATATCCATTACTGCAGGCATTAGTAGACTGTTTGCACTCTGCACTAAAGCTTTGTGGTGTAATAAACTGTTAATTTTTCATTCTCTCTGACAGAATACCATTAAAATCAACTATAAAGGAGAGATTGCAAATAAAAGCTAGGCATTTTTATAATAATCTGCTGCACAACTTTGGTATTAATAATAATTATACCACTGGGAGACAAAGTCGAGCACAAATTTCCCAGTATTAATAGTGCAATACAGCATACTGGTGATGTAGGATTTACATGGCATTGCTCATTCTATGAGTAGATGCTAAAGAGTCTTTGATGTGGAAAAACTATCAGCTTGTTCCATGTAGATTAGATGAAGGCTCAAAAATCCATTACAATGATGTTTAAGGTGTGTTTTTGTTGTATTTTATATGAATGTTTAACTTGATATTTAAATTTCAAACAATTAATATCTTGTCAACGATGCTAAACTTCTTTGTGGTGCTAAAACATAACCTAAAACATATCAGATTGTGTTCCTGAATGACTCATTTCCCATATTAACTGTAGAAAAAAATAAGAGGCTACTGCCAGCCTGTGAGGTATCGAGCGGAATGAAAAGCTAGTTTGGAGAGGATATCTGTCCATCTCCAACCATGGAGATTACAGCCATGACAGCTGTTGTGGCAAATGGCTTACAGCTTATAGAAGAACCTGCAAAGAGATGGCCACGATAAAATAAATTACCTGTGAGACGGCTGATGGCTTAAGAACACTGGTTCATTTTATTTTTTTCCCCCTCTAACAGAACTGTTATCCGATTTTGTTTGGGCTAAACTGATAGAGATTAGCAGTTCTAAACTCACATATTTCTCATTTCACACTAAATAAAAGATTATGTATCTCTAATAAACAATATTCAAACATCTGACTAATCCTCTAGGTTACATCACATTGAATCTACCCACATCCCACTCTAATTTTACATGAAGAGTTTCTCATTTTATACTGGTCATGTGCTCAAAGCTGTCCCCGTGGCTATAGTAAAAGACAAAAGGCCACATTCTTGGCTGGACATCATGATTTCTGATGTGACCATGTGGTTGTAATAGTGCAGGGAACTTTGCTGCCTTTCTTTCTTTGCACACTCGGGCTGTGGAGCCAAGGTTTAAAGGAAAGGGCTTATCAGTATCCTCCAGGTCCTACACCTTCACTGGAGTTGGTATCCTCAGGGGTTAAGGCAGAGGGGAAAGAAGACTTTTAGAGAAACAAGGAAGAAGATGAACTGTGGCAAAAAAAAAAAAAAAGAAAAAAAAAGGGGGGGGGTAATATGTGAAGACGAAAAAAAAGACTTAGGCCAAACAAGGTGTTATAATCAAACCTATTGTAAATTTACAAGGACCTGTGAAATTCAAAGCCAGCTGGCGGAGACACAACAGTTCATATCTGCTTTACAAATGTGCCGTGGTTCTCTAAAGCATATTGGAAGTGGATGAAAATAAGTCAATGTTTAAGATTGTTTAACAGGTTGAATAATAAAGGACTGCAAATGCCTTTTTACCTGCAATGCTTTAAATTGAAGTGAAAAAGCCTTCACTTCACATTGCCTCCTTGCTTGTGCTTAAATGTGACCCTGAACGGACTTAGGTCACCGTGCTATTCACACACTGAAGGATTTGCACTGTCCATCACTGTAATCTTTTGATTTGTAAACCTGTGACACACTGTTTTTTTCTCCAATCTCTTTTCCCTTATCTGGCAAGTGAGAACAGGTTCAGTTTTAGCATCTAATTTTAATCCTTTGAAAAGCTGTGGGAGTTACTGACTGATGTTGTGCTGTTTTCACAAAACTATCCTTTCATTCATTTATTCATCCCATTGACTAAACGAATGAATGAATTCATGTAGCTTTATTTTCATTAAATGTACAGTAGTAAAGGTCACTGACAATGTTTCACTGTCATGACAGGAGCCTGCTTTGGTACTCTAAGAGGACAGTTCTTAAATGTATGTTAAAGTAAAATTAATTTTGCATTAATACCAATAACAGCACCTATTGTCCAGGTGTTTATTAACACCTCAGAACTGATGAGTAAAGTATAAGTATTAATTTTACACCAGTCTTGTCAACGTAGGCCACCCTAGCCCAATCCAATACTATTCTCTATGTCATGTAACACTGTTAAAAAAAATAAAAAGCAGTTTTTTCCCCTTTTGTCTCTCTTTTTTTCTTTTTGAACTTTTCCACATTTAGTCACATTACAGCCACAAACATGAATCAATTTTGGATTTAGATCTGGACTTTGACTGGGCCATTCTAACACATGGATATGTTTTGTTTTAAACCGTTCCATTATTGCCCTGGCTTTATGTTTAGGGTCATTGTCCTGCTGGAAGGTGAACCTCCGCCCCAGTCTCAAGTCTTTTGCAGACTCCAAGAGGTTTTCTTCCAAGATTGCCCTGTATTTGGCTCCATCCATCTTCCCATCAACTCTGACCAGCTTCCCTGTCCCTGCTGAAGAGAAGCACCCCCAGAGCATGATGCTGCCACCACCATATTTGACAGTGGGGATGGTGTGTTCAGAGTGATGTGCAGTGTTAGTTTTCGGCCACACATAGCGTTTTGCATTTTGGCCAAAAAGTTCCATTTTGGTCTCATCTGACCAGAGCACCTTCTTCCACATGTTTGCTTTGTCCCCCACATGGCTTGTGGCAAACTGCAAACGGGACTTCTTATGGTTTTCTTTTAACAATGGCTTTCTTCTTGCCACTCTTCCATAAAGGCCAACTTTTTTCAGTGCACGACTAATAGTTGTCCTATGGACAGATTCCCCCACCTGAGCTGTAGATCTCTGCAGCTCGTCCAGAGTCACCATGGGCCTCTTGGCTGCATTTCTGATCAGCGCTCTCCTTGTTCGGCCTGTGAGTTTAGGTGGACGGCCTTGTCTTGGTAGGTTTACAGTTGTGCCATACTCCTTCCATTTCTGAATGATCGCTTGAACAGTGCTCCGTGGGATGTTCAAGGCTTGGGAAATCTTTTTGTAGCCTAAGCCTGCTTTAAATTTCTCAATAACTTTATCCCTGACCTGTCTGGTGTGTTCTTTGGACTTCATGGTGTTGTTGCTCCCAACATTCTCTTAGACAACCTCTGAGGCTATCACAGAGCAGCTGTATTTGTACTGACATTAGATTACACACAGGTGCACTCTATTCAGTCATTAGCACTCATCAGGCAATGTCTATGGGCAACTGACTGCACTCAGACCAAAGGGGGCTGAATAATTACACACACCCCACTTTTCAGTTATTTGTAAAAAATGTTTGGAATGATAATATAATTTTCAGTCCACTTCTCAGCTGTACACCACTTTGTATTGGTCTTTCACATGGAATTCCAATAAAATTGATTCATGTTTGTGGCTGTAATGTGACAAAATGTGGGAAAGTTCAAGGGGGCCGAATACTTTATCAAGCCACTGTATAACAGAAATCCCAAGCCTTTAACTTGCCTGTATTATCGAACAGCTAATAATATCTTGCTAATGTTACATAAGCCTTGTTATCAATCACCTCTTCTCACAAGTCCCAGATGAAGCTAGATTAGGTGTGCCACATATATAACCCAGCTTCTCTGTGACTTTGAGACAGTCATTGGTGCACTACTGTTTCACTGTGGTAATAATCAGGAATGGTACTGACTGCTTATTTTTACTCATGTGTAGTCTAGCACAAAAAAATGAATAAATACATTAAAAAACATGTTAACAAGGTTAACATTTTAGACCAGTCAGCATTTTGTGCCAAAGAACAACTATTTGTAGTATACAGGTTCTCCCTACTGTCTCAATTGTTTAAGATCCCAAAATGGATCAAAAGCACTGAAAAGTGAAATTACTGGAGAGGTGCCAGTGCACAAATGTTCATGTAATCCAAATTGCTGTATATTGCTGTAAACTGAATGAATACTGACACTAATTAAATGGAATAAGCACATAACAGAACAACAAAACCATTTAATTTGTATTCAAAAAGCGCCATCTGCTTTATAAACACAGGGATGCATTTCTAGACCGATGTTGTTATTTGAGGACGTGTTTTTTTTTCTGCTACTTCTACAAATAACTATCCAGCATGAACAAAGTGATGTTACAAATAGCTACAAGGGTTTCCTCTTTGCATCAACATTAAACAGAACAGAAAGAAATCCATCATAGAAGAAGAAAAGCAATTGCTCTACCAACAGGATAGACAATTATAATGCAAGTCCTCGCACAAAACATTGGATTCTGAGCAAGGGCTAACTCCTTTTTTTTATTTCCTAAAACCTTGTGTCACACTGCCTTTTTTGTCCATATACACCGAAGAACCATAAGCTGAAAGTAACAAGCTCTTCCAATATAGGAAATCTGCAGGATAATGAAGGACAAAGTATTCAGTACACATTAATATTGTCTTGCAAATATCATTGAAACAGCAGTGTAACATGTTCGAAAGCATCAAACACACATGGTATTTTTGCATTACTGTACTAACTGAGTAACCAAGCTAAAGCTACTAATCAAACAAAGATGTTATTACTTGTGTTACGTACTGTAAGTCTTTCATTTATTTTCACAATGGGTGGGCATTATATGAAAAATCTTTTAAAATACATTACATATTTATCAAATTGCTTTTGCTTCAACTGTAATTTTTTCCTGTGACATCTTCATTTATCCATGTGTCCTCATTATATACTTGCAAAAGTAATGTACAGAAATTAATTTCTTAAGGGAGCAAAAAGCTAGATTTTTTTAAGTATCTTTTTAAAATAAAAACTACATTTAAATTCAATTTTGTCTCACCCCCTGGCAAGGATAGCCACAAGCCTCCCTCACAACCATGAATTGGATCAGCAACACAGAATGGATGGATGGATGTCTAATCTCTGGTAGACAGTTAGGGTAAATGAAAAGACTGATGCAAGTTTATGCCTGTATAAGCTACGGCAAATGTATATGCTAAATACGAAGGCAAAGTCTACCGTGAAGGATCCAGCAGAGGTCTAAGTCTAAGCCAAGCTCTAGACTTGAGCTTTGTAAAGTGATAATATATAAATAAATATGTTTCAGGCATGGAAGATTAAAGTGTTTTTTCTGGGTTCCATTTGTCATCAACTCTGAATGCAATTTTAATTTTTGGTTTGCATGGAAGACATCGGCTTGTCTGTAAATGTTCACGGAGCAGTAGCGAAGCTATGCAAAATGGGGGTCACAAACCAGACACACAATCTATTCACCCTTAAAGTAAAAGTTGTGTCTAGCAAAGCAATCACAAGGAGGTTTTTGTGGTGCAAGACCCTCTGTGACCAGTTTCACATAGTGACAGCCTGAAACTTCCAGTAGCAACTCACAAACCATTCAGGGACTTTACAGTTTTTAGCTAAGTGACCAGAGGTTGCTGGGGGTCACAGACTGATCTGTAGACCTGTCTGACTGAGGCATTACACAAAGTTGCATATACATGTTAATTCGCCAATTAATTTATTTTATTTGACAAAAAAAAAAAAGTGCCTGTAACTATTTAGACATTCAGTAATATTGTCCTCCAAAAAATTCTGATTTTCCTGGTCTCACATGTAGCAAACTAAAAAAAATTCTGTAATCAACTGTTAGCCCAAAAAAACAAAGACATTTGAAGATCAAATACGGGCACTTTATTTTTAATATAATTACTTCATTTTAAAGGATAAAAAAACCTAAAAATTATTGGATAAATACATAATAGAAAAAAGCAAATAGCTGCAGAACAGTTTTCTCATGTAGCTCTTGCCAAGAAAAAAAATGAAATCAAAAATTTATCTTCAAAGCATTACTTATACATTGACAAGCTATGACAATGAAATAGAAAATTTATAAGACCTACATGCCAACCCTAGGGAAGTGACAATTATAATGTGGTGGAGCTGGAACAGCCGAAAGCCCTCCAGCCTTTAGACTGAATCAGAGGTAATATAGGTCGCTGTTGGTGTGTTCTAATTTAGACATCTTTCCAGGGGCAGAATACCTAACCAAACATACTTCCACAATGGCAAGACATATTCCTTCAAGTTAGATCTAAAAATACAAGTGGCTTCATCATGTGAAAGAGGTCAAGCCATCTGTGTAATGTATGCAAGAGAGAAAGAAAAGGACAGTAGTATGAAGGTCATTTGACCAGATTAAGTATTATTTTCCAATTTATTTTGCACTATATAACATAAAATTTGCCAACTTGCCCACAATTTGCAATGCTTATATAGGGCTGTGCGATATGACCAAAATCTCATATCCCGATATAAGACATCTATCGTCCCGATAACGATATAAATCACAAAAATGTAACTTTTTTTTGTAAATTCTGTGAATCTCGGGCAGCTCGACTTGCTGTGTTTCCAGCTGGGCGTCATGTAGCTGGAGTCGAGTGTTTTAACCGATGTATGAAACAATACATTTTTAGACATAAGTTGTCTAAAAATGCCGCCGTTTTCTTTGTGAGTATTTATTACACTGCGTGCTGCGGGGAAAAGCCTGTTCTAACGTTTGAGTCTAAGGTTTATCTTTTAGCACCTGGCGGCTCTTTTTTACTTCTCATCCGTAAATAATCTGCTCTTTCACGTGATTCAGTTTATTTTGAAAAGTCTCAACAGGATCTTGAGCTTTATTGCGAAAGGTTTATGTGGAAAATAAACAAGCGGACACGTGACGCGATGGTTTTACCGTCGTTGTTGCTAACCACAACGCATAAAAACTGTCGCTTGTCCATCCGTAGTGTGGTTATTTTAAATATAAGAGAAAGAGAGAACTTTAAGAAATTAATATAGCCACTACAGTGACCATCAAAACGATGAAAAAATATTGCCGTAAACAGTTTATTTTGCAACACCACGAAATAAACGATAGCATAAAATTAAACGATAGACGTTTTTATATCGTCATCCGATACATATCGCTATATCGAACAGCCCTATGCTTATACATAGAAAATACGGACATGTTCTATCAGATCTCTACAGAGATGAGAGACCCATAAAAGACAGAGGTACCCAGACTCAAACATCAATACAAGTAAGAAAAATTGGGCCTAAGCATTTTACGAGTCATAATTTGAGCTCCTTGACTGAGATATGGGCAAAGGATTTAGGTACCAGTTCCTCGTTAGGTACTGTGTTTTTTTAACTACTGCCTCCCTCAAGAAACATAAAAGTGTCAAATCAAGAAACTAGCCAAATGCAAATATGAGACACATTATAAGAGAAGTAAATGCAGTGACTATATCTGAAGTCTTATCTCCAATGTCACATTAATGATTTTATCTAAAATATGTCAAAAACTGAACAATATATTTCTGCCTATTTGTAGCAGAGAAATGCCTTCCAGCTGCATCAGAGTGCCCTGCTTCTGACCATGTAAATATGTCAAATATTTATTTTTAACTTCTCAGATCACCTCCAGGCCAACTCTGTTTTCAGAGAAATATTTTAAATAGTTTTCCAAAATCTTCAAAAAATTAGCATCCTGTAACATGCAGGACGGCTTCTAGATCATCTAAAAATTCCTGAGAACTTCAGGTTGTGTTCCAATTTGAAGAGTAAATAAGGATTTTAAGAAAGCATGTCTACACACTGCAAAAACAAAGAGACTATAAGCAACACTATACTGAAAGATCTGATTCAAAGAGATTATTTCAGCTCAGAAGCATTGGAAGAAGTAAATATAAATTACATCACATCAATACAAACTATGCAATTTTGAAAGTCACATTATAGAGGGCTATCCCTTACGGGCTGTGATTCAATACTTGGAAAACTGATTTCTTTCAGGACTGGTGGTTTAATACTGAGCCCCTTCAACCGTCAAGCCAAGGTGTCTTTGGGCAAGATACTGAACGCCTTGATGTGTAATTTTTGGAACTGCAAATGTGTGTTTGCGTATGGGTTTCCTCACAGACAGAGTACAGAGAGAGGTTATCACTCACCACAAATGTGCTTCCATGCAGTCCCCCAAAAAAGCAACTGCACATCTCTGGACAAGTAAGACTTGTTTGAAAAATGGGCTGGAATAATGAAGGAAACAGCACAGCTCATCAGAAATGGAACAAATCTGTAAAAAATGTCAATGATAAAAAAAAAAAATACAGTATGCAAAATACATTTCATTGTTTTTAACACTCACTTTCACTTAAGCAATTCGTATGTTATAACTTAACTCTTCTCCATGGCTGTCAGATGGACTAACAACAGCACAAACAGGAGTGGCCTGCAGACCAGTTGTACCACATATTTTGTACACTGGCTCCATCGACAACAGACACTCTCTGCAGGTAGACGGGCAGTTCGTGACTGCCCATGGACTGCCTTCGCGCTCCCCTACTGAAGCATAATTTTGGCTTATCACTGGCCAAGATGTGTCATGAATGTATGTGTGTGAGAGGAATAGTGCTCTATGTATACAATAACAGTGCTGTATGAATGTGTATGTAAACAGTTGAATATGGGTTTTAAAGTGTGGACTAAAAGGACAGATGTTTATATAAATGTAATCTATTTTCTTATGATTCCAAATGAGATATGACTCACTTATAAGAACACCAAATGTGAGAAAAATCATGATGAAAGTGGCCAAAATAGTACCATTTGAAAATATTATTAAAAGGCTTTGATCTAAGTTTAAAAGCTTTTTCATTAAATCTTTGTTCTGAGATGCCAGACAGAAATTATTTAGACAAAAAACAGTACTGTGAACCAATTAATAGAAAACTGCGGTGGTAATTGTTATTGCAGACTCAAAAATGTAAACTTGAGTGCTTGTTTATGTTTGCATGTATCTATGAAAGTATTAAAGGGTATGAGAGATCCTTTTAATATTCCTAATATTCCTACAAACAGCAAGTAAGGTGACTTTCAGAACACTTGGCAACCTCCCATAATTGCAAGCTTTTATGATGATGGAGCAAAGCTGCCTCTAAAAAAGAGGTTCTTCAGGAAAGAAAGACCAAATGAGCGATGTGTCCCCAGTGTTGGGTGGGAACTGTTTGTTCAAACTGCCATCAGGCAGCATTGTTGACGATATATTGTGGTCATTTGTTTGAAACTTGGGACAGTGTCCATTCAATTAGATGAAACGCAGAATATCCTGGGAAAATGGGAAATGGAACAAAATTTCACATCATGATCCAAGGCCGGTACTTACCTTCTGAATACTCAGTGGAGTTCTATTACCATTATGTAAGGTAGCAACTGTCTAAGGTTCTGCTCAAGTCTTTTTCTAAGGAAGGGCAGCATTCTAATAATGTTAGAGGCACCTGAAATAAAAATCTGATCCATTAACTTACTGTACAAATCAAAATAAAACTGGAAAGCAAAAGACACAATACTAAACATGGCAAAGTGGAACTCGAAGACAGAGGCAAGGAAACACTACAGGACGGAGACAGAAACACTGCTAGAGGAAGAAAGAACAAGGTAAGTACGAACTGAAGCTTAATATAAATAAAAAATTCAGAAATTAATGCCGTATTCGATGAGTTTTTGTGAATTATTGAGCAACTATAAGCAACTAATTGCAAAAAACAAATGCTGGATGTAGCAAATATGATACAAATTAAAGCTTAGACATGAAGATTAATATTTATTTTTTATTTTTTTGAAAAAAATTATTTTCTCATAGTTATTTCATGGTTCAAGCTTTACAAGGTGAACAGACATTTAAAATCATTAACATTAGACAATAAACATAATTTGAATACTAAAGGTAATCATATTGGGATAACAATGAAAACGTGAATCAAAAGAACTCCAAAACAATCGCTTATTGCAAGGAAAACCATCAAGAACAAACAAAGACTCAACAATATCACAAGAACTCTTAAAATTAAAAAAATGATATAATGATATCCAAAAAAGAAATGGAAAACTTCAAACATTATGATAACAAAAACTCCAAATAGAATCTCAAATTCTGATTAAAAATTCCCAACTCCAAAATGACACAAAACCCAGGACCATGACGATGACTTAACTTTGAGAATTTCCACTTCCCTGCATCGCACATTAAAAATCAGAAAGACATCCAGTCATACACAAAAATAAATCTGTCCAGTTGAGGGAGGCCACTGACATCAAGCCGGCACATCTCCTTGAAGTGACAAGTGGGCATATGACACATCAAAGTAGTGCAGCAGGTGAGCCAAATCATTAGATTAGGCAGATTTATGGCTTCATGAAACTTGTTATTACCCATGGCGCGCTTCACTGATGTTTAGCTTGATGTCTTTATGAGGGGGCCGTTGTTCACCTTGCTCTGACAGGCACAATGTGATGATTAGAATACTACAGATTCAATTTGATTCACTTTCTCAAGTCAGGCAAGCAGAGGTTTGTTTTGCCATTTAAAAACATGTTTGGTTGAGATGAAATCCAACCCGAATGCATATTTTGTTAACCAGCAGTCACACTTTATTCACGTTATTACATATTAGCATGTAATAACCTGGGACAGAGTCACATGGAAATGAAATGCTTACTTTGTGAAAGATGATGAATTTTGGGCACTTTTAGGACTGGGACCCTTTTACATGTGTTTGCTTCTATCCTACTCTATATTCTCATATTTATGTATTTCAATGTATGCAAATTTTCAGTTAAACTGGCATATAGTTTAATTGGCAATATAGTATATATATATAGTATTTTCCAGTGAATACACTATTCACAAATATTAAGAATAATCACCGTACTGGGAGTTTTGGTTATATTAAATAAGTAAGAGAGACAGAAGTACCAGATGATGTCAGACGAGATCAGAACTTCTAATGCCTGCTTCATAGACCTCGTCCTTTAAAGGGCAGGTGCAGGAGCAAATCCAGTACCATTTCTAAGGGTTTGTCAATATATATTGACAGTTTGAAATTACATTTTGGAACATTACATTTTCAAGAGAGTAAATTTTAAAAATATATAAATCAAAGCTTCACTGACTAATGGTTTTGACATGCATTACAAAATTTAACATCAGAATGATACTTTGTTTTTTTGTTTCTGAATTAACTTCAGAAGTAAATTACAGGCATTGACTCTTTTCGTTCAACTGAGTAAAAGACTCACATGAAGAAACAGTGCTGATAACAGACAGATGTTTTCACCTTCTTTGTGCAGTATGGCTAGTTAATCTATTAGAGCAGCTCGTGCCTATGGGTTTTTCTTCTGCTCACAGAGGCTCAGCGGATAGATTGTTGAGGCTTAATTTAACACTGCAAACAATGGAAAACAGCCACAAATAACGGCAGCCGTCATGAGCTTATCAGCCTGAGCAAGGATTACAAGGGAAATGAATCATTAACACTATTGCCACTTGAATGCGGCTAAAGCATGATTGACAGGTTGAAAGCTAGGTGTTAGGAGGGGGAAAACGAAATGGGTGGAGCTGTGGCTTGATACCCACTGAAGCGGGTATCATTATCGGATAAGAGCTCCAGGAGGTCTGGCCAAAATGACCCAATGTCTGCGAGGGGAACGCAATATAGAGCAAAGTAATGGATGAAAAAACATTTAGGTATGAAAGACAGACTGCAATTTAAACTGCATGCCTTAAATGCCTGGTTAAACCAGAGATATTCTGACAAGCTATTCACAAAGTCCATGAACCAACTCAGTCCCAACAACATGCTGACAGCAGGTATTGAATGGTAATGCTGTCCCTTTCTATTTATAGTTTATTGTTGGGTTTTATGTATTAACAGGAAAGCTTTGAGATGTGCAAGGCATAGAGTGCACTGCAACCCCACGGTCGCTTCTCCCAATATGACACCAGGTAGATTTTAATAGTTTTATGGAAAATAGTGGGATGCCATGCTGGTGAAGGGGATTCTGGGTCATGGAGGGATTTGTTAAGTTATTACAGTGTCTGGAGCAAGGCCCTTATCGGCACCTGCCAAGTCTTTGGCGGGCCCAGTGGGATTGCACTGACCCTGGTGGAAGTAATGGATATTAGAAAATCTTCCCACTGTGAGGAGGGGGGAATGGGTGAGGGAGCAAGGAAACGGCAGTAAGGGAGGAGAAATGGACAGAACCTCAAGGACACAGTGGTATAGTACAGGAGGCTATAACTAAGCTAAGATCTCCAATTCAAAGAATATAGATAGACAGGGAAACTAAGAAAAAAGGTGTGGTTAGTAAATGGGGGGATTACAAAAAGACTCACATATTACTTTGAATTGTATCTTTTTTATATATTTCATCTTTTCATTTTAATTGTGATTAGCTATATTGGTCTTTACATATTGTTCACTCATATCGTTTAACAATGGTAAATACAATGCATATTTGTCAAGACAGTCTAAAATTACAATGCTGGGTTGTATTCCATTCAAAATTGTGAAACTGCACTTCTTAAAAGTGTATTTTATTTATTGTTCATATTTGGACATACTCCCTTTGTACCTCAACTTTTTCATTAGTTAATTCATTAGTTTCTCAATTCCTCGATATGCGTATCAGCACTGTTCATTTAGACAGTTAACAGTAAAAGGTCATGATTTGTGGATCTAAAACATTTGCTAGATAATTATGTATTTATTCACTTGTTTGTAATCAGTCAATGTTCAAGTTTGAATCACCCTCCAAATGTAGAATAAATTTTACATTTTAAAAATCCTTATTGCAAATATCTAGAACTTGATAATGTCATTTTACTGCATAATGCAACCAGAGTCAGTAGGAACAATCTGAAATGTATTAAAAACCGGTTTTCAGATGATATACAGGCTCTTTAAATGTATCAGTCAAATCTACCTGCAAAGTCTGGACATAATCAAAAACAGCATTTGCTCAAAATGATCCAAAATCTGATTCAGAAATATGAACCTGATAAGCCTAAAACAGATTTAAAAGATTAACTTAAAACTTTGAGATTTGGATTCTCCTACAGCAAAGGTTATACAGTTCCCTTATCCATTGTTCCCTGGTGTTGTTGAACTACTAAAAGACACAGTAAATATCTTTAGCATTATGAAAGAATGTTGAACAATGATGTATTGTTGTCCCTGCTTGACAACAATGCCAGCTTGCATCAATGCACCAGACAACAGACACAAGTTTCATGCTACTGTCAATTCGTCCCAGATCATAATGTTTTTTCTTTGGGTGAAAACTGCCATTTTAACTGACAGTAACAGAATTCAGCTCCAATCGTAAATGGCGATGGAGAAATTACATTTTATCCAAAATGAAATGCACCACGTCATCACAATGCAGTTTAAAAAATGGATTAAGGTTGGTAAAATGCAGTCTTACTCATCTTTATTTGTGACATTATGTGCAACTGTCAAACTGAATGAATTTGTCTATAACAATAAAAATAAATACATTTTAAAAATGTAAAAAGCTGCAGGCAGATTTGAAGATGTTAAGATTTTTATCTTGAGTGACCGGGGGGGTCAGAAATGAGAACTGAGAGCAATGAGAATATCAGAGGGACACCTCAGGTTAAGTGATTTAGTAACAAAGTTAGAGAAGCAAGGTTTAAATGGTTTGTACATGTCCAGAGGAGGGATTCTGGATACAGTGGACAAAGGATGTTGAAGATAGAGCTGCGGGGCAGAAGGAAAAGTGGAAGACCACAGAGAGCATTTATAATGTAGTGAAGGAGGTCATGCAGAGACTTAGTGCAGAAGAGGATGCTGGGAGTAGGGCAAGATGGAGGCAGATGATCTGCTGTGGCAACTCCTGATAGGAGCAGCTGAAAGAAGAATATGAAGAAGAAGAAGAAGGAAAAATGCAACCAAACAGCAAAGTCAAAATACAAAGAAAGTGGTCAAGATGTTTGCTCTACATACAAATACACAATAACTCAGCTTGGTAGCTGTTCTGTCATCCTGCTGACATACAGACAGACGGCCTAACTAACAAACCTGCTTAAGCAATGTGACAGTTTGATGGGCCAAGAAACAGCAAAAATATAAAGGTCTTCACTTGAATTGCCATACTATGACAAGTCTGCTACATGTTACCCTTGTACGAGTCTGGCTGTGCAACCGTTCATCGTGAACGAAGACTGAATGTTAGCGGCGACGACACAACCACATCTCGCATTAAGAGGGGGAAGCAGCTCAGAGTGGGGCTGGCTTTCTGACAAATGCTTTATTATCACAGGTTGCCTTTGTCAAGGTTAAAGCCACAAACAATGCAGCTCATTTGCTTACAAATGCACTTCAGTCATCCGCTGCACTGTATGAATGGCATTACATAATATATTCCAGAGCAATATGGGTACATTTCTTTTGATTAAGCCTTGCCTTCAGACATACCAGACACAAACCAGGCCAAACAAATCAAAGCCAAGCATAAATGTTTCAGAGCTTGTCATATCTCCTGTTGGTTCTCAGAGTAAAATGCTTTCCCTTTTACTTTTATGCTAATCTTACAGGCAGACACAAAATGATATCCAGTTGCTGAACTGTCAGGAAGGAGGTAGGATCAAGTGACTCCTTACTGGGAAGCAAAAATAGACCGAGGAGAAACAGATTCTTTGGTGCTGTAGAGGCTTTAATGTTGGTCTGTCATTATGCATCCTGCGTGGATCTGGGCTCAGAAATGACAATGTTTAGACATCCAACCTGGCCCTACTGTGGAGTAAACACCCGGAACCAGAGCACACTGCAAAAACAGCCATGTTAATCATTCATCGGGCTGGTAGGATATTGACTCAATATAACAGCTTAGATGGAAAGCGCATTAGGACACGGGCAAAATCCATTGTCTCCATTTCTCACTCTTGTACTCCATGTTCCAGGGGCAGAAGGAGGATTTAGAACGCCAGAAAGACACATAGTTTTGCTTTTGAGATTTGAAACCTAGAGGATAGAGGATTTTTCTGGCTGCACTTTTCTTGTAAGGCAAGAAAAGAAAAATTACCGGCAGTAAATAGATGAGTATGATAAGGCCCCCTAAATACAAGTCTTATCTCTCTCTCTCTCAATTTGAAAGTGCCACGGAAGAAATAGGCCACGTTGTCACTCAGGCTTTTAATTAAAAACAGAGGAAAAAACTGTGTGTATGTGTGCGTGTAGGCGTGCATGTGAGTCTTTCGGTGTGTGTGTTTGTGTGTCTGAGTCCCTAAGAGAGAGCACTTTTAAAAACATTTATTCACACTTAATGTTTACCACCTACAAATGACCTTGTTCTTGTAACACTAATTTTGTCTGTGACTGGTTCAACTTGCCTGCTCCAATCTCATTCACATGGTGACAAACGGAGTGAATGAGACAGTGGGAGAGAGAAGAAAAAGCGAGAGACAGACAGGGAGAGAGGGAGGTGACGTGACCCCGTGTCTATTAATCAGCAACTCAGCTACGGGCTCACATCACTACAGAAGATAACGCTGGCTGTTGTCACACAGGTGGAAGTAATGGCTAGGAAGCAACCTCTTCCGATAGCGGCTTGTCCGAATGCTGACACGTGGACTGACAAAGACACGTACAAGGCCGAGAAACGGAGAGCCGCTGTCGGGCTTTTGACTGATAACAGTTTGAGTGAGAGGAGTGCAAGTAAAGAGGAATGTGTCGAACTGGATAACACAGAGGCCCGAATGTGATTATGGATCATCATCAGTTAGGGAGCATTCCCCTAAACATTGATTTGTGCCTCTTTGCATTTATTCCAGGCACAGTGGGGAAAATTGATTATAATTAAGTCTAAAGTTAAACTAAATAAAGTATAATATGGTAATTCTTTGGGCCATTTTCCTTTCTTTCTGCTGAAAATACATAGAAATGATCTATCACAGCGTTTTCTGACTGTCAGACAAAAAGGCCCTAATGTATTATTGCAGCAGGTCCGCGTGAAAAAATTATATCTTTCCTGACATGCAGGTACTGTGGTACTTCATTAGAAAATCTTTGCTATATTTTAAATGAAAGCGATAATAAACTGGCCATTTTAAATGTAATTATGTTCAGCAGTGAAGGAGCCAATTTTGGTCAAGTTTAAAATGTGAGAGCGTAATGAAAGTGAAGCCTATGTAACCTTGTATATTGATCAGATTTGAATATAGCCAAATTCAAAGAATGTTATATTCAGTCCATGTTGTTTTTATTTCAGGATACACTGCTTGCCTAATAATGACATTTAAGACTTGTTACTGTATATCATATGCTAGCACTCAATATTTGCCATAGAGCAGGATAATTAAATTAGCAGTCTACAAATAGCACAAGAGCTAGTTTTCTGCAAAAGACTTATATGCAGCAAGTCATCAGCAAATTTCTTAGAACACAAACATTAATCCGAGGCTTAATGCACAAAGTGAGTTTAACCTATACGACTCAAAGACTACAATTTCACAAAACTAGGAACTAAACAAAATAAGATCAACCATTGCAGGAGAGCAATCCAAAATTCATAGCAATCCATATGGAAATTTATGCACATTACAACCACCTGATACAAGAGCCTCAAGAACAGCAATGAAGCACACAAAAAGCAAACACTTATTTTGCTAAAGTGAAGCAGTGATCCCTGATGTCTCAACAGATGTTTTGGAAGGAGCTGTCATTGTCTTAAACAGATAAACTCAATTTGTGGACATTCCAACGGGGGCACGACAAAGTGAGATTAATGGGTCTGAGAGCTTCGTGGAGCTCAAAGTCAGAAATTTCAGTGCCGTGAAAGCAGCTCACCTTTTAACTGGCTAAATCACCATGGTAACTTATGCTAAACACACAACCTGGTTGGGGGCAGATTATGTTCAGGGTTTCGGCTTAAAATTGGCCAGAAGCACCACATTTACCACCGATTCTTTATTTTCAGCATGTTTTAAGTGAAATATAGATTCTCTCCTGAGGTAATGATTTCATATGCACAACCTGTTAAACCGTACCTTGCTAACACCACTGAGTGAAGCCCAGCTGTAAAGCTGCAAACTGTGCATCATATTATCACTTAAATTTGCATGTACTGAGTTTGTGATGCAGAAAATCTTGAAATGTTTTTATGCTTGATTCTAATCTGCTACTAACACTATTTGAACTGAGTCACTAAGACACAGAACACACACCAATGCGACCTGTTTAATCAATAAAAATAATTTCTTTTTGATCTGGCAACAAACTAAAGTGATTTCTACATCTCCTTTATTAGACTGAGATAGTAGTCTATATACAGTTTAAAGTTTCTGAGCTGTACAAGGGCACACTCATTGTTAAAATAAATATATTAACTCAAATTAAAATGTTAAATCCCATGATTAACAATTTTCTGCAGCATTAATTTCTTAATTTCTTTTTATTGTTATATTTTTATGTTCTTTATAGATTTCTAGTCACCATTTTATCTGATCATCTGTCTCTGATTGGGCTGCAATCACAGAGATCACTTTGTACAGAAGAAGAGTTATATGATGTGTGAAACACCTTTTATGTGAGCATGCACAGAGTCTGAAGCAGAAAGCTAGGGTTGATTGGGGATTTAGGTTTTGTCAAGCCAGCTAACACAAAGAAAGGCAAGTATAGTATACAGGGAGTGCAGAATTATTAGGCAAGTTGTATTTTTGAGGAATAATGTTATTATTGAACAACAACCATGTTCTCAATGAACCCAAAAAACTCATTAATATCAAAGCTGAATGTTTTTGGAAGTAGTTTTTAGTTTGTTTTTAGTTTTAGCTATTTTAGGGGGATATCTGTGTGTGCAGGTGACTATTACTGTGCATAATTATTAGGCAACTTAACAAAAAACAAATATATACCCATTTCAATTATTTATTTTTACCAGTGAAACCAATATAACATCTCCACATTCACAAATATACATTTCTGACATTCAAAAACAAATCAGCGACCAATATAGCCACCTTTCTTTGCAAGGACACTCAAAAGCCTGCCATCCATGGATTCTGTCAGTGTTTTGATCTGTTCACCATCAACATTGCGTGCAGCAGCAACCACAGCCTCCCAGACACTGTTCAGAGAGGTGTACTGTTTTCCCTCCTTGTAAATCTCACATTTGATGATGGACCACAGGTTCTCAATGGGGTTCAGATCAGGTGAACAAGGAGGCCATGTCATTAGTTTTACTTCTTTTATACCCTTTCTTGCCAGCCACGCTGTGGAGTACTTGGACGCGTGTGATGGAGCATTGTCCTGCATGAAAATCATGTTTTTCTTGAAGGATGCAGACTTCTTCCTGTACCACTGCTTGAAGAAGGTGTCTTCCAGAAACTGGCAGTAGGACTGGGAGTTGAGCTTGACTCTATCCTCAACCCGAAAAGGCCCCACAAGCTCATCTTTGGTGATACCAGCCCAAACCAGTACTCCACCTCCACCTTGCTGGCGTCTGAGTCGGACTGGAGCTCTCTGCCCTTTACCAATCCAGCCACGGGCCCATCCATCTGGCCCATCAAGACTCACTCTCATTTCATCAGTCCATAAAACCTTAGAAAAACCAGTCTTGAGATATTTCTTGGCCCAGTCTTGACGTTTCAGCTTTTGTGTCTTGTTCAGTGGTGGTCGTCTTTCAGCCTTTCTTACCTTGGCCATGTCTCTGAGTATTGCACACCTTGTGCTTTTGGGCACTCCAGTGATGTTGCAGCTCTGAAATATGGCCAAACTGGTGGCAAGTGGCATCTTGGCAGCTGCACACTTGACTTTTCTCAGTTCATGGGCAGTTATTTTGCGCCTTGGTTTTTCCACACGCTTCTTTTCCACACCCTGTTGACTATTTTGAATGAAACGCTTGATTGTTCGATGATCACGCTTCAGAAGCTTTGCAATTTTGAGACTGCTGCATCCCTCTGCAAGATATCTCACTATTTTTTACTTCTGAGCCTGTCAAGTCCTTCTTTTGACCCATTTTGCCAAAGGAAAGGAAGTTGCCTAATAATTATGCACACCTGATATAGGGTGTTGATGTCATTAGACCACACCCCTTCTCTCTATCTTCGCAAAATCTAGTTTGTGTCCAAAATAAATGTTATAATTCTGGATATCATTCATATCTCCCAGTATCAGCATATAATTTATGTTGTGTCGCTACTACTGTAGGGCCCTTACTTTTTTGTTGTGATTTAGTGCTACATAAATAAATAAATGAAACTGAATAAGCATTACCATGCAGCACGTAATGCTTACTTTTCGTTTGGTTATAACCAAACGAAAAAGTGACTACAAAACAGCCCTTAAAAATACCTGCAGCCACTAGTAGCTAGCTAAGATTAGCTCAGAGATGTCGAAAAGCGTCTAGACAGCAAAACTAGCAACTACTACATAAAGACTGACAGAATGTTACCAGACTGTTACCAAACGGCTCTACTTACCTTGGTGAGGTGAAGGTAAGCTATTTCATTCCACCTCAGGAGAAAATTTGGGCTAACCGAATTTTAACACAAATATCCAAAACCCCAGTTTAGATGTAGGCTTTGACAAAATGTGTCCAAGTAGCGTCTTTAGCAGGTCTTGGTCAATCACTGTTTCCTCTTTAAACAAAGAAGTCTGTAGCTAACACTGTAACATTGCTAGGCTGCAGAGGAAACGCTACCTTAACTAGACAGCGGAGTACCAGTCACAGCTGGTGACATTCAATAAGTGTAGATATGTTTGGTCCATTGTGCTTTATTCAGATCTCCTTCGCCCTTATAATAACTTTGTTGCACATGCTAAACTGTGCAATTTCAGGCTTTGCTAGACAAACCTTGTCTTGTTTGAAAGAATAATGAATGCCTTTGATCCCAAACAGTGGTGCTCTGTCGCATTGTATGAGACCTCCACCCTAATAATGGTTTTGTGAACCAAGGCAGCCTGGGACCAGATTCTGACAGTATAAGAAATTTAAGATGACTTATTCACGACATGGGTCGTGGGATAACTTATATCATCATGCGTGCCATTTGCCATTGCCTGCCGATCACTTCAACATTTTTTTATGTTTTTTAAACAATCAAAACAAACCAGACAGATATAGAAAATTTTAGGATTTGTGGCAGCAGAAGGATTTGTTTTATGATATGTCCTCCAGCTGTTATTACGACTGTGCCAAGAAGACATAGACGTACTTGCCTTTAGGCCAGCAAAAATTACATATAACATTTTCATTTGGACATTGTGTTGTTGTCACGTATCACAAATCAGTTATCCATCTATCTTCAACTTGCAAATGAAGTCTAATTGACGAAAATAACCAAAGACACCTGCGTAAATTTGGGGCTTTTAAGATTTAAAATGGCTCGAGTCCAAAATTAGAAAACTCCTGGCGTGAATAAAGTTTGAAAAGCCTGATGACGAGATGCTAGCAGGCAGTAGAGCACTGTGGTGACGTCATGTTTACAATTACCTCTGAGAGAAATAGGTCATGTAATATGAAATGGATTGTGTGAGTGTGTGAGCATCCACTCCACTTTATATTGCAAGTAATATTAAATGCCAGAACAGCAGGTCTAGAACAGAGGACACTGACTGAGAATTATACTACTGACCATTAATATGGTAGGAGTATTGTGTGGAACTATTTAAAAGGATGTGAAGGTTTACGCCACTAGGGGGAGCAGTACTGGGTAAAATAAGCGCATGTTTTCAGTCAGCGTGTTACTGACTGAAAACGTATTGATTTACATTTTTGCTATGTGTAATTACAAATATACTATTGTATGTACTTTTTGAAATACATACTTTAATAACTGAACACTTGCTATCATAGAAATCTTGGAATTTTTTTTTTGGCTTTTTTAAAGAGTAAATTGATCATTACAGGTGACCTAACGCCATTCTAATAGATTGACACCGACAGCAGGCTGACAGTGTTTCTGCACGGATCCTCCACTTGTATGTTGGTGAGGTAAGAATAAATATTGTCACTCTTTTTATTCCTCACAATCGTACTTGTTGGTTAATGCTGTGATCTGCCAGCATCCATTTGTTTTCCCTGTTAATCTGCACATCTCTGATGTTTGCATGGCTCTGTTTGTCACACTGAATAGTTCTGTTTTTCTCTTCATTCCTCTGTCATTTTCTTGTGATGACAAAGGGCCTTTAAGGCAGCTATTACCTTTCTTCTCCCTCCATTTACCATTTGTTCAGCTGTGCAAGCCCCATTGTTTTAATTTCATGCAAGATGTAGTTTGGTGTTTTGGTTAAATCAAAAGTTTATTCAAAAGTTAAAGCTTTTCTTTTTTATTTCAGAGCTGATGGTGGCATTTATGTTTAGCACACACCTTTTATCAATCAAACATTGCCTAATGTTGTGTTTTATGTGTGTGTGTGTGTGTGCATAACTACCTAAATGAGCAAGGATTCAGAGATTAAACGAATCAGACTCCTTGATGTTTTGCAACATTTTATTTGTAGACGGAAGACAAAATTTAAATTTGCATGCTTACTGAAACCGCCCACTCTGTATATCAAGCCACCGGGTGATCAAAAGTCGAGTTAATAGGGATACAGCGCAAGGGGGAGTTTAATTACTAACCTAAAATACTTTCAAATTATGTTTGGACTGATCCTGTTGCTGGAAGCGAGTGTCTGGCAGTGAGGCGAGGCTGGGTTTCGAGAATTTCTGAGTCAAAGCAGCTGCCTTATTTGTGTTGTGGGATTTAGAAAGCAACTGGAGCAGAGATCAATAAGGTGTAATAGGTCTGGGAATGAAATGATGCCAAAATGTCCCATGTCAATGAATCTGCTTATCTCTGTCTGCCAAACTCCAGTCTACTAGCCCATGCTTACTCACCTGTAGATTACCGATAGTGAACTGGAGAGCTTGTAGAAGCACTGAATAAGGCCTGAGTTTAACTCTGTGCCCTTGACTTATCTGTAGACCCAGGGGTATTACTCCTTTATAAGCAGCTGCAGGTGTATGGCTTTTGCAGTGAGAGGTTATGTTGAAGACTTTAGGGAATTATTTTTTGACTTCATTACATTGCCTAGAGCAGAGAACACATAGTATCATGAGGGAAAGTGTCAGGGGTAGATGTATAAAAACTATCCTGATCCAAGGATTATATACCCGCATATAGCAAATATCCTGTTATTTTCCGAATGTGGTGGCTCTTGAGTTCAGAGTGTACAGAGCATTGGGAATATTCCATTTTATTTTTCAAACTCTAGACTGCATCACATATATTTACATTCTATATTCAGTGTTAAGTAGTTTATTAAGACTAATTTAATTATGAAAATTACCTTTTCCTATTGTAGCCCACACCTCTCTCCTCCTTTCTTACCCACCTGCATCACATGCATATTTTGCACTTGCGTCTTTGAGGTTGCAGCATTGTAAACAGCAGGCGAAACCCTCTCCTGGCATAGTCCGATAAGGCACGTGAACATGCACCCTGCTATTCTCTTATCTCACTGACATGCACAAAACGCCCCCATGCCAGCGCTGAGCGTGACATGAGCAGCCCAGCGTTATTAGCGTGATAGGAATAGGTCCTTTTATTCACGGACGTGACGAACATAGAAAATGCCGCAAAACCCTAGCTGCTGTCGTCATCACTCTAAATGAGGTTTGCCTTCTTGGAGGAAAGCTGCGTGTTCAGGTCGGTCTCACTGGAAACGTGAAGCCAGTGGCGAGTAGCGAGGCAAATTGAGGAATGAGTGACAGGTTAACACCTGTCAACTGCATGGCAGGAGCAGGTGCTGATCTCCTGGCCTGCCTCATTTGACAACTTATTGCTGATGGAGAGTGTTAAAGCTTGACCAACTGATTTGTCCTGATATGGATGAATTTTCACAAGCATCAGAATTTATGTATTTATTGCATTTAAGCACAAAGCGTTTGGAAGGGACATTCAAAAGATTTTTTCCCTATAAATGTGGCTTTTCACCAAAAATTAATTAATCACCCAGTTTGTTTGTCTCTGTCATTGTTTTTTCTGAACAGCAGTGTCAGTTTCATACCTAACATTAGACATTACAGAGCTATTCTGACATTTATGCATGTCTTATACTACTTTAATATTAAGTTATGTTGATGCTTTTTTTCCTATTGACAATCTTAACTACCTACACTTGTCCTTGGCCAGATTCTTCACAAATAAAAAGTCAATTATAGGATAAGTGAAAGACAAACAACCAGGTGTATTATATTCATTAGCTTGGTTGTGGATCATAGCTTTTTATTATCACATTGCTCACAAGCAGGTTTTTTAGCAGATGACTCAGACAAAGAAATGAGTGGGCTGCAAGAAAAGTATTGACCTAGTAAGTGCCAAACTCTGGAAAGCCCTGTTGAAAGTGCTCTTGTGTATATTTCTGTATCGCCCAATAGAAATACTCTAGTCTACAGTTTACCAGTCAGGTAAACTAGTCACCGTGTCACAGTCAAGGTTACAGATATAAAAATAGTACCCTTTATATTCTATTCATAGTAGAAGATTTAACATGGAATCAATATTCTGAAAATACCAAGGCATTTATACTTCAACAGGAGACTAAGGGGTTTATTGGAAATGCAAGGGGTGTCAGAAGCTAGGAAGGATAAGAGGATTTTTTAAAAAGGATTGAGGTAACAAAAGATGGCATTTCCATTTTTTTTTCTGTTAAAGAAAGGTTTGCGTTTATGTACATGTGTACAAAATAAATGATGCAGTAGTTCTGGAGCACTGCAGAAAACCAAAAATGAATTTACATAGATTCAACTAGAATTCAAAGAGCAACAGTTATAATTTATTGGTTGTTATAAACCCATGACAAAGCAGAAAGTAGTTATATAGGATAAATGGAGCAAATGTGCATTATAACAAATCCCAACTGAAGCCAGAAATGCATCACAAAGAGGCGCATACTGTAATAATCATTTGTTTTATGTTATTTTGAATTGTATTTAAAATGTTCTTGTTCCTGAAAGGGTCAGAATATGTCTCTTTTAGATGTGGTGGCATCGGCAGTGGTGTGTTTGTATGGGTGGGTGGCAGTTGTCTCCTTATGTCAAACACGATCTTTTCCACTGATAACTGTGAGACTATATGACAGCAGTGTAGAGGAAATGTGACTTGTGAAGACCCCGTGTCACTGCAAGCATGCCAACACATTTCATGTGATCACCCAGGACTGATTTTATGTCATATGTTAATGTCTTGCGGCAACATTGCATTGAATCTCCTCCTCCCATTTTGCCCTCTACATTGACCAGCGTCATACAAACATGCACAAACAAGCAACTTTAAGGTTATTTAAAGGACAGTGATCAATAATGCTCCTGTAACTCCTACTTAATCTCCATAATGAGCTTTATTGCAGCAATTAATCATGTCCTCGCAGCCAGTGCCCAGCCTCCCAGAAGAATGCTGGCAGAATAAAGGCCAGGCCCGGCTGGTGGTGCCTGCAGACTCTCATGGTGGAGAGACCCATTCTGTGAATTAGGCTGACCTCTCAAGTTGAGCTGATAGCTGTTTGATTTTGTGTGTTTACATTAGAAACTACATCAAGCTTATATTAAATAAATCTTTCTCTCTTTTTCTGAAGATAATAGGTATCTCCGTTATATTTAATTTCCTAAACGTTGGTTCCTTATATTTATTATTACTAGAGCTCATTTTGAATATATCACCATAATATCACCTATTTGTTTTTCTCATATCACCATCAATATCATGAAATTTAAATTTATAACTTACCTTCTCCAGACTTCAAGGGTCATATTGGATTTAATGCGTTGTGCTTTCATGTGTATTGAAATCTGTTAACGTGATAGCATCTCTGCGCAGTTTGATCAAGCTTTTCTCTTTTGGTGTTGGCATAAATGGGTAATCAATACTCTATGTGAGGAGGCAAAACAAGTAAGGCAGGTCGGAGAGGTAGCAGGAGGTAGCTGCGGTGGATGGCACAAGGCCTCTTATGATGAATGATTCAGCTGCATTTAGAAAACTATTGATTCTGTCCTGGGCCTAATAGAAGGTGATGATGGCACGAAGGTGAATCCATTACTGAGTAGGAAGCTGCGTGAGGTACGCTGAGAGCTAATGTGTGTCCTTTCCCATTTGTCATCGCCACAGTATACGCAACTGGAGGAGCATGCAAGTGTGGCATAAATGTGCTCCTGTCCTCTACACCCATAGGAGGAGCTGGAAGCATTGTCTATTAATCTCAGTGGCGACTTAAAAAAGGTTCCACATCCTACAGCTTCCTGTTTGAGGAATTTCCATGTCAAAGCTGGACAGAAAAAGAGGAAATGGAAGTAAAGCTTCTGTCTTTATTCAGTTAAGATCCTCTCTGTCACCATCTAAGCAGTGCTTTGCCAACTGGAAGCAAAGAAGATGACCCCACACACCACGCAATCAATAAGTCTTCAGAGACAGCAGTGTGTTTATGAACCAACAAACATTTCTCACGAAAGAGCATAATCACTTTTATATACAGTAGCTGTAGTGTATGTTTACCTTTGCAGCTTATAAAAAAAGAAAATGTTTAAAAAATGTTGTTTTAATAGTTTTTTCTCTCTCTCTCTCTCTCTCTCGCCAGAATTGACATTTTGCTGCAACCGCTGACTCGCACAATGTTTGACACATCACTTTATTATTGCTGGATCGATATTCTATTATTGTTCAATTATATATAATAAACCAAACCCAGGCAAACAAACAATCCATCACGGCGGCCAGTGCAAGAGGCATCTTGTTACTGCCAACAAGGTTGAGGAGGTTTGGAAACAAACAAAGTCTTCTTGATGTGTTGGCTTTTGCCATTTCACTGGCATAGCCATAGGCTGAATTGCTTCGCTGTTTCCATGAAGGTCTTGTGACATTTGATTAGAAAGCCTGTTGGGAGTTCTTACATGCCTTTTTCCTGAGATGTTTGAAGTGTTTGCAGTTCACTGGAACTGTATAAACAGCAGCCGTAAAGCCTCAGAGGTCTTTTCTTAGAGAATCCAAAATGCTGTGTGGTTCCATCATAAATCTTTGACTAACTAAACCATTGCCTCTCATCTAAGAGTAAGAAAGCAAAGAAACCCAAATCGATACACATCTGATTTTAAATCATCTTTTAAAAAATGGTCTCATCATCAAGTGTATCACTGATGTTAGACTTCATCTAACATCTGTGCTTAAGACTTTGTATTTAGAAATGCTCCTTAAAACATCATATCTGCATTTATGTTATCAAGAATGTTTAAAACACTTTTTTTTTTGCATTATCTTTTCATCTACTATTTCTTAGACTGATTGGAGAATGATAAGTGATTTTAATTCTGTGAGTTTTCAGTGTTATCTATATTGCAATAATTGATAGTTTGCAAATATTTGCAAAACAAAAGCACTTTTGTCTTGGCAGTAATTATAAAATGTCTCACATGCACATGCTGTATCCAAGTCTGTGCAAACCAGTATTCATTGTATGTTCTTGTGAGACTATGAAATCTGTGACTAAACATTACTGAGACAGTACAGTAGAACAAACCTAGAAAAGTTGACATCACCAACATCATTACGATCATGACTGTTGTTTTGCGTCACGTCTGTAATTCCACACTCTGTGCCTTTCTAAAGGCTGCTCTCCTCTCTTTATCTTAACATGCAGCCGTTTGCTCGGGGGAATAGTATTTTTAGCTCAGGAAAAAAAAAAACGTATGGAGCTTATTTACCGCCATCATATCATCAGACTGTCAAGAAGCATCTTTTGCAGACTAAACCTTTCGCATATCTGTGTACTCATAATTGATTCTCTGTTATATCGCAAGGAAAATGCCACCAAGATAACTAAGGGCTGCAGCATACATGGTAAAAACCCCTCACTGAAGTCTGATAGATTGTCACATCTTATCACAACTTTGAAACACTGAGAGGAAGGAGAGGTAGAGGGGGGTGAATACGCACTCGACTCCTGTACCTCAAAAGGTATTTTTGCGCTAAACATTTTCAAAGTGCTCTGCCTTGAAAATATCATTTTGTATTTTTCAGGTTAGTGGAAATGTGAGGATTAAGTGAGATAGAGGTAACAACTGACTTCAAGCAACAAACTTTGGGATTTAGATCAAGTTTGTGTTTGGAACTTTCCATGAAAGGTGCGAATAGAAATGTGCGCACAGCGCATACAGTGCAAGTCTAGGTGATGACTTTTCATAAAGTAGGACAAGGTAGCAACATTTAAAGCCATGAAATGAACCTTGTTTATTATCAATTTAATATTTTTTTCTGAGATCCGTCCCACTTGGTTATTTTTGCACATCAAGCATTTCACTCAGTGCAGTTTAGAGCAATAATGGCAGCCAAAGTTGAAACAACAAGCTCTCATTTTAGATAGAGGCTCCTCGTTTCTAGCTTGCAGCTATTGATCTTGGTGGCTGAAATAAAAGCTTGCAGATTTGATTGGTTCCATGTCTCCATTCGATAGGTGAAAACCTTGCCTCTAGATGACCTATTTATAACTGCTAACTTTGTATGCACTTAATGGCTGCATACATGATATTATGCTAAAACATCTACATGCCCTGAGCTAGAAGTCATGCTCTACTGATTAATGACCCATTTAGAATATATGGACTTAAAGATTTTTTTTCTTGTATTGCAGGGTAGCCCATTAGACAGAGGACTGCACTGAAGTGTATTAGTGGAAAGACTGATTTATCCTTTCTAACATTTGCTTGTATGGGAAAATTTCTTTGAGAAAACCTAGAATAACTAACGCATTAGAATTTATTCTAACATATGTTAGTCAGAAGAGGCAAGAAGTTCACTTCATAGTTCATTACACTGAATTATACAAGTAAATAAAGTAAATACATTTTTTACGATACTACTATATTTAACCAAATGCTGCTTTTTACAGTTAGGAATAAAAATATTATTTTTCTTAGAAAATGCAGATTTACTAACACAGTTGAAACCTGAATATGAATGCAACAGGGAAGGATAATGCTGTAACAATAATAATAATAATAATAATCACTTGATTTGTATGCTAAGATGCAGTCCAGGATGCTTCCCAAATCAGGATGACAACTGATTTATTTTCACTGATTTATTATTTTCATGGTACCTTTGTTCACCAGCTCTCTAAACTACTTTGCGCTTTTGTGTTGTAATACAAACACATTTTTTAAAATTTATTTGTACAGATGCTGACATTTCATCCTGACAGTTTGGCTTTGAACTTCTAAATGGAGCAATTTATTTAAAAAAAAAAATCTTTCATGAATCCCGAGCACTCTTAATAATTTCTAAAAAGATAAGGTAAAAATAAAATAAATCTCAGCACGATGGATAGAGCCTTTTGATGTTTCTTTTGGAGACTTGCAACATTAAAGGCATGTGTTGACAGTGCAAGCCTGTGATGTCCTGCTGTGCTGAGCCCGAGAAAACACCCTCCAACAAAGAGCATCTTCCCTCAGCACCACCAGCCACCCTCCTCTAGCCAGTACTCTGCGCCAAGTTACCCATCATCCCCCTTTGTGTGCCAGCTTTGAACATCAACTACATAACTGAGTCCCCAAGTTACACGAAATTCCAAACATCAACCGTCACATCATATATTTATCTAGAAAAATGACTCTGACAGAGTTCTGCTGGGTCTTGCTAATCAAGCATGCTTTTTGCCAATGTTCTTTTAAGAGCCATCAAATTCTGACATTTAATGTCAGATTGCCAGTGATTTATTAGCAGATTGGCTTCTGATCTATACCACAGCAGTGACTTACTGTTAAATTATATAATATTTTTTTCCTTTAAAACATCAGACTGTCAAATTGCTTGTGGTTTACGGTCAAATGTGGTCATATCTATAACATTGTTACAAAGACAGATTCATGAGCTCCCAGTCAGTGTAGATAAGGATGTAATAGAGATTGAAAATGGGCTGATAAGCCAGCGCCATTCTAAGAATATGTCATGTTGGTCCAACTAGTGAGACATATTAGTGGGTTTTGAGTGGAAATCAACCAGGAATACTATGGATATGGTGCATCTAAAACAAACTGTTTTTAATGTTAACTTGGACATGAAACCAAGAGAAAGAAAAACACAAATATCTCTGAAATCTGTGTTCTCGCACACATACATTTCTCCTGAAGCTAAGTGCTTCTCCAAAGAAACTTATCACGCTTCATGAAACCTGTGACTTTTGCACTGCAGGGCATGACAAATGTCAAAAATACATTATATAAACATACAGTTCTCAAAAACAATAACAACTCAGAAAATGGGGAGAAAAATGTGGCCTTTAGCTTAGCATTCAACCAACAACCTCTGTTTAAACAGCCTAAGTTACTCCTGCATAGTTTGTTTTTTCACTGTGTGGCTCACAATTAGTACAAGTCATCATGTGACCTGTCAGTGAGGAGAGGAGGACATACACTGTGCTTGTACTAGTTTATTAATGTTGGTAATATAGCATATTTGTACCCAAGTATACACAAGCAAATGTTATACCCATAAAACCTAATATTTAGGATGCTAGACATTTAGTCAGAATAAAATAGTGTATTAGAATTTCTTTTATTTATATATTGATGTATTCTCTTAGTAACAGCACTTTTATGTCACCTGGTTTAGGATGTCTGGTTCACACTTTATTCACGCAGTTAAACAGATGGTGGGGGCCTGGTGATTGTATCTTGGGAAATGGGGGCACTCACACAGGAAGCCTGGTGCCAGTGTTGGAGAAGTCTTTTGTTTCTCTTTGAGGACGGGGGAAAGAGACAAGGGGATCAACCGCTGTAAAAGGTGATAAGGGATTGTGAACTCTTTCTTTGGGGGAGACCAAAGGTGTAAACAACAGCTGTGTAATGCCTTTTGTTTTGTGAGCTGTATTTAAACCCAGGGCTGGCCTGGGATTGGGAGAGACTGCTGGTCAGCGCCCCTCAATGGCCGCTCTCTCACTCAAGCTTTGGTTTTTATTAAAAGATGTTAGCTACTTCATTGTTGTCTGCGGGCTTTATTAAATGAACATTTTCTTAGCAATGGAAAAATAGATCAGATGTCTCAAATAAGAAATTTATTTCCTCTAAAGCTCATTATAACAATCCGGTCATTAAGTGATGACGCAATGAATCCTGCTTCTGGGCCCAAACTGCTCTGCGTTTAATACGGCTGTTGTGTTCTTGACATGTTTTAATGCTTTGTATCTTGTTCTATTTAACCTCAACAAGCCCCTAAAAACAGTCCGTGATCACTGTTGGTTGCCACTATTCAAAGCTCAGTTTTTAAAATCTTATGATGTAACTACAGCCCAGCCCATGCAGCAGTATATTAATGACTAACCTCGTATTGTGGATGGATTATCTCAGTTGTTCTCCTGACTGAAGTTTGGTCCGTTTACAGCATCCTGCCATGCGGCTGCATTTGTCCCTAACCATCGGGAACACTCTTGTTAACTTTTATCAAGTGGGAAAAAGTTAAGATAAGATAAGTTCATCCTCCAGCTTCACTGTTGTGCTGCTAGTAATCACATAGCACATCATTATATACCAGCTAGCCCAACTTCAGTAACCCTACAAACATCGCTGCTGTTTACTTTCCTGTCTTCATTTATGTCGGAAGTGATAGCAAAGCTGTACGTCTTAATTTGTTTCAGAAATCTCTCAGTCAGAACATATTATATTTAGATGGAAACTAGCAAGCTAACTTCCTGCTAACTTCTAACTCTGTTAAATTTTATAAATTCTGTTTTCATGGATGCCTGGATGTTAAACTTAATTGTTACACCTGGTAGAGTAGCCACACTGATCATTTTATTACAGATAAAAGAATTTAGACAGTTTTTAACTCTCAGTGATGATCGTTTGAATTTGGGATCTGAAGCGGAGTTTGGGCCGACAGACTTAAAGACCGGATTCCTTTGATTGTTGGTATAAGTAGGGATGGGTACCGGTATCCGGTGCCATGATGGCACCGGTAACACCTCAAATCCGATGAAACACCTGGCGATGCATAGCGTTTTCTTTTAAAAGCCGAGAAATGCGCCGTATTTGATAGCTTGCTGCGAGACCTCACACCAAGCACATCTACTGCGGGTGTGGTGCCTGTTATCGGACCCAGAGTTAGCAACATCCCCCAAAAACCCGAAGAGGAGAGTCCTAGCCCTGCCAGTGTAGCAGAAATGATGACGGATGATGATGGCAGCAGCCACCGTTCTTTTTAGTAGCTTAATGTTGTTCGTGTGTAATTTACGTTGAGTAGGCTAACCACGTTATTAAATTAATGCATGTAAGGTGAACTAGCAAACACCGTCGTAGTTACATGTGGCTGTCTTCTTGTTTGATGGCAGATACTCCCTTCACCCTGGCCAAAAAGACTAAAATGACCAAAGAAAAAGTGGAAAACAGTTAAACATGAGAGGTTTTTGGACAAAGTTTGTGTTTTTTCCATTGTTTAAGCACTGCTTGCAGCCAAGAGTGATACCATATATGCCCCATAGCTGCAGAAAAGGCTAACATTGTTATCTTTTTACAAAAAAAGCAGCTGAACATGAGAGGTTTTTGGACCAATTTTGTGTTCTCCATTCTTTAAGCACCGGTTTGAGCACTGTTTAAGCACCGGCACCGTTTCAAAAGTACCGGTTTGGTACTGGTTCGGATAAAACCTAAACGATACCCATCCCTAGGTATAAGTTAACACAAGCTATGCAGTTCAATGCTTTCCATGAAGAAAGCTATAAACAGTTTTAATTTATCAGTTATATTCATACAAAGTACAGTTAACAGAATACAATAATAATAATATTTTATTTGAGGGTCCCTTTCTAAAACCCAAGGTCACCTTACAAAGACAAAAAGACATCAATAAAACAGTAAATTAAAATAGTTTCTAATAAATTAAGAAACATCAGTATTTGGTGAGAACAACTCCAGCTCTCCCAAGGACAGGATGCATGCAGCTTATCAAGTTACTTGGTAAGGAGCATCTCGGTAAGATTAGAGAAAACTGTTTGGATTTTGGCTCCTGCCACATGCAATCCAAAACAGACCTACTGATGTTTAGTTCAGACTACAGTGCCAGTTTAGGACATTAATTTTCTTGCTGTTACTTCTACAGTCTGACTCTATTTGTTAATGATTACTTCAAATTGGTGGGGAAAGAATTTGAGACCAGTGGTACTGTATTATGTACAATGCACAATGCACAATACATGCAGTTAGGATGAAACGCTGTTGAGCACTTTCACATAGTCCTCCAGTCTGAGTCAAAGTATCCTGCCGTGAAGCTTTCTCTTATAATTGCTGGAAAATACAACAAATCTGTAAGAACACTGACTGCACTGTACCACAGAACAACCCCAAAACAGACAAATGAACACATATAGACATGAGTATAAAGTATGCCAAAAGATGCTCTTTGCTCTTAGAGCAAAAGACCTCCCTCCACCCTTAAAAGAGCCCAGGAAGCTAATTGTCAATGGTACATTTTTGTATGTAAGAGAGCACTTCCCCAAGTAGTGCCTATTACTCCCTGCATGAATTGACAGGGCTAATGAGGAAATTAAGGTTTTATTAATTCACCCAGAGGACAAGATGAGGGAGAAGCAGGGGAGGAGAGGAGAGGCGAGGACTCCTTCTTTGATTTAAAGGTTAATTTGGAGACGAGGGTAGCGGGAGCACAGAGAGTGGTCCTGACAATATTTTGATGCTCCTGGATGAGAGCCAGCTGTCCCGCTATGGGTGTAGCTCTGGCGGAAAAAGGAGTGAGAGACAGACGAAAGGGAGATGAAGTGGCAGCCAAGTATGGGTCAAGCCTGGGAATCACGCGGAGGCAATTAGGAGTGCTAGCTTCATCTCTAATGCCAGCGGCTACATCCGGCCATATAGCATTGGTGAAGGCTTCTAGCACTACACACGCTGGGTTAAGGGGCATTAGCAACTCAACACTTGACTTTGACAAGGTCAGGCTTGAGGAGCAGCAGGCAGACTGGCGTGGTGCTGATGACCTTACTCTGACTTGCTGGTGACCTTGCCATGCTCAGCACTGTCTACCTCACAGGTAGTGATAAGGATCACTCTCCAAAACTCTCCATATTTCTGCACTCTTATCAGCTCTTGAGCCTAAACTGAAGGTTCATGTTATTTACTTTATAGAGGTCAATGTGAGCTCAGTATTGATGATTCCCTTTTCACATTAGCATACACTATTTCACAGCATTTTGTGACTATAAAAGATACTGGAATAAATATAAAGTTCTTTATTTACCTGCAGTAGCAGCAAAATTCTCTTGGTTAAGTTGATTAAATGTGCTTTGACTGATGGAAATTCTTCCCCTTGACATTTTACAAGCAAGATGGCATTGTGTGAAGTACACAAAGGACCATCTGTGTAGGAGTCAATGGGAAAATCTGATTAGTGAAGAGAAAACGAAACACGCTGTAAAGTTTGCTTTCAGATTTTTCTCTCTGGACAACAAATTGCACAGTGAGGAATTTGAACCGATTTAGTAAAACTTCAGTTTGAATTAGTAATTTCATTGAAATTCAGATGTTGATTTGTGATGAAAGTCTTTTTCTTGCCACACAGTTGTGACAATTATTCATATTGTAAGTGGCTTGGATTCCTTTGTTTTTGACAAAATGTTTGCAATTGAATGCAACATCAGTTTTTCACGAGCGATAGAGAGACAGACAGAGAGGGCGACGCCAAACTTGACATTCACAGACAGACATGATTGACTACACAGTGGGGACACTGGGAAGGAAACACATGGGTGAGACTAAACTTGGACATGAAAGGGAACTGACTAAATTAGCAAAAGACTAAGAATTAGAAACATGACTCACTTCACAAAACACAATACAAAATAGATTCAAGTCCAAAAAACACAAATCATTGGGAACCAACCCAGGGATCCTAAAAATTTTGGCCAACTGGTACATTTTAGTGCTGCTCTTGAAGCTCTGATTTTGGTCTCCACCAGCTCCTGATAGCAAATATTCTGGAGCCAGTTTTCCACTGTTCCTGTCATGCTGCATCTATACATCTATATATATGGCAAGAGATTCTCGCCATGCACTTTGTTTCCTTCCTATTTTTGTCATGATTTTAGCCAGCTGGTATCTGTCTTGGCTGTCTGCTGTAGAGCATCTAATCTGAAAACAGCTGCGATGAGAGCAAGGTGAGCAAAAAAATAAAAAAAATGCATTTGTGGGTCTTAAAATTAAAACAATCACCTAAAACTAGTCATGTGACACAAATATAAATTGTGATTAGGATTACTTTAAATAACCTAGCAACTAAGATACCATCCATCCATTTTCATCCGCTTTGTCCGGGCCGGGTCGCGGGGGCAGCAGCCTAAGCAAAGAGGCCCAGACCTCCCTCTCCCCAGCCACCTCCTCCAGCTTATCCGGGGGAATACCAAGGCGTTCCCAGGCCAGCCGAGAGATATAATCTCTCTAGCGTGTCCTGGGTCTGCCCCGGGGCCTCCTCCCGGTGGGACATGCCTGGAACACCTCACCCAGGAGGCGCCCAGGGGGCATCCTTGTCAGATGCCCGAACCACCTCAGCTGGCTCCTTTCGATGTGGAGCAGCAGCTGCTCTACTCTGAGCCCCTCCCGGATGGCCGAACTTCTCACCCTATCTCTAAGGGAGAGGCCAGCCACCCTTCGGAGGAAGCTCATTTCTGCCGCTTGTATCCGCGATCTCGTTCTTTCGGTCACTACCCACAGCTCGTGGCCATAGGTGAGGGTAGGGACGTAGATCGACCGGTAAATTGAGAGCTTCGCTTTTACACTCAGCTCCCTCTTCACCACGACGGACCGGTGCAGCGTCCGCATTACTGCAGCTGCAGCCCCAATCCGTCTGTCGATCTCCGGCTCCCTTCTCCCATCACTCGCGAACAAGACCCCGAGATACTTGAACTCCTCCACTTGGGGCAGGAACTCATCCCCGACCCGACTAAGATACCTCAAAATAAAATCAATAGCAATTTTATACCCCTGATTTTTTTTTACATAAATAAGCAAGCCCCCACAGAGAGAGAAAAAGAAATGATGCTCATAAATCATGTTCTTACACCTTGTTAAATAGCAAACACTCATATTTATGCAACTTGCTAAATAATTCAAATGTTAAACCCTCAATCTGAGCTGTGTGGGTTCTTTTAATTGGGCCTTGTAAGAACTCCTCCATTATAGAACAGCTGAAACAAGCCAGGGTGATGCTGCATGATTTATGGAACACCTTCATCTAGATAGGAACATCAACAGGCTCACATTTGTCTTTATTCTCTGCTGGAAAGGAATCATATGTGAATACCAACATGTGTCAAAAATATAATGTTAGCAACAGGGAATATTTTTTTAAGTCATTTATTACTCTAGGTTAAAGGAGAAAAGGAAAACGTGCAAAATAATTAGCATCGGGTTTTGCTGTTACTGCTTTTACCTGTGCCTGGTTGTGAGATTGTACATTCATGTCCAAGCTTGTGCAGAGCAGTCAGAACAAGCTTCGAGGCATGATGAACCTACCAAAATCACACTCGGAGCATTACATTTTGCTTGCATAATGCAGTATATAATATTTAAAACGGAATGAATGGTTTTAAAATAAAATATTTATATTTTAATGGTACTCGTCCAAATCCTCTCTCTGCCAGCTGAAAACCTGATAGGGCCAAACAACCCATGCACGCACAAAAAAAAGCATCTCATGAATAACAGACAAGTGTATGGACCATGGAATATGTGGTGCTCTGATCTAATTATTTGACTTCTCTACCTCTGCCAAGACTCTGTAGCAATCACCATTGAAGCAGAGCTTGTGGAATTACTCAGATGGTGCATCAAGTCAAATGAGATATTTATGCTTACTGCTTAGATTGTGGTCGCTGCATTCTGTGGTGGCATTGTCCACTTTAATGTAATAGCAATTTGGCTTATTGGGTCAGCTTGTCCTGCTTCCACTGCTATTCCAAATAGGCCAGGCATGTTTAACGCACATAATACTCAGTTAGATAAAATTCTTATTTATGCACATGTTAAATCTTAATCGCTATTCAGTTTGAAAACTGAAAACAAACTCCCCTTGTGAAAATCATTTAGCCTTCAATATGGACACTGTGACATGTTTGCTTTTAAAAGAAATCACTATGGATGAGGAGTTTTGCAATCATTTCTCAATCTACAGTAAAGTGCAAAACTCTCGATCCACCCTACATGTTTGGCCAGGAAAATGGGAATATATTAAAACGTGTGCAAACATGCATGAAAATGCATTATATAATGCAAAAACATCATTTGCACAGTTGTAATGAGCTTGAAAATAAGCGTTTGGTATGACTGAACTCTTACGCAAGATTTCTTGTAATTTATTTAACCTCTTTAGCCCCAACGCCCCCTGATACGGGGGCAAAAGGCAGGAGATCAGTTAGACCACTGCTACACCCCGTTCAAGAACTGTTACAAGGCTCAGCCCCTGCCGGCATTTGGAAAATCGGACCATGCCGCCATCTTCCTCATGCCTGCTTACAAACAAAGGCTAAAGCAGCAACCACCAATCAGGAGGGAGGTCGCTCACTGGACTGGCAGCAGGACCAGATGCAATCTCTGGCCGGGTCCTGAGAGCCTGCGCTGACCAGCTAGCACCAGTGTTCACGGAGATCTTCAACCTCTCCCTGGCCCAATCTGTGGTTCCCACGTGCTTCAAACAGTCCATTATTGTTCCTGTTCCAAAGAAACAACAGCCCGCTTGCCACAATGACTACCGTCCAGTAGCACTGACTTCAATTGTGATGAAGTGTTTTGAAAGACTGATGAGAGATCACATCACTTCTTCACTTCCTGCCACCATCGACTCACTTCAGTTTGCTTACCGGACTAATCGTTCCACAGACGATGCCATATCTCACCTGCTCCACACATCCCTGAGTCACCTGGACACTGGCAGAGGGAATTATGTTAGGATGCTGTTCGTGGACTACAGTTCAGCATTCAACACAATAATTCCCTCTAAGCTTTTCACCAAGTTGACGGATCTAGGACTCAGCTCATCACTGTGTCAGTGAATCCTCAACTTCCTCACAGACAGACCCCAATCAGTGAGGGTGGGAAAACAAGTCTCCCCTCCATCTCACTCAGCACTGGAGTGCCTCAGGGCTGTGTTTTAAGCCCCCTGCTGTACTCACTGTACACTTATGACTGTGTAGACACATCAGACACCACCTCCATTGTCAAGTTTGCTGACGACACTGCTGTTGTGGCCTGATCTCCGACAACATCGAGACGGCCTACCTGGAGGACATTACGAACCTGGAGACCTGGTGCCCGGAGAATAACCACCTCCTAAACATCAGCAAGACTAAGGAGCTGATCGTGGACTTCACTACAAAGCAGGCGAGGAATTACAAACCCCTCATCATCAGTGGCACGCCAGTGGAGAGAGTGGACAGTTTCCGATACCTGGGTGTCCACATCACTCAGGACCTGTCATGGTCCTGCCACATCAACACCCTGGTTAAGAAAGCCCGTCAGCGTCTCTTCTTCCTCAGAAGACTTAGAGACTTCCATCTGCCACTGAAGGTGCTCAAGAACTTCTACTCCTGCACCATCGAGAGCGTCCTGACGGCAAACATCTGCACCTGGTTTGGGAACAGCAACAAGCAGGACAGACGAGATCTGCAAAGAGTGGTGCACTCAGCCGAACGCATCATTCAATCAGAGCTCCCTGACCTGCTGTCCATCTACACCAAGCGGTGCAAGTCCAAAGCTAGGAAGATTATGATGGACCTCTCCCATCCCAACAATGGACTCTTCTCACTGTTGAGGTCTGGGAAGCGCTTCTGCTCCCTTAAGGCCAAAACAGAGAGAATGAGGAGGAGCTTCTTCCCCCAGGCTATTCGGGCCCTGAACCAGGTGTAGGACTGGACTCTCCCACACACGTCACTATAAGACTGGACTCTCACACACATCACCACACGCACCACCACACATTTCCTATAATCCTATAATTCCTATAATTTATAATCTTTATAATCTTTATAATCTCTTCTGCTATTTGCACATTCTTTACTGTAAATTCCCAAGTTAATTTGTAAATTTTGTAGTAACCTGTAAATTGTAAATATTGTAAAACTTTTTTTCTGTCATTTAATGGTCGGGCATTGCACAGCTACAAGCATTTCACCCCCATGTCATACTATGTATGGTTGTGTGTGTGTGACAAATAAAATTTGAATTTGAATTTGAATTAGGCTTGGGGCTTAAGAGGTTAAATAGAACAAGGCTCTTCTTTGGATGATGGATGCTTTTTGTTCTATTCTGTGTCAAGATTTGACATTTTTTACTAATGGTGCTAGGTAATCATTGCTGTACTTTTCTTCTGACCTCCTCTTTACCTACTGACAATGATTTGAATCACAAGTTTAAAATTTGGGTTCATCACTCTTGTTGCTACTGATTTATTGTGTACTTTGGCATACCTCTGCCTTTTCTTCCTGTTTCCCTTCCTTAAGATTGGCTTCTTGACAGCCACCCATCCACTTCCATTTCTAATGAGACTTCAGCAAACCACAGATTGATCAATTGGAGGGCCAGATGCATTTCTCAGGCCGTTTTCCCCCCCTATTCCTTAAGGACAGATTATTTATTTTGTGACACACTGTTAGTAATATAATGCCTACAATCTAAAACTGAATCTTTGCTAAGTTCTGTTTTATGTGTAGACACAACACTATCACATCCATTGAGTTGTGTGCTTTTTATGCTGGAATGTTTCTTAAGTAGCTTGACAAAGAAATAATAAAGACTAGAAATTACTCTTAGGATGGTTGGGTACAAGAACTGGAGTAGGAATCAGCAAATGCCCAAAGAAAACCTTAAGAGAATGATTACTAGCGATTAAAAAAAAAAAATCAGTCTTCTCAAAAGCAAAATATAAAGAAATGATGGGTAACTCAAACTTTTTGCATAGTACTGTACATCTGCCAAATCTTTAATAGTGAGTCCATCAGCCAACACACCTTGAGTTAAGTTTGTTGTTAGGATGAGTCACAGCTTTTTACAGTATAAAACAGTTGGAAATGCAAGCAGAAAAATGTGCCGTCCACATCTGTAGTCATGTTTGTTCATCATTCGGATGGATGGCAGTAGTAAAAAGCAACATCTTAACATCAATGTAAAGTGTTTAAATATCACAATCCACCAGAATAGTGTTATTTCTTGTTAGCATCATTCCTACAAGTCTCTGGAACACAACCAGAGGGAAAGTTATTCCTGCTTCTTCCTTGCATTTGTCTGTGCATGAGTACAGCTAAAGCAGCATCTACTCAGTAGTCTGTTGTTTTCTCTGCTTCCTTGTTTATAGTCTCTACAGAAAGTTTCAAGCCTCCCACTGTGACACATACCGGTGCTCTCTCTGCACTGAGAGGACCACAGAATCCAACAAAGGTTTTCTACAGTGAAGGGAATTCCAGCAGAGAGCCTCACCTTCAATATTGCTCAGTTATCAGTTACAGCACATTTCTCTACTACTAGCTCATTGTAGTTCTCTGCTCCAGGCGGTTTTACTATTATCACCAGATGTGAATATAGCCCTTACATAGTTGGCATACCAAATGTAAATGTTCAAGCATTATGCTGGGAATTTTACATCACTGTCCCATTTATATATGATTTTACAAGCCTGCTTCAGGCTGCTCAGTGAGGCTTTGACATTTGTTCTTATGCCATGATGTCATCCTGTCCCCTTTGACTTCTAGTTGTTGATTTTAAGAGTGCTCTATCACTGTGCTGTTGCAGTCCACTAACATTATCTGAATCACTCTTCGGCTTTATTTGACACAGCCCCAGCTGACATCAGTTAGATGATTTGGCAGCCTTTTCACTTATACAATAGCACTGCACAATATGCCAATTTTCACTTGTACACTTGGTGATGAATGCTTGATTGATCTGTCAATTTTAAGGGACCTCCCAGATACTATAGCGTTGAGTGTAATCTGCTGTACAGCCTCCTTTTAGTTCCACTGGGAATGCTGTAGTCCAAACAATATGTTATGAGCACGTTAAGAGATCACACCGTCTCCCAACATAGAACTTCATTTGATAGATGCATCCCAGTGGTGCCACTGTGTCCATGTACTCTCTTCTCAGGGAAAACATAATAAAAAGGAATCAAATTTAATCTCAAGCTGATAGAATTACCAGCCAGGGAATTCTGCTAGCAGCACTTTGCATTCATAAAGGCTGAGAATACATAAGATGTGAACTGCCATTAGATCTGTTTGTTCTTATTGCAGAAGGATCTAAATGAGGCCATTAAAAGGGCTTCCTTTGTTTCTATAACATGCAATGCATTGTTTTTATAATTTGTGTAATATGAATTAGATCTTTTGAAAATGCACTATAAATAAATCTCAGTAATATGTATGTCTGTAAGAAGGGAGTTTTTATTATATTGTATACCACACTGTATTGTAATGTTAATAGACGGTCATATTATACGGCATAATGTTTTAGAATTAAATATTATGCAGTAATTAAAAAGTCATCCCTGGAAGATCCTTCACGTCTTTCTTGATGTATGTATGTTAAAACTTGTATTTTCTCTATTTACACATGATTCATATTGTTTCCTGTTGTTCTGCTGTGGTTGAACACTGCCATCTAAGGATTGCCTGTAATTGGATTCTACTCTGCTACAGGCAGGCACAGTTGATGATACTTTTCTAAGCTTTGTTTGTGCTTTAAAGCAGTATATCAGTCAGAAGCAATTAGAATTCTTGTAGATTAAGCGAGGTATATGGATTTGAATAGAATTAGGGACTTCGTTTTGGTAAACTGAAATGAATAAATGAACCATTCTGACAAGAAAAAAAGAGATTTCTGAAAGAATGGTTGGATGGTGAATGGTTGAATGGTGATTCGTTGTACAACGCAATGTAACTAAGCGACCCTCTATGAGTCCACAGAAAGGCTTGTCATAATTTGAGCTGTTCATTATTCATTTAAGCATACACATTTGCAGCTTTCCACATCCCAAATCACTCAGATTCCAGCCATGTAGCATATGGAAGAAATGACTGGAGAAATGGCAATGTCGATCTTGATGTTAGCCAGTGTGCAGTTTAATTATGACAGTTTGGTGGATATTATAACACTTTGTCCTGCTGCCATTGCTGTTATGACTTAAACAAAGAGCAGGTCAATGTTCCAGGATGCGCACTGAAACCCACAGACATCTAGTCTTCCTGTCTCGATCCAACCATCCTCTCAGGGGAGTGACTGGCGGAAGGTTTACCAAGACAATCACACCCCAAAATCCACCTCTTTTTCTTTGATCCTCAAAGGGTCTTGAGTAGGTCCAGACAAGCTTGAGTGCTGGTTGTTACAAAAAGGTATTTGCATTCTCAACCAGCAATTGCTTGTGCTTTGTGGGTTTCTGCACTGAGCCCTTAGCTAGGAATGTCAGACTTTGTAAGCTGTTGCAGAGATTTGTGGGAACAGTGCTTACATTTTCCCTTTCCACAGAACTGAGTCCATATGATTTCCAGATTTAGTGAACATGAAACTAACTAAATGAAGGTTCAAGCTGAAATTGGATATTAAACATGACAGAAAAATGCACCAGAAGGCTCTGTTATCAGCAAAGTCCAAAACCAAATTACACAAAGTCTCAATTAAAGTCTGGACTCAAAAGGGTGTAATTGCATCCATAAACACACAAGCTTGGAAAAACACGGCCTTACAGGCATCCAAAATACTTGTGCATGATGAAATATTTCTATCAAAGCCAGTGGGGGAAGAAATTTGTTTTCCTGTCTGCAGTTCAAAGCATATGGCAGAATAACATATTCTCAAAAATAATGTCAAGTGCCAGATAATCCCTGATTAAAGATCAGGCCTAAGTGTCAGTGAGTTATTTGCTTGTGATGTGGTGGTGGGATAATGAGGAGAAAAGCCACTCCACCTGAGGTACTGCTGCCATAATCTTCACAGTAAACACTTATCATACATTTGCCATTGATTAGGATGTGCCTCTCATCAATCATCAGTGGCTCGTCGGCGCAGATTAATAATTATGACATCTGCGCTCAGTCAAGAGCTCTGATTAGAGGGAGGAGAGAGGCAAACGCATCTGATAATAGTGAGCAACGAGGTGTTCAGGAACTCCATCATATTGTCTGGTTCATTTGATGATCATCTTACTTTCACAAGTTTGCTAGCTGACATTTCTATTAGCATGTACAAAATAATATACTGCAACACAAATGAATTACATATCAGTATTATTACTTTACAGACTCCACCGTGGCTGCTGAAATCTGCTTAAGAAGACAGCTAGCATTACTTATTTAACATCAGTTGAAAAGATATCTATTTTCAGTCAAAAGAAAATATACAGTTATGTGTTCTTCTGAGTTTATAACACAACATGCTATTATTAAAATCATGTAGAAATCTGAATCACACATTACCTCTGTATGGGTTCACACAGGCCTAAAATCAGTACTTCTAACTGATATTTCCAGTACTTCTCACAGTTATTGCATGTTAATTTGGATTCCCGTGTATAGATTTGAACACTCTAACACCTGTTTGTTAAAAACAATGCCCTAACATAGCTATACATCTGATGTTTGATGATTTACAGCCTTTTTTCTAACAACAGGAAAATGGGATTTTTCTCGTGTAACACATGAATGGCATTTTTTGCCATTCGTGTGTTACACATTTTTTGTTGGTCCATTAACAGTGGTTGTAATAATGTGAGGATGAAACAGAATTTCAGTGCTTGCTATCAAAATAATACATTTGAATACAAAACCTTTTCTGTTAAATGCCATCTTAAATTAAGTAAGGCATCACATTAGACATCAAAATATGAGCCCAAGTTTGAGAAAAATGAAAAGAAATACAAAGACCTTGGATTCATGTAGTTTCTCGGAACAATTTGCTGCCATTAAGTGAACATACTGTACCTCTCTCTTGCTCTTTCTTTTCTTTTTTTAAGTGACTAATTTAAAAAAATTCAGCCTTTCCTTGAAGAATGCCTGTGAGTGCACTTATCTGGCAAATATTAAAAATAGATTATGGGCCATTGGAAGGTAAGTGGTTCCATAAGTAGAATTGATTGTGCCAAGAAGTATCATGGACATTGCCTACATCACCTTGAGGGTCTCATCCTCTTAATGATGCCATGTGCCACATGCTTCCTCCTGAAGAATGGCAACCGTTTCGCTGCGGGCTCTGACACTCCAGTTAAACTGCTATTCCAAGCAGTTAACAAGAGCACCAATGCCTACATAACAGACAGCAGCTGGACAAGCGAGGACGTTATGGTGGGAAAGCAATACTCGGATCCAATCAAAAATTCCAAATGGCAAAAGGAAATAGGATTACTGCCCTGAAAAATAAGCTTCTTGTAAATACTGGACAAAAGCACTCAGCTATCTAGTGCCAACTTCCACATATGAACAGGAATTTCTAGTTCCACAAGGATCTGTGTGAACTATATCTTAATTTAAATAATTTAATCATTTACATTAACTGATTATTTCTGGCTACTTGCAAGCGACTCTCATTACTTTCTCTAAATAATTAGTTGAATAACTTGACACAGGTTTTTAATTGTTATGCACCATTGAAATGGGATGTAAAACATATTCATTAGAGTGTTTCCACTGCCAGGCAATATAGGGAAAAAAGCCACCATTTACAGAATCAAACTTCAGGTGAAGTTTTTAAAAACCCTTGGTTTGTGCTTCCAGCATGATTTTCATTCGAGTGATGTACTCCTCTAAGCCTGCTCAAGGGAAAGGTGTGGACAGCTGCCAGTTCCGTGGGGTTTGGAGATGCCTTGTGCAATTACGTTCTTCCACCGTAAAAGACTGCCATGCCGATGCTGCCAGTTTCTTCCCCTGGACCCCGAGCCTTTCCTCCCAGCCAGCCCGTCAGCAGACAGGTTGAAAGGTGCCATTTGACCATGGAGATGGGGCTCCCCGTCCTGCCAGCAAGCTTCTGAGCCGATTTGAAGGTGTGTGTCCCTGGACTGGAAAATCTCCCCTATCCGAAAAGTCGATTAAAGCCAACAGCTGCGTTTCAGGTTCTGCCAGGCAACTGTGCAATACACACACATGCACACACCTTGACATCAAGAAGTGTTTGGAGCTGTTCAGCTGTACGCTTCAACCGAGCCTAAACACGAAGTCAACTTTGCTTATCATGGATAAGTATTCTCTTGTCAGGAAGTTGTGTTCACTTTATCAACAAACTTCATCAGATTCATTAGTGAGATGGCTCTGGCAGTAGATTAAACACTCTGCAAATATAGAATCACATAACAAGATGGCAGGTTATTTTCCCACTTCATCTTAGTATCCAAATAAAAAAGAAGAGGATCATACTGGGTAGCAAGATAAGAGAAAATCAGTCTCTTTCTGTACTTTTTCTGTGCCGAATGTGGAAAAAAATAATAAATTACATTCTATTTTGAATTGAAGATGTTTTGAAAAAAATAAAAAATAACACAGCAGCTGCTGATGACAAAAAGCCTGGAACTTTAAACAAAGCAAAACAAAAAATCATGTCACATTTTCTGCAGCACACCCACTTGCTCTTTAGTGTTACAATTGTTTGTGTCAGGAAATTGAGTACTGCAATGGCGCTCATTGCTCAGCAGCCACCAAATAAATTTCCATTGGGGGAAAGGAAATCGATACACGCATTCTGCCTCTTTTAGGATCTTTGTAGACTCTCCCTTGTGATTTTAAAAGTATGTTAATGTAATTTATTGAACCTCTTACCCTAATCACACACATTGCCTATAATTACATACCTTGACGGCTGCTGGACTTCTAATTGCTAATGCTTTTCCTGGAATTTGTCCTCTAATCCTTGTATGTAATGACTCTTAAGAGAAAGGAAGAAAAGTGCTTTGCTGCTACTTTTCGCAGTTGCAGCTACCCGAGCTGCAAGGGCACTGTGGTTCAAGCTGCTCCTGATGCTCCTATATCATAATGTTTGTCACCAGTTGACGGAAAGTATATATTAACCTTTGCGTATCTGATTATCCGAGGTAAAATGATTGGGTTGAGGTTGCACTTTAGTTAACTGTAAATTAGTAAGCTGTTCAGAAAACTTAACATAATAAAGTGAAATCAACATCTCAGCCAACATCTCCCTTTTATTAAAAATAAGGTGGATAGATCCACATGATGTACGATGATCCATGTCATTTCTATCTTTAAACTACACACAGCATGTTAAGTTCATTAAACAGGCAAGTTTATGATCCTTTACGCCAGTGTTGAATGAGGTAAACAGCCAGTTCTGGAGAGTGCAGCTTCTACTGCGTGGGGCACCTGCTTTGTTTTGAATTCAGCTTGCATTTTGCTTTGTTTTTCTACTGCCTTGAATCCCCATGAAAACTCGAAACCCAGTAACACATTAGCCACAGACAGATGTTCCCAGTGTTGTTTTTTTCTGCAGGTCTGCCTTAACAGTTGGAAGTCAAATGCTCACACTGGTTTTAAAATCCATTAAACAAATCCTTAGCCCATTTCAGCCTCATGCCATATAGAGGGAGCTTGGTGATGTTTTTTGCAGTAGTTTCTTTGCCATTAATTCAAGGTAGTCACCTAACCTAGCTTACTATTGTTTGACAAGCACTGAAGCTCCAGTACACTAAATGACTCAAACCAAACCAAGGCTTTTACAGAAGACACAATTTTTGGAATTTTGTCTTTTTACACCACAGTGGATTTTAAATCAAACAATCAATACAACTAAAAAAAAAAATATTGTACTCATAGATTAGTGTGTAATGATATCTTCAAACAAACTTCTCATTAACTTATAATTGATCAATTAGAAATAAATATGAGTGGGATTGCAGTTTGTGGAAGCCACCCTGTTTCCCCACCATATCCTCAACAACTCACTGTCATCAGTCTGAAGTGAACTTCTCTGACTCATTGACTCGGGTCGGACTCCTTTCACAATCTTTACAGACAACTTCCAGAGTAAACAGATGCGGACACTTTTCACCCAGCATTGACAGCTGAGGTAAGCAGTGGACTGACACCCTTCCACAGACAGGAGAAAACTAGTCAGATCTGGTCGAAACAGCTGGAGCCGTTAAGGGGTAAAGACTAAATTTCAATGTTTTTGATTTGTTGTTTTTATTTTGCTCTATAAAAATAAAATTGAACTCAACTGAATTGACTAAAACGTGTTTTCTATAGCTAGAATTATTCACTTTAAGCGGGAGGGTTAAGATTGCAGAACTGAGTTAACTGCAATCTATTGGCATCTAGCAGTGAAAATATTACACACTCTAATTTGAATTCTAAATTTTAAAGTGGTTTTATAAAATTGGTACATTAACTGATAGGGAATTACAGCCATATTTTCTGAGCCTCAATATAATTGGACAATTGACTGATAACAGTTCCATGACCAGGTTACATATATTTGCTTTTCATTGCAATTTTAAATGCAGTCCAGTAGATGTCAAAGCTAGGCTGGTAGGCTGAAAAACCAAAATAAATCTATCTAATAGTAACAACTTGAATAATGGCCAAATCAAAAATCTAATATATTCTTAAAAATAATAAATGCACTGGGCAGCTCAGCAAGCAAAAGACAAAATGCAAATGGTTAATGGTTCTTATAGAGCTTTTCTATTCTGTCTGAGCACTCAAAGCGTTTTACACAACTCGCCTCATTCACTACTCACACAAGCACTTTTTTCTATGCTCCTTCTATGTAAGTGCTTTCTATCTAACATTCACACACATTCATACTCCGATCGATGCATGGGTTTAGTATCTTGCCCAAGGATATTTGGCATGCAGACTCGAGCAGAAGGGGATCAAACAGCTACCTTCCAACAAGTAGATGACTTTACCTCTTGAGCTACAGCCAAGTGCATGGTGACAGAGTTTTTTCCATGGTTAGGAAACAGCTTTACACCAAACCAAGTCAAGAACATTCTCAAGGAGATAGAGTTATATAATCAAGAGATGCCTTCGTGAATGGAAATACAGAGGGTTTACGACATTGTGCAAACCGCTGGTTACACTCAGTAACAAGAAGGCCAGATTAGGATTAGATTTCTTTTTTGTAATTCCTTTTAAATCAAAGCAGGAATTCTGCACTTCATTCACATCTTGACTGTGATCCACTGTGATAATGTACAAAGACAAACCCTAAAAATGATGCCTTTATTCAACAATTTTATTGTGTAACTATATGTAAACATTTGGGTAAAGGTAATTTGTGTAAAAATGGAGGACAAGCTAATGTTATATTCTTGCTTTCGCTATTGCCAACTAAAGTAAGTAACTGTTGTTGTACTGGGTTCTATTTTTATTACTGTATTTAAAGGATGTTTACTCTTGATGAGATGTTTTATTCGTAGGGCAGGATACCAGATTTCTTACAATGTTGAAAAAACGTGTTGCATAGAGAAATTTTTTTTAAACTGTCAATAAAAGGTAAATATTCACTTGCTGTACTTTAGCTATTTATTGATTAGTAAAGCTTGATTTTACTACTTATGCACAGGTTTTCCATGCTTTTTTGTGTTGTAGTTATTCTATTGGTGCTCGTTTTTGTTGTGTATTCAGTTCGAGTTTAGTCTCAGTGCCCTTGATCACCCAGCTATCTGGCAAACCTTTGTTGTTAATTCATTTGTTTTATGTAAATTCCTTGTCAGTCCCACTGTATGTGCTGGAGGGGCCAACAGTGGTACTGATGACTCAATCAGGAACTGTTTCAACTACTCCTGGGGGAAAAAAATGACTGGGACTTTTATTTATGGAATTCCATATTTCCCTGCACATTGCTGCCCCCTGATTTTTCTAATAAGCCATACATCGGCAGGAAAATGTTTTCTTTTTTTTTTCTTCTATAGAGGAGAGTTTTTTCAATGAACACTCATTGTTGTTTCAGGTTCTGGGTGCTGGTGTTGTGCATACTAGCTCAGAGTCACTGTTTACTGGCTTACTGGGACACTACAGACAGGGACACATTGTGATTTGTACTGGAACACATGCCATTCTCTCAATAGTAAGTGTTTGTGGTCCTAGAGGGCCATGAAACTAGTTACTGATAACTATTTACCATATCAGGATTGCAATGTATATACATGAAGAAATTCAAACAAAGCAGTGAGCAGGTGCATATGTCTAATCTGCATAACAGCAGTATTTTATTAATTTACTTTTTTGAACTAGGCAGAACTTCTCTTCTTTTTCTACTTTCTGTATATAAAGTCAAAAAATTTAAAAAATAAAAGTAATCATCATGTAGATCCAAATTGCATCTATATTGGTGTAGAGGTGGTAGGATACAAACTCTTGGTAAGCTCTTTTATTTTAAAGTATCTTACCACCACTGACAAATATCCACAGTAAATTTAAATACTCAATCAAGCTATTCCACAATGAAATATTTTCTGGCTGCACAATGTTTGCTTTAACAAGTCTTAGAATAACAATGAAACACTGTAATACTGTTGGCCCTGCTACCATGCACACATTATTCACTTTTCTCCTATCTAAATGACATAACGTATATGTTTAATGTTGACACTAAGCAAGCTGTCACTGTCATATTAAGTGAATATAAAGCCAGTCAGTTGCACATGAATTTAATGTTTGACACAACTGATACAAAGCTACACATTACTTTGCATTTATTCATCTGGTGCAATACCGAAAACAATAACGTGATTTGTGAGGATGTGTCACAAAGTCAAAAAATACATGTAAAAAAAGATATTTTCTTTCCTTCTGAATTCTCCCTTCAGTCCGCTCACCCATGCTGTGAAGCTAATGTCTTCCTCTCAGCCTTCCAAGCCTTCTCTCCCTCTGTGACTCAAAATGATCCAGCCACACAATAACAGTGATCCAATATGAGGAACAAGGGGCTTATTTTTCCTCATAAAAACAGACATTACACTAATTTAGTAATGTCTTTGTAATTCACACATAAGAAAGTAAACTGAAGGTAAGGATTAAGAGAGAAACAGATGATACGACATGAGCAGTGACTGCAAGTTATCTCTAAGCTACGTCACGTAGGGTGTGTCAAGTCATGACAAGTATTTCTTTTTTTCCAGAAAGTAAGTATTTAGTGGATTCATTTAGTTCCCTGTCAGTACTGTTTAAAAACTTTTTTAACAACCTGGCTATAGTTAACAAAATAACAATACCTACTTAATTCTAAGAAAGAAATTGCTGAAGATTTTAATGTAAACTACATCATGAAACAAAAGCTAGTTCTCTGGAGTTTCATTAACTACATTGCAAACATTTTGAACTTGAAAAGTTATCTGTTGTTTGGAGGTGGTACAACACGGAGATCGGCTAAGGACATTAGAAAAAATAAAGTGGTAGTATTTTTGCGAGATCCTGAGAAAGACTTATTTTCTGCATTTATCATACATAGAGTTCCATTGGTACCCATGAGGCTGCCTAGAGTACTGCAGCTGGTTGTTAATGAATTCAACCAAGACTGACATCGCCTTGCGATGACTGTCCCCGTGCAATTCAGACTTCCTGAAGTGAGAGACTTCCTTCAGATGTCTCTCACTTAAATACTGCCAAACGCTGATTTATTCTCTTAATGTCATCATTTAGGCCAAGTTCAAAATAAAAATGTACAACTCTCTTCACTACTATGGTTGTTTCCAAGGTCTCAGTAAACTGACTTTTTGTTATGTAGGGCTTTTGTACTTCATCTGGAGCACTCAAAGCACTTTATACAAAATGCCTCATTCACCAAAGCACTTTTTTTTGCTTAATAAGTGCTTTCTATCGAACATTCACATGGATTCATATGAGCAACTTGTGCTTAGTACCTTGCGCAAGGACATTTGGCATGCAGACTAAAGCAGCTAGGCATCAAACCACCAGCCCTTTTGATCAGTAGATGACTTGCGCTACCTCCTAAGCTGCAGCCAATTAACTCAATTTGAAACTTTTGCAAGAAATTGTAAGAGTAACTCAGGATTTCGCAAAAAACCTTTGCCGGATCTCAATTTATTTTTTTCAAATGTTGCTTGCCGGGCTCTAGTATAAAGTGATAAATATAACTTTATAATACCAAAATTGTATAAATAGTTTTTTAAAATTACATTTTAAAATTAGGCGTTGGGTTTATCTAGGCACAAACCCTGCTGGAACACAAGACCAAAATCTGCACGACAAAACGGACAAGACAGAGCTCTTTGTCTTTGTGGCTCGCGAGGGAAGTCAGCCAAAGTTGAGGAAAAGATTCCTTCAGCTGAACTCAGCTCACTTCGACTGACTCCTTCGCTACAGCCCTTTTTATTGTCACATACATGAATATGCAATTACGTGTAGGTGCATGTGTGTGTGTGTGTGTGTTTCCAGCCATGCCATACATAGACATACGACCTTTCAATGAACTTAAACTGTGTGGTATGAGGTATGCAGAAAAGCAGAAGTAAGCGTCTTGCTAAACTATAAAAACACAAACTTGCAATAGGTCGTATCTCAAATGACCATTTAAAGGTGTGAAGTCTCGCACTTTAATAGAACAGAACAGTCTGGTTTCTAAATCTATAGTGGAAACTATAACGTTAAGGCTGCTACCTCTCATCTCATGGTACACAAGCGCTCACAGACTTTTATCAGACCTAATAAGGATAAGATACTTTATCAGCATACAAATGATTATATATTTCTAAGCATAAATGACAATATAAAAAATATCAATCCTGACATTAGGTGTTTTAAAATTTCATTTAGTTGGATCATCTCATTGCCCTGAAAAGTCTCAGAACAAGTAGCGGTATTATGGTATTATTTAAAATAAAACAGATTTTTTTTTAAATTGTGACATTTGTAATTTATAAAAGAAGTATTGATGTACAACACTTACATTAATAGTTTGTAACAACTACAGTCTCAAATTTCTCCTGAGACCACGACCCTGTTTAAAAACTAAAACGTTGTGTGGTATTCCACATCTCCAAGCTTGTAGATGTGACACAGATCGATGGCATTCCACCATCAGTGTTTTCAGACCGCCAGATGGCTGGTGGGCTTCGGTCTCCTGACATTCATCAGTGTCTTGCAGTCCAGTGCCCCCACAGCAGTGCTCTGACCCTGGGACTGGTTCTGCAGACCTGTGTCTCTTGTGTTTTCATGGGGATTACACGGGCTTGGTCTAATGATGCCGCCAAATGAGATGCAATTGCCTAGGAGCATTTGGATATTTGGCAAATATGGGACAGCTTTCTCATATTCCTATGCATTTCATGGGAAACGGGATGGGAAAAATGTGTGGCCTACTTCAGATATCCTTAGTCCTCGGATACGAGCATTTTCAAAGCTTGCGCAAACTCAATTAAGCTATGATACTTTGTGCTCTCAGCTGTTTTAGTGCCATCGTCTATCTCAAAATTTGCCATCATGGGAACATAGGTGTAAAATACAACAAAAAACATTTTCCTTATGACCCAGCAAGTCAGCTGATTGTCATGGAATCTCATCTTCTTCCTCCACCACCTCTGTCTGGGAGTCCTCCTCTAAAAGGGAAAAGCAATCGTCCCACTAAGTGATTTTCTCTGACTCCCCAGGGTGATAAAGTGCACTTTCAGGCCACCCTCAGAGGCTTGTCCCTAAAACACCCAGCAATTCACAACTGTGGCTTTGACAAGCTGGCTTTTTTCTCGACAAGTAAAGTGAAAGTCTTTTCTAATGGACGCAACATCACTACTGTGGAAGCCAACAAGCCCCATGGCACCACCAAATGAGCGTTGTGCAACAGTGGAGAGGGAAATAAATGTCACAAAAATGTAATTTCGCCTCTCATGTTAAGGGCTCTCCTGGCTCCCACTCTGGATACCTACTGGCATGTTATTTGTAGTGGTGCAATTCCATAAAGGTTCCACATAAAATGTTCATTCTGTTAGTTCAGCATCAGCGGTCTACTTTAATGCAATATTTTCTTTGTAATATGACTAAATGACCAAAGATAAAATTAACATTAAAGGGTCTTTAAGTCCCCATAAGAGGCCTGCACTTATAGGATATCCTGATAATTGATTTTACTTGTGCGTGTGTGTATACATATATGTATGTATATGTGTGTGTGTGTGTGTGTGTGTGTGTGTGTGTGTGTGTGTGTGTGTGTGTGTGTGTGTTAAATATGAATGTTATGAATTGGTATTTTTTTAATATAAATATAAAGACTGGAATAAATAGTGTTTCACAAGTTCCTATCCTCCTTCCAAACAATAGTCTGAAGTATGAATACTGTCCTTACATGTCTTCTCTGCCACTACAGGTATGTTTCTATATAATAATTAAATTTAATGGATGGATGAACCCTAAATTTCTAGCACACTATACTGATGCTGAGGACAAATACATTTATGATTTTTTTCTCCAAAGTCAAATCTGTATACCCCACTGTGTGGAACATTTTTATGTGAAATAACATGAGGCCAGGCTTGCTGCGGTGCATGAAGCTGTATTGGCAGTCTGCTGTGAATAAATGGTTTTAGCCTATAGTGGAAACAATGAATTGTATGACTGAAAAAGTGTCTTTAAGATAGACTGCTTATGTCATGGTTAATACTTTATAAGCTCTGTACTAGTGCCGATACTATGTTGGATCAGAGTACTCCTAATAAAAATAAGTATTTTTTTTTTAATTATTGTGAAATTTAAAGAACTATTTAAGCTTTATTTAAGTAGCGACAGTCGTGGTTCATAATATGAATTTATAACGCAACATGACACTATGATCCACATATCATACATTACCACGTCTAACTCGCACCACATAGACTCTCATAGGTAGCTGTCATTTCAGCTAATAATTCTGTGGAGTTTAATTTACTGCACTAACGTAGCTACCTAGACAAATTAGTACCTTGCGATAAAAATAAAAATATTGCCACATTGTGGACATAGGCGTCACTTACCAGACAGGCAGCTCTTCTTACAGACTGGGTGTGTAGACAAGGTTTCTATCTCTCCTCACATAATTAGGAAACAGCTTACCCAGGTACTGATAATGCCAGTACCAAGCTAATCTATAATTATCAAGCAGACTGACTGTGCCGCCCGTACACTCAAAAGTGCGGCAACCATTATTTTAACCCGAAACATCAAAGAAGCTAAACAGTGGGAGAGAAAAGGAGATATGTAGTTGGTTAAAATTGATTTCATTCTTTTGTATGAATATCAAGGTTTCATTCTTTCCCGTGTTACCCCTCACTCCCCATGGTAGCGTGCATTCATTGGGACTGCTGTTCTGACCAGATAAACAGGGCTTTTTTCTTTTTCCCCCCCCTTTTTTTTGTTTATGGCAATTATTGCCTGAGGATTGTTTTGAATGTGACGTGACTGTCAATGAGGAGGCAGGCAGGAGCGAGGGGAGATGTGATGAGAGGGAATTTAGACCAACTGCCAGAGCCCATTCTGTTGCAGCTCTAGGGAACATCTGGCATCGATATGGCTGCTACTTATGGAAGTTGTATAGAATTTAGAAATAAATATATACATGTTCCTATTGTTTATGCATGTGCTCTAATTATGCCGTTTTCAGCTGCATGATGATGCTGGTTTACCGTGTACCAAAAAAAAAAAAAAATGAATGTGAAAATTTAAAACATGTTGTGTATGACATGCACACATGTTGCAGCTTAAAGCTTTCAGCGGAAAACACACCGACTGCCTGAACAGTTATTCTAGCATTACAAAATCGCTGGCGTCAAGAGACCATCACACTTAATGGGATTCAGGGACTGCTTTTTCAGCTTGACAGCTTACTCACCATGATCGAACAATGCTGACTGCATAATACCACCTCACCACTGTTATGTTTTTTGCCCCATTATGCATATGATTTCTGTAGAGTGGATCTGTGCACTTTGTAGAAAATGAAATAGCGCTACATACCAGCAGGATTGAGCTTTTTAATTGAAAATGCCTTGTCGCATGTTCGACTTGTTTGCATTTTTTGTCAGTTAGAAGACATGTAAAGCACATATGATAATATGGTGTTTGTGTTGTTTTTGCTTTTTTAATGCTATCTTTTTATCTTTTGCGTCACGTGTCTCATTAAGCATGTGGAAAAAGACATTCAGCGAAATCACTCATTGGTTACTTCTCAAAGCTTTGCTGTACATGTCTAAATTACCTTTCATTTGTGCATTTTTGTGTACAAGACCAATTGCACAAGTTGAGATCTAGTTGTCGCTCGTGAAAAAACAGATATTACTCACACGTGATATTTTCATATTTTAAAAAAACCTGATGTGTGGTTTGTCATTAATCCCAAATGAGATAACCCTGCAAAAGTGGCACCGCTATGATTTAAAATACACTTCAAAGTGTAACTTGTCACTTTCTATTGTCCCAAAAAGCTAGTAATTACGATATCTGTTCATGCATGATTTTTCTAAGGCAACATTAAACAAAAGCAGTAGTTTTTCCCCCATCAGAGTAGTTTTCAATGGACTCTACATTATCACTTGTGCTGAGACCTCAGCAAGGTCATGGGAGAAAGGCTTCCCTTTGAGACAGCGCTTGAAGGTGGTTCTGGATTCTATTTGTGTATAATAGAGTCAGCATTGTGTATGTGCTGTACACTGCAGTATGTCTCATGTCGTGAGCATGATCATGGTGCATATCCCTCTTTCTGAATTTGAGCACTATATTTTATTCCTGTCTGTGGCAACAGGCTCCATATTTTTAACAACTGGAGGTTCACTGTTAAATGATCACGCTAGTCAAAAGCAATAAAAATGTAAATGTGAATCTCTTGACACTTACAAGAAGAATGTAAATGTAAATTACACAAATTAGTCATATTTAAGTACTGGTAGTTATCATTTTATGAAGATGTCACAAATTTTATGTGGATGAGGTCTTACTAATCTAAGGCTAAAGAAGGAGACGCAGCAACAAAGACACACCTGCATATTATCTGCTTGTTTCATTTTCAGACAAGCAAGCTTTTAAAAATTGCATCATTTGTAATTTAAAAAAATGGAGGTCTGCTAGAAAAAGAAGTGGGAGTCTGTTCAGTTAAAAGTCAATTCTCTATTTGGTCTCGACTAGCTTCTCTGTATCTCTTCATTAATTGAACTGCTGCAGTGATTCATCACCTCAAACTATTTGACCTGGTCCGAGTAACGCACTACCTCATTTCCACTCCAACTCCCTGGAGTGGCACTTTGCAGGCAAATGGAAGAGAGTTTTTTTTCCTGTTCTCACTTTGCTTTTGAACCATCAGGTACACTCACAAAGTTAGTGAAAAGGCCGTTCTAACAAAAAATAATGACATTATGAGCGACAAATGTTGCTTTTAGAGTAGCTTCCCTGACACTTGACTACTGAAATCAAGACTTGTATTTATTCAGTATGAATATTTCATGTTGGTTGGAAAGCTTAATTTCTCAAAGTCTGCATGACATGTGTTATTATCGTGGTCATGTGAGTTCTTGTAAAGGCCCTCACATGTTTGACAAATTGTCAGGAAGGGCCTTTAAACTAATTCTTGACTCTCAGCAATAATTAGATAGAAAACACATCATTAAATCAGCGTGTTTCCCCGACATTTGTCAACTTGTCAGGACACGGCAAGTGGTGCTGTAATGTGCATAATGTGAAAGTCACAAACCTGCATGAGTAAAGCCTGCATTTAGATGAATATGCAGCACATTTTTGTGCAAATTGTGTAGACATGATTATATTATAAGCACCTATTCTTAATTGTTTTGAATTCATAGAAATATGAAATTGTAGTGTTTTGTAAAATCTTGCATTAAACACATAGAAAACATTGAATATATGCTAAAACTGAGGCACTGTAAAGAATTCCGCTCTTTGTCCCATTAAATAAGTGTCAACTGCTCAGAATACTAAAATTTTTGTATTACAAAATAATATTGTAGTCCAAAGCAATTACAGCTCTACTGAATTCAGAATAGCTGATTTCTTTTCTTTTCACAATTTCTGACTGGACTTAATAATGTCACATCATTGTTGTGACATTTAATCAGCAAGGGACAGTCAGAGTTTTGAATTATAAAAGAAGTTGTGTTTCTGATTCCCCCCGGAAAGCAGCACGGTTTCCCGACCATAGAAAGCTCCTTTACAGTTTGTATTTACGTGAGCCCAATCAATAACTGTAGGGCTTGAAATATATCAAGACATGTCATTTAAAAGTTGAAATATATTTTTAACCCTTGTATGGTGTTCGGGTCTGTGAGACCCGTGTTCAGTTTTTTTCAAAAGAAAAATTAAACAATTAATTATTTTTTCACGTGTAAATGTGTTGTGTCTTTCCACTCACTCCACTTGATTATAACTGATTTATTTATAACATTTTATATAAAAGAAAAACGAGAAGCACATTAATTCATAAATGTGATCTAACAAAGGTAAAGGGAAAAAATTAACCATGTTTGCTGTTCATATGTCGTGTAATTGGGATGAAGTAAACATCTGTTGAGTAATTTAACATAAAATTGTTTGATAGTGTTAATTTGGAAAGCCAAAACTCTAGCGGGTCCACCAGACCCATGAACACTGGCTGAGTAACAAAAATACGAACACCACACAAGGGTTAAGGTATGTGGCGTTAAACTTAAATTGCATCTGCCTCTTTAGTGACTTGGCACTCATGTTGTTGTATGACACTGCACCCTCGTTGCAGTAACTTGCTGGTGTTGGGGGCAGTAATGCAGTGTGAGATGGTAACATTATTTCCTCAACCTCAAGCCTCTGGGATGCTTTGCTGGGCTTTGTAGCTGTAATGCCTGGAAGCTGAATGTGAGGATGTAGCACTCACTACTGGTGGCATTTCACTATAAGCCAGAGGCAGACCACAGGCTTTCCTTGGGGGATTTGCACCGTAAAAAATGAGTCAGGCTGGTTTGCAACCCCTGGAAGTGGCAGTGGAACAGAGAAGAAAAAGTGAAATGCTGCCATGAAAAATCTATCACCTTACACTTTGCAATGCATGTCATACAGTTGTGCAGAAATTGCTTGTGGTCTGGAAATTGTGGCTTGCATAAAGATTCCTTCTATTTCTCTTCCATCATGTTATTCTCCTCTTTTGCATCCTTTCTCTTTGCCTGTATTCTTTTCTCCTCTTTGAATTCACTCAAAGAAATAGACACAAAAGCATACTCACTATTCAGTGCCATATTTACTTGAAATGTGCATGCTTTTTAATTTTTATTATTATTTCCTAAATTCACTCAATCCTAAAATTCCTGTAAAGCCACTAAATGTGCAATATCATCCCCCCAACACACTTAATGTGCAATGTCACTGATCACACTGCACCTCTCAATGCACCTGCTAGTTAGATGGCATGTATGTGTATATATATAGATGTAAGCATGTATGTGGAAATATGTGTGTGTATGTATGTATGGATGCATATATGTATATATACATATATGTATGCATGTGTGTGTATGTTTGCAGGTGTATGTGTAACTTGTACATATCTTTCTTGTGTAAATGTAAATTTGTCTGTTATTGTGTAAATACTTACACCAGTGTGTACTTCACACATGGAGAAATGCCAAACTGCCTTTCATTGTTCTTGTAACAGTGACAATAAAAAGCTATTCTATTCTATTCTATTCTAATGATGATGATGGAGCTGCTGTTTTTGACATTTCATGAGCGCTTCCATCCTCGCTTTAATTCAGTATGTCTGTGTGGCAAAATGAGAAAACTGACTGGTTGGTGCACGGACACTGAGGGCAGAGGGATGTGCTATATCACCAGGAGACAGGATAGAATCACAGCTGCTGAACTGCCCAGATTTCATCAGCATAGAGGGGACTAAATCCTATCAGACAAGTCAGTCAAGGGAGAGGAGTCCACCGTCACAGTGCTGAAGGTAGGAAAAGTGAAAGCTAATGAACAGAAATCTGATCACAACAGTGTGAAGATCATTTCGATGTGTAAGAAAAATCTGAGTTAAAGGTGCTAGATAGGGCAAAGAAATCTTCCGCTTATGGGAAGTATATATGTTTTCATGACAAAATAGATTGTATTTCCTAAAATTTACTGTGTTCTATAATACAGGACAGCATCTTATGGGAGAGGCCATGTCTTTCAGTAACTTATGGATAAATCATAGTGTGATATTGAAATACACAGGAAAATAATAGAATAGAAAGCTTATTTTTATCATTCTAGAGAATACAACAAAGGAGTCACAGTGCACTGAAAGACACAGGGAAACTTAAACATTAATTATATTAATAATAACATGAAACTGAACAGTGACAACTCATGGAGGCCATAGTGTTGTCTGTTACCATTTACATGGACAATGCTAGCTGGACTTAAATGCATATTGATCAAAAGATCCATCTGCTGTAGGGATCTTAATACTGCAACAGACAATAAAAGACCAGACTGCAAGTGTTTACTTGGCAAAGGACCTGGTTGAAATTATTTCTTTCTTTTTTATTTTCAGATGTTCCTTTTGATTAGTAAGGTAGATTGTCATGAACATTAAACCAGTAACATTACATGGATATAAGCAAGGTAATTAAGTTTAGGCATTTCAATAGGTATTTGCAGGCCAAGGTGATCCCTGGTGCATGCAGAGCATGTAAGTCAGCTCTTGAATGATCCCTAATGGTGTCTAAAATGTATTACAAAACATGTGCATGTAAGAAGTGCGTGGTTCTGCCCACACTGCTATTTGATATGATTATTATATATTTGTGGATTCGAGATACAAAAAACTGTCTTACAACAGTGGAAACTGTGGAAAATGGTGATGCAAGACATTTTTTCTCTCCATTCTTACTTTTCTTTCAAAGTGAAAATGTGGAAACTAGTGATATAAGATAAACATTAAGTTAAAACTGGTATGCTTCATGTCCAATCAAGTAGACATGAGCACTGGACATCCTGTCCCGGCTGTAGCACACAACTTTCCTTCCTCATTTCAGTTTAGAAGAGGAGAAATCACTCTATCATCGGTAAGTGCCATTAACTTGCATCCATTTTTAAAATTATTGCTAATCAACATAGCAATCCTCTCTGTGAATGAGACTCGAGCAGACCCACCCGGTATATGCAGCTGCCAGCTCTAACCTGCTCAGTGGGTGCTTTGAGAGTGCAGATTAAAACCAGTCAGGTAAATGAATGGCATTGATCAACCATGCAATTATTTGTGCACTTCTTTTCTGAGATCTCCAATGTGTTTGAGAAATTAAATGAACTATAATATCAACATGTGGAGAAATCTGTCTGTGCAGCAAAATGAAAACCTTACAAGTATGAAAGATTTAGGCCCAAAGTCAAACGGTACAATTCCGCATCTACAAAACAATAGAGAGCCGGTAAACACGATGCAACAGCATACGCATAAAAATACAGCATATTATATTGGCAGCCAGCAAGGGAGGGAGATAATGGATGATGCCTGTTGATTACATTGTTTTCTATAATGACTCAGTCACCATACACCATACATGCACCATTTGTTTTGACTTCAAATTTCTGTCTGCCTGATTCAGATAATGAGCCAGATTTGACCAGACCAGTGGTTCCGCTATTATTTTTACCTGTTGCTGCTTCACGTGTGCAACCCAATTGTTTTTCCTCAGTGAATTAAAATAGAGTTTTCAAAGGTTACCTCACCTCCATAAAATAGTCACTCACAACTGTTAAAAGAGAGGAAAAAAGCTGAATTAAATCATGAAAAGCAATTGAAGAGTTATGACTTGCACTGTAACTTGTAAGTCACTCAATTCAGTGTTTTTCATTATTTTTATTCTTTCAAGTTTGGCTCTGGGAGATAATCCAGCTGTTTGGCTTTTTCAAATAGCGACACTTACATACAGATGGCCATCTGTACTCAAAGAAAGCGACAGCTGCAACAGTTATCAGTTACCTGATGGTTACATGTTGATGTCACTGACCCTAAAAAATGTAATTTAACATTTCACTCTCAGAACACAAGCTACACTGTATTAATATACGTAGCTGACTACCAGCAAATTCTACCTGCAGGAGCTGCTTAGCCATTAAAACCCAACCACGAAGCTCCTGGTGCACATGCTTTGTGCTGCTGGCCTCTGTGAGCTACCAAACAAATTTCATTGTACTGTATAACTACAATGACAATAAAGTTCTTCTTATCTTATCTGATATTAATGCCAGAGGAGGTTTGGATTTATTCTGTCAGCATAGTGTTGGAGATTTCATGCACTCATGGGCATCAGCAGTCGGTGACTTGCTGTGGCGTCTAAATGTTTCCACTTTACAGCTTACAGTTGATGGTGAAATATTTAGAAGGGAAGACGTTTCATAAACACACTTTTTTACAACATTCTCTTTCTTCTTGTTACTGTAAATGCATGCATTGTGAGTCTGCACTTGTGTGATACCATCCGGTCTGATTTCAGGTGTTTCGCATCAATAACAGTGTGTGTCCTTGTTTGCCACTGTTGCACTGAACCTGCAGATTTCTGGATCTCATTTGCAGTAAGCTAATGCCAAATCAGCGCAAACACCTGCACCTCCACAGTGGAGAAAAATAATTTTCTTTGGCAGAATTTTTTTTTACCATGGCTGGACTTAATGTACAGTTTCGGTCTTATAAAATGGGTGTAGCTGCCACAGATTTCTGAATTTTAGAAATGCAGGTACTGTATATGAACTTTATTGAATAAAAACACCATTAAATCAGCAGTTAATCCCCAAGACACCTAAAAACACACATTACAAGTAGTCATTATAAACCCTCATAATTCACCAGGCTTATCCTTTAAAACTAGCGTTAGTGGTGTTAACGTAATACTCTGACTATTATCAGGACACTTATTGACCAATTTCTTAATAATTAACCTTCCTGTTTAAATAAATGTGACTTTCTTTAGTGCGCAAAACCAGGCAGGCAAGATTATTACCTCTACTTCGTCTTTAATTTTATTAGGAAACGCTTTTGATGTCCATGTGTACTTAAAAAATAAAATTATGAATTATTTAATACTTAGTAGCAAGTACGATTACCTCAGGTAACTAGAAGTCCGTGATCTTTTCTCTTGGTAAATGAAAAGCCTGAATATATCCTCTTACTTATCTAAAACAAGTAAATTAAAGTTAATGTGCCTCCTGCTCGGCTAGTAGTATTGTGCATCTAACTATTACTTTCCTCTTTTTTCATGTTTTGAATCACCTAATCTCCTTCCCAACATCCTTTCAAACAAACAAATAAATAAACTTACACAAAAGATAAATTGTGCGGTTTTTCTTGCAAAAGGTGATTGCCAATTGTAATATTTCCACACAGTTAAAATTATCTTCTAAAGAGCAATGAATGTTGTGGCGAGATTAATGAAATAAGGCTATGTCAGTTAAATAAAAAAATAAAAAATCTAAATACAGTAGATAAGATAAGTGTCTCTATTGAGCATTGGAGCAGTTAAGCATTGGTGGGTCAAAAGCATCTAAGAGAGATGATGACAAAATATTCTGTGACAAGAACAGGAGCTGAATGTGAGTAATAAATCAATTCGGCTTCTCGTCGGGAGCAGAGCCAAGTGAGCAGTCCTGTGATGGGCACCTGGGGATGTGATGTCATCACTCAATATCCAAGTCTGATGATGAACAGGGAGTTTTTCTCAGTCCCTCCTCTTTCGATTATCAAACAGCCTTACCTCGTCTTTTCTGTGACGCAGGATCGATACAAAAACAGCGTGCACATTTTGCAGTGGCACCACTCTTATTCAAATCATTATGCCACATGAAGAGTTTGGACTTAATTTCTGAATAAGCACCACGATACCCCTCAGTCTCTGCCACGGTGGAGTTTTTTTCACGTACCCCCTATACGTATAAGGGATGCATCATTGTGTGGCAGTACACATAATGACTTGTGCTTTTCTTCAGCACTTCTTTTACTGCACAGAAGGTCTGATGGAAAATCTCAGAGCAGGCGAAGAGAGCAAAATCAATAATCTATTCTATTTAATGGGCTGGAGTGTCACAGTAACAAGATGGGAGTGGATGAGGCGAATTGTCCATTGCCAAATCTTAACAGAAGGTTGCACACAGAGACGCCCCCCTTTCCCTTCTCATCTTTCTGCCCCTGTCTTCTTCCTGTCATGTGCACAGTTAAACATATGTACACCCTCTCACTTCATTCACACACACACAGACCTACACATATGCACACATACATACACGCACACTTTCATTTCCATGTAATGATGCTATGCAAAGTTAAAATCTTCCAGTTTTTGAATCTTTCTTATATCCCCACTAATTTAAAAATAGTTTAAAAGGACACACAGCTTCTGTTTGCCTCCTTCATACCACTGTGTTTAAATAGCTAACGACTAGCTGTTCTACTTTGCATTGACTTGCACTGCCAAACTCATGCATACCAAATGATTTGAAAGACTTTTGACTTTGATGCCTGTTTTCTCCATGCTGTGCTCTCCTCTATCCATCGATGTTTCAGTATCGACTTTTAAATTAATCTCTCTGATTAAGCTATACAGGAAAGTGACGGTTTCATTCCTTGTACTACAAACATAAGATTTAGCTGTAGTGTTTTCTCTGTCGCCCTAACTTGGCAGTCAGTATTGGCAGCGGAATGATTTCATATTTGGCTGATGGAAATTGGAAGTCATCCTCTGAAACAATGGTACTGTCGACTGCTTTTTCTAAATACAGTCTGCTACAGACCATCTAGAACCTGTTAGCATACTACTGCTTCACACCTTGACCTTATAACTATTTCTGTCTTGTAACATGTGAAAGAAATTGGGTATTAATGTATTTAAGGGTAATGTTGGGGACTTCATTCAAAAAAAATAACCTGTTAAACATTACTTGTTACTTTTCTTAAAACCAAAGCATTATTTTAGGTATCCCAGTACAATTTAAGATTTATACTGGTGTATTTTCTTTATCTCTGTCTCACGTTCTCTTTCTCCTGCCTTTTCTTCTTCTATTTTATCCACCATTCCTCTTTCCTTCCTCATCTCTACCCCAATCTCTTTTTTTCTCTTCTGTCCCATCTTCTGAATCCAAGTAAAGGCTATAAAACAAGAATATGAATTTATTTATTACAGATCGTGTCACAGCTGGTTATAAGCTAATGTTATACCAGATAACAATAGGCTTGAGTGTCCTAGAAATCATCCTTTCCTTCTGATAAACAGTTTGAATGCATTTGCATATCATATGGGGATTTGAGTCTGAAAACATTTCAGTAACACCAGCTAACAGCAGCTAACACAGACAAAAACAGTCCCTACATAGAGAAAAGTTCAAGATGTGTTCAGTAACTCAACTCAAACTCACTGCCACCGGATAGAAGTGAGCTTCACTCACTCATCGGATATGAAACTCCTTTCACAAAACTTAATAGCCTCCTCCACAGTAAATAGATGTAGATGCCTGGCATATTGACAGCTCAGATAACGAATAACACCAGCCAGACTGACTCGGGGGTAAAAATGTAAAATATTGCAAAACGTTTAACTGACACATTTCCGATTGTTATTCCTGATTTGTTGTTATGTGTTGATATTACTCAAACACTTTAAAATATAGTGTTTACATTTGCAGCCATTATACAGAAATGCGAAGCGATTAATTACCGACTGGAGGATGTAATTTGCTTATACTACTCATTACATTACTTTTACATTCCTCTGTAACATGATCATTGTCACATAAAATCAAAAATATAACTCCTAGGCTATAGTTCCAGATGCCATCACAAGCCTCCAAAGCCATCACTGAAGTGATTCGACTGTAGAAAACTTTACAGAGGATGTAATCCCACAAGCTGAAGTGCTCATCATTGTTTTTATTATTTGGTAATTTCCTTTCTTATATTAAAAAGAAATATCCATGTCGTCACTACTCAGAAGTTGGAGACACCATTTTTTCCTCTATGTGTGACTTGAAATCAGCTGATTGTAGCGCAAGTGAGAAGGAAGAAAAATATGTTGTGTCTTTTGTTTGCTTTTTTGTTCATGCCTTATATTACTGGGTTACTGACAGATGTAACTGTAATGTGATGACAGTAGCATGTTACTTTAAAACTGTTTATCAGTTTAATTTACAGTTTACTGCCAACTGCTGACTTATTAGAAACAGTACTACAAGGTTGTATATCGGCGTAATAACCAAGAATAAATCTGTAACTAACAAGCTAATTTGTGAGTTGGTAGTAAGCACCAACCCAAATCGCTCAGAATAATAATTTATTGACTTGGTAGTATTTAATTGAAGACTTGATTCTAAAGAATAACATAAATCATAAATCTAATAACTTCATATTTCAAAAGCCAAGAACATTTTAACAGATACTAAATAGAATTTATTGACAATGTTCATATTGGTCAAAATGACAACTCAAGCAGGAAGAAATGTAATGTAGGAAGTTGCCAGATTTTGAATATACACTGATCTCATTGTATACATTTCATCAGGACCAAAATTAATCAGTATGCAATTTTTCCTTTTAGGATTTGTACCTCAATCTACTGCCAAAGTAATCATGTGATTAACCTACCACCCAGAGGTTAAAGTGGGCTGTCAAGTTAGTTTTCTATGTGCTGCAGAGTTGCTTCCAGTTGACAGCGTGGCGATAGAGTAACAACAAAATAACACCCGCAACACATACATATATGTTTTTGTATATATATACTTTTCAAACAGCTGAACAAATATCAAATGAAAACTCTTCTGCTAGCTAAAGGTAATGCTGCTGTAAAAAATTGTAATGTGTGACAGAGATGGAGCAAATCACAAAATATAAGAAAGAGGCTAGGAGACACACGAGAGAGATTATTTTTAAAGGCAAGGACTGTTGAGCAAGTGACATTTGATAAACTGGAAATCTAAAGGTTACTTGTAATGCCCTTGTTCATTTTAGAGTTTTTAATTGGTTAAGGATATGTTCCTGAAATTTGGGGGGTTTTTAGATAGTGAAACATCTTCAAAAATAAACATACAAATTGGCATATACAATAATTATAAAATGTATGTGTTATTCAGAGGTTGCGTGAAAATACTAGTAGAGTTTAGTATAGACTGTGGTGTTCACAGATCAAGGTTAAATTAGTTTCAATTATGATGATTAGAGTCAGATTAGAGTCACTAACTGAATTTAGCCTTTTTATAGTAGCTGTTTCTTGCCTAGAAGTGGGAGATCCACCATGATAGTTTTAGGATTCTAGGTGTTTGTCTCTGTCCCTGTGTCTAGTTTCCGTGTCTGGGTCTCGGTCTCTTAGTGTGTTGTGTTTCCTATTTTATTTTGACAGTCCCTCTTGTTGTGTATGTTCTTTTGTTACTGTCTCTCATCAGTTTGATTCCTTTCACCTGTGTTGCCCAGGTGTGTCCTCTCTGCCCTGATTTCCTCCTGTGTATTTATTGTCTGAGTCTCTCTTTGGTCTTTGTCACGTTGTTATCATACTTTCTCCATGTGTGTGCTCTGTTCATTTAGTTTGGTTAGTTTGAGCTTTTACTATTTGGTCTATGTTTGGTGTTTTTGTGTTTTGTTCCCTGAGCTCCAGACACAAAGCTGTTCTGAGTGTCTGCAGTTTAGGTCCACACTGTTCCAGCCACACACTGACACGTCACAATAAGATCTTCTTATAACATGCTGAATGCAGTTCCATAAATAGCAAGGCAGCATAACACCCCAGTCAATCACAGCCCGTACACAGAGAAAAACTTTATTGTGACTTATTTCCAAGGAATTCTTCTCCCCTCATGGCATCACTATATCTGATCTTAGGGTTCCCCCACATGCAAAATCCCCTTTAACCCCTGCTGCTACCTACCTGTTACTATTAACTTACTCTGGTTTGGCCAGTCTCTGTCACAACTTGGCTTTTCTAAAGCCTGAAATCAAGAGAGTGCAGGAGGGATTCTAACTTGCTCTTATACTGTACAACTTATTATTGGAAAGCACTTTGGTCAACTTTGTTGTTTTTAAAAGTGCTATATAAATAAAGTTGGATTGGATTGGATTGGAACTTGTTGGAAAGCTTTTATAAATTTTCTGTTTTTAATATTACAGGTTTGAATCCAGAACTTCAAAATATGAGCTTCCAATATAATACTCATTGTTTATGGTATTGTGCACTCAAACACAAAATGTTCACTGAACTCATTAAAAAAAAACCTTTAGAGAGCCTTAATTATATTGAATGTAGAATCACCAAGACAGCAAACCTTTAAGAAATCCTCATATTCAGGCCGCAATCAGATTATTATTCACATCGGTATGTGCCAGTGAGAATACTGGGTTCCCCAGACATTACATGTAGAAGGAAAGAGACGTGGAAGACGTGTGCAAAGAACTGTAAGACGATGATTATCCAGAGAGTTTGGAGCGATGGAAGAAGAAACATACTTCTAGATGATGGACGGAGAAGGGCGAAAGCTGAAATAAACAGGATTCAAGTGTTTTTTGATGTTTTGATAGGTATAGAAGGCAGTTGTGGCATCTTACCTATCAGCTTGTCCAACAAAAAGCCCAATGTGCTTAACATGTAGCTTGCTCTTTATGCATAAACTGTTTCAGTGCTGTGGCTCAAATAGTTTATGTAGAAGTACAATCTGCCCTAAAAGTGTTCACCATGTATTTTAGACATGTTAGATTAGATTTTTGAAAATATTTAGTTGACTTCTCAAAGGATATTTTATTAATCTTTCACCTTAACAATCAACTAGTCAGCATTTGGGCTTTACTATTTAACTAAAGATCATTTGGGTCTTTAAAACAGTGTCTGTCACTAGTTGATAAATTTGCTTTTGCAGCTTTTGCAGTAAAACTTTCAGCATTATTGGTTCAATCCAGTGGGCGAATGGTACATCAAGAAGCTCGTTACTTGGAAGTCTTAAAAATAGTGAAAAAACAAGTTTATGTTCAAGTAGGAAGCTAAAATGTTGAACTTTTGCAAACTAATGATAACTCTGTAGCCAGTTAGTACTGGAGACTGGTCTGTTATCAAGACTGTGGAATAAACCTTGAAACTGTATGCATCACATAAACACATGGCCATTAAGTTTAAGTTTCATTCAGTGAAATTTTTCATATTAATTAACAGATAATTAAATGTGTAACAGGATTGCTCAGACTGCAATATTTTTAAATATCACAATTTTGATAATCCCCCCTAAACATTTCCAACCCTTTAAATACCAGTAACGTGCAATATGAGATAAGCTATGGTATATTTAACTTTGACATGATCTATCAAGTTTTATTAGACAGTATTTTTTATCTTCACTTTAGTTGGAATGTAAAATTAATGTCTTTAGATGTATAGTGATGCAATAAGCCCACAACCTTGAAATCATTAAGTCCAAAGTTCAGCTACATTACAGAAGCTTGTGCTTTGATCCAAGGTGTCACTCCATCCAAGATCTATGGGTTTAGTATGAAATACTCCCCTCCTGTTGACTTTAAAAGGTGGTGAAGGTTGTAAAGGATGGCAGTTTCCTCAGGCAGAAAATGAGTGGAAGTATGTATTAAACATCCATAAAGACCCAAAATCCTATTCCAGAGTAACTCGCTTTTCTATTGTGCTAAAAACAGCCTGGTTTTGGGCAGAATTTTGATACATCAGGATTAGTTAGTGCAAATATGTTGGCAGCTGTTGCCTTTCCCATGTGTTGAGACATATTCTTAAGTAATAAGGTAATCCAGATATTACCCTACTATAGTTTAAGACAAATATGTACCTTGTTATACCAGAGCTATTGGATACATATAGTATTAAAGGACATAACAATTCAGTCAATTGACTTAAATCAAAACACTACCACATTCTTAACCAGATCTCCATTACACCTGCCCTCTCTTCCGGTCAAAGCATCGGTTAGTTTGAAACATCACTCACTTAACACTTCTCGACCTCTAAAAATGCTCTGATGTTTCTGTGGTAGCGATGAAGTTGAAAGGAATCTGCTTCTGTATGAGGAGTGAAATGTTGTCCTGTAATACAAAACATCATTATTTTGCAGCCTATGTACCCATATAGCCAGTTTATAATGACCAGTGAACCCAGTGTGTGTTAATGTGGGTGTGAATGGTTGTTTTTCCCTGTGTGTTAGCCTAGCGATGGATTGGCTACCAAATCAGTACACAAATACACACAAGAGTTTCTACTCTGCCGTCCATTACTGTAGGCAGTAAATAGTACAGCTTGATTGGCAGCTTCTGTTTATTTGTACGTTTGTTGCTTGCTGTCTTGAGGTCTCTGGGCTCTCGCCCATGGAGCGTTCAGGATGAGGAGGTAGAGCAGCTCCAAGGGCACCCTGGCTGAGTGCCATACTTTTTAACTTCTGACAGTGAAACAGAGTTAAACAAGTCGTTAAACCAACACTCATGCATATACAAGAGGACAGCCCACATAATGCTTGGGTAGTCTCTAATAATGAATATTATTTTAAGAGAAAGTTTTAGAAGTAAATATTGTGGTGCCTGAGGAAAATGCGAATATTGATATTGGTGATATAAAATGACATTTTGGACTCTAGCGCCATGAGATGAAACTTTTTGGCTCACCTCTTGCTTTTGCCTTGCATGTAAGAGAAATCATATTCTGTTTTTTATCCTGAAATGTCCGAAATCTAGCTGCATCCAAAAGACACTAGACACTAGATTTAACCATCAAGCACCTAAACTTAAACATTTCCTCTTTATCTTAAACTAAAAGAACACTGAGTCGTAGTATAAACATTTAATCCATTACTCTATTGACATTCCAATCTATTGTGACTTACATTGTTGGCTCTTTTCCAGCTAGTCACTTGTTATTAACTGAAAATTAGTCCGAAGCACAATCAGTAATAGGATATCAGTGTTAGTATTGCAACATGTCCTATTTAACTCTTGAAGGGAAAAGTGAATGACATGAGTGACTTGAAGCCAAGCTATCAGGCTGTCAGAGGGCAGAGGACAGAGCAGCTGCAGACACCTCCAGCTGCCTGGAAGCTCAGAGCAGCCAAAGGCAGAGGACACAAATGCTCTGCACATTACCGAGGAAATCAGCACATTTCATCAGAAAGAAGTCAGCAGCTGAATGGCCTATGATAAAAGCTGTTATTGAGTCATCAGTGATTTTTTTTTTTTTTTTTCAAAAAATGGTGGCAATAGTGAAAACTGATTGCGTGCATTCATCATTTACATCTCATTTCCTGTTCTTTATTCCGAACAAAAAGTCAGATTTCTAAGGTTTTGATGGCAAGAAGAAGTAATTTGTAAATTTGTAAATTTAGATGCTAAATGTAGTCATCTAAATCACAAAAAGGGCTCCAGGAGAGAGCACACTGTTTTTTCATTGACTCAGATTTTGTCATTGTTTTTCTTATAACATATGTGCTGTTGTTTTTCTGGTTTAGTATAATATGTAATGTTCTCGCATTTATGTATTCGCACTCTTCTAGCATTACTTACTAACTACTAGTACTAACCATCACTGCGCCTACATCCAATCCATGGCCAATTTAGCCATTTTATGTATTAATTTAATGATCTGGATGAGAGAGTGAATACTTGTTACAATAGTCAGGATTTTGCTACACGTGGATGTCACTTTACCTAAACCTAATTACAAACAAAATATTTAACATCCTCACAGAAAGATAAACACTCAAAACATCATGCTGCTAATTTGGACCAATTCTGGGTTGTAAAAGATATATAAATAATATATAAATATCATCCTCAAAGAATGCAGCTTCAAAAGCCAGTACATCTTTCAGTCACAAGAAAGAGACTGATTGAAACAGTCCTTTGTGTGTTGGTAGAAAGAAATTCTTCTGAGAAAAACTGAAAGGAGTGAACCATAAAAGCACATTCACAACCATCACTTCCTTATCTAACGCCTTCTGTTCATCTTCACTCAAAGCTAACTTGGGTGCAATGAGGGATTTCCTTACACAAGTAAGACACTTTATTTAATTTTTATTGTCAAAATATTTTAGATGGGAACCTTTAATTAAATACAGTTTCACAATCTCAGTTTTCATCTCAGATGTATATATTATATCAGATATATATTATTTATATCAGAAATCTAACAAAATGTTAAAAAGAAAAAGAAAAAAATCAGATGCAAATGAATAGTAAATGAGCATGTTAGGGAGTGCCCACGTTTAGTTATCCGTAATGTTTTTAGGGTTATTCAACACTTCACATTCTAAATGCAGATTTAATTCTGTTACGAGGTCTAAGTGCAGTAGTTTTGATTTTAGTTGATTCAAGCCTCAGGAATAGGTGTAGTCACCTCAGTCTTTTATCTTTTATTAATTTATGGTGTTGCAATTCAAAATCATTTTATTATAACTTGTTAGTTTTTTAAATTGGGAGCACACTTGAAGGGAAGGGCCAAAGAATTACCCCCTAAGCTACAAGAATTCAACTTTTGCCTTAAACCAGATAATGATAGATAGTATATATTTTTCATGATACTCTTAAAAAAACCCCACAGCATATAATTTAGTCAGTTTGTTCTCTGGTTTGCGTTTTATTCACTTTTTTTGTTCATAGAATTTCTCCTGAAATGCCCCTAACAAGAGAAATAACTTTTTCCAACCTGCATAACTTCAGTCAGAGCAAACTTTGTTTAACTAATTGACCCGCCAGCAATTTATAAATTGAAGAGATGCTATATTAACCTGCTGTATTTTTAGGTTTTGCATTAATAGCAAAGAAAAAATAATAAGAGAGCAGAAAAGAAAAGCCAGTTTATGTGCTCGGTTAATAATTGCAAGGATATTACAGGTATTTGCATAATGATTTATGTTGTTAAAAAATTGTAAACAAATCGGATGACAATGTTGCCAGCCTGTAGTGATTACAAAAACCCTAAGATGAGAACTGTGTAACAGAGGTACATTTGCTGCATTTTAAAGAAACATTTGGGGGATAAACGCTGTAATTTGTTTTAATATTTAAAGACGCCAGTAGCAATCTGAATAATTTAGTGGTATAATAGTTCCTCTGTTGTTGATTTTACACTCACTGACAAAGAATTTATTCCTATTTAATCAGTTGGCTTTCTGCTTTTCTGCCTGTTAATGTCTTTCAGAAGAATTACAGTTAGTGTGGGAATGCTCAGAAGTTCAGAAGTCCCCCAATGAGGAGGAAGGCTCAGGCCTACAATGTGGGCTTAACAGCAGTTTGGGGCATCTTGGTCCTCTTGGACTTTCTTGGTGGGTTTATGCAAAAAAACATTGTTTTAACGCTCAAAACTTTGTTTGTACATTTGGTTGAAAAGCAGAACCGATCTGCCAACTGACCATGACCTACTGGTGTGTATAAACCTGCAGCTGGGGAAGCTAGAGAAACCAAACTGGCCTGCAGGATCTAAAACACCTACCTCCTAAAATTTGTATTATTTTTTTTTTCACCTTGCTTAAACAAAGAGGAATCTCAGTGTATCTTCTCCAAAGCTAGATTTGTTTTCAGAAGGTAGCTCGTAGGTAATGGCAACCTAAGGAAATCCACAGTTATGCATCAATAGGAAGAAAGACACCAAAACAGTTGTGATACAGGTTTTATACCAACTTAGTACAGAGGTAGAAATTGACAGAGAAGTTCCTTCAAAACCTTGCCTATAGTTATAAGGTTTCAGTGGCTGAGTAAAGATGAGACTACAACAGCTCCTTTCTTTTAAAGAGTGCTAAGAATAAGAATAATGTACAACAATGCAATAATATAAAAATTAGAATGTACAGTGAAGCCTTGCCTCTTTGCACTTCCTCTGAGAGGAGCCAGTGTTTTTGGACATCTGTGTCCTGGAATAACAGCCCGAGAAATCAAAGGAACCTTGTACGAGGACCCGGAGGCCAGGAGGTTTCTTGCCTTTCTGCTGTCACTATGATTTGACCCAAATAGGTTGAGGAAAATGGATGTCATGCATCAGTTATGGTTAACTATTTATTACAAGTGTATTTGTATTAATGCAGTTTCTTTGTTCACTGTGTGTGAGGCAATCAAGCAGTCATAATATGAAAGTCTCAGTGAACCTAAACAACCATTTTGTTCAGTGTCAACTGGAGTAAAGTTTATTTAAGGTTATGTTCTCAACATTAACAAAAACATAGAAAGACAACCCCTGGTTTTTATTATTAATTCTTGTTTATATATATATATATAAGGGGTTAGGGTTAGGGTTAGGGTTAGTTTGCCTGCAGTTATAGTACTAGCTGATGAAAACCATGTATAGGCTATAATGTTTAAATACTGCTTACAAATGCTAACTAAAATGTTACCAATTGTACTCCTTCATGAACAAGTCTGTTTCTAGCATCTGTGAGCGAGCATCTGCTGCTTACCAAGGACACAATTAGCAGGCTATCAATCAACTCTCTCTGTAGCTAACTCAGATCGGGCTCTGCCAAAAAGCATGGGCATTAACAAGCAACTGTTAGCCACCATGTTTCAGTCCAAGTTGTACTTTGGCGGAAAAGTGTGGAAAATCTATTGTTGAATAATAATATTAATGGCTATTGCTTGAAAATAATTATGATGCAAAAACAAATTATTTTGTTTCCTACAATCTATTATCTTAAAAAGGGTTGCTCCAGAGTGCCAGGATTCATTTTAGTATTGTGTTCTGTTGGCGAATAGAGCACCACTTCCTGTGATCAAAACCAGTTTTCCAAACTACCAACTACAGTTTGTCGAAGTGGGAAAAAAATACATGATACTAGATTTGGGAGAAGGCGTTTGCCTTTATAATAAGGATTTGTTCTTTTTAGATCTGGATCTTTTCCTGGCTACTACCTCACAGGACTAATACTAACTACAACAAACATATTGAATATCACAGTGTCAATTCCTGCTTAATTCCCATCAGTAGTGCTGCCTCTGGTTGTAAATTGCCATCATAGCATTTGGTTCTCTATTTTCTTGCAAAGAAGAAAGTTGAAGAGAAATAATGGCAGACTCCAGTCATGGAGAAATTTCAACACCTAGCATACTCTTCCCAGACTGATGGTGAAGGGTTAGGGATCTTCAGAATTCTTCCCTCAAATTACACAGTTGAGTCATACAGACAAGGGATCAAGAGGCAAAGAAAAAAGATAAACACAGGGTGAAACTAATAGAACAACGAGTCCCACTTGTCAGCCTGTCAGAAAGCTTGCACCATCTATGAAGTTTGACTGGTGTTCTAAAAAGTAGCGTGTTGAGGAGGGCTCCCTTCTGCTGTGACATCTGTCACCATTAGGGATCTTTCTATTCATCACTTTCGTTTACCTGGCATGCAAGATACCTTCATAATCACCCTCAGTCAACTGACAAATTATAATTGAGCTTTCCAACCAATTATGATTCTATGAAGACTACCAATCCTCTTATTTGCACCTGCTAATATGTACATACAATAAATGAGTGTAGAGAAAATTTCTGCTTGAATGCATAACATTGCTCTAGGGAGAGTAAAATGGATTTGCTATGACTGAGTAATATTCTGCTGGTATATCCCCTTCAAATAAGAATGTCCCTCGCTGCAATTCTCCCTACTGGGACAATCTGCAGCATGACGAAGTGCAATTATGTGCCGCATAATAGCCAGTTCTAACCCTAACCCTGTTTAACACTCAAAGGGCATGGTGTGACTGTGGAGAATTGGGAAGGAGAGTATGTGTGACACATTGACTGAAAAAGCTGACAACAATAGACTAATAATGGAAGGTCTCGCCTCTGCCTGGCATCACCAAGAAGGGGTAGCTCATTCAGGATTTCTAGCTATGTTTTTCGTGAGGTGCACAGAGGCATTGCCGCAGACTGTTTTTTAGTCAGGTAGTGTGTTGATACAATTGATACCATGGCAGAACACTGGTGCTTTCTGAAATCTATAAGAATAAAGAAAAGCTTTGATCATTACAGAAAAAGAAATAGAAAAGGAAAAAAGATGGATTTTTAAGTATTGTCTGCATTCTGATGTTATAGCAGCTTTTTTTCTTTTTCTATGTGGATACTTTCAATATATAACCTTGGAAATTTCCCTTAGGACTTGAGAATTGTCAGAGGACAGGATCAGACTTGATTTATTTCCTGCAAACTGTACAATGCAAAATATGCTGACAATATGCCAAACCTTCCCATCACGACAGTCAAATGAAAAGTCTGTATGCTAGGAAAAAGTAAAGTATTGTTGTAAGCTTGGTGAAAATGCATTTTTTTTCCTGTAAGAAGATAGGAACAATTTCTTAACCCATAAGTCCAACGAATGGCTCATCTAAATACTCAAATCACTAAACATGGATATGCATGGTTTTCACTGTTGCTATTGTCACCATGTTTTTTCCACTCCCTCGTTTCTTTTTAATCTTCAGTTTTTTTCTTATATATCTTTCTTTTTACACCATTGCAAATTATTTCCATCACTTCTACTTAAGTGACATTTACAAATGAGGGTAAAATCAGGAAGGCAGTGGATCTCAAATTGGAAAAGGCATTGAACTGAAGATAATGCCACAGGCTCTGTAATATCAAACCGAATGATATGAAATGTCAAATGATGTGAAATTGTTGCAGAGCTGAATTTTATGCTCCCACCCTCATCAATGCAGCACTTTTTTAGTAAGCCTCTATTTAGGCCCCTGAGTAAAAACCTGATTAGATTATTGTTATGTGAACATCATATTCACACTGGAAGTAAAAAAGAAAAAAAACATAAGGTCTAATTAAAATAAATACAAATTAAAGGTAGGTTTATGCGGTGCACCATTTAAGAAGTAATAGGATAATTTGGAATACAGAGTTGCATGCTCCTTATTGCACATTTCCATGATTATATCTTTACCCCCAGGCCAAAAACAAAGAAAATGTTTCTCGTGCAGAGGGGAAAGACTTGATGGTTTTATTTCACCTACTCACTTGCACGCTGGTATAATTTGCATGCAGCTCATACAATAGGTGGTGAGAAATTTCCTTTACAACTGCTACTGGATGTGCTATCTTTCTCTAGTGACATCCAATCTCAAACAATGTTTTCCCTGCGAATGGCCAATTTCTCAATTACTGTTACCCGTGTTTTGATGATGATGGGTTCTTTTTTCAAACTCCCTGTTATTGTTATTTAAGACCTGCTTTCTGGAAATGCAGTTAATTTAGGTTAATTTGTGAAACAGACAACAGAGTAAAGGGCTCAGGTCATTGTGTAATGCAAGCAGTCAATTACTCAATTACACTGAATCTAACGAGATCAAAGTGATGAAGGCCATCAAGACACGCAAAATCTTTAGTAACTAATTTTCCTTTTTCTTCTAATGTTTTAAGGTAAGCCTGTTTGAGTATTTAGGATCATTTAATGCAAAGACATCTCTCATATTGATGACAACAACCCTTTTTTAACTCTCTTAGACCCTCAAAATCATGTTCGTGCATATCTGCAATAACGATCCATGTCAATAAAGCTATGAAACATAGAATTGTAAATATTTTATGGACTGTATCTGTTTAAAGGCGTTGCCCTTGCACCTTATCTGCAGAAAATCCTATCTTGCATTCTTCACCTCGCTGCTAAATCCATGCCCCTTGTTCCATTACATTTGATTTGGAAACCTATTCATGGTCCAGTAATTTCCATTTTCTCAAGGGATTATTGACAGGGAGCCTTCATTTGTTCTAATCCATCTCTTTGTCATTCAAGACCAGATGTCGATTCCATAATTATATTTCTTCCAGTCAGATCTGGTTGAAAGATTGTATGTAAAGTAGTAAGTACCCAAATACTACAGTACATTCAAAACCTGCAGCACTGTGCAGTACATTGCAATGCCTACCATCCACACAGCATTTTTTTGTGTCCTTCTTATACTAAAATTGATTCTCTTCACTAACATGTAGTCAAGTGCAACACTTTCGTCTTTTTGGGGTCTTGTATCTTGTGTTTCTTGGAGACACTTCATGTCTTTCGCGCCAGATGTGCAACATTCACAGCTCAAGGGGAGCCTCTGTTTTGTGATGGGAAGAGAGGTGAGAGAAGCTCATGTTTATGGCATGGTACTGATGTATTTGTATGTGACCTCGAGGCAGATGAGCAGATGCTTCATTACCCTCTCCATACATTACTAGGATTATAACAACACGGATGTGGAAATAAAGACTCAATGATGCTGTTATGAAGGAGAAATGAACAGTGAACACTCAGTTTCACAACTGATGGCAGCATTAAGATAAAAAATGCACACATAGATGGATAGATAAATCAATCAATCAATGAACATATTGTTCTCACTTCAAAGGTATAAATGCAAAGTATCTATCTTTCACTACTATTTAACACAGCTACACTATTTAAATTTCTGTAACTCTATTAGATGTTCCCATGTTTAGTTACTTCCTGTTTTATTTTGACATTCTTTTGTCTCACGTTTGCTGTATTTAAATATGCTTCCCTTGTCTTTCTCTGATTAGGTTCAGCTGTATACTCTAGTGTTTCCTGTTCAATTTTCCTAGTTACCTCTGTGTATTTATAAACCCTTTCCCCCCCCTATAAATGTTCTCTTGTCAGTCTCACGTTTGGTTTTGTGGACTCTGTTTTCTTCCTGTTGGACTTCTGTTCCACCAAAATAAAGCTTGTTTATTAACTGCCTCTGACAAGCCTGCATTCAACAAGGACAATGCCCAGTTTTTATTGATCCCCTAGGGATCAATAAAGTATTCTGATTCTGATTCTGATTGATTCTGATTTTGCAATTTTCAAGAAAGTGATCTGGATCTGTACGTGTATTTTGAATAGGTTCCTTCTTCACCCACACAAAGTTTCATGAAATCCATGTGGTCAATGTGGATTTCATGAAATGTGGCACATGCAGACATATATACAGATCAAGTTTTGGCAAAGAAATTTTCCACATAACATGCCGGGACCGACACAATCTATGTTCACCTGCATGACGATTATACTTGCTGCATGTGCATCCAATACAATAACTTTTTGTGTCCCTCTCTATTGTCTTGCTGCATAAAGGGCAAACTACTTGTAAGCTAAGTGGCTGAGTGGTTGTATGTGCCCATAATTCCTAGTGAGACATACCAAGAATTTCCTCTCAGAGCATTTTATGACAGCTGAAGCAAAATGTATTTTGTACCGGAGCCTAGTTATAATCACTCTCTCTTCACTGTGTTTTTGCTTGATGACCTTAAAATACAGCTGTCTCACAGTAGCATTAGCTTGTCAAATACTAGAGCCAGTCGTCACAGATGGATAGAATGCAAATTTTACCAAGTAGCTGAAGTTTAGGCTATAAGAATTACATATCTGTCTGAATTTTCTCAAAGTAGGGAGTGGCAGCATACGGGAACTGAAGGTCAACCATAAATGAGAAATGTGGCAAATTAATAATCGTCCTGGGTGTACCATTAATTTCAGCTGGTTACCTCGCTGGACAATTTTACTGAAAGTCTTTTTCTTTCTACTGTATTGTTGACTACTCAGTGTAATTATGAGCATTATGAGGTCTTATTGTTGCTGAAAGAAACTGTTTAAGCTTTTTTTGTTGGCTCTACTTAATGCTTTTGTAAAACTGCTTTCAGGAGAGCGAGGATATATTTATACTGCTGTGCTGCTAAGAACAGTGTTACAGTTATTTTAGCTCATTATCAGGCCACTGCTGTGAGAATAAGGTGCAAGTAGTAAAACAGCATAATTTAATATGAAGGACAGTCATTGCAGTCAGCAGTAATATTACAGATACCTTAAAACATCGAATGATACATCGTGTATTTTGCCCCTGATGACCATCCCACTGGTGCAATTGTCAATCCTGCTAACAGAGGCAGAAGATGCTGGGTCAAATCCAGCCAGAATGATAGATGCAATACTGAGGAAAACAACCAGAAGAACAAATCCACCTCTGGAATTTTTTTACCATTAAAAGCTTTGCTTCTAGCCTTCTACCAGTGCTAACACAGACAGTTTACTGCAGATGTTTACTACATTCTGCTTTGCCACTGAAGTGAGTGATATGATGATCTCCAAATCTTCAGATTTATTCTTCTTAGCTTTTCTATTCTGTGAGTTTCCATTAAGCCCATGCAGAGAACTCTGTGACCAACAGACCTTGCAGTTTTTTCATTCAGGCTAGAGATTTTACCTCACTAACTTTATTATGTTTCCAGCAATCCCTAAGCATTTGCTCTCTGAACCCAAAGTCCAATGTGATCTCAATCCCAACGGAGTGAAGAAGGACTCCAGAGAAGCCGAAGGGCAGACTACCAAAATCAAAAGCACTTTTAAATTCTGAGACTGAAAATAAGACCTTAAAGGGCATTTTTATTAGACTGTGAGGAGGCTGTGATGAATGGGATGCACTGTAAACATTTTCACAGGGGAACACTATTAATGCTGGAGCATATGACACTGGGAAGCACAGACAAATGCGGGAGGCTTTGAGAGGGGGGGGATTTTTGTGTTGAAGGGTTTTTTTCTGGTTTTGAAGGTGCAGTGTCAGCTCACTTCCTATGATTTCTGCTTACAGCGCCAGAAAGACTCGGTCACCTGGTAGGTCACGGCAAGGCATGGACTTCGTTGGTTGCATAGCGACCGCTCTCAATGCCATTGTGATGCTTTTTGAAACTCAACTTTGTTTATACCTGTAAACAAGATTTTCCAATGATGACCTGAGGGATACAAAAGTAAATCATTTCATGTTACCAGAGGGACTCCAAATTGAAACAGCACAGCCCTGCCTAAACCACAGGGCTTGTCTGTACACAGAATGCTGTAATACTTGATATCAGAGGTTAGTTGTGTGAAGGCAAACAGTTTCTTGCAAATTAAAACATCAGTGCAACAAATGTACATACATGGTGCCAATTAGAGCTGTTTTATATGACCACGTTGGATATATTCTTGGAGGCTTCATTTTAAAAGTTAATATTAAGTGAACAGGCATAAAGAGAAATCTTATTATAAAAGCGATGTTTTCAGAAACATGACAACATGCAGCCAGGTTGCTTCCCCTGTTTAAAGGGAAGTGCAAATTCAATTAGCATGTGCACATGTATCAAGCCTGCAGGCTTCACAATCTAAATGGTAATCGCAAGCATTCATATTTTTGCTCGGAACCTTGCAAGGACAGTCCTTCAAGAGCATACCTTCAGTATCTCATGAGACACTTGAGACAATGAACATGTTTAATGGATTAAATAACCACCATCACATAATGGAGACATATGCCCTTGCTAATTGTTTTATTTTATTTTCTATTGCTTCTTTACAAGAAAGAAGGGTTCACCAGCAACTCTTTAAAGTTTCAGACATGTTTTGTGACTTTTTTAAACATTCGTCAGAACCTAGTTTGACTGAATAAAGGCATTCATAGGTAATTTTAAGTTGGACAATTGGTTGGAGTGTTTGATTGCCCCCAGCTTCACCCTGCCAGACTCAATGCGCTCAGACATTGTTTTGATTTCAGGGTGAGCTACACTACCTGTATCAGATTGTCTATGAAAGGGGAAGAAAACTACTACACCCTGCCCTGCAATCTTCACTGGGCTGAAGTAAATTGCTTTCATTTTGGCTAGCTCCCCTTTGTTATAATGTGACAAGGCTACTGATTAGACGAGAGGGAGATCAATAAACTGTCAAGCTTGTGGCTCAAAAGTGTTACAGGGAAATCAAGAGAGAGACTTTTTCTCCACCCTGTCACTGACTAGAGTTCACATTGAGCCTCCAGTCTTGAGGGTTAACACTCCCGTCTGACTTAACACTTGGGAGTTTAATTTCATGACCAACCAGTTAGCTGCATAATGTGGCTAATACTTACTATTATCGTCATTAAATCTTCGTCGCATGATAATGTTTCACAGTGGCTGCTTAACTCCTTTCTTTTCTCTCTATTCTGTCTCTGTCCATTTACACTCAGCCACATTTACACTTTCTCAGGCTACTGAATTTATACAAGGGCTTTGCAGTCATTTCCTCCATTTCTCCAGCAGATGCTTTTAGACTCTTCTACCTTTTCTGACTCCCACATCTACCTCTATTGTAGTATTCCCTGTGCTCATGCCTTTTCCATCACCTGACCTTTCCCACCCAGTTACACACCCATTTCTATTTCCCTGTAGCCTTGTCTTTTCACATGTTCTAAGCTAGTGTGTCTTTGTTCTCAACTTGTCATTGTTGTCCAGCCAATAACACATGCCTGGTTTTGTTGCCTGCCATTCATTTTTGGAATCGTATAAAAGGTGGAACGTGTGTTTATGAAGGGAATAAAACTACAGTTTGGGGTTGGGCTGATTTTTCTATCTGTGTATCGATTGTGACGTTAAGTAAAAATGTCCAGCTAAGATCATTTCACTTCAAACAACATTTCATTCTCTAACAGTGGAAGAAATTACTTTATTTAGTTTGTACCACAGTAGAAATACACAGCGACTGTTGGGAGGGAGATGAGGGAAATGACATGAAGCTGAGGTCAGCTTGGCTGGAAGTTAAACCAGGGACTGAGCCGCTAAGGGCATTGTAGACCATGTGGTATGTGACCTAACCACTTTACCACCGGGGTGATTTTACATGTACCACTTCAATAAAAATGAAGTAAACGGAAATACTTAAAATTATCTCGGTTTAAAGATAGTTTCCTCATATTCAAAATTCTAAATTACCATTAAAAATGTTATAAAATTTCTCACTTTTAACATTTTATAACAGGGTTTGAATGATTGCCCAGTCAAGCCTTAATATTTGGCATTTCCATGATCATAGCAATGTTGAACATCATCCTGATAATCCATTCTCCAAACAAAGGGTGATGTTTTATATATATATTCAGATTTTAACACAACATCTTATATTGCGCAGAGCATAAGCATGAGTCTGCTGTTTATTTAGGTGCAGTATGTTGGTACTTGGTTGGCTGCTGTTGGTTACTAGTCAAAACTGAAACATTTTCCCTCCAGTCGTGAGCCACCTCGAGCCATCTGTGATGCAATGGAATATTTTTTCTTTCTTTTTCTCCTGTAGGGATCCGTGTTCACTGACAGTGATGCTGATAGGATGGGACAGGTGTCCTTTTGATGTCCTCAGTGCAGTTATTAACAAGTCACATTGTATGTGAAAATCAACCATAAAGGATAACAGGCAGTAATAGCTGTTGTCTCAGCATAATTGTTTAGAACTCAGGATGCAGAGAGACAGAGAGAGAGAGAGGAGTGGTGAATGATGTGTACAGCAGAGGCAAATTTGTGCATAGCACCTTTTGAAGATTGTCCTTATCCGAGAAGGAAAATGGAGCAGCAGTTAGCTATTTTCCATCCAATTAGGATTATTCATGGAGTTCAACAAGAATACACCTGAAAACATTTTTTCATCAAATTTCAATACAGTCCTTTAATGATATAGATAGGGGAACGCTGATGAATGTCAAAGACTTAGACACATCCCTCCAGGAAGCAACAGCCAGTCATATTCTAGATCTGTTTATCTATTAATGAGTAGATAACAATCTCATCAGCGCCTGCAGTGTAAGCTGTAAGTTTTGCAGAAAGCAATCACTATGTGTAGTTCATTAGGCCTGAAGCACGGTGAAGCACTTTCACACAACTGACACTACCTGGCACTGTGCCGTTAAATGTGCAACAGCTTCGGATTTGTAACAAGGGGAGATTATTTTTGCAGTTGTAAATGCACAGCGGGATAGACTTTTATTAAACGTAATACCTCGGAAATAACGTTGGCTGTTTTGTGGGAAAACATGTAACGCTTACCGCTGCAGTCAGTTTAGACTGTAATAAATGGCGTCACATCAGGTAAGCTTGCCTGATGAGAATTATATGGGTTCTTGTGGGGTTTCTGCGTTTGAGCGTGTAATGGTTTATCATGCGGAGATCTTTGATTATGAGATTTACGTGCGGCTTCTTAAAGATTCTCACAGAAAATTACACCACAAGAGTGGAATTGCTTTGCGTACATAATACCCACCTTTTAGATTATCCCCTTTTGAGACTTAAGGAGTTGTTGATAGAAAGCCCAGGGGTACAGAAGACAGAGCCACTTCACTTTGATCCTGACATAAAGATGGCTGCCTCCCAAAAATATCATCTCCTCTCAGCTTGACCCACTTGTTTGCTCTTATCTTCAGCATGTTGAGGGGGAGTGAAATGATATGCTGTTGCAGGCAGAAACTGATTCTCAACATTTTCTCTCTATGCTACAGGGTGTTTAGTAGATTCTATGTGAAACATGATATACAACATCTTGCAAATCCTTTCACCCAAAATGACTTACTGCAACTGCATGCATTATTAGCATGAGTGGACCCAGATAATGTGTGAGCTAATATACTCAATGAGCTATGCAGGGTTTGGACTGAAAAAAATGCCTCATGTTGAAGGTTGGAGTAGATAAGAGTGTGCCACTCTATTTAAAGCGTCTTTGTCTATAACAGAGCTGCGGGATGTTCAGTATATGACTACAGGCCCCCGCGATGTCACAAGTGCAGCTAGATCACTGAGCCGGACAAATTCAGGGCTCCGGCAAGGTGACTTTTTATGTGTCCATCATTCATGTATAACACCCATTAAATGACATGTCTGAGATGAAGCATTCAGACCACATAGTAGGAAGAGACCTTTACTTTTGTTTTCAGCGACCAACTTTGTCATTGTCACTCTTCCAGCTGCGCTGTTTGTCACCAGCACTGCTTCTTACCCCTGTGGGCTTAATGACCCACAGCATGAGCCTGTAATATCCAAAGGACACCATTATTAGTCTTCCTTAATAAAGTCAGATTGTTTTAGTAAGATGTCAGAATGTGTTTCTAAATACAATGTCTATTCTTCCATTTGTCTGCCTGATGCAGATGCTCTTATCATCAGCCGCAGAAACACTTGGTTATGATCTCAGATAATTGATTTTGCAATGAGCGTACGCCTTGAAAAGATGTGCGGGAAAAACACTGAGAGACATCATTAAAAAAATATTGAAAATGTAAACGAGGAAATCTTTTTTGCCCATTTTAGTCATCGTCATTGACAAAGCGTTCTCTTTTTCAGTATTAACACGATTGCCGGGATTGTCTGGTTGCTTACAATAAGAAATTGTTATATTAATTAGAAAAAAAAGAATAAAATGTGTTGTGTTTTGTTTGGTTTGTTTTTTTTTTTTCCACGTACAGCAAGGAAGGAATCTGAGCGAACAAGGACTGTGCCAGTGAGATAAGGTGTAGAGTCTCTTTTGCTGTCTTATCAGTATCCTCTGCAGTCTTAGTACTGCCACAGCTCCAGTGGGAATTGACAATAACAACCAAAATGTTTTTTACCCTTGCTTTTTCTGCAGATGGATTTGCGGGATCTTATAGTCTGAAAGCTGTTGCCAAGTCCCAGTATTAAACACTATCTTACCTCATTTAGTCAGAGAGAACTCAAGGAAACTCAAATACATTTCCTCAACTTTACAGGTGTTACCCTCATGGACACACTATAAGGGCATTTTAGCTTTCCATTATTCTTTGCTCTGGCTTTTGTCCTATAAGCGGCAATTGAAAGCAAACTAAATGCAGCAGCTGAGACTGAAGATTTCTTGGTTTTCTTCTTCACCTGAGACCAAGGTGACATTATTTTTACAGGAGTGTATGTGAAGATAAAAATCTGTATATTACTGTGTTTTGGCACTTAACATAGTGACTATAGTTTAGCCGTGAAATATACTTTACCGATTCTCAGTGCATATTCTCATATCTGGCACAGCCACACGGCATTGAACATGCAAAATCGAAAATGTGCTTTCAGATGATAATGTTAATATGTAATGTCATGCTGATCCAGCAGGAGACTGTTATTTATTTCCTTTCCTTCGCAGTGTTGCACACATGCTGCTAATATGTTTGTTCCATGTACAGTTTGCCAAAAACCTAACAAGATGACAATGCCACATTATGAAAAGCAGGAGCTTGGAAAATCAAGACGTGGATTGTTTTGAACGTGGCGCCAATATACAAATGCAATGCCACGATTTAGACTCATTATTATCAGCGAAATGCTCCTTACTTAGCAGCATCTCTGGTAGAACATTCGTTTTAAATTTCTTGGGTTTCTGACTGACTTTTAAAATAGTCCATTCAGAATCTGTGGGAGCCTTCAATAATTGAAAAGGATCGCCATTAGGAGGTTCAAGTCTTCTTCATTTTTCACAAAAGTCAAAGTCTCAAAGTTCATTATTGGCCTTGACTCTTTACATCTTAATGTATCCATTAAGATGTAAAGAGTATTGGATGTTGAAAGGAAGTTCCTACGACCCATGGAGACTTTCATCTGTAGCACTTATTTCATAAACCATAATGAAAGGGTTTCTGTGTATGTTTTATAAGTATGTCCAGCAGCTGTCATACTAAATGATATTTTTTACTTAGATATGTATGAAGCAAGGCTATACTGCAGTATTTGAAGTAAAAGTAGAGGTACGTCATTGCTATTCCTCCCGACACTCAAGTACAGCACTTGAATATTGTACCGTTACATTTCACCATCGACAGTCTTTAAGCCAACTGCTTTGAAATGAGCTTTAATATTATGGCATTGGTGTTGTTTTTATCATACGCTTCTGTTTGTTTGCATTTTTTTTACAGTAGACAAAAATAAATGCCATGCATTTAACATTTTCTCACATACCCTCTTCAGTCTTAACAAGCATTGAGATATTAAATGATTAATTTCATTAGCAGATATAAAATAGTGGCTTCCCTCACTCTGTCTTCACAGCTCCTTTTTTGTCCTTTGTGCGACATATAGAGCGGGTTAAAGGGGCTGCAGAGGGGTGACTAATGTATCCAGGTGGGTCATATCTGGCTGGCTGTATAATAAGCGGAATGGGATCAAATTTTGAAAGTGGAAACAGATCAGGAACAGTATCCAACCCCCCGTGAAACTAATGTAGTGACCTTGACCAGACTTGAAGCACAGCTTTGGGTATTTTGCCAGAGGCTGCTCCAAGGTTATTTAGCTTAACGTTTAGCGTTTTTCTTGTGTCTCTGTCCATTATTTTGAAGTTGAGTGCCACATTGGTGAAAATCATGAAAAAAAAACTTAATTCATCATGGCCAAAATTTATGAAGGCAAACTACTGAGAGACACAGTTGATCTGGCTGCAAATTCCTTCTGCACAGCGCTTTATCGTTTATTGACCTACTGACTGGCCAAAGTGCCATTTTCTCTGAGCACAATTGGCTGTGAAAAACAAAAATAAGCAAAAAAGAGGGATAGCATAAGAGTGAAATGAGGCATTCAAACGCCCCTCAGAACACAGCAGTGGATCCAGGCAGACGAGTCACAAAGACAGAAGCACGGCATCACTGTTCAGAGCAACATTTCACAAACAGCTGCACAGTGCCATCTAGAGGTGCCTCGGGCAACAGAAATAAGCAAGAAAATATAAAGAAAAAATAAATAAATAAGGCTGAGGCTCACGCAGGTGTTACCCACATTTCTGCAGGTGTGCATTGTGGGTATCAGATGGTGAGAGGTGATATCTGTCTCGAGCTCATGCATGCGCTCAGATCCCCTCCAGGTGAAAAGAAGGCAACATGTCACTGTGATTGCTGATTCTGTTCTCCCCTCATAACTAATCCCTGACTGATCCTATTTGGAGAAAATGTGATGCAACCAAAACTGGAGCAAGAATGTTTTTTACCAGGGCAGACCCAGCCTGCTGGGAAACAAAGGCAGCAAAAAATCCAAAGATACAGAGTATCGTGAAATGTGTCGAGGTTGTGGAGCTGTCACCAGTATCAAATTTTTTAAAAGTAGCTGCTGTTGAGTAGCAGTGCTTTGTCCTTTTCTGTTTTAATCACTAGTACTCAACTGTCCCCAGCAGCAGTGTGACATCTTTAACACTGCAGGTATACAGCCTCAAGATATACGCTGTCATCAATTTTCCTGCCCACTGAGCACACATTGTGCCTGTTCTGTACACCCTTGTCACAAAAGTCAAACCTCGCTGCTCCTGTGTTCTCTCGCTGTTAAAATTTACCAATTCACTTGACCAGATATGCAAACATACACTTTAGCTGCTGTCTGCATCCGGAGAAAATACCCCAGTCCCCATGTCAGATGTAGCACTGCTTATAAAACGAGGGGTTTTTTTAAACGCTGCATTATTTTACAGTTAAAAGCCTGAATCAGAAATCCTAAAGTTTTTTTTTTTCCTGCTGTGATGCCGGCGTTTTAGAGAAAGATTCAGAGACTTTTTTTTAAAATGAGTTTAGCTGCACATGCAAAGCACTGACAAGATAATTATATGAGATGAGTATGCTTTCCTCTTAGACTTTGAGCCTGTTATTGAGCTATCTCTGTAGATTTAAAGCAATGCATCCTAAAATCTGGAACATGGTCTCACTGTTTCTATCATTAGAAAAACGAATAGACTGAGTAATAAATGTTTGTTTACCTATATTAAATCATTGTGCATAATCATATGTCTGTGAAAATAGGTGGAAAAATGCAAAGTGATTACGTTTCAGCATTTGTTTTCGTGAAATTTCGTGTGAGTATGAGCTCTTTTTGTGTGTAAGACGAGTGGGTGGGAAGTAGGTGGATGAGGTGAAGTGAGGTGAGGAGCATTATATTCTGGGGGGGAAAAATGGGGACAGAAATCTGGAGTGGGTCCCAGTCTGAATTAATTGCCAACACCTAAAGCAAATGTACCTTCATTTTCACCACCTGATGATTACAGAGGTCACTGGAGCTTTACAAGCTCTCGTCCTCGTTCTCAATGAAAAAAAGCGTTGCTGCAGGGCTTATTGTGACTTTAACCAATGTCACAAATGATTTTCCAAATTTGGGATCCTTCTAGGACTTCTACATATGCATTGACATCTTTATATGTGTGTGCAAGATGTTTTGGGTGTATACACTTTTCCAACTTTCCAAATGTGAAAAAAAAAACATAATTATTTCCTGATTTAGATCCAGTGTCAATAACAAAAGTCAGTAACGATAGAAAGGTGTCAGGGCTTACACCTATGTAACTACAACCATTTAATGTCAGCCTCATTAGAAAAAATTTCTGTAAACTGTATATTTCATTCAGTTTTAACTAGACTAAAATAATCGCTGGAAATCTTCTAGCCCCATCAACAGGTCAAAGTTTTCACTCCACAAAGAAATATAACAGTTATATTGGCACACAATTTTGCAAGGCATATTTATCTTTTTTTCCCAAGACTGAATCTTAATGACTAACAAATTATGAGTGCGAAGCCATAATGTTTGGCACACATATTCGTCATTCAGTGTTGTTCATCCTCTAATTATCCATCTTGTACCATTATTTGGTCTAGTTTTCAATTTCTGCTCATAATTTAACACACTAAACTTTCCTATCAAACTCAATTTGTCTTGTTACAGAGAAGCGGTCGCAGTTAGCTTTGCTTGTTTTGTCCTCTTATCATCACGCTGTTAACCGACAGCCTATACAAAGAAACGGGAAAGGAAACTCATTCTAAATGTTACATTTTAGACTAACTGGAACAATTAGAAGTTAAGGTGCTCATTTAACTTTATTGTTAATAGTACTGTTGTTGTCAGAGGGCCTGTTATAGTCTGCATGTGTATATTTGGGTTATATTTGACCCTTGATGAAACACAGTGTGATAGATCCATCAAATGTTCGTACTTGATAAGGACTGGACATCGTTCTAGTCAGAAAACCCAGCTTGACATTAGGTAACTTTGTGGCATAACTGTGTGGACAGATGACCTGAATAATGCCGTGTGCCCTGTCAACATCTCTAAATAAAACGTCTCACATATTTCACTTCAAAACCATAATAGAGACTGTCATCTCCATGGCACTTCAGTGTACTTTGTTGTTAACCCTGCAAATTTGGCCAAACTGGTTTATAGGCAGAAATGTGTTTTTATGCCCACAGCATATTACTGTAGGAATCTAATACACGTTTAACCTGTTAAATTGCAAAATAGTTCAAAATTTCATTAAATAAGGAATCGACAGGGTTCACTGCCACATCTTCTTCAGGATGTACTTTGAAGGTCCCTTCTCTTCTTTTTCTGTGCAATGGCTCCCTTACCACAGTCTCCCCTGTGCAGTCATTACTCATGGCTCTGTTCTTGCCCGTCTTCGAGGCTGACCTTCATTTTGATCTCAGCTACTCACCTGTAAAGGTTTGCGACTGTGCCTTGCACTGTTGTGTCAATATCACCAAAGACATATAAACATCAAAACGAAATTGTTAACATCACCTTTGTGGTTATTTAAACTACAGTTTTGCTTTCCACGATGGCGTTTTGTCATGATGACATGCAAACACAGGCTCAGAAGGTATAAATGATACTAGCCATGCTGTAGAGACTGTTAATGAGATGTTGTTATTGATATTGTGTGTCACTTATGCTATATGTTGGTATTTCATCTGAGGCATTATTGAAGTTCATTTGCACCCTGCTTCAGGGAATTCCTTGAGGGAGTATCACTGTTCATTTGCACCTCGTATCACTATCTCATCATGCAAGCTGCATATTGATCCGTCCGGCGAATCCTTCATCCTAGAACTTCTGCTCAAAGCGCCGACTCACAGGTGTTCCAGCCAAGCAGCACGTTAATGTTTAAACAATTTATTAATTTAATAATTATTGTTTATTTAGTTTAACTTTTAGCTCAAACAATCATCACGCAGCCATCAATCAAAACAAAGATAATTAGAGATGCGAGCTAGTGCAGCTGATAGATGGAATGGATCTCTCCTGGCTAAAACTGATTTCCTGCATGTTACTCATTTCTGAAGTAACGTGCATACAAGCAGAAAGCCAAACTCTCCCATCATCTGCTTTCATTGTTAATGTTTGTTGCTACAGTCTGTATTCGACTAAAGACCACTCTGCTACTGCTACTAGATTAAACACTACTAATAAAAAAATACCTTGTTGTCAAAATCCCCACTACTGTGGTGATATCGACAGTAAGGTATTTTAAATGAAGACATGGGTATGCCAGTAATGACCAACCAGTCTTTTTGTGTGACTCAGTGGTGAGTGTGACAGCTGTCCTGTGCAATAAATCATTGGCACTGTAACCAGCACCGAGTGGTTGAAGGCTAGGAGCATTTGGAGCATTCGAGAAAATTCAGTGTGGACAGTCAGATGGAATATATAAGGGTTGATTTTCAAGTTTGCTTTTTTCAGCTGTCTTTTTTTGGGTTGGTCAGTAGCCACTTTGCCAAAAAGTTTTGACACCTTAAATGACATAATGACTGTTTAGACATTTGACGATAGGCAAAATGAAAAATCTTCTGCACAAGACAGCTAAACACTGGGATGTGTATTAGTGAAACCGTGGTGCAGAAAGGAGGCACTGTGAGCCGTCATCAGCACTCTCTATTCACAAATTTGTTTTGGGTATCGTGAGAAGTGAGACAGAGAAACTGCCTCCTTGATATGCCAGATGTTTCCTCAGGAGCTTCTCATATTGCCTTGGGCAAGACAACAAAGAGAGACAAAGAGAAAGTTCATTGAATCATAATGTCTCCTCTTCCTCAGCATGCGAAGTTTAGCTCTGTATTGTGTGCTGAACTTTCTCAGCTTTAACATGTTAGTCTTTTGGTAGAAAATATTTTTCTGATGAATTGAAATTGACAAGCTTGAAAGTGAAAACTTCATAAGCAGAAAGCATGCCTCTAGATGTAGATGATTAATGTACACACTGCATACATACATAACACATTAATTTACAAGTAAGGGAAGCACAAAAAGAGGTCTGATCTGATATGGATGACATAAAGACAAAAATCGTTATCTTGATAGGCCAGGTGTGGAGACACCTTTGCAGCATTAATTTTTCTCAGGTGTAAACGTGTGAGACCAAAAATCTGAACTGAAAAGATCTGAGTTTCCCCTTCTTGATTTGTGTGTTCAAAAATGCTTCTGCAATCAGTCAGTCAAGAGCTCAAAGTTTTTGTTTTTCTAATTCAGTTTTTAATCTTTATACAGATGAGTCACAGTTTTAATTCTGATCCAAGGCACTCAAGTTCTTCAGCTGTGACTTACATGACATAATGTATGGGGGAAGTTAATGGCTCCTTTACTTCAGGTATCCAGGGAGTGTAAAATAGCATCTCTCACTTTGGAGCTCTGTCTTACTGTGACAGCAGACTGATGTGTTTTGACATTCAGAACAGGTTTAAATGCTTAATCACTTTTTGGAAAATAACAGCATGAGACTTTAGGGAGGAAAACAGTTGCAATGTGTGGTCACCATGCGACAGCAGAGTCAGTGGTCAATCTGTTGGCGGGCAGAGATGGATCGATGGTGAAAAAGTAAAATTTGTCCCAAAAAAATGTATTTATCAATCAGGTCGAAACATTGCAGTTCACATTTTTTCCCTCTGTTTTAATATTGTATGACACCTATTGCAGTGTGCCATCACACAAAACACATTCACATTTTCCAATACGATGCATGCCTGTGCGAATCAAAGCAGCAGCTCACATCAGACAACCCGAGTTCTCTTAGTGGAACTTGTGGGCTGACACAGTGCAGGTAAGGTGACCTGAGGCACATCATCCTTTTTTCACTATGCAGCTACCTCCTTATAAATATAGCATCAATAGAGTAGCTGTCTGGTGTTTTGGGGTGAGGCGAATGAGGCAACTCCACCTGAAGACTCAGTGATCTTAGATGAATGGGGTGTCATTCAGGAAATAAGCAAGGGAAAGAGGGTGGATCTTATGCCAAGTGCTGCAGCTGGTGGTGAAGGCCATTCCTCTCAGCCTCAGTCACTTTCTAAAGCTTAACCTATCTTTGTGATCCTTTGCAGCGCTGTGTGGAGGAGCCTTTCATGAGCTCCCTCGCTCCTGTAGAAAAATCTTTAACCTCTCCTACAAAGAAGACCTAATGTGTCAGCCTCAGATATTTTGTATCATTTTTGGAGTCTTTAGTCATGTGGAATTTTTGCTTCGGTGAAATTCCGCTCAAAAGAATAATACAGCGTGCCTAGATTGCATCTTTTACACGTGTGACACGTATTGATATTTACAATGAGATTCATGAAACTATTGCACTTCTCCGCTAGATAAAATACTTTTCAACTACCCGTGGCCTCTGACTATGGCAAAAGAGATAGTTCAAGCAGCAGCATAGATGTAAAAATGTTTTGGATGAATAGTGGCGTGTGTAGCTACGTGCCAGTTTGATAGAAAAATAATTTAAAAATTCACCCTGATTCATGCCAGATAATTGTACAGGAAAAGCTGTTGAAGTCTATCTTCAGTTGTCCTAAGAGAATTGTTTTTGACTGTGCACAGGTGGACCTATCAATCTGGTGCCTGTTTACATGGATGCCAGATGTTAGCCAGCGTGACCAAAAGCAATTCAATACTTGGCTTTTTCATCTCCTCTTTCTTTTTCTTCTTCATCTTTTTTTTTTTTTTTTTTGAGTATCACTGAGAAAAAAATGTCTGTTACGATTGCTTCTAAGTAGAATACACATTTGCCTGTATTAACAAGGAGACATTAGGGTGACAGGAAATATAAACAAGTATGGTGACAAGCTACATGTCTATCATTTGGATGTTGCTAGCAAGTTATGCAGTAATTTGTAAGATATGTAAAAACAGTAGAAAAATTTGTAATTGGTAAATACTATACACTTTTTATAAATAAATGAAACATATCCATATGCATGTGATTGAGTCATCCATTATATTTCTCCAGACTGCAGAACAGTGAATGCTGCTAATTAGCAAGAATGATTAAATAGCCAAACCGTTTTATATTATTATATTTTATACTTGTTACTTTTCTGATAAGTGAAGAATAGTCTTTAAGATCTGGATGAATGTGATGAGCTCAGTGGAAGAACCCATGAACACTTCTGATGAAACTGAGGTGAACTAGGTGGAGGAGGACTGCATCAACGTGACGCTGAAATGACCACAGATGGCAGAGAAAGAACAGCTTCAGAAATGACAGGCTCGCTCAGAGAGCGAGGCTGTGGTAAGACCTCATTGGTTTAACAGAGTGAGTAATTTCCTCAGTCATCCGATGTGTTGAATTAGGAAGAAGGAGAAAGACACAAAGAGAAAGAAAATAGATGGTATATGGTAAATGGACTAGTTCTTATATAGCGCTTTTCCACTCTTCTGAGCACTCAAAGCGCTTTACACAACTTGTGCATTCACCCATTCACACCCATTCGCACAAGCACAACTGACATTCACACACATTCATACTCCGATGAATGCATCGGAGAGCAATTTCAGGTTAGTATCTTGCCCAAGGATATTTGGCATGCAGACTAGGGGAAGCCGGGAATCGAACCACCAACCTTCCGATCAGTAGCTGACCTGCTCTACCACCTGAGCTACAGCCAGCTGAGAAGTACATTTAAAATCTCCTTTTTCATACAATGTATCCCAAAATTGTAACAATTTTTTTAAAATTTTACAATGCAGTGTGTAGAGACAATCCAGTCAGGTTAATTTTAGTAACATTTCGATTTTTTTTAAAGGAGAAACAAAATAATTGGAGGTAAAATTATTTTATTCGCTTTACTCCATTTAAAGAAAAAAGATTCTTAGCTAATGACTGAGTGCTAGATAAATAAAAAGATCCAGATCCCATTAAATATAACACTTTATTTTACATGGAAAATGACATTTAATTACTTGCATTCAGGATTTTCGCCATTTGGTACTTTTTGGAGTGTAAGCGAATACAGTTCAATTAAACTCTGCCATACAAATGAAATGAACAAGACATAATCAAAATCCAGAAATGCTACTGCCTTCTCTGGGCTTGGATTTCTTTAACATAGATGTAGGTGAAGTGAGAAATAAAGGGTCTGAGACAAAAAAGAAAAACTGAATTTCTTTTTTGTAATCATGGACACCAAGTTGTCCTAGCACAAGAGGAAAGGAATCTCTGGCTTTCACAACCAGCATCCATGATGGCACGGGGGCACATTAGTGCACCTGGTATAGGGAACTAGCATATTTTTGGAAGGCCTCATTACTCCCCTGAAAAGTGTACACAGGTTTCAGAGCAACATGTGTTTTTCAATGGAGGACCTTGGTTTCAGCAAGACAATGCAAAACTATGTTGCTATGCACTTGCAGGGCTCTGTAGTGAAGGAGTCCAGGTGCTAAACTGGCTCTCTGCAATCCAGACCAATCAGACCTGGACACGGGGATTTACATTGTCATTAGGCTGATGTAGGTACAGCCACAATCAGGTTATAGATCAGACCAGATTAAGCAGGGCAGGAAGGCACAGCACATGACACAAGACGACAAGACAGGTAAACAACTGGTCAAAACACAGAGCATCAGTGAGTACGACAGAAAACAACATGCTGGGATGTTACAAGACAGGAATGAAGCATAACAAATCAGTACAGCTGTTGGCGCTGATTGCTGATCGGAGTTCAGTCGTGTCTGAATCAGGTCAACAAATGGCTTTGGCTGTTGGTGACCAGTTAAACAGTATGAGAGCAGTTATAGCAACAAAGGCTGAGAAAGCTGGTTAGAAATGCTCCTGTTGCAGTGGAGTCAGTATCACTGTTTTTTTTTCTCAAGGGTTTGTGTCCAAGCTGTTTCTTTATGTGCCATGTTGTGCATGCTAATGTATCTCTTGTGCTGTTAGAGGACAAGTTACCGTAGCTTGGTAGTAAAAGTCCAGCGAAACTGAAAACTCGGGACCCGGGGCCACAATTGAGGTTTTTTAATCTGCATTTTTTTCATTTTGTGTCGCCATTCAGTTACATTTCTTAAACATGTTCAGTAGATAAAAGGATTTTTTTATTTAACCCTCCCATTGTACAGTATAATTCTACCACATGCTAACATTTTTTGATATGCCTTCTCTGTGTCTGTGTTGAAGGTTTTTCTGCATTATGGGGACCACTCTGTTCTCACTTGGTGTAATTTAATTACAGCGGACCTTGGCACACCCAGGCAGCGCCCACGCAGAGCAGTGCAGAATGCCAGCCGGGAACATCCTGTCTTAGGCGACAGGAACATCAGATGCGACAGATGGCTCATAAATCATGAAGGTACGTGCGCGGTGTCGATGGGAGGCCTTCCTCTGGAGAGCACGCTGTGAGCAGGTTGGCTGGGGGAGCATCAGCTCGGCAACATTAGCACTGGACACATAACCACTGCAACTGGCTCCTCGGTGTCACAGAATCAGGGGAATCACTACGTCATGTTCATTTTCAGCCAGCATACACAAAGTTGTAAGGTGTGATGTGTATATATGTGTAAGAAGAGGTTTATATTTGTACGTTATCTGATTAGGGTGGTCCAGTTATGAAAGTACAGGGTATCAGTTTAAAAAACAAAGTTACAATCTGATTTGCTGTGTGCACCATATGGCAGAGCTCTCACCTAAAAAACAACAGCATTTGGTAAATCAGGTAGTTGGGCCGGAGTAAAACATACAGCTATTTTCAAATATATTTCATGGCCCTTAAAGCGAAGGCTTTTTAACTGTTTAAAATATTTACATTTAAACATTTGGAAATTTTATTCAGCAACGTGGATACTTTTTAATCATTTGTTTATTTCTTACTTATTTACAGGGTTGGTTGTTCATGAAAAGCATATAATATATTTTCAGTATTTCAATGGAAGCTTACATCTCTTTCTCTTCCAACAGACTGAAGCAGATTTAGACCTAATGGACCAAAAAGGATTGGTGCATCTTTGGATCCTTAAAGTCTTTTTAGGGATGCAGCACCATTCTTCTGAAAGTTATTCCCTTATTTGGTTTTTAGGCTATGTTAATTATAGCTCCCAAAAATGGATTCCAATTGGATTTGGATCTATTAGAAGGCATAGCATATATTTTCATTGCTATGCAGATGACACCCAGCTTTATCTGTCCATGAAGCCAGATGACAGAGACTAGTTCAGGGGTAGGCAACACCAGGCCTCGAGTGCCGGTGTCCTGCAGGTTTTAGATCTCACCCTGGGTCAACACACCTGAATCAAATGATTAGTTCATTACCAGACCCCTGGAGAACTTCAAGACATGTTGAGGAGGTAATTTAGCCATTTGAATCAGCTGTGTTGGATCAAGGAGACATCTAAGACCTGCAGGACACCGGCCCGCGAGGCCTGGAGTTGCCTACCCCTGGACTAATTAATTAAACTGCAAGAATGTCTTAAAGACTTAAAGAACTGGATGACCTCTGATGTCCCATCTGACTGTTGGGGTTTTCTCTATATTATTGTAGGATCTTTATCTTACAACATTAGGTAAAGATCCTCATATTTAGGCAGCTGTTGTTGTAATTTGGTGCTATATAAAATTCAGTAATAGAAATTCAGTTGAGCTGAACTAACCATACCATATTATTCACATAATTTTCATCCTGATCTTTTTTTGGCTCTTTTGCCATCAGAATTGTTGTCTAAAGGCAAAGAAAGATGCCCAACGGATTTACTTTACCAAATTGACCATCCCAGCCTTGCCATAATGGTCCATTTGATTCACCTTTTATTGTTTATTTTATTTTCACTTACTGAACATGGGACAGACTTGACTGGGGGAAAGAAGGGGAGAAAGAAAGAGGGAAAGAGAAACAGCTGAGAAGAGGGACGGGGGAGAAGGGCAAAAACCAAAAACCAACAGAATGAGCAGAAAAAGAAAAAAAAGAAGATCTAACCCAGCGGTCCCCAACCCCTGGGCCACGGACCGGTACCGATCCGTGAGTCGTTTGGTAACAGTCCAAGAGAGTTGAGGCTCGGGTGTGAAATTTATGGTTTTCAGGGTTTTTATTGTTAACTCTGTTTCCCTGGGACTTTTCCTGTGTTATAGTTGCGTGTCTTATTTTGAAAGAAATATTTACACGTTACCACAGCGACCATAGAGCATTAGGGGCCGAAAGGAGGATGTTACGCTCAATGTTGTTGGCGCATTTCAGGAGGACGCTGCTAATAAAGTTAGACAATTTGTGTTTATTATTATATTTACAAAATACGGTCGTATCATTTGATTTTGTTGTATTTATCCGCGACGCCTTAAAGGCCGGTCCGTGAAAATATTGTCTGACATTAAACCGGTCTGTGGCGCAAAAGAGGTTGAGGACCGCTGATTTAACTATTCAAACACCCCACCCCTATCCCCACCGCACAGTAGGGTCCAAATTTCAAGTTTTCTTGAATTTTGTTGTAGTATTCAATTCTGAACTTGAAACACAATATGGTGTTCAGGTATTTAGGACTGCCAAAGTGCATTATTTAATAATAATTTTCAGTATCTGTCATTTCAAAACTGCCCCTTTATTGAAGGGAAAATGTCATATTTCTTGGATTAAACAACACTGAATTTCACATCATTTCTCTACCCATGCCTATTAAAGCGCTTGACTCTATATATCAGGTTTCATCCACAATTATTCATTTCTCATCTGTTGGGAGTTAATTAAGACACCACATCATTAATTGATCCTGATATGCAAATCATTCACAGGAAAAGTAATTTCCTTTTTGATTGCTAACTGCCTTGGCTTCTAATCAATGTTTTACTTTGCATTCACTCGTGTGAAAGAGTTGCTTCTGCAAATGCTACGCCGAGTGCGGCAGGTGACAATGTGTTACATCAATAAGCAACGATCCTCTTTTGAGTTTGTTTATCTCTCTTCGAGTCTGCTTATGTTCAACTGTGGACGTATATTGAGTCTCAATACACTGTGACATAGGAAAAATCGCAGCCTATTGACATGTACTTCATCTGTTTGTTTATTTGTGTTTTGTAATATTAATAGAAACCCGTCATTTGTTTTAATAATGACAAAATAAGTCATTATTTTGGGAGAAAAATAGTCTACAAATTTCCTTTTAATGAATGATATTATGATTTGAGTTGTTATGCCGTTTATTCATTTGTAGCAGACGTAGTCTAGCATCACTGAACAGCTGAAAATGTGAGCAGCTGAAGTGGTGTTTTTGTTCCAAAACAAATAAGGTTTTAAAGCCAGAAATAAGCAGCTGGCAAGGCCCCAGCCCTGCAGATACATTATGGTCATTTTATTCGATCAGACATTAAATATCTTAGTTATTGCGCCTTTAAGCAATGAAGGCTTTATGAATATGTATGCACTGTGGCATGTTAATTACACCCGGGTCAAATATCATTTGCATAATATTAGTGTTTCAGAGGACTGACGTAGTTGGATTAGGGGTTTTCGGAATCATAACAGTGTTTCTAGTGTCAGATAAGTTGGCGATAAAGAATTAATTATTTTTTAGATTTCACCAGTGCACTCTCCTAATAATTTAGGCTACTAATTTTTTTGAAGGTCAAATGCCAGACAAAGATGTCAATGTCAAACTTTAAGTGCAATGCAGGTATTACTAGTTATTTTTCAGTTTATATGAATAAGATCAGTCAGGCCAGATCTTCGGGATATAACACGGATATCTAAAAACCTACTTATACAGACAATTTAAGTGCACGGTAATAATGTTTTTTATCCCTTTTGCAAAAAAGGTATTTTTTTCTGTTTTCCATCATCATTATCTTGGAGCTGCTTGCCTTTTTCTACATGGTAAGCTCATGAAGGGTGCAGCTTTGCCTAACAATGGAGAAACAAGAACTCTGCAAAGGTTATCACACCCCTGTGTTACACCTGCTTGATCAGTGGGGTCACCATGCAAGAAAGGAAGCAGCAAATGAAAAATTAAAGACGATTTCAATTTGTGACAGGGAAAACCCTTTGATAACCGGATATGTGGCTGGATAAACAGACTGACAGATGAACTGATGAATAATACACTAACAGACTTTATGAGTGGGATTGATTCCTTCTCAGATCAATACTTCTCATACTTACCTTGATGTGAAAGTGCAGGTATTGCCATTGTGAATCAGAGCACATCACAGCCATCTCTAGGGAACTCCGCTCTTCAGCTTAAAAAAGCAGCCGAAATATTCAGCATTAGTTCTGCTCAAAGCTACTGAATGTCACTGGTTCTCCCTTCCCCACTCAGCTTCCAACAGACACGCGTGCACGCATACTCCTGTGTTTGCATACTAATTTCTTTGTGCTAAACACCTTTCCATCATTCCTCTGATGAAATCTCTAGGCGACGAGATGCACAGTTGTTTGAATTGTTTGTTTGGAGTTTGTTATTCACTTGTTAATGAAACACAAAGGCACACAGCATCTTGAAGTGAAGAGTGGCATGCTGTTATACTCAGTCTGTAACCCAGAATAGGAACATCCAAACTGCAAAATCTCCAATGACAGCTTATCACTTTGAAAGACGAATGAGGACTGAAATTCTGCAAAGAAGTAAACGGAATAATTTTTCACACCAATTTTAAAAAGAATATTTACTTAGCCATTCAGCTGGCACTGGCAGTTATTCTGATCATCAGTTCAGCACTTTAGCCCAGACTACCATATCGCAACATGTTATTTGAACAAGAAGTTCAGTGAAATTATATGACCATTAATGAGTGTGACCGGTGTCTGCAATGCTGACTTCAAGAATTGAATAGAGTTTTGTAATGACTTTCGTGATACCCTGTTTTTATCATAATGTGGCATGAAAATGGGGTGAGGAATGCTCACTGAGTGGACTGAATGAATGTAGCCTTAGCTCTGCTGTCTAATCACACCTCAGCCTCTCTTGGCTATTCACTGTGGTTGCAAAAGAGTTGTTGTGTATTAGCTAAGTTTTCAGAGTGTTTTTGTCAATCCCTTTTTGTCAGTTCAATACGGTTTTATTTATATAGCAACAAATCACAATACTTGCCTCAATACACTTTATATTGTGAGATAAAGACCCCACAATAATGTGTTGCATTCCATGCCGATGCTTTGCTTTGTTTGATGGTGATTTTGGACTGATTTTATCTGGGTAGACCCCCAGTTTCACCTGCTGCTGCTTTAAGACTCCAGGACTCATGTTGAAGTATCCTAACTGAAGCCTGAGTTGTCTCTGGTGCAGCTACTGGAGTGTGAATGTTAGGCATAGAAAAGAAAATTACTTGTATAAACAAGGTTTTGAGTGATTGAGTAAGATTTGATGTAAGAAAGCACTTTGAGGACTCATATTGAGTAGAAAGTGCTACATAAGGACCTGTCCATTTGCTATTCATTTCAACCTGTTAAACTGAGTTTTTAAATTTGATTTGTTTACCTGGGAAAACCAGGAAGAGTGTTTGAGTTTGAACTTTTTATCCCTTCCTTAGAGAGGCAGAGTGCCTCAGGTTGCTGAGAGGCTAGGCATCTTTGTTGAGGTCACCTCCCCACACATGTGAGTGACAGCACAAGTGGGACACCATTTTATTTGCACTGAAGCACAGACGGAGCCAGATTTTGTATGTGAGTGCAATCCCAAAATAGTGCTGACAGCTGTGGTTAGATTTGCGGGTGATTTATAAAAGTCGTGCTATTTTTTTAAACACAGGCACAGTCAGTTCATTTCAATATGAAACGCCCATTATGCCAAGAGCCAATTAAGATATGATATTTTGCTTCAGTTAAAGGGAAAGTGCAATTTGTCAATTGTAATCAGGAAAGCATATAAATATAAGTCATTACGTGTATGTTGAATTAAGGCATACGGAGGCAGCCTGGCAGAGAGAGTCATAATGGAAACAGACTTTAGTAACTGACAGGCTCAAGTGCAGGACTGTAAGTCATGTGATTTAGTAACATGCAAAGCGTTAGTAAATCTGACTCATGGTTGGTAGCAGCCTTGAGCATTCCTCAGTATAGACTGCCTCTTCAAGTGGCCTCTGTCTCTGTATGAGTGGGAAAGGGTGCACACAGGTAGACTACATCTTATGCAGAAGGCGCAATGTGAAAAAGACAGGAGACTGCAAAAAGAATGTAGTTAGGTAGCATCAGATCCTCGTCTACAGGTTAACTTAGGAAATGAAAAGTTTATCCAAGCGAAGGCAGAGGCAAAGATTAAATAGTAGAAGTTGGTAGGGGTTGAGATAGGCTCCAGGTGGTAGGGAAGTGTTGCCAGATAACTGGGAAAATACAGCTGAAGCAGTGAATTAAATTGCCAGGAAGGTGTGCAGTCTATATTTTGGAAAGAGAAAAGAGGACGAGGAGACTTGACGAAGAAGAAATGAAGAAGGCAGACAGAATTACTTGGAGGCTAGCAAAGACTGGGGTCAAAGGAAAAGGCTTATAGTGAGTTTTAAATATGGCTAGATTGTAAAGAAGGAGAATGGGACTCATTTTGATTGGCTAGGCCAGGGGTCAGCAACCTTTAACACCCAAAGAGCCATTTGGACCCGTTTTCCACGCAAAAGAAAACACTGGAGCCGCAAATACTTTTTGACATCTAAAATGAAGATAACACTGTATATATTGTTTTTTACCTTTATGCTTTGTGTGAACAACTAAAGTGTGTTGCTTATAAAATCCATGAAGTGCTACAGAGAAAATTACATTTTATTTATGTAATTAACACATTTTGAACTCTTAAAGAAATATAACAAAAGGAAAGACACCCAGCTGAACTAAAATGACCCATGTAGCAAACAAAAACTGTTGTGAGCCGCCACCCTTATATCACCTTTGGGCTTTTGGATCCTTGACCTGGCTTTTAAAAAAATAATTGGAAAAAAGCACTATGCTGCTAAAAACAGAAAAATAGATATTTGCCAAATTCTGCCTAAATATGTATTTTACCTGGTTAATGTGTGCGGCTGGGCGACGTCTGCTGCGCCGCTGCAGGGGAGGAGGACGCACCTGAGCGGCACCCGCAATCACGCCTCGCCGCCTTAACGTCTGTGCTATCTGTGCTGTTGTGTTGGTATGTGTCGGGCTGTGAGCTAAAAGGCTACAGCCGGCTGTATGAGTACAGCAACCGTGTGTGAAAATCGTGTTCATGCAAACATCGTCGGGTGTGCCGTGATATGTTTACAATGGGACTTCTTCTCCTGAACCTCTGCGCACAGCGTCTGCAAATCAGGGCTGTACGAAGTGACTTTCATCTTTACGCAGGACTGTAAGCTGTCATCTGTGAGGCGTGAGCGGTGCTTGTTTTTAACATAGTTCACGGTGGAGAATAGCTGCTGACATAATGTGGATCCGAAGATCCATAATTGGCCTACCTGGAATTGAAAGTCTCGATAAATGCACGGCGTTTCGGTGGGTACACCGGCATCTGCGAGTGTGACGCTTATTTTGAGCGATGAAAAAATAATAGAATATAATTTTATTTTTATATTTCAACATCACAATAATCTTCCAATTTAGAACTACTAGTTAAAAAAGAACTAACATAAATAAAATACAGCTAAATACTTTTCCCAAACCACGCGGATCCGCACTATAAGGACTAAAGAGCCGCATGCAGCTCCGGAGCCGCAGGTTGCCGACCCCTGGGCTAGGCAGAAAGATCAAGCTGGAAAAGATGCGCAGCAGGTTAGAGTAATTAAAGATACAGATGGAAATCTCCTAACAAGTGATGAGTGTGTGTGCTACAAAGACAGGAGGAGTACTCTAAGGAGTTCATGAATGAGGAAAATTAGATAAAGGGGGACAGATGGAAGAAAGTTACTGAATCAGGAAGTGCAGAGAATTAGAAAAGATATAAGACATAAAGGCACCTGCGAACAGGCTGAAGATTCAAAAGGTCGTTGGTCCAGATTACATACATATGGGAGATATGGAAATGTCTCTTCTCTTTTTGCTCTTGACGAAGGTGGTTGCACTTTTCTCCTCTCCTCTCCTCCTCTCCCTTGTGTCCTTGTCTAGTCTCGTGTTTTTTGTATTACTTTTCCCAGGAACACTCACTCACAGTCTGTTCTCTAAAACCTAAAAGAGGAATTATGGATTTGATCAACTGGTCCCTGAATGCAATTGACACCCTTTTCTCAACGAGAAGTCTGGGCTTGGGTGAGCCTGAGTGCTGAAGATATCTACCTATTCAGAACCATGGTAACAGTGTTCTTGCTGATCGGAGCTGGCTTGGCCCTGACTTATCGCAGAATTAAGAAAGCAGAACCGGCTGTTCAAACCCCCAGAAGGCTGCCCGCTGGGATTGAAACGATGGGACGAGGCGTGAGTTTCTCAAAATGGGCTCATTGAGGGCAGCATGGTTAAGATCTTGGAGAAGCTTACGGCTGCCGTGAATACTCAGAATAAGACCTCTGAGTGCAAACTGGATTACATCTGGAGGGGCTCGCTCGGAATAACACCTCTGAGCGCAAATTGGATCACATCTTGGAGAAGCTCACTGCGGCCGTGAGTTCTCAGAATCGTCTCTTTGAGCACAAGAATGACAACATCACGGAGCGTAAGTTTGATAACATCATGGAGAAGCTCACGGCTCTCCAATGGGAGATTGAGAGACCAGTGTGGACTGTTAGAACAGCTTTGATATTCTCATTAGTTGTTCCCACTAAAGAAAAAACCACCATCATAATGCGGCTATCCCTTCGGCACCAGCTGTCGTCTCAAGGCTGGAGCTGAACAAAAACACCCTGATACGTTTTTAGACTGTTCCTCCCGTTCTATGCAAGGCCACCTGGGTTGGCTGGAAGACTGTTTACTTAGCCTGGCAGGGCGAAGGACACTGTCTCAGCTGAACTCTGGACATATACACACAGACATATATATACACATGCAGATGAGTGTGCAGATGTACACTCATCCCCCCTCCAAACGCCTTCAACTCTTAGTTTTTTTTTCTGTTCTCCCTGATGGAGCTCAGTCTGGGGGGAGTTTTTTTTTTTTCTCCTTATCTTTCCTCATGTGGTGCATTTTCCATTGTTATACCTCTCTGACCTGTCTTCCCCATGTGATGTTTTTGTGTAATGTATGTATGGCTGGAGGGTAAGATGGCGCCGCCATTGCATGCAATAGGTCAGCAGCCTTAACATGAAATTTCCCCTTGTGGGACTAATAAAGGTATCTTATCTGTCTAGGAGAGAGGGCAACAGACATTTATGTGACAGGCTACTTGAGGAATGGGGAAGTGTTCTATTACTGATTTTCAAGAACAATTGCTATCTGCAAAGCTGTAGCAACTAGAGAGGGTTCATGCTGACAAGCCATACCATCAAGATGTAAGAAAGAGTAGTTGAAGCTAGGTTACAAAGACAGGTGACTATTGGTGAGCAGCAGTATTTTTCATGCTGAAAAAGAGCAATACAGATGCAATGCTTACTTTGAGAGTGCTGATGGAGAATTACAGCTGCACTAACGCTCTAAAGAAAGCATATGTTGGTTTGCCAGGACTGGCACTGTGGTACTGCTTGAGAAAGTCAAGTGTGGCAGAGAAGTATGTGAGAGTGGTGCAGGACATGATGTATGCAGCAGGAGTGACAGATGGGTTCAAAGTGGGGGTTGAATTACATCAAGGATCATCTCTGAGCCCTTTCCTATTTGCAATCTGTGATGGATAGGTTGAAAGATGAGACCAGGCAGGAGTTTCTATGTGTGATGATGTTTGCAGACGACATTGTGATCTGTAGTGAGATTTGGCAGCAGGTGGATGAGAGCCTGGAAGCATGGAGGTATGAGCTGGAGAAAAGAGGAATGAAAGCTAGTAGAAGCAAGACAGAATATGTGTCTGAATGAGGAGACAGGTGTAATGGTGTGGAGATAATGAAGGTAGGATTTTAAGAACCTGGGGTCAATCAATGAACAATGCACAAAAGAGGTGATGAAGACAGGCAGGCTGGTGTGGATGGAGAGTGTGTTGGTGATTTGTGACAGTAATGCAAAATAAAATAAAAATGTAAAAATAAAAAAATAGATCAATTTCAAATAAATCAATTCTTTTGTTGAAAAGGCAACATTTGAAGCAATATAGGAAAAAGTAGAGCTTGAAAAACATTGAGTCATTAAAATCCACCTGGAGAAACTTTTGATGGGCTGCAGGGAGGGATAACTTTTCATTCTCAGTCAGTTATAACTACCTATTACTTTTTTTGCTGAACAGAATAGAGTTGTACAGTTTGCAGTACTGCTGAATGATGAAAGGTGATTGATTTTTTTTTTTGTATTTGGGGGTAATTTGAAATGCTTTTATCATACAGTGGCTGCTCAAGTGGCAGCTGTGATTAGGCTCCACTCTACAGCATCATACAATGTTCACTTAGCAATCAAAGTCTCCTGTCTTTGTCTGATGCTTTTTTTCTCTTTCTTTCATTTATTTCTATAAATGCAAGCTAGTGCAGGGCAACTGGGCAAGTTTCTGACTTTCTTATTTGTCATTTACCACAACAACAGCCTCATATTATTTGTAATACCCATTGTTTTGCATTAGGAGTCAGTATTTAGAGTATCATATTTCAGTATGTTTTAGTATTTTTGCCAATAGTTTGATTGGTGAACTTGAAATAAGGTAATGTTTGTATTATTATTTATTGTTTTATTATTATTTTTATTTATTCATTTTAGACATTTTTCATTTTAGATTAGTTAATTTTTTATTGTTATACATAGCAACTAGCACGTTTTTGATGAGAAGGTTTTCAACGCAGCAAGGCAGCAATAGCGGGTAACAGCATAACTCCAGCTCTGGTGTCTACCTCATGCTTCCATACCTGTTTTTTTTCTTGTGCAGGCTTTAATTATCTGGTCCCACCTGTGCAATCTTGTCTGCTGATTGGTTCCCAGTGTTCTGCCACCTAACTGGGGATTGGCCTTTTGTCTCATTATTAGAGCAGGATAAGCAACAGCATTATAATAAAATTATGGCTAGCCTGGGAACACCTTGGTGTTCCCCAGATAAGCTAGAGGACGTGGCTAAGGAGAGGGAGATCTGGGCTTCTCTGCTTGGGCTGCTGCCCCCGCAACCCAGCCCTAAATAAACAGAAGAAAATGGATGGATGGATGGATGAATAGATGGATATAATGCCATTAAAAGATCTAAAGGAAAGCAACACGATGGAAGATAATTAAGGACACAGCAAATGACAAATATCCAAAACCAACATTAAATCCAAAATAATCTGGCTTGTGTCAAACTGTGACACTATGCATGAAATGTGCTTGGCAGACAAAGGTGTAACTTCAACTTTGAAATGAAAAATGTGTAAATTAAAGGCCTCACTAAAATACAATATGAGAATAAGCATGACCAATATCAAAATGTGCATTCACTTGACCAGCCCCTCTTATTTAACTTAATATGACTGGCTGTTGTCGTTCAACATAATCCAGAACATCCAACATTTTTGATTTATAAGGCCTTTGCATCTCTATAGCATGAGGGAATTAGATATTCCTTTGTTTGGTTGACTTCAGTGGCAGACTCCATGAACAGATCATGTTACACACACATTGTGGTTGACCTTGCACGTGCTGCCATGCCTGGAGGGGAGCTCCTCATTCTTATGCCAGTAGACATTATACCAAGGTGGGGGTGAAGCTGAACTCTGCTATGCTGGAAATCAAAGGCAGCAAAAGTCAAATGTATAAGCCATTTATATATCATGACCTGGATGACTGAGAACCTACACTGACAGACTATTGATTTATAATGTCCATACAATTGCACAACATATAAGATTGTTGCAACGTCTTGGTTTACCTGTCAGTCTGAAGCAGAAAGAAAGAAACAGATGATGATTTCATCTATTTTTGTGTTAAGTTTTTAAAAACATGAGTCCATTAGTGTCTTTTAGTAAAGGTCTTACAGCAGCACTGACATTTCCTGACAGCAGATAAGGCATTGCCCCCATGAAGCTGTGCTTGTTCTTGGAGTCGATTTCCGCTGTATTTGCAGTACTGTCTCCCTTCACCACAAGGATGCTGGCCAATTAAAATCTCAAAATCTGTGTTATTCAGCACAACCAAATGGCTGTTGACTGCTGTGCAGGAGCCTACAGCGTGGAGGACGGAACTTCCTATGAAAAGTTTAGCGGGTTGGCTTCCAGATGGTAGACAGATCTGCTTAATGCACCATAGGGCATGGTGAGCACACTGCTGCAATAAAATTAGACTAGTCACATAGTACACTTTCTAGGCATTACAAGGAAAATGTTATTTCTATTTTATATGTTAAAAAAAATGAATGAAGATGTCTGAACTATAACTGAACTGGTAAATAATTTTAGGTGGTGTCTGGTGGTTGGGAGGGGGGCGGGGGTTGTTAAAGAAGAAGCAAGCATCAGAAAATCGATAAACATACTAGAGTAATAGACTGTATGTTAAAGATGGACACAGCTTTCAAGTCTAAAAAGTTAAACTAGTCAGTAGACGTCTATTGAAAATGTCTATCGGCTCTCTTCATCGAAGACCTCAGTAAACACTACAAATCAAAATTATATAAACAACACACAACAGTATAGCAGTCTATGTGGAGGAGCATCAGTTTGAATCTAAGAAGTGCTCCTTATAAAACTGCAGGTCTACCATGTAAGTCAGAGGTGGGCAATTCCAGGGCTCGAGGGCCGGTGTCCTGCAGGTTTTAGATCTCACCTTGGGTCAACACACCTGAATCACATGATTAGTTCTTTACCAGGCCTCTGGAGAACTTCAGGACATGTTAGGGAGGTAATTTAGCCATTTAAATCAGCTGTGTTGGTTCAAGGACACATCTAAAACCTGCAGGGACACCGGCCCTCGAGGCCTGGAGTTGCCCACCCCTGATGTAAGGGGATGGGACCTCGCTAACCAGTGGGTAACATCATGTTACCTAAGTGCATAATTAGTGTATCTAATTATAGGGGTGCAACGATATTCGTATCGATATTGAACCGTTCGATACAGTGCTTTCGGTTCGGTACGCATATGTATCGAACAATACAACATTTGTAATTTATTTTATCAACTTTCCTTCCGACGATGCTGTCTGTGTTGAGCGCTCAGTGAATCTGCGTTCGACTACTCCGCCTAGGCTGCACTGTCGAGCGCAGATCCACTGAGCACTCAACACAGACAGCATAGTCAGAAGGAAGAGCGCAGGGCAAGCTAGCAAGACACATGGACCTCCCCCACCCTCATTCAGATCTGGCGTTTGGAATTATTTTGGTTTTCATGTGACGTATGACCCTGAAGGTAAGCGAGTCATGGACTAAAGTAAAACAGTATGTTGGATGTGCCATGCAATGCTCAATTACATGGGTGGGAACTAGTGTGTTAGCGCAGTTAGCTCGTTAACGTGTTGGCCGTCTAGCCCCACACACGGGGCGATCAGCGGTAGCTCGTTAACGGAGATTTGCCGTGTTGTGGCGTTAAGGTCATTTCAACGAGATTAACCTGAAAGCACTAGTGGGAACACAACGAATATGACTGCACATTTACGCAGACATCATCCTAGTGCAAAGACCAAAACAACAAGCATGCTACTAACTTTAGCCGAGTCATTTAGACAGCTGTTAGCACATGATTCTCCTTATGCTGCTGAGAATATAGCCCAGAAGAAGCGGATAGTATAGCTTTTATTTTGGAAAGAGACATTTCTCTGTAATAAACTCTCTTTTCCAAAGATGAGTGATTCCTCAATCAGATACAGGGCTTGCAATATCGCTAGCCCGACGTCCTGGAGCTAGCGATTTTTTTCAGTCGGGCTACCAAAATCTATCTCTGCCCTGCCCGTCGGGCTATTGTAGGAAGGAAAAATATATGTCAATGCTTTTGCATTCTTTCAGAAATGTAGCTGGGTAATTATGTCATTGGCATCGGTGAGCCACTGTCAATATGTGACATATTGAAATCGCGTTTGAATTTGCGCTTGTTTTTTTGCTTTCACTTTGCAATCGTGCAAACTGTGTATAGAGAGCGACAGCACTGATCTGTGAGTGATGATAATTTGTGCACCAATTCCTCTGACGTCTTATTAATCGTTAGCTTACTATGCAAACATGACAAGTGAAATCTCCCGCAGCTTAAACATGTGAGAGGTTGATCGCGCAGAGAATCGCTGAGCTTATGTGAGTCCGTGTGTAAAAGCATTTCAGTTCTGCTGAGCCAAATAAGACAGGTCAGGGTGAAGAAGTGACAGCCAAAGAAAAGCTTACCACAAAACGGAGAAGTTATGACAAATCAGACTATAAGGCAAAAAGAAAGTGCAGCTTTATGGTTTCATGGACAAAAGAATTTCTGTGGCTGCAATATGACGAGCTATATAACCAGGGCTGCACATAAGTGGTCCGCAGGTGCGCATTCGCTGTCAAAATAAAAAAAAAAACACGCAGAAGGGTTAGGGTTAAATTTAAAAACTGTACTTTTGAGTTAAAATATATATTTATAATTTTAATAAATGACAAATTAAAAAGGCATGAACGTTTTTTTTGTGTCGAAAAAATATCGAACCGTGACACCAAAGTATCGAACCGAACCGTGAATTTTGTGTATCGTTGCACCCCTACTAATTATGGACTTACATACTTGCACTTGCTGTTTTGAATGTATATATTCAGAGTGAGTGCAGATGTTGCACTTGAAATGGTCAAAAGTTGAGTATGGAATCCTTTCATAGCATAGAGAAAATGTCTTTGTTTATATAAAACTCTTGTGGAACAAATGGGAAGCATTTCAAATGTTCTTTTTATGAATTTATACATTATAATAAATAGATTAACAAGTTTGGTTTGCTACTTAAGTTTTTTACAATTGCAATTTTTTGCAATTGTTTCGCATTTATGTTTTGTTTGTTTTTTTATTTCGTGTCATGTTGTCTTTAAGTCATTTGTAATTTTCATTGATATGCAGTCAGTGGTTTCACAAATTGTAAATGTTTGAAAAATGCCACAGCTGGCATGACAAACACTGTAAATGCTGCAATGGTCATTCCCTGTATTTGCTAAACTTGCTGATTTGAATGTGAGACAACACAGCCCTCTAGAAATGCATGTGCAATACTAGTACACAGACACAGAGGTGTTGTAACTAAAATACTAACAAATTGAGTGTGATCCTGCTGATATGCATTGTGGATGTACTGCATTTATAATTTTGTGGGCAAGTTCAATTGAGTTTACTTTTCATTTTATGCTCATGTTGTCGAGGAGGTGAGACATTGTGCTGTGCCAGGTCCAGAGGCAGAGGGGCAGGTGGGTGATGACAGAGACGGGTGCACAGACACCATGAACAGAGAAAAGGAGCCAAGACTTGCCAAGCATACACAGACACCAGCAAGCCCCCAAATGACACAACATATGGAGTACGACTGAACAATCCCTCCACCCTTCTCCACCCGCCATCATCGCAGCGTCTTTTCCTGCCACACAGCAGCTCTGTGAAAAACAGGCACTGACACTGCGACTGGAAGTGGAGAATTTGAATATTTTGCAACAATGGCAACAGCGTTAGGCAAGTCCTCCAAAGACATGTTAAATCAGATCCTGATTCATACAGAGAGAAGCTCTGCTGAAAACATTTAATTTTGTATAATAAGTGAATCAGTGAAGCTTGTTATTAATAATATTTTTCCCTGCAGTTTCAGAGAAGGTGAGGTGCCATCATAAGAAGACAGAGGGTATGAATGAATAGCAGAAAGTGAGTGTTATAAGATTTATTTGTGATGTTTATGTCTTGGTGTAATCAATGCAGTCAATGTGCTGTCCTCTACAGCAGCTGCCCACCTCTCAATAATGAGGCATAGGCCAATTACTGTCCAGATGACTATCCACTCATTCATTAAAGGCGCACTCCTTGTCTGCAAGCCAAAAAGGAAACAGTACAGGGAGGGCATGACCTTGACTTATGATTACTCCACTTTTATCAAGGCAGAGCCCCCCACCCCCAAACTTTCTGGAGCCTTTCTTTGTCATAGAAACAGGTTATCTGGTTTTCAATAATTCAAACATGATCATGGCATGGAAGCAATCGTGTATATCAGCTATCACAGCCCAAGAGCTCTTTGTCTTTTTCAGTTGTCCCCCTTCCTTTCTGGGCTTATTTTTCCCTTCCCCGTCTCCTTCTCCAACCATCACAGTTCTACTTAGTGCAACTCCACTGTAAAAGCCTTTACCACCAACCGCACCAGCAGAATATCTATGACTGTAGGACACATCCAGTTGTGCAGTGTGCAGCGCTGGCGCTAACAGCAGGCTTTACACCCGCAGTCATTCAGCTGATTCACATGCTGTCACAATTATGAAGTGCTTGAAGCTGAACCAGGTCAAGTAACTTCTTTCCTGCTGGCTGCCTCTCAGGAGTTCATAGCTGCTTCTGCAGAACAAAACAACATATTCAACCCCAGATTTTCACAGAAAGTAAGTAAGTGTATATCTCTGGCACCCTCAGTTGGCTGCCGATGCATTCGGTGACAGCATTATGACCAACTCTATGTACATTTGTATGTGCTTCATCACTGGTGGGTATTTTTCAGCAAGAGAAATACTTGTCACCATCTGTCATCTCCCACAAACACATGGACAAAATGGCTTATGGTGGTTACAGCGAGAATAAGAAAACAGAACAGTTTTAATAATTTCATTATATAGACCTGGATTCCCCTACAGTTTATAGGCTGCGTTAGTTATTCAGGGCTCGAGACATGTATATTTATATGTGTAAACTAGCATACCAAGTGAGCTTAGTTAAAGGTCCAATAAATGTACTATAAACCGGGAACGCATGGTATTGCAAGACTGCATTGATCATTAAGCATTCATATATGATTTTGTGCAACAGAAGCATTAATTATTCAATGTAAAATCTCAGCAATTTCTCTGAATTAAAAGTATTTCTGCATTGCAGTCATCACGAATAATGAGTTATTAATTATGTTCGTGTCCTGTTCATGAACAGTAGAATGTTGATGTTGCATCTTGGATGTGTTTAGCTTGTTTGGAGAGTGAGAACCGTGGATCCATCCTTACTGTTTTACGCTCTTTAACCTGAAAACCAAGCGTTGGTTGGCCTGTTTAGAACCAGGAATACTGTAACTAATTATTGCCTGACACTGCGGCCATCATAGTGGGATAGTGTAACACCCGTCCCACGTTCTATTGAGAGGGGCCCTGGGTTCCTGTTGTTACTTTCCTATTGATACTCCCTTTTTAATGCTTATGGTATTAAATATGCAATAAAACTACACTATATGGAAATAAATCACACACAAGCAGGTCAATTATAAAGTTAACTCCACTTTAGTGAATGCTGAATTAACAACACAAAGAAAATAAGTAAAATCAATAAAGTTTGTTAAACAATGGTAAGGTATCTACCTCAACAGAAACAAAATAATCAAATAATATTGTGGGCCCACACGCACTCTCACCAAACACACACACACCTCAAGTGCTACAGTCTTTCTGCTAGCAAACCCCTCGTTGCAGGCCTGAGTCGTGGCTCTGGTGCGTTGGGACCTAAAACAATATGGTCGCTTCACTTGTTGCCAAGCAGTAAAAATAAAAAGCACGTGCAAACAACAGTACTCACACCTCCAGGCAGTTCAAGGGGATAGCGGGGAAACTGGGTCACGGCTACCAGCAGGCCGCGGCAGCAGCACTCAGTCGTCGTTTCCACGTGAACACATAACTTCAGCACACCAGCAGAAGGGACCTCTCTGACACGCCAGCAAGACGTCCGTCTCCTCCTACTGAATCACACAACCCTGCTAAATGCCAGTTCACATGCTATAACATTCAATCTTAGCATTAGCTTAATAAATAAAAACAGAGCAGAACAAGAGCTTAGCGAATATGCTAGGCTACGCTAGCGGCTATGTTAGCAGTTGTGCTAGCGGCGGTGTTAGCGGCTAGTCGCGGTTAGCAGTTAGCCCGTTTTACACAATAACATTGGGTTCAAGTGTCAGACAAAATTCACATTTACCTCACAGTAGGGTACAACAGTTCTCGACTCCAGTTAACTATCCGTCAACCCGAAAATACGTCGGTCGCCCTTCTATGAACTGTGTTCACTCGACACTGTTCAGCTCTCGTCTCTCTCGCTTCCTGCAGAGTGCACACGGCTCCCCACTTACTCCCACCCCTCTACCTGAGACTACTTCAGGGTTCACTGGAGCTGTAGTACATATCAATACCATATCAAAAATAATGACATAAACCTCAAAATACAAATAAGAAGGTTGTGCATTTAACTGACACACATCACATACTTTGCAGGCATTTGTATACATTCTTGAACACATTAAACATTTGCAATTAACTATCAATATTAATGAACAAATTTAAATAATGAGCTACTTATATAGCCAGGGCTACAATAGTTTAGGACAAGACTATGCAAAGTAGAATCCACAGCAGTGAAATAAAGACTGACAGGTGACTATCCCCAATACAGACCACCATATGCATGCTGAAATCAGCCGCAAGTTTGTTTGGAAAATCACAAGCAATATTTGCTGAGTGCTCCCAATTTTGTAATTGGTGTATAATTTAAAGGCGCCATGGTAGTGGTGTCATTAGTATTTTTACTTTAGGCCTTACAGCATCTTCTCGTTGCATTTTTCTCATTTTAGAAAGCCTGAAGAGAGGCACAGATTGCATGCAACAGTCGATGTTCAGTTAGTTAAAAGATGAAAAAAAGCCAGGCCCCGAAAAAGCCAAAATTAATCAAATCGCAGGCTCAGCATGCGTGGTGAAGGCAAGTCTCTATAATGAATGTTGTATGAACAGGAGATGGATTGGAGGGCTTGCTAATTTAGTAACGTAGAAACTAATGGCTTTTTTCCTCTTGTATACTCTGCCATTTCTGTGGTTGCCTCTCTCAGCAGTGTATATTTTGACCATTACTTTTTTGAGGAAACTGTCGGTCTCTGTGTGTGCATGCGTGTGTGTGTCCCTCCTCTTCTTTCCCTCGCTCCCTCTGCTGATTGCTATTCGTGTTTCAGAGGCAGCCTGAACCCTAGAGCTCAAAGAGTTCAGTATCGACAGTTGTCCACAGTAGTGAGAAAACGAATGAGGAGGCAGTAAGAAAAGAGTACGAGAAGGAGGAGAAGCCAGGAATTCATTAAAACAGTTACTATGTTAATAAATACCAGTTTACGTTTCTAACAAAGGCTCATGTAAATTTACATAAAGGTTGATCGAGTGCATCCATCTGGAACATGAAGTTTCTGTAACAAAAGAAGTAGCTGCCTCGATCACACTATTTTAGGCTGCAGTTCTCACCTCGAGCCTTTATGACATTCAAACTTATATAATTTCTCTCAGACAATATGTGTACATCTGTGTTTTTGCATGCCATCTTACACCCTCAAGCTTAAATAGCATGCCGCTTCTTTCTTACTCCGCTCGCTACCCACCTGCAACATACATATGTAAATGTCCATTTAAAAGGGATTTATACCTTTTTTGTTAGAAATAACAAAAAATACTTTGATATTAATGCATGTACACTGCCTTCAGCTGTTTTTATCTGCAAGAATTTTCAGTGTAACGCTAACACATTATAATGAAATGTAATTCCCGACTACCAGTTCTCATGTGGTCTCCAACTTCAGATTCGAGGTTGAATTCTTTGAGATATAAACAAACAAATACTCAAAACCATATTAAAGATTACATGGCTGCATATATCCTCACTATTTATCTCTCTCTCAACTCGTACATGCGAACATGCCAACACACACACACACACGTATACGCCTACTTACGACCACTGGAATATACACCCTGGCAAATACTGTTTGCTGATATGCGGATTGGGTTCAAGAGCGGAACAGTGAGCATTTCAATCTAAACAGTAAACACTCTTAATTGGATTGTGTGCTTATGTGCTTTGATGTGAATCCTCTAAGGACTGTATATTATTAGGCCTAATTGATTCTGATACATATTTACATGAGTTTAGAAAATTACCCCCCCCAAAATATAAATGAAAAAATAAATAAATAAAGTGAGTGGCTTCATCATGAGTCTAATTGCCACCATTTGGTTGACACTACCATTACTGACGCATTGTGTTATTGAGGTGCACTGCAGACTTCCACATTCTTACAAATTAGGCCCAATGGAGGCAATGGGAGCCGAGCAAGAGGGCTCACCATCACCGTAAGGCTGAGAGGTAGAGCACTGAACTTCTTTTGCTAGCCTTGAATACTGTCACCTGCCTGCGGAGGGTGTGAGTCAGGCAAGCCAACCTTTTTCTCTACATATAAGTATTTAAAGTCCCCAAAAATGTCAGCCAACACAATGCCAATGCAGTCACTTTGCTGATGGGTAAGACACTAACACCACAGTGTGTATGTGGTCTGTGAGCGCTACAGAAATCCAAAAGTCAGACAGCAAAGTTCAAGACCACTCTAGCCCATACTTAACACTAGACAGATGGCGTTCCAAATGCAGGAGCAGAGGATTAGGTCTGGAGGTTGATTGAAGGTTTGTGCCACTTTTTGGCACTGTTCTCCTCCGGGTGACACCGTGGTGGAGGAAATAACACGAGCTCCTTGGCCAAGCGGGCATTCACATCTTTGGTTTCACATCACCTGCAATTTGAATTCCATTACTTGCCATGCCACACTTCAAATAAAGCTCGGTCCTATTAATTACCAAAGTATGGGTTCAGGGTAAAGGTGAACGTGCAATTACAGAATTAAATCAAGGCCCTGTTTAGCTTGTCAGTCCTGACAGAAATAATTTGGGTGAATTATTAAATGCTTCCACCGCTCTCAGCTGCTTCATTGCCACCTCAGAAATATCAAGCAGCGAGAATCCACCCTCTGCTCTTTCTTCTCTAAAATAAAACTGTTAATTGTGCTTATTTTAAAGCACGATTAATAGATTAAGAACTGTTACTGTTGTATGTAAACGTCTTTGTGCCGTCGATGTTTTCTGAACCTTTTAATGAACGAGGTCAAGTTTAATGAGATCATTCTTAATCAGTGGTGGTACAGTGATCTTGCAGACATTGTATTTAATTATCATTCTTTTAGGTCCAGTGAATTAGAAGTTTTAATTAGCTACTGTTCAGATAATATTAAGTTCCGAGGTTATGCTATAATTAGCATATTGGGCTTGCAAAAACAGTCAAACTTACACAACAACGAATTTTATTTCAATCCAAACTTCTTCTGCTGTGTGTGTGAATAGAATTGTACCAGCTGTGGCGTCAGTTTGACCCGCACTCCTTTTTTTAAATGTGTGTTTCTCTTTCCTTAAATGTAAAAAAATCCAAATGTCTTGTTTTGTAGAGTTCTGCTGCAAGCAAGCATTTTAACTAATTTTCTATAATGAAGCAATTTGCCAGTGGCTGACTAGATTCAGTGGCTGAGTTTTGGTCTCTATGACAACCAGCTGTCTGTAATTAGCAAATCAAGCCAGGGTGAGGCTTTAGGCAGTCCGAGTGGCTACAAAAGAAGTCAAGTGGCAAGTGTTCCAGTAATTGTGCTGTCATGAAGTTTATGCTGAAATAACTGCAGGAATGAGTTTTCTTCTCGTGGGTTTTCTCAGGTATTTAAAGCTTAAGGTTTTCTGTGGTTAAAAAACAATTACAGCTTCTCAGTGCTGTGCTATTTGGCTTACTGATTTTTTTTTTTGTGTGTGTGTGTCTGTGCGTTGTTTTTTTTTTTTTTTTTTTTTTTTGTTATTTTTTCTAGCACTGTTGTGCTCCACTCTGTGTCAGCTGGTGGTGCATATTGTGCTAAAACAGCAAGAGGTATGTAGTGCACTTCAATGGATGCTGCTACTTTAAAAAATATATATAATTACCAATTAGTGGGTATATTTGACACTTCACAACAATGAACCGGCAAACAGGTTTGTTTTGTCTTTGTTTGTCTGTGCTGTAGCCCGTGCAGCTGCTTTGGGTTTGGATTATCCTGGAGTACATGGAGCGCCTGAACTCTCTGGACCAGCTTACCATGGAATCCCCCCTCACCCCTACAATCATGAATGGTTTGAGACTGTACCAAACATGGCCACCCCTCAACAAAATTGGCCAACTTTTCATAACGTGAGGCATAGACAAGCTAACCTAGGAACATATGACAGATTTCTAATGACCCACGGCACTTACGGACCAGTTCAAAATGAATACACAACAAAGCCAGAGCACGGCTTTCCCAGAGGACAGTCGGTCAGTAACCACGGTTCCAGTTTTAAAGGGGTCATGCGTGTTGCACTACCAACACGAGCTGATGCCCCTAGCCAGTTTGACCTTGTGAATAGGGATCCTCAAGGTCACTTGGTTGTCTATGGTGAACATGACCTTGTTGTTGATGAGTCCGTCCCAAATAGACAGGGCATTTTTCACCATGCACTCCCCCTGCCCCAAAACTGGGGTCATGGTGCTTACCAGAGAGCTCGAACTGTACATGGCCTCAGAAGAAAAGGGCCTGTCCTTGGTTCAAATCACTTTAAGAAAGTCCATGGAGCAGCAAAGACTAGTTGGGGTCCTCCTATGTTTGGTAGTTGGAGATACAGATTTCCTGGCCTCAATGCTAAACAGTTTGTTCAAGGTACCCCAACCCCCTTGGTGGTCTGAGAGACATGAAATCAGATCCCGTTAGACTTATTCAAATGAAAGGGTCTGACATTAAAGGCCCTGGCATATAGCTCTGCTGTCTTGTCAGATGGTGTTCCTTTGACTTTTTCTTTTTTTGAAGTTAACAGGGAGGCTTTTTGTGCAGGGTGGGGGTGAGAAGTGAGTCTACAATCTTAGTTTCACTGGAGACAAAGGGGAGGGATGTCCCTCCTACACTTATCTGTGTACAAGCGCCTATATTGTGTGTTTTTTTTTTTTTTTGTTTTTTTTTTGGGTTTTTTTTGTTTTTTTCTTCACGTGTAACTCCAAAATGAGTGATATTACACACCCTCTACTGAATATAAAATTTGTAAAATGGTTATGGTTCTCTGGGGGGTTTTTTCGTTGTTGTTTTTTTGTTTTTTTTAAAACACTCTCCCACCGCATTATAAATGACTCACTGGGGCCTGGATGCTACCACAGTGCCATCTGTTGGTTCCAATGGGTAGAGAGCCTTTGGCTCACATTGTTGTACACAGGTGCTGCTTAATGGAGGGTCAGCCTTTGACAAATCCCATAATCTGTTTACAATCTGTTGTTTGCAAGTACTAGTAGAGGCTATGCTAATTTTTTTTTCAAATAGCCTTGGCATTTCAGTGATGGCATGCTGCACTATTGGTCTGGAGTTTCCAATTAGATAATTCAGACCGTGCAAATTGGTATCACTCATTTTATAAAACAAAACTTTTTTTTTTTTTCTCACCAATGCAGAAAATTGTCAGGAATTGCTGAAAGTTTGTGTGAAATGGTACACTGACCCATAAATCACTCAAGAGCCTAAGAGTGGGTTATGCGCACTAATCTTGAATGTGAAGAGGGAAACTGATGACGGAACAAAAATAAACCAATTAGCTGTTTGTGATAAGTAGGAAGGAAATCAATCACGGGAGGGTGGGGGGAAAAAAAAGAAGGAAGGAGGGTGGAAAAAAGAATTCAGTAGCTGCAGTGAGTTTGAACCCCACCTGGCAACCTCGCATGTGTTTATGTTGGGCTAAATTCAGCGAACAAGTGAAGACCCTTTCAAAATATATTTTGCAAGACAGGGAAAGGAAGGACAAACTTTTCTTTAGTCACTGATGGCTACATTAAAAGTGCCACAATATCCTGTGATCATTTGCCTTCTTAACCTTGATCAATAGCTTAATGACCCTTTTTACCGCTTCGAGGAGGGAAAGGAGGAGGCAGGGGGATTTACTATGTTTAAGCATGTGGCGAGCAGTAAGGACCCATCACCAGGAGCTCACTGCTGCTAACAAAGAAATCTAGCTTTCCAAATCTTATGACATCAGAGCTTCTTTCATGCAACACAGTTTCACTTGACTTTTGTAATGATTAACACAAGCTCTTGTTTTAATTAAACATGCCAAATTAAGGCACTTTTAGTTGCTTTAGTTGGTGACATTCTATTACTTTTCATTCTTAAATATTCCAGTAAATCATTGTCACAATTGTCAGTTGTTTTTGTTTTGTTTTTAAACTTAATTTTGCTGCTGTGTTGTGAAGAGTTGAGGCTTCAGGCAGACTTAAGTCAGCACCTCATTGATAGTCTCAAACGCAGCTAAATAGGCTCTTACTGCAGGGCCATTAAATCAAAATATATTTCACGCATTTTGTTTTGTATACACGGTGTAATTATTCGCACTATTAATTTCACACACTTGTACATTCCACTTCTTACTGACTTGACCACTATTGTGTACCAAGATTTGTCTGCGACCTAGGCTAGACCAGGCTTGCTGGGCTCTTTAGCATGTCTGTTAGAGAAAGCATTTCTGCTTGCCTGAAAAATGTGTAAACACTGAGGCACTGCATTTTCCCTTAGCATCCTAAACAGTGCCTGCAAAATGGAAATAAATAACTCGAGAACTTTTCAACAGGATAACGGTATACAGTGTATGAAATCACCTGTCTGTAATTAATAGCTCGTGCATAAATTGAGGATAATACTGCAACTTTGCAACAAACCTTCACTATATAAACCAGGGGTGGGCAACTCTAAGCCCCGAGTGCCGGTGTCCTGCAGGTTTTAGATGTGTCCTTGATCCAACACAGCTTTTTCAAATGGCTAAATGGCCTTCTCAACATGTTTTGAAGTTCTCCAAAGGCTTGGTAATGAACTAATCGTTTGATTCAGGTGTGTTCAGGGTGATATCTGAGACCTGCAGGACACCAGCACTCGAGGCCTGGATTTGCCCACCCCTAATATAAACCATCCCACAGCCACCAATCCACCAAATGCAATTTTTATTTATTTTTTTAATAAACTAAATTATATCACTTTGTGGTGAAGATCGCTCATTTCAGGACCCAAGATCTGAAGTGATAGTTTAAAATATTTCGGTGGGCATTTTTGCCATGTGGGGAGGACGCACAGCAAAGGGCCCTGGGTTGGAGCAAAACCAACCTCTCTGCATTGAACCTTTGTTTTATGCTTCTATTATATCAAGCAGTGAGATAAATATATATTTGATTTTTATTTTTATTTTTAAAACATTATTACTCAACATTATTATTATTATTATTATTATTATTATTATATATTTACTGATATTGTAACCGCTAGGTTTTAACAGTCCTTTTTTTTTTTTTTTTTTTCATAATCACCTCTTGAAGCCTCCAATTTATGCTCAGCCTGCAGTGAATATGAGCTAAATGAACAGTCTTTAAAGAAAGTTGTAAAAACCAGCTGAGCCTAGGAAATTAATCTGAGGAATCACCAGACAACTAAAATAAAGAAACCTTTGTGTTACATTCAGTGTAGGTCAGTCTTTTTGAATTTGCTGTCTTTCAATTAAAAGAGAGAATTTATTTTCTTTAGCCACTGAAAACTGTTCCACTGAAAAAGTCTATTTCATTTCAATTAATTTTTATTTATACAGCACCATTTCACAACAGTCACCTCAAGGCGCTTTATAATGTATATAGAAAATCCCAGCAATCCCCTAGGAGCAAGGACTTGTGACAGTGGAAATGGGAAAACTCCCCTTTAACAGCAAGAAGCCTTAAGTAGAGCCAGGCTCAGGGAGGGAGGGCCATATGCTGTGACCGGTTGGGGGTGAGGGAAGGAGAAGAAAGCAAAGAAAGATGGGACAAGAGGCAGAGTTTAAAAATTACTAATGATATCATGCCGTAGTGTATAGCTGATAGCTGAAGACTCTGTCTCGCATTCTGCGTTTAAAAACTCAAGGAACAAAAAGCAAGCCTGCAGTCTGAGAGCAAAGTCCTTTGTTGGGACAATATGGTGCTGTTTATGTTTTAAAAAATATGATGAGGCCTGACTTTTCAATGTGAGAAAACACATTTTAAATGCAATTCTAGATTTAACAGTGAGCCAATGAAGAAAAGTTAATGTGGGTGGTCTTTCTTTCTAGTCTGTGTCAGTACAGTCAGTATTTGCTACAGTGTTTTGGATTAACAGAAGGCTTTTTAAAGAACCTTTTAGAGCAGGCCTATAATGAATCGCAGTAGAAAATGCATGAGCTAACTTTTCAGCATTACTTGCTGACAGGATCTTTCTAATTTTAGTAATATAGCTCTGATGGGGGGAAAAAATAGAAGTAGTCCTACATATTTGTTTAATGTGTGGGTTGGAAAAATGGCTTCAAGATTCCTCACAGTGTTGCTTGAGGCTGAGATAATGCCATCCAGATTATCTAGTATCTGGTCAGACACCATTTACTAATAATTTTAGATTAGAGGAAAATAACTTTAGTTTTTGTCTACATTTAGAAATAGGAAGTCAGAGGGCATCCAGAACTTTGTGTTTAAGCTCTGCTTGTCATGTATTTGATTTGTATCAAATGGCTTCATAGATAAATAAAGCTGGGTATCTTATTATAAAAATGAAAATGTATATAGTGTAGGGAAGAAATAATGGTGGGGAAAGGTGTTGGTCCCAGCACAGAACCCTGTGGAACTCCATAAATAACTTTAGAGTGGAAAAACTCTTGGCAGCTAATATTCTCCCACACATTCTTATTTCAAAGAGCCAAAAAAGGGTGGGAGGAGCCTTAAAATCTTAAAATATTTCAAATGTATTTTTTACTGCTTTAATTTGACTTTTAAGTTCCACCGCAGGTTTATCGCAGTTTTCCAGGTTACCCAGTCCAGAGTGTGTTCCACTGCATGTTGTGACACACACCTCTTTTAAAGCAATGCTGACTGTCTTCCGTTACAAAGGCTCAGTTAATAAGAGCGTGTATGTGCTGTGTGTTTTGAAATGTGTGTATTTCCTTCTCGTGTTTCTTCCCCTCCTCTTGTTGTCCCACGCAAGGCTCTCACTGAGCTCACTATAGCCTGCCAGCACAACTGACCTGTGGTAAGGGGGAAATCAATAGTCAATTCCATTTTGCAGCCAGCGTGTGACAGGTACTAGATAGGAGTGGATTGGGTGCATGTAAGGAGCAGGAGCGAGAGTTGGAGCTTGTCTGACCCTCTCCTTTCCCTGTCTTTCTCTCCCTTTCCCTCCCTCACACACAGTGGCTCACAGGCTCACTCAACCAACCCGCAAGGTCGACACAGCAGTGTAGTGCCAGAGGCCACGCTCAATAGTGTAACACAACTCGGGGGTGTATACACACATTAAACACTGTCAATGGTGAATGTGGTTGTGCTCATAAGGGAACTTGTATGACAAGCACCATGAATGTGCAGAAACATATTATGAACTTATTATGAAAATTTAGTTACTGACAGTTTTTGTTTTTAATTGTTGTTGTCGCACATTTTGTGCAAGTAAAGCCGTTTACACAAATTGCATTAAACTAAGACAGTGATCACACTATTTGTTCCCAAGCATGTTTAATCTCCAAAGTTCGTTTGGTTCATTTGACTGGTGTGGTTGCTGTGTACTATTTCTGGTCAAGGTTTAGTGTTCTGCACCCTGGTGCACTTCACACTTGTGAAGTATGTAGGAAGTCCTGCGCTTCCTCAACGATGGTGCTCTTTGTAAAAACTGCTTTATTAAGTAATTTACACATCTATAAGGCATGTGATAGAGCAGTGTGTCACTGTTTCCAAAACTGCTCCGATTATACCACAAAGTTCAAAATCAGGAACCTGATTGTCCTCCATAATCTAACGTTTCCAAAGCAAGTTAGTCTCAGGATTGTTTCCAACTACTCTCTTTTGGCTATCAATACCATCATTGTGTTTTATCTCCAAAGACCAGGGACAATGAAAGGCAACTATGCCTAGTGTGAGTATGCCTAAAGAATATCTGGGGCCAGATAGCACAATGGGAACGCAGGTTTGCCGGGAAAAGGTCGGTGGCAGTCTTGTTTAGGCATAGACCAAGGCGACTGTGCCACCCTAAGTGCACTCACAGATATAATCAAACTGACAGACTTACAGAGATTTAAATTAGGTATAGAATACATGTCCACATAAATCCTACCTGCCAAATCTGCTTTTAATTGTGTAGCAAAGCAAGCTGAACTCAAGTCATGCTAGCAAAAAATAATCGTTAAAACTGTAAATTGGACAGGGATAATGAACAATTTAGGAAGCATGTAGGATAAGGTCTTGTCAGGTCTCTCTTTGGTTTATTTAGTTCAACTTAATACATCTATTTTCTTCTACTCATTTGAAATGTAATTATTTATTAAAATATTGCAAATATGGTAAACATGCCTGCGTAATATTAGGATAGCATTGAATAGCACTGAAATATCAGGAAGCATTATCACTGTGAACATGCAAGTACACTGGCATTAGCATTTCACTTAAGTTGAGTCTCAGAGCAACAACATGGCTGTCATATTTTTTTTTTAACACAAAGATATATTTTTTTGAATGCCCATCCTTTTATTATTTGCATTAGTTTTTTCCAGTTCCATTAGTTCTTTCAGCCTCTTCTTCAAAGAATGACGTGTGTTCTGCTTTTCTGGAGGTTTATATTTTAATAATTTGAAGCTCTGGTACAATTATACAAATGGACTGGAGGTAGATCACTTTGAAATATAATTTATAATAGGCTCTTTAAATAAATAATTAAAAAGAACACATATTATGGACTTTTTATTCCCAGTGTTGTGATTCAGTTCAAAAGCATACAAAAATGTGGGACACAAAACAGGCAGGTGCAAGAGCAACCAAAATGAGCTTTAATAACAGAATCAGGTACAAAGAACACAAACACGCATCTGTCTCTTTCTAGCTATATCTCTATATATTGAGAGGAAGAGATGGAAATCACAACACAAACCAATAAGCTGGGAAATAAAAAGCTACGGGGAAAGAAACAACAGCAGGACAAGACACGGACTTAAAAGAAGTGGAAAGTAGAAGTTAAGGTTGACTAATTAAACACATGTGAAACAAAAAGGGTAGGCTGAAAATCAAAAAGAAAGAAAAATTAAAAGTAGGAAGTAAAACCAAAAGCTACCAGACAAATAAATAACATAATGAAACAATAAACAGCCCCCCACAGACTTCAAACCATCATGCAGACTTTTGCTTTAAAACCTACAAATACTAGTGGTATCATTGAAATTGAAAAAATTACAGTCAACAAAAAATATAAATAGATTTTTTCCTATTATAGACAGATAGAGATATCTTTTGCTAGTCTCTTAAACATTTTTGACCATGTCCTATGCAGTCTATAAAATAAATAAATAAATCAGTATATTGACAAATGCAAAAGTAAATGTAAAGACTGTTACCCAAATATTTCCTATTTTTACTTTTAACACATGAGGAGATGTGTCATGGTGGAGCAGCAAATGATAAAAAATGAAGAGGAACAAATCCAGTGAGTGGATGATGGCCATACATTCCTAACAACAAAGGAGCAGATGTTGTTCCTGGAGCTGGATTGATGGCCTTTTAAAGCTCCTTTCCACTTTCCTTTTGTAACTCCATGTGTCCTAGTACCTCAAATACACACTTAAGACTGCTCTGAGCTGTGTCTGCTCAGAGACACAGCAAACGTTATTCTAATGGCTTGTATTGATGTGGCATCCTAGAGGAACTACCTGTGAAACCTAAATGGGCTGCAGGTACCAGATCATGCTACCAGTAGTGACAAGACACAACTGGTAATGGGGTGAGAGGGCTTTTTTGCGCAAGACAACAGTCCAGCCGCTGCAAGGTACAGGCATAGGCAAAGCTGTGAAAGGAAGCTACTGGATGCAGAAAAATGACATCGACTGACAGCACACCAGCGAAGGCAGCTGCAGGGGGGTGGCTGCAAGATGTCCCCAGTCTGCTACCAGACCCCCACTGGAAGATGAACTGGTTTAGTGGGCAATTATGAGCAGTGATGCCAGCTGACAACCCTGCAGTTGACCTGATCGCCGGTGGAGATGCAACAGGCTAAAAAGCCGAAGCAGGAAACACCACCTCACCTGGACAATGAACTTATTTACATAGAACATCTGCAAAACTACACAAGCTGTGTATGTTGAAGCTACAGAAGATGAAAAAAAAATCTAATTATTATTTAATCTAATCATCTAATTATTCTAGAATTCCAACTCCAAGAATGACTGGTTTTTTTTAAGTTTGTTGTTTCAATGTACAGTAAAAAAAATTCAATATTTGATTTTACTTTTATTTTTGTTTTCTTGCATGTACTTCTCATTTGAAATCCCCTTGCAACACTTTCTGGGGTTCCAGACCTGTGCTTAGACCAAGCCTTTTCAAAACCCTCAGTTTCTTCTTTCAGAGGTTCACTTCCCATTCAACTTTAATGTTGGCCATATTGCCTCACTTTATTGTAAGTCCGTTATTGATCAAATGCAGAATTCATTATTGAGTACGTGAGCGTGAGCTTCCAAGTCAGCAAAGCAGTCCATCATGATGTTGTATGTCCACTGGCAAATGGTAGTTTTGGTTTGCCATCAGTAAATAGGTTGTTAAGTTTAATGAAACAAAACTAATAATTTTGCCAACGAAAATCAAATCAGTGCAATCAGTATTTTACATAACTGGTAGTAAAGAATGCTGAATTCGACTTATCAGGCTGAGTGCAGCAGTGGAATATCACTCTTGTAACAGAGGGCAATATTCAGCATTTCAGTATACACGCTTAGCACAATTACAGCAGTTGTGACTGCAGTTCACTATAGTATTTCACTGTATAGAAGCAGACAGATATGAGATGACGTTTACAGCAGTGTCTAATTTGGGTTAGTCGAATTTTTAATGCGAATGAGAATCTAAGGAGGAGACGGCATTCTGTTAAGCATAGGACAAAAACCGTAATCAAACCTAGCAAAGCTTCATCAGTTCAACTTGGCTTCGGGGCCCTCGGCTAATTTTACCGCTCACTGAAACATAGCGTGTAATACCCAGTGGATGGCAAACGCTTCGTTCATTATTGCTGATTAGGGGAAAAAAAGATCAAGCAAAATATGTCAACTCATGATAACCAGTTAATGTGTTTTTAATTAATGCTTGCTTTTCTTTTCTCCAGGTTGATTCCTACCCTAAAACCTACCAGTGCGTGTATTTAATTCCTCCTCCAGCAGCTTCTTGATTAACAGTTAGCTTCCATTATGCTTTTGAGGGCACGAGAGTGACCGTGCAGGGATGCGGCTGTTAGATTAAAAGTGGAGTGGGTGAGCTTGCTGGGTCTCCTTGCATGCAGTGAAATGAGACCTAAGCCACAGATTCATTTTAGAATTTAATAAGCTAATAATCGTGATATGGCAACTAGTTTCAAGTGTCCTTGAGGGGGGGTTCAAGGCACAGTTTACAATCCCATTTAAGAGCTTGTTCTATTACCATGCTGACAAAGTCTTAGACAGGCTCAGAGAGGGAGATGAGTACATTTTGAAGCTACTTCAAAGGTCACACAAAACACAGAGGGGTCAGCCTGAGCCAGAATGATCACATTCTTCTTGCGAGAAGACTCCCTGGAGTCCGACTGAAGGACAGTTGACAGCTGCTGTATTAGCATCTTCTGGGAAAGTACTGAAAATTCAATTCAGCTGACATTTAACAGCTATAAGTTGAGCTATAAGAAAAACTGCATATTATTGTGACAAATTAAACAGCCAAAGCCACCTGTAAAAACTTTTTGCTGAGCTTTTAAAAATGTGAATTTGAGCAATGTGAACTCCCCATTCTTCCTTCCCATAACTGGGCCCCATCAGTCACATGTTTCTTCTTGGAAAATAGCAGTTTCACAAATGCAAAACAAGGATGTTGCTGCCTGTGCTGCTTCTTGGCACACACACACACACGTCCTCAAATCCAAGCTACTTTGAGCCACGCTGTTTCATCTGGTGCTATCAGGGCTGATAAGAGCCTCTTGTCTTTCTGGGTCTGCTGCAGCTGCTGTGTGGTGAGTGGCAAGCCTCTCTGATGGCTCTCCTTTATCTTCACATCAAGCAATTTGCTGCTTCTTTCATTTTGATACTTGTGCCAGATTGAAAAGGAAAACTTTGCTAAACTTGTTTCTGAATGAGGTTAAAGCTAGGTAGTTGCATCCTCATCTACATGTAAGTTATGGACCACTCAACTTATTTAAAAAAATCATCTTTAATCCATGTTTAATCTGATTTTCTGGTCCCTCTGTATTGTAGATGTGACATTTATCATCCTTTGTAGTTTAATACCTAATACACACACACTACACACTCTTAATACATTTAGGATTAAATAAGCAATACTAAGATAAGATGGTGCTTTATAGTACTTGAAGCGTATCGTTTGAAACATTTAAAATAAGTTGTTAGATCGTCGCACAAAGGTGTTTTTACCTAAACCTTTGTTAAATTTAGTACAATACCGCAATGTCGCCCAAGTCATCATTGTCTTAAGAGCTTGAAAAAGGCGACTGGACTTCTTTATGTTTTTTTGAAGTTGTTTCACCTCTCACAACTGAAGAAATGTCTTTGATTAAAGGTGAAATGTCTTTAAAAACCTTAAAGAAATCCAGCCGCCTTCTTTTTCAAGCTCTAAAGACTACAGTATGGCAATGTTTTTAACATGTTTTATGACTGCAGTTTTCTTCTAATCACGGGGGCAACAGTATTTTAGTGTATGGAAAACATCTTCTGACAGTTTAAAAATCGGAAGTTAAAAAGATTGATTCAATCGGTCTGGGATTTTAGATACTGCCCATATAAAAGGTCAGAATGTCTTAACAGCCATGATAAGAAAAAACAAATCATTCTTTAACTCCTTTTAAATCTCTTTTCAAAACACACTGTATAGTGTGAGAAATAAAACCAAAAAGGGGAAATAGCGGTGAGTCTGTCATTACACTTTGCAATGTGTGAGGGATATTGCCAAATCCTTTAAGTGGGCGTTCTGTAACCCTCAACAGCAACAGGAAAGGAAATCTACTGAAGTTGTAGAAAAATATTTCTTTTAACATGGAGACATGACTCACCGAGACACAAAAATAAATTCTACATAATGTATTCTCATCTATATGTTCTGAACATAATTGGCTGAAACGCAAAGAATAGCCAGACTTCATTTATTCTGCCTTTATTTTAAGTATGTCATATTGTGTTGTTGACAAAATACACTCCGAGTCTAATACCCTTTTCTGCTCTCCACCTCGTCTCTCTCGCTCACTCTCTCTGTCTTTCCTTCAATTGCCTTTTGTCAGAGCCACAGGCAATTACCTATTAGTAGTAAGCAGAAATTCTAAAAAGGAAAGCGGAGCGAAATGGGGGCCTTTTTGCACAGTGCTGATAAGAAACGGAGAGAAAATTCCATTTCTCTCTCATTGCAAAACGCAGTCTTCACCAAATAGTTATTTTGGACTGAGGGCAGCGATCTAACAGTTTGAGTGACAGTTACAAATTATACAAATTTTAGGTTATATTTCCTCATCTTATGGAGGTGTTACAATGACACTATGAACATAACATTTCTGCTCAACGGTTGAATGTTATTCTACACCAGAAATGCTTTGGATAGTCAAAATCTAATATGTCATTTGTGTCTTTAGCCTACAGAACAAATTGAACTGGACTCTGAGCAGTCGCCTGGTGTTGTGCGCATGCTACATGTTAAGCTGAGGAACAGTGAGTTTCTCAGCTTATTCTCAGAAACAGGCAGGTTGAGTGTTACAAGACCACAGGAAGTTTCTCAATGCTGTACCACTTACTGGTTCTGGGTAGATGTCTGTATGTTGGTGAGTCATGCACGCACACACATTCAGTACTGTGCAAATGTCTTATTTCTTTCCCCATCGCATATTTCTTTTATATTTTTCTAGGAAAATGGCTGCAGTGATTTATCGAAACATGCATGTATAAATTGAAAAACAGTATACGGGGCAAAACCAGATCTGACAAGTGCAGTCAAAGAGTGCAACTCCCATGAAGGTCAAAGGCTATATGAAAACTTTTTATTAGATGCTAACGGCACCCTGTTTTCATATCAACACTGATGTTTGACTTTTGACCTTTGACCTTTTAGCATTACATACTAAAATGGTGTATTTTATTATCTTTATCTGTATGCTCGGAGTAGATCTGGCTGAAATCTTTTACTACTATAAACTGTAAAAACTTTAGATTTTAAGAGATATTCATCCATGTGTGATTTTTGCGAAACTACATGGCATCATCGTGATGCCGTAGGGTGTTGGATTAAAAAAATAAATAAGTAAAAAGACTATTGTGCAGCTCTCTCCGTGCTATGATGTGTTATACTCAATACGGTGTCTTGACATTTGTTTTCAAGGTCAGCTTTGACCTCAGGGGCTAACAGTAGAGGTCAAGGTCAAATGCTTAGCCAATCTAGTTACTCATGTCCCCCAAGGCCTAGTTTATTGTTGAAGTTTAAAGACAACCTGTAAAATATTGTGGGTAATTTAAAGTTTTTTTCTGATTTTCATATTTATTGTGACCTTGACCTTAACCTAACCTTAACCCAATTTTCACCCAAATTAAAGCTGGAACAGCTCGTGGTGTTATTGATCTCTACCATCACACAAAAAATGGAATATGAGAGCTTTCTGTTGTTAATTCAGTTTAGTTTGACTTAGTTATTTATTAGTTTCATTGTTAGTTTCTTTTTAGTTGTTATTGTATGGAGGGGTGTTACAATAAAAGCTGTGTACACAGTTTCAGTAAACACACCAATGAAAGCCTCAACAGGCAAGTCGTAATAAATTTTTTACCAAAATAATGAATATTGCATGAATTATTTCCTCTGTATTTTTTGTTTTTTAGTCTTTAGTCATTTGAGTTATTTTCCTTTTTTTAAAGTCTACTTTTCATTTTTATTTCAGTTAACAAAAATAGGCTTGATGACCATTTTTCTTTTTAAAACAGCCTGAACTCATGTAGGCATGCTTTCTTGTAATTTAAGTAGTCTTCAGGAATGGGTCTCCAGGCATTTTGAGGGAAATTCAAAACTCTTCTTCAAACCTTGTCTGCCTGTTGTTTCATCCTCTGCAAGGATGATCCAACACTGCTTCAGGAATATTGAGGTTCTGGTTCTGGGGAGGTCAGTCCATGACTGATAGTATTCCACTGTGTCTTTTTTCTATACAGGCGTGCTTTTACTGCATTGGCAGTGTGTCTGTCATCACTGTCAAGCTAAAAAATGAAAACACTGCCACTCAGATGTTTTCCAGATGGTATTACATGGTGGAACAAACTTTGACAGTACTATTCTGTGTTCATAGTTCCATCCGTTTTGACAAGATTCACAACCTCTCTGGTGGAAAACAGCCCCAAACTGTGACAGAACCTCCAGTGTGTTTTACAGATGACTGTAGATGACTGATGTACCTCTCTCCTGAACACCTCTGTACATACTGACAACAATTTGAACCAAAAATTTCACGTTTGAATGCCACACTATTTTCAGTCATTTTCAGTTTGTGTCAGCTTTTTCTACCCATCCCTTAAGAGTGGCTGTTAAGAAGCCATTCTTTGCTTTGAGATCAATTCTGATGTGGCTTAAACAACAAGAGATGAATCCACAGAACTAAAAATTGATTAAAAAGCAGCCAATGTCCAGAGAATAAACCAGAAAACTGCTGTTCTAGACCACTTTAAAAAATTATAAGAAAGTATGGCTTCAGTGAAGCAAAACCAAAAGAAATGAGAGGTGATTCAAGGTTTTTGCACAGTACTTCACATCAGTGTGAAATGTAGTTCTGATGAAGACATTAATAAGGGAATCAACAATAAATAATCTGGCATAATTTTAGATAATTCCCAAGAGGTTTCCTTACTATTGAGTTGCTTGCAGTGTTTAATGAATTTAAAACTCTACTCTCACATTTTTATGATTCTGCTCCCTCGTAATGCTGTTTATCAGTTGCAAACTTTCATTGCCACCTGGTATTTTATTTTATAATATAAAGTGACACCTGTCCAAAATTGAAATGTCCAGAAATATATGTTTAAATTTTAGCAAACATTTTTAACAATGCACTGAACACAATTCTAGTAACAAAATCCCTATTCTCATGTGAAATATTATTTTGAATGTTTTTATTGTACATACACTGGTTTTAATGCATTAAAATATGCAAAACACATGATTGTGTGAATAATTTGCACAAAGTTTAAAACTACATGTCTATATGTTGGTGTTCATTATACAATTAAATGTTCTTTTAATACCACTAAAAAACTCGATTCCATTGTTTTCTGTTACTTTAGTAATCAGTTAGTATTTGCTTTAGTACTCTAAACTATTTGTCTTTTCTTCCACACAGTACCTTACAGTTGCAGAGATACTGATATAGGCTGTGATGGCATGTCTGGGTGGTGCTTTGTAAACCAGAACAAAGATTTCTGTGAATTTTAAACTTCTGTGTAATGGTGAGTTCCCTAACTGATTCTCGAACTAAAGAGCAAGGTTGACTTTATATAAAAAGTGCAGTATGTTTGAGAAATGCTGCCAGAACTTTACCAACTAGTTCTCATTTTGCTATAGTCACACTACGGACCGTGACATAGGAAAATTATTTGTCTCCACAACTGCTTGCCATCAATCTCAGACAGAAAAAAAAGAATCATTGTAATGGCTGGATAACAACTGATTTTTTTGTTTTCTTGGTCATAGGAGGGTTGCTGTCATACTTTGACTCTAGCCATTTTGTTTACGTCAGACCAGTCAGCAACCACCTAGCAAACACAAGTCGTGTGAGAAAAATATGACTGGTTTTGACTGGTGGTTGGAAGATGCTGCCAGTTCTTGTGAAACTGATTGCTAAAACCTTACGAACGCAGGTCTAGCGATTGGTCAATGACTCCTCGGTAACCACTGGCCACTAAAAAACAAAGTGTCTTTGAGCTGCTGGAGTTTGTTGGGGGTTGCACCTGGTGACAGCCAGCAACTATTCACCAACTTGCTGGGGAATGCGTATTTTTCCCTGGTGACCAGAGGTTGCCAGCAGGTTATCAACAGTCTCTAGGCCTATGTGAAAAAAGTCCAGTTACACTGTAACAGGTGATACATTTTAATATATTTTTTATTTTTTATTAAATATTTCTCTCAAAATTTAGAAAGAGTTTCATCCGTTTTATTTAACAGTGTAACAATGGAAACTTGATAGCACCTGTGGATGTCTCTATCTGTTTTGTTTTTCAGCCAGCAGAGCTTTAAATGTCACTTCCCCGGTGAACCCAAGATGCCACGAGTGTTGGCTTTTATTTATGTGCTTAGATTTTTATTTAATTTTTATTTATTTATTTGAGTTTGTCAAGTGTCAGTGCTCAGTTTTTTTCTGTGCTCCACAAACGCAGACAGCACAGCAAATCTTTTTTTTTTTTTTTTTTTTGCTAGAGATCAGGGAGGCAGGAGATGCACAGTGTGTATACTGAAATATTATGCGTTATGGAGATCACTTCCAGACCCTTGAAACACCATTGTCACCACCACCACTGTCAATTCCTCCCTCCCACAATGCACCTTGTCACTCAAATATTGTTTTGACAGAGCATGAAAGTTGGTAATTTACCAATAATGCATTTCATTTTGGCTGCCTAACAGGTTTTATCATCATGATATCCAAATGGATGTCAGTGATTGTCATGCTGGTGACATTTGTGAACGGAGCAAGAAATGGTGAGTGTAGGTGTCGGAGGAAGATGGAAATACCAATTACAATGACAATTCTTACTATCATTTTGTGTCCTTTGCCTTGGAGATTTTACCAAGTAAAAGACTAAACATTTAGAAAAAACATCTGAACAATCTTCACATTACATCTTTGTTTTTGTTTTTTTGTAATTTTTAGAGGATGGCATACAGCCCTGTGCAAAGGTCCACACATCCAGCTCAGTGGTACCTTTGGGATCCCCTGTGACAGCCACATGTGTCATCAGAGAGGACTGCCCTTTGGTCACTGGACAAGCTGTTCATATAGAGTGGCGCCTTGATGATAGGCTTATTCCCAGCAGTCCAGAAGCCAGTGAGAGCAGCAGGGTTTCCAGAGCTGTTATATTAAGCTTCAATCACACCCGAGCAATCCTCACCTGCTGTATCCAAGCCTCTCCTCCTCAAGTAGTCGCAGGCGTGGAGATCCGAGCTGGATGTGAGAAGCATTTGCGATTCTTTTGTACATGGATCAAATTAAATTCCATTTAAAAATGACTTTGTTTTTCTTTTTACCTTTAGATCCACCAGAAGCACCGCAAAACCTCACCTGTCAGACAAACCTCACCAACCCCATCACAATCACCTGTAGCTGGGACCCTGGGCAGAGGGAAACCCACCTGCCCACACAGTATTCCCTCCATACTGAAATGTGGTAAAAATATGTAACAAATGGAATACAAATGCAAATATACAAAATATAGATTACAGTGAAAGACTGGTCAAGCAGTAAATATCATACTGGTATCAGACGTGTTATCTAGGCTTTGTCTTCAAGGCTGAACGACTATATTTCTTAAAATGTAATTTCATCATTTCAGGGCTGAAAATGAAAACTATTCTTATAAACTGCCACAAGGAGTCCATCACTATACCATCCCTCGTTTTGAATTTGTGCTGTTTTATGACATGAAGATATATGTGAAAGCTGTGAATGAACTTGGAGAGACAACCTCAGCACCACTTGTTTTAGAACCTGTTAGTTCGGGTAAGGAAAATATTTTGGGGTTTTCTTTTTTTTTAGCATTCTTCAAGCTCTGTTTGTATTATAAGTACTATATTTCATAGACAATACTAAATTGTACTTAAAATCGGTGGGAAAAAAAATTATGCATGCTTTTGTTTTTGTCACTATTTCAGCTAAGTTTGACCCACCCAGTATTCAAGTGATTTCTAAAAGGTATGGCTGCCTGAGGCTGAACTGGAATTTGTCCCCAGACCAGGCCTGGCTCCAGTCTTGCGGGTTATTAAACCTGGAATACCGATTTAAGTCTGTTGACAGCACACAGTGGAATGACCCAGTGAGTGCAAATCAACCCTTTGTTGATATCAACTGAAAATGTATCTTCCCAAACATTTGATCCAGTGGCTATAGACATCCAAATGCTGATATTCCTTCCCTGAAGTTCACATTGGATATGCAAGAACTTATGTTTGTACATTCTGTGTCCCTGAAAAATATGCCAGGTCTTGGTTCAAAATGCTAAAACTCCTGTGGACATGTGTCACCTGCTGCATTGGACTCGGTATTTTGCACAGATCAGAGTCAGATACCAGCAGAGCCCCTGGAGTGAATGGAGCAGCAGCCAGTCTGGTGTCACCTTGGAGAGTGGTAAGATCAATTCAGACTGACACCATCAGTCAGTCAACCATTTCCCAATCTATTGCCTTTTCTTCCATTTCCTGGTCTTTTCAATATATGCTAATGTCATCTTCTGCATCTGCCATTACTTTTTTCTATAGCGCAGGTTGTATTGAGCTTTGTTGCATTGAATCCATAAACCTGTCTTGGATGAAAAAGTTTTTATTTTCAAAGAGTAAAAGGAGATGTGCAGGCTTTTGACATGCAACATGCTGACAGGTGACTCTTTCTTTTTAGCTCCCACTGGACGCCTAGATTGGTGGATGGAGATATCTGAGGATCCCCTGCTAAAACAACTCAACATAAGCTTGTTTTGGAAGGTACACACATCACACACGTTGCTTGACACCTGTCACAAATTGATGCATTTTGTCTTCTAGCTCTGGTGGAGCATGAGAGGTCGTCTTTTAAAATATCTCCTCACATTTTTTCCTTCTGCTTCAGCCATCAAAAAGATTTCGTGCCAATGGCCAAAATGTGTCATATATCGTCTTGGTGCAAAAGAGAGTGGTGTGCTCTACAAGGGAGAACTACTGTACTTTCAGTCTTTCTAGGAGCGTTAAGAAAGTGTATGTAAAGGCTGTAAATGCAGCAGGGAAATCTTCTCCCACTGTAGTACAGATTTACAAACATAAAGGTAACTCACTCACAAAACAAATGAATGCATCATGTCATGTGACATGTAGAATATGATATGCATCTTTTTCTGTCTGTAGCTCATCCTGTAGTATTAGATGCCACAGCAGTCCCATATGGAAACAATTCATTTCTTGTTCAGTGGAGAAGCATGGATTCCTCAGGACTCAGCGATTATGTGGTGAAATGGAGACCTTTGTTAAAATCAGGCCTCTCCCACATCCAGTTTGACATTGCTGGCCAAAACCAGTCCAGCATTGTTATAACAGGTATGTTTTACAATATTTGTCTTCCGCTTTCCTAATCGGATGATTATCCTCTACAACAAGAATTCGAACAATCACTCTTGTGTAAGATCTTCCTTTTCCTGTGCTTAACCTGCCTCTACACACTGTTAGACTCCTGTGGGCAATGATCCACCCTAACCTCTTCTCACTCATCAACAGGCAGCTTTGAGCCCTACAAGCCCTATGGGATCTCTGTATATCCAAGGTTTACGGATGGGATAGGCCCTCCTAAGACATTTAATGCCTACTTGAGAGAGAAGGGTAAGTCACCCAAGACACAAAGAGTCTCACACAAGCCAGCAGAGGTGTGAGCCAGACTCCCTCAACTTTGAAGTAGTCAGAAGAGCGTTGACTTACAGAATATATATTTTGTAATCTTTCACAGAACAGCTGATACATGATGAAATAATGCCCTCTTGTGGAAAGAAATGAATAACCTATTGGAGTAAAGACCTGGGCTGTCTAATATAATGTCTAATGGTTAAAAACTCTTTCTAGTTCTACTAATCACTTGTGATGTTGTTCTTTTTAAAGCCCCATCCATGGTTCCAAAATTACATATTCAAAAGACCTGGAATTCAGATATTAAGATTACCTGGGATGAAATACCATTAGACCAACGAAATGGAAAGATCCAAGACTACACAGTCTTCTACTGGAATCAGAAGGGACCCGTTAACGGTAGGTTAAATACCTTATCTCTGCTATGTTGTATAGGGTATTTTAAGTACTTGATCCCCTCTAATGTTTAACTGTTCTTCAGTTGTGAACGTAGATACAGAAAAAAGAAGTGTGATCCTTAAAGACCCCAGTGTGCATGGAGCTGTCTTGATGGTTAGCACATTTGGTGGGAGCTTGAATGGGTCAGCAGTTCATTTTGAATTTCAGCCCTTTGGTTAGTACGATCATTTTTTCTTTGGAGAAAGTCAACACAAACAGAATATGATCAGATGTGACATTACGTGTCTTTTCTTTTCTCAGATGAGGTCGCTAGTGCGATGATTGTAATCGGATCAGTTTTTGGACTTTCATTGCTGATTATTTTCATAGTCCTGACTTGTTTCTCCAAACATGAAAGGTAAGCTCATGCTCATACTGTTTAAGCTGGGAAGCTGTAATGCTGTTTATTCTTAACACACTACCCTAATTCTTTTTTTCTTTAACTTCAAGGTTTAAGGGGATTTTTTGGCCAGTTGTTCCAGACCCAGCTAACAGCTTTGTCCTAAGACTGACATCAGAATCAACACAGGTGTGAAAGCGGACATCCGTTAGAGGACAACAGAAATGTTTTTATACATTTATACGTTCCTTATTACTAATGTTTTTGACTAAAGCTGCAAAAATCTGCAATATGTAGAATGAAGCGATTGAACCCTACAGGGAATGACTGTGAAATTCTGCAGGAACAGTTTAGCTTCTTCCTTCTCATTATTTGGTTTAATGCCCTGTTAATTTGTTGTTTTAGCTTACAATGCTTTTCAATGGAATTAAGACAAATTTAACAAATACCCGCTAAACACAGAGGTTCATTTAACAGAGAAAGAGGCTGTTTAAGGTCTCCATCAGGATCTGGTGAAAACTAACAGGAGACTTAATTTAAAGCATTCCAACTGATATTAATTTCTAATGTTAGATATTTAAAGCTTGTTTTGCTGCATGAGTGAAAAAAAGACATGACATGGTGTAAAGCCAAGAAATTGATACTATTGTTGTCTCACTTATTTTTCACTTGCAGTATACCCATCCTTCATGTGACAGCGAGGATCCGATATATTTGTCCCACCTCAGCTTTCCGGACATCCCCATGAAACTAAGCAAAGAGGAGGATGATCTTTGGATAAACAGTTCAGAAGAGACCAGTGACCTTGGAGAGTCTATTTGTGGTTCGCCCTTCATCACCGAATACTCTGGCTCAAACAGTGACTCTGTTCCTTATGCTACTGTGGTGTTCTCTGGTTTTTGTAACAGCCCACCACCCAAAGAGCCTCATGTCTACCTGCGTTCTGAATCTACACAGCCCCTCTTAGAGGCAGAGGAACCTTTCACGCCGAAGTGTTACCAGAATCTAGCACTAGGTGGAATGACAGAGGAGCAGCATTTTTTTGGGCCAAGCCATGATTGTGTACCTGAAGAAGTGGCAGACCCAGAGAGTCTTTGGGATGACTTTCCTTTTCTACGAGCATTAGCCATGAATGATACTGAAAATGACTAAAGCACCATTGGCAATTACAAGTAGAACTGCTTTGTTGGAGGCTTACATAGATCTAAGTATGTGCAATGAATTTAATGTGATAACGTACACAGCTGTAAATAACATGGCTACTAGCTAGAATTTTTTTAAGCTGATAGAAATCATGTTGATATTTACTGATTATCATTGCAAAGTTTTTGTATACTTTGTAAAACTTCTGCAGCAAATGAAGTTTCTTCTTGTTTTTTGTTTTTTACTTTAACCTCCTAGGACCTGATATCCACTTATGATGACATTATACTGCTACTGTTCTATCAAAATTTTAAACGAATATCCTCATGTGGCTCTTATTTTTCTTAAAAACAAAAATAAGGGGGAAAAAATTCTTTGTTTTTACATTCATCGGGCCCCAATATGCCCAAATATCAAAGACAAACTAAAAATGCATGCCGTGGAAGAGTTTGGGTCTTAGGAGGTTAAACTATATTGTTGAGATTATATTTTTGTGGATTACATGTGAATTCTCTGATTGAATGTTTTACACCTTAAAAGTGTTTTCAATAAAATTATAAGTACTTTTTTAATATTTTAATGCTAAATATAGATATTATTTAAAATAGCACACTAATCTGAGATTAGCAGGACAAATTTGCTGGAAAACTCAGAAATGTCACATAAACTGATTTATAGATCCATTTATAAAAGCTGTATAAAGGATAATTAGTAACAGTAATCATCTGTAACAGACAACTTAACAGAGAACCAATTTTAAACCAGTACGTTCTTTCTAGCAGTAATTTGTTGCAAAACATATAATTTGTTTGACTTTAGTTTTGTTTAGTTAAATATATGAAAATTGTCAAAGAGAACAGTTTGGCAGGCATAAAATAATATTTTTGCACCAACATGATGATTCTCAAAGAATTACTGGATGAAAACTTGGCATATCAGTGTCAGCTTTAAAAGAAATCAGAAGACACTTGACTAGTGGAGGACAAAAAGAAGAAGGGTCAGGCCTAAAAATTATCTACAGCAGACAACCAGCATCTGAAAGTCATGTTCTTAAGAAATAGGGGAAGGGGGGACTCACAAAGACTGGACATATTTCTCGAGTCTCTCTGGGATATAGGGAGAAAAGGGGAGAAAAGTTATATTACAAAAGTAATGTTAAGTTGAATTATACAAGAACTGGACTGAAAAATCAGTGGAAATTGATCTTGTAAAGCGGTGAATCCAAATGTAAAAATTTCAGGTTCAAAGAATCTTTAATAGGAGGTCAGAATAGAGAAAATGGAAGCTGTGTCCAGGTTCAGAGCTGCATTTCTTGTACGAATTAGTGGCAGAAATGTACCATCAGATTTTGATCCACCACACGACTCTGGAAAGTGTCTAATTAGCAAAGCTTCATTTTTCAGTATGACAGTGATCCCAAACACACTGGAAAATGCAATAAAAAGCATACCTGCATAGAAATTAAACACAAAATGGATCATCATGCGTCCTGGATTGATCTCTCCAGAGTCCACATCTCAACATTATTGAATCAGTGTGGGATCATCTTGACAGAGAATGAAAGAAAAGGCAGTCAACATCCAGAGAACATTTGAATATCCTTCTGGAAGCCAGGAAAGTTATTCCTGAAGAATACTTCAAACTACAAGAAAGTTTGCCCAAGAGAGTCCTGGTTATGTTGAAGAATGTGGTCATACCAAATAATTTAGCATTGTACAAACTCTGTTTTTGTCTTATATATTGTATTTCCCCATTTCAATACACCAATTTCCCCTTTTCCCAGCAAAGAAACGGGTAGTATTTTAGGAGGTTTGCACAGCATTGTATGTCAGCAGTTATAAATTGACAGTTTATTACCATCAGTGCTCTTTTTACTGCTTTTTATTTAAAAGTAACAGTAATAATTTTGGGAGGGGGCACTTCTCATTAACTGTGACTGCTTCAATTATTAAACCAAACAATTGTCACTGAAAATAATAATAATAATGAAATGTAACGATGAAAGATTCCAAAAGTCGTTTTACGCTCGTTTTTATCGACGTGCTCTGGGATTGTTATTTTAGCCTAGTACAGCATCTCGCAATCGCTACTCGGCTAGTTTAGTCTAACCAAAATGGCGATCCTCATGTAGGGGTCGAGTGTGATTATTGGACGAATTTTTCAGCAGTTTTAGACAGTTTATTCTCCGTCCTTGTTATCTATACTGTGAGCCATGTTCACAAACATAGGCCTGAGGGCAGTTCTCAAGGTCCAAGCTAGTGTTTTGCGGGAAAGCTCGGCAGCTCTCTGTTGTGCTGCATCAGTCAAACCGTGGACGAACAGGTCGAGTTTACTGTCAGGACCAAACGTGAGAAGTGGTAAGTGTGAGGAAGACAAAACTTTCTTGTGGGTAAATATCAGTCAAAACATGTGTTTCTGTGAGCAGTTCGTAATTTCGCTAGGTCTTCTTGGGAAGTAACTAACACGAACGGCAGGCGGCACTGTTGGCGGAGCTACATGTTACCCTGATAAGCGGAAAGACCGCATACTTGACGTCTGAAACGATTTTCATCATAACGTACTCCAAAGTGTAGTAATCGGCTTTGCACAGCCTCCCTACGCAATTCATTTTTCTATCACACAGTTCTCTCCACACCACCAAGACAGTGTGAAGTTACTGGCAGGTGTTTCGTCAGCTGCTCAGCTACTTGTCATTGAAAACAGTCTTTCACAAAAACCCATATGTTCATATTTCTTTTGTTGAGTCTATGAAAAATGCCAAGTGTGGGATTTCTCATAGATTCTTACAGATTTGTAGAGTTTCAAATGTGTACAACTATGTGTGGCTGATATTTTTTTTTTCAGGTAGGAGATGATGCCACACGCAAAACCAAGCAGTGTAAACGCAGGGCAGTTTCACAGTCTGAATTGGCTGTTGTTTTAAGTCCTGCTTCCTTTGTTGCAGATTTGCTCATTTTCCCTTCCAAAAACTTTCTGTGCATACGACAGTCTAAAAATATTAAAGTGCGCAAGGATCTCCTGGTGTGCACAAACCGGGTTACATCTTCATGTGGAGTCTTGATTCTCTTTTCATACTTTTCACACAGTCTCAGCTCCCACACAGATCAATAAATACATGCTGTGTGGAAAACTGGGACATCTGAGTTTTGCTTTTTGGGGGGGTTGATTTGTGTGTAATTTCTAAGTAGACAGGATAGCTTGTCAACTCTCAGATAGAGGGACTTTGAAGAGCCTCTCACAGCTCTTTTCACACACCTCCGTGTGCAAAACTGATGCCTGCTAATCAGAGGGTTGTTGCACACACAGGGTGTGAAACAAACAAAAAGAATATCAGAAATATTTTTGACACGAAGCCTCTAAAAGAGGACTAGGTAACAGTGTAGTGCTTTAGCTACTTGAAACTTTTCTCCCCTAAATGTTTTTGTGGTTATCTCCCCTTCTGCACTTCTTTGCTGCTTAATCTGATGCAATATCTTGCTTTCTTATCATAATATCTGGAGCATCTACAGAAGCTTTTCTTTCATTTTCCCCCTCAAGTCTACTAGAATATGACAGCTTTTTTTTCTTTCTTTTTTTTCTCACTGTTGCAGCCTATGCACTGACAGTCACAGGTTTGCCAGCCCTTCAGTGACAGGCATGAATAAGAGCTGTTTGGCTTGCAGGCCGCTTCTCTCTACAGTGCTATGACTAATACAGCAAATAAATACTTTTTAACCCAAGGTTTGTACGCTGTACACTGCAGTCTATCAGAATTGAAATCACCAGCAGTGTCTCAAGAAAAATGTATGCTACCTTGAAATTTTTTACTTTGGTTTCTGCTGTTGATAACTTTAAAATAAGGTACAGAGAATTTCTATTAAACTATTCTCAACAGCAAAGATTACTGCCAGGTGAAAACTCGGTGAAAAGCTCTTTCCTGATGAGTTTCCTTCAGTGGATTGCAATATTAGTTGCACACGTTGGTGGATTTTTGAAGGAGGGCTGAACTGTCGCATAACATTAGAGAGGAAGTGACATCATTTGTTGTTTTGATATTGAAAACCACTGCTCTTATCGCCATCTGATATGTACATAGTTGCGTTTTAGGGTGAGTGTTTGACAACCGTTTTAGAAAGATTATCTTAGTTTTACTCTACAAGTTTCTCCATCAGTCACGCAAATTAAGCTTCATGAGTCGTTTCATCATCCTGTAGATTTCATTTACGTATTTTTTTTGTTTTGTTACAATAAATCAATGATTTTCTGACAACTCAGCTTGCAGCAGAAATGTTTTTATTATGTATTATCCCAGAGAGGTGTTTCTCTACAAATAGGATAGTCAAGTTATCCCAGAACTTAGGGGTCTGCTTATGCTACCCTATTACCTGGTGTGTTTTTGAATCATTTCCATTCATGCTTATAGGAAGGAAGATCTTAGAGTATTTCGGGATAATATTTAGAGGGACAATACTCCTCATAATTTAAAATAGCTTATTCACAAATAAATGTTAGAGATTATAAGTAACTTTCAGGCTTTGTTGTTTTTCATACAGCTCTCTTACGCTCTTGCTGTGTCTTTGGGCTTATTTGTCACACTCATATTTCAGATCATCAAACAAACTTCAATAGAAGATGAGAACCCAAGTAAATAGAAAAGGCTTTTTTTTTTTTTTTTTAGTGATTTCATTTATTAAGAGAAAAAAAGTTACCCAAACCTACCTCAACCTATGTGGAAAATTAATTCATCTAAATCTAAGAACACTGTGTTACCTTTGGCAGTCATTCATTTGCAATAAGTGGCAATGAGTCCTTCACATCATTGTGGAGGAATTTTTGGCTCACTCTTTGTGGAATTCTTTTAGTCACAATGACATGAAAGGTCATGTCAAAGCATTTCTATCAGATTTAAGTCTGGACTTTGAATAAACCACTCCAAAACTGTCATTGTATTTTTAATTTTCTGTTGTTTGCTTTGTTTTGGGGGTTTTTTTTGTTTTGTTTTTTGTCTTTTCTGTTGTTGTTGTTTTAAAGCCATTCAGAGGACCTGCTGGCTTGTTTTTGATCATTGTCCTGTTGCATAAGCCAAGTGCGCTTGAGCTTCAGGGTACAAAATGATTGCTGGACATTCTCTTACGGGATTTTCTGGTAGAGCGCAGAATTCATAGTTCCGTCGATTACAGTAAATCATTCACCTCGAGAAGGAGCAACAGGAATCAAACTTGACTATTTTTATTATGTGCTTATGATGCTGACCCCAAAGGTTTTTGAGCGATCAGCAAGATTAGCAGCAGTGGTTTCTGCCCCGGAACTTCCCCATAGATGCGAGTGTTTTGAGTGTCTTCCAAAGACCAAGGAACTGATCGTGGACTTCAGGAAGACCAGGAAACACTTGACCCCTGTTTCAATTCAGGGGGTCAGTGTTGACATTGTGGAGGACTATAAATACCTTGGAGTACACATTGACAATAAACTGGACTGGGCTAAAAACACCACAGCACTTTACAGGAAGGGCCAGAGTCGTCTCTATTTTTTGAGGCGACTGAGGTCCTTCAACATCTGCCAGAAAATGCTGAGGATTTTCTATGAGTCCGTTGTGGCCAGTGCGATCCTCTATGCTGTTGCATGCTGGGGGAGCAGGCTGAGGGTCGCAGATGCCAACAGACTTAATAAACTAATCCGTAAGGCCAGCAATGTTGTGGGGATGGAGCTGGACTCCCTCAAGGTGGTGTCGGAGAGGCGGATGCTGTCCAAGATAAAGACAATGTTGAATAACACCTCCCACCCACTCCATGACATGTTGGTCAGTCACAGGAGCTCGTTCAGTGAGAGACTGAGATTACCGAAAAGCACCACTGAACGACACAGGAAATCATTCCTGCCTGTGGCCATCTCCCTGTACAACGCATCCACTTAACACACTGTTTGCTGCTACAACTACACATGTTTCTTTTCCAACTATTTATTTATGAGTGACTTATGTATGTATGTATGTATGTATGTATGTATGTATGTATGTATGTATGTATGTATGTATATATTGTACTATTCTTAGTTAGTGTATTGTCTGTCTTGTCTTAATGTTGGTTTAAAATGGAGCACTGTAACAAAAAATAATTTCCCCCAGGGATCAATAAAGTATTCTGATTCTGATTCTGATTTTGGAATCATGAATACTGACCTCAGCTGAGGAAATTGAGGCCTTTTTTAATAAAATAAATCATTAGCAAAGCAACGATTCCCTTGTTCCCTTCTACTTTCAAAATGAGTTTAATCTCCTAAGCAGTGGCTCTGTAGTGTAGTGTTTTACACATTTGCCAGACAAGTGAACAATCCCCAATTCGATCCCTTGAGGGAGAATTAGATCCCTGGAGGGAGGCACAAATCCTTTCGGGGTTACATCATGAGAGAATCCGGCCAAACCAAACACGTGGAGCTACCTGCTGTGGTGATCTCTTGTGAATAACAACTGAAAGTAACATTTTGAATCTACTAAACGTGAATGTTTGCAGTGATGCATCTGATTTCTCAGTTGCAGGAAGCTTTGCTGTTCCACAGCCAGTGAGACACTATGCCCGGGCTGCAAAGAAGAAGAAGACAGGTATTTAAGAGGAACTCTCATCACCATAGTGTGCGCATGTGAGCATTTATAAATGTGTACATAAGTTAAAGAAAGAAAAATCCAAAAAGTATTTTTCCTCCAGGACCTGAGAGCCAACTCAACGATCTTCCTCCAACAATGCTGAAGATGGATTATGCAGCTGTTCCCCTTGCTCAAACGTAAACATATACAAAATGATTAAAATTCAGACTTTCTATTAATTATTTTATAAAAGTGGACGCACATAGTGATTGGTCTACTCTTCTAACACTATTGTATTTTCTGCTAACAGAACTGATGATCTTGTCAAAAGGCTTCTTTCACTGGAGTTGGCTAGTCATGTAAGTTTGTCTTTTTTATGTACATTGTTTGGCCCTCTTGTGGGAAAGCAGAGGCATAAACAAGTAGTTCAGCGTTAATAACTAATAATAATAATCTCATCTTCAGAAAGAAAAGCTACAGCTAAAACAAGAACAGCTAATTGCAAAGGTCCAGAGAGATGAGAGTGACCGAAGCTCAGAGGAAGTACAAGGTGAGGTGCTATATTTTTCATTATGTTGCACATAGTTTCTTCACTGAAAAAAACACGGGATACAACTTTTATTTATTATGCGATGTTGAAATTCTCCTGTTCTTTCTCTCCTCAGTGGCTATATTGACTGCTAGAATCCGAAACTACCAGGAACATTTGCAAAAACATCATAAGGTGAGAATAAAATGCATTTAAATTAATCAGCAGGTTGACAGATTAAAATGACGTAACACATGTAGAGCACTTGACTCTCACCACTGGAAGTTTCATGTATGAATACGTCTCTCCACATTTCCTCTCTGCTTTTGTGAGGCCTGCATGTGCTACAGGATATCCTGTGTACTCCCCCACATTAAATAAAAAGATACGTAGCATGGCCAAGGTCGGAAGTTTCCGTGTTACATCATAGCCTAAACAATTTTATTAAAATTAACAACTGTTTTTATGTGGCATGACGAAGCAGCTGTTCCTCAGTAGGTGTCCTGATTTCTAGCGCATGTTGCTCTGTTTGTATTTACTTTCGATATTCTGTGTTGTTTGATGCTAGGATAAAGCAAACAAGAGGCGAATGCTTATGGCCATTGACCGAAGGAAAAAGATTTTGAAACACCTTCGGTTGATTCGCTACGATGCCTTTGAGAAAGTGTGTGAGCAGCTGGGCATCACATACACCTTCCCCCCAGAGTACTACAGACGGGCCACCCGTCGCTGGATGGCCAAGAAAGAATTCTGCATTAAGGTAGCAAATAAATGAAGCTGTTATTTATTAAGTCTACATCATCTCTGCACATTAATGTATACTCATATCTGTTGGGAAAAACTTAAAACTTTCCATTACACACAAGTGTAATGGAAGTGTAGCATATAGAGCATCTAGGGCATTACTCAAGCCTTCTGGAAACTCTTCTCTATACATTAAAGGTGTTATTTTATGCCCCCCACTAACACTTGGTCATATGTGTTTGTGTGTCTGTGTGTGTCATCTCAGGTCTTCAAAGCAGTGCAAAAGCAAAAAGCAGAGCAGAGGCTGAAGATAAAGCAGAGTTCAGGCTCCACAGACACGGAGTCAGCAAAGACAAATGCAGCTGAGATCTAATGAGACAAAAGCCACAATCTGTACACCTTCAGATGTAGTGATGTATCATGTAGATAAATAAATGGTTTTCCCATGCTGCCGTCACACGATTTTACTTTCTATTGTTGTCATTCTGATACCAGAACTGTCTGGAGATGTCAAAGATTAATAAGAATAAAATATCTGAGAAAGCTGGGTTGGAATAATCCTCCAAATTGTAATTGAACTAAAGCATGACTTCTAGATGTATTAATTTAAGATCTCATTTTAGAAAACCAGGAAGCCAGAAACTCAAGTATAGTATTAATATGCTAATTAGAAATAAACCTACACTGCAAATTCTCCATTTTATCTGAGAGGATACTCTGTGTTAAACCACCATGGCAAAAAACTAGCGCTAAAATATTATCACTAGATCGACTCTGTGCGTTATTATGGCTTCATATCAGCACCGGTGTGTGTTTTGTTTTTGTTTTTATGTTTTGTTAATCAGCTGTCAGTGGCAGTTCACCTCATTTGTACCAAGTTGAGGCATATCAGATAAGGACTTCTTGGAAGAGTACTGTTGAAGCAGTATTCAGGCTTTGTGGAAACATGAGATTGACTTAATCCAACTATGTTTAGGGTCATAAAATGCTTGTTGGTAGAATGCAGTATCATTTATCTTTTTGAGTGTTGTTTAAATGTACAGTAAGTTAATTCAAGTTAGAGAGAAATTGTTAAAAAAATCGAATTAAGAATTCCTGACATTCCTGGCATAGTGTTATATTGGTAAAAATTGGTGAGGTTGCTAAAGCATCGAATTTAAATGTACAACATCACGAGGCAAGGTTAATTTAATTCTCATATAGGGTATAACAAGACCGACATTTTTATTAAAAGCTATTTTTACATTATACATTAATATGAAAAGAAGGCTTTAGTTTCGTATAGTTTTGTGCTTATTCAAATCCTGAGTAAATCTATCCCTTCTTTTGCATACTGCACTAGTGATATAGTGTTCTAATAGATTAAAACCTCAAGACAAGAACGTGTTGCATTTGTGGGTGTCATATGAAAGTGTGACCTTAACAATTCTAACTGCATGGCTTCCCTGAAGTCTACTGATCTGTCATGAGATCAGAAAAACTTTAAACTCTCAGTCACATACATGTGCTTGTGACCTTGTGATTTGAGGTTGTACACTTTATCAGACTAAAAAAAAAGAAGCAATTCCTGTTAATGGACTGATTTTTTGCCAGTGAATCGCCACAGATCTTTGTCGTCCCCAGAAAGTGCAGGCTGTTGCCAAACCAGCGTTTCACAGCTCAAGCTCGTCACAATTTCCTGTGTGGTGTGCAACTTGTCATTTTGAGCAGGTGGAGCTCATACTCTCACACTCTTCTGGTAAGTGACACCATTTTTTTCCTTTCGCAGCAGATAAACTTAAAAGTTAAATATTCTTAAATTAAACATAAAAATTATATTTGCAATTCGTGCGCATGTTATAGTTAAAAGTTGGCCTTTCCGTTATGGCTGCCTTGATACAAGATAACATGGGCTTTCATTTGTTCTTTGGGTTAAAAACCACATACATGACTCTCTTTCATACGATATTGTGAAAATAGTCCATGTTACACTAACGTATTCCTGCAACAATGTTTTATTTAGAAATATATATTTTACAGGGAAAGTCCAAAAAGTATTTTTTAAATCATAATTTGATTTACCTCAAATGACAGAGTAAACTGTTGCATGCTGTGTTGAGGAGGGTTTTCTGTAAATATGTGATGTTAATTAGTGTGCAAATATCTAATGCTCTCTAATATGTTTTTGACTAGGTACTTAAACCACAGAGCAAATAAACAGACCAAGTAATCCAAATGTCAAACCCAGTGGTCACCCATCAACCAGGTGCTGGCGGCTATGGGACTAATGTTCAAACAGGAGAGTGGAGCACAGGCTTGTGTGCCTGCTGCAGTGACTGTTTGGTCTGTAAGTACAAGGCACATCATTTGTGCATGCACACTTTGTTTTGTTCGTTTTAGACATTCATAAATGTACTCGTGTTGTTTAGGTGCCGTCGGTTGTTTTTGTCCACTGGCACTGAGCTGCTACACAGCAAATAAGTATGGTGAAAACTGCTGTTTGGGTTGCGTGCCTGGAGGCTTAACAGCCATGAGGACTCACATGAGATTAACCTATGGTATTCAGGTATGTTACCCATGCAACTCAATGCAGTTATTATAAAATCCAAACTTCAGAATACCGTACCTTATGCAATTAGTCTTTAGGTTGTAAGTATTGCACGTATGATAGTCTGTTTCAGTCTTGCTTTTATGAAAGACACAGATTTTGCAAACATGGGAAATTTTGTGCGTTTCCCACAATTGAGAAATCTGCAACATTTCTGTAATTTATGCAATCTTTTAACCACAGGGAACAATATGCAACGACGCCTTGATGATCTTCTTCTGTGGACATTGTGAAATGTGCAGGATGGCAAGAGAAATCCGCATCAGGAATGGAGAGATTTCACAGTAACAAGAGTTTTTCATGATGCTCAGCTATTGTGGAAGTAACTTGTTTACCCATGGAGCTTTCATGCAAACCAAAAAAAGCATTTAATGAAGTATGCATTTATGTGTGTATTAAATCTTTGGCCCTAACTTGCAAGAGCAATTGTGTATTATTGTAAATAAAGTGCATTTTCAACAGGCATCACATTTTTTGAACAACTTTTTGAAATTTGATGGCTCACCTTATATCATTTATTTCTCAACGTAAGAGTTATGCAACTAAAAACGTCCAAGAAAGCTTCTAGAAAAGATTGTTGGGTATTATCGTAAATCAGTTGTGAGCAGCTGAGTAAAAGGTTGATCTTCCTTATGAATTATAATATCGTTATAATTGTCATATAAGTCGAATTGTACTGGTTAGAATGCTTAGACTTGCCATGAAACCACTGGTTTGCATTATATTATATATAATTATATAATATGTATGACTACATGGTGAAAAATGGTCCATCTATCTCTAATCAGTGAGCTCCTAATTTACAACGCGGTTGTACCTCGTCTAATCCCGCCCCTTTCTTTTACGTATTTACTACATAGGGCTCTGATTGGCTATTTATTTCGTGGCCTGGCAACCAGAAGCGGCTTTACCAAACAGACAGACCACCCACCAGCTAAAACATTCGAGCTAGCTGTTTTGTCTGGAAAGATTCAGCTGTTCAAATTCCATCATGTCTTCAAGGACTCTGCCGCTGCTTTTCATTAATCTTGGCGGGGAAATGTTGTACATCCTAGACCAGCGTCTCCGAGCTCAGAATATCCCTGCTGACAAAGCTAAGAAAGGTAGCTAGTTTAGCAGCTTTCCAGCTAGCAACACAATTGTTATCCTGTTCAGAAAAAATATTAATGTTAGACCGCAGTAAGTGCACGTGTATGTTGTTCGTTTACTTGTTTCTGTATTGATGATGTCGGTGTCTCTGTCGAATCAGAAAGTCAAAATAAGACATGTCTTTTCGTAGGAGAGTGTGACTGGAAGCCCTGTAAAACAATTGTGTATTGTTGCCGCTCTGTCAGTTTAAAAGATATCACTGGTTTGTTGTAAAATGATATTAGATGATGTTAAGCATTAACCACCAGCACACGTGGCAGTCTTAAAATCAGCTGTTTACTTACGTACCATTTCCCTTTGGATTGATAAAGTTTCCACAATACCTGGCTGGATAGAGGCGGACAGAAAGAGAGGTATTATTACAAGATGCAATGAGGCGCTGATGCATTAGTAGCTCTTTTGCTCTGCTTTGGCTTAGCCTGAACCCATGCCATGCGTAAATAATGAATGAATAACGGATGAGCTGACAAACAATGTCCTGCTTCATTGGTTGTAACAACCTTTCTTATGTGTGTCTGTATTCCAAAACTCCAGTTTTCAAGCTTCCAAGGTGGCGTTCGCATACATATGCTGGACAAATTACTTCACTTCATGAACCAAAGTGAATTAGTCATATACCTTGAACCTCCAGTAAGTTAGCCACAAAATAATGTTACTTTCCCAAACTTGAGTGATCTAAAATGTAAGCACTTTTTAAGTAAACCCTAAAGGTTTAGTTAAGGTAAGTATTGCTCCTGCAATACTGGTAAAAAAAAAAAAAGGCAAAACCTCCCCCCACCCTCCAAAAAAACATCTTTGGCTGTAGGATTTCTGATAAATAGGTCTGCTGCTTTGTTAGGGTCTTTGGGTTTCGTTTTCGGCAATGTAGAGTGTAGAGCGCTAATCTGCCTGCTTCTGAGCTAATAGTATGGGAAGGGCATTTGTCTAACCTTAATTAACATTTTGTGCTTTAATTGCTTGTCTGAATAGTTATGAATGACATCATCACCACCATGTTTAACAAAAAGTTCCTGGAGGAGCTTTTTAAGCCACAGGAGCTTTATTCCAAGAAGGCCCTACGGACCGTGTTTGACAGGTTGGCCCACGCATCCATAATGAGACTCAATCAAGCTAGTATGGACAAGGTAAGACATCATGTATTCATATACAGCCTGTGTGTTTTTAATTTACTCTTGTGCTCCCAATATTTTGTTTGCATTTTTAATTACAAGCATTGACTTTCTATCCATGCACCAGTTACATTTCTTCAAAACCACACAGAGATGTTTTTATCACAGCCTTTTCATTATGCATATTGGATCTACATTAGATTTGCCTTCATGCCAATCAATATAAATCAAGTGTATAATGTAACATTTTTGTTGTGTTTAAGCATAAGGCACATTCATTTACATACTATGTCTCCCTCTACTGTTTATCACTCAACAACAGCATGCATTTTTCTGATGCCTAAGACAATGTGTTGATGAATGTGTCCCTGTTCATAGCTCTATGACTTGATGACCATGGCTTTTAAGTATCAGGTGCTTCTCTGTCCACGACCTAAGGACATCCTCCTTGTGTCCTTCAACCACATGGATGCAATCAAAGACTTTGTGAAAGATACTCCCAGCATTCTCAGCCAGGTTGATGAGACTTACCGACAGCTGATAGAGGTACTACATGTGGGACTTTGCTGTCTTCACATTTGTTACAAGAAAATATAGTCAGAAATATTTTATATTGCTTGTGGGGATTTTTTTTTCCTGCAGTTTGCAGCAAGATGTATATGGTTTTTAAAAAAGTAGCATGCAAAGAAGCTCCCCTTGGTTAACTACATAAAGATAAATGAAGAAGATAAGAAAAGCTCATGGGGGAAAGAAAATCAAGGACATTCTTAATAAGAGTGTAATCACGTGGCATATGAACTGGTTTAACACTCTTATACTGCAGCTGGTGATGTACTGAGAGTCACTACTTCTCCTCAGGCCTTCTCCTCCAAGACAAAACTCACCTCTTGTGTTAGAAATGACCAAGCAAGCTATGAAGGCCCACTTAAGACAAAGAAAGCCATCTAAGCTAGCGATTTCAATTCTGTGTTGCCAGTACCGCCAGCATAAATAAATGTTTTCATCAGTTTAGATTTTTTTTTAATACCAATATGTATTTTTAGATGTATACGCCTTTGTCCAGTGGTGAATTCCAGCTGATTAGACAAACTCTTCTTATCTTCTTTCAAGACATGCATATAAGGGTGAGTCATCATTTGTGACTTTTTATTATGAAGATGGTATAACTAATTTTTTCCTGCTTGTTCAGTTAATGTTTACTTTCTCTGTGTTTGTACCTTCTTCTATGGCAGGTATCTATTTTCCTCAAGGACAAAGTGCAGAATTCAAATGGCCGCTTTGTTCTTCCCACCAGTGGTCCTGTGCCCCATGGCACTCAAGTCCCTGGCTTGATAAGGTACCACAGTAAAGAGCTCTTATCCCTCAGACCCAGGCAGTCTGAAGTTTAAAGAATATTGTCAATGAGTAAGACTAAATAAGTGGCTTTGATAATATACTCTTTCTCTTTTCATTGAACTTTAATGTCTGCCGCTTTGTCTTGCATATTGTCTCTTTGCTATCTTACTTGGACACCGTAATCTGATTTTACGTAAGCTTATCTGTAGCTAATTGCATTACAGAGGTCTCGTTCAAGAAGTATTTGACTTCTAATTTTAGATACCGTGCATGTTTAGCTTGGATCAAAATTCTTAAGGATTTGCTGTGTGAAACATTTAAGCAGGAAATAAAGGCTCTTTATCATACTATGTACTAAATGCTTTCCTGTCTCTATTTCTCTCGTGTGTGTGCGTGCGTGCGTGCGTGCGTGCGTGTGTGTGTGTGTCATTTTTTTTGTAGGATGTTCAGCTGTACAGGTGAGGAATTCACCAGGCTGAAGTTCAACAATGGAGGGAACTATACCACTGCACTCCGTGAAGGATCTTTTGACATCTTTGGTGATAGAGTCACAAAACTGGGCACAAACATGTACGATGCTGGAATCTTCCCTTATATAAACATGCCTTGTTGTTTTTATGCAGTTTTCATTTTTTGTGATAGTAAGCCAGGACGAGATGGATTTTAAGCACACAAAAGAGAAATTACCCGATTAACCTTTATAAAGGATAATGAAAGGAACTGCAAAAGCACCCTTGAGGTAGTGTATTGTGTTAAGGATCATTATCTTGTTGTGGACGGCATCTTTATTTTTCTTTTCTTTTTTTTTTTCTTTTTTACAATCAACTTTTTTCTTTTTTTTTCTTTTTTTTTAAACTAATACTGTGTTTAGTTTCCAGAATTTGCTTAAATTAATTAATTCTTCTTTCTACTAGTTGCACTGGCTACCACAAGAGCCTAAAACATATCAAATTCAACCTATCCTGCACAGCTGGAGAGGGGTGCATTTGATTAAAATCACCATCCTTTTATTCTACACATATACCTTTGCTGAATGTAGCTCTAAAAATGTCAGTCTGTAGTACTTGTTTCCACAATGCACAAGGTTTGGTTTAGGTGTTGATTTGCAAACGTCTGATGCTTAGTTTTGTGGTAAGGATACAGGAAATGTTTTCTTCTGATGGTGGTCACGTTTGCACAGCTGTTGCAGCACAACAGAACAGTTCAGCTTCGTGTTAAATCTTCCCGAAGGCCTTTTGCATTCAAACAACAGCTTTTTTTTTTTTTTTAGTAATCCTACAATTTCTCTCTGAAAGTTCTCTTAGTTTTCCAAACCCCACCCTCCGTTTTTGCTAATAATTGATGTGTTTCAGAATGATAGGCAGCTGCTTCCATTGCTTAAGCTGTGAATTGTTCATTAAAAGCTTAAGCAGTGAGTCACAGCTTTGAAAATTTCATCATCTGGCATTTCCTTGTGAAGTATGTGCACAAAGCCCTAAAAACCAAATTTTGGTCTGACACTAGTCAAAACTTAACAGAGCACAGATGTCTTGGTGTGCATTGTTTCCTTTTTCACTTTAAAATTGTACAAACCATTCTTACAATGTTGAAAGACTGTTTCATTGTCAGTGTTTGAACACCATTGTATGTTGACACGTTTTCTCCCTTTTTAAAAAAAAAAACAAAACCCAAATGTAGGTACAGTGTAAGTCGCCCAGTGGAAACTCACATGTCTGGCACATCTAAAAATTCTGCTCAGCATACAAAGGTGAAAACTGACAATTTCAATAACGCACAAAACGATTATAAATGTAAAGCATACAACTTCACTTTTAAATTTAACACACCGTTGTGTGTCAACAGGTCAGTGCTGCTCCAAACCCTCTGGCCAAAGAGGAACTGAACCTGCTGGCCAGGTTAATGGGAGGGTTAGAAGTTCAGAAACCAGGAAACGCAGACACTGGCTTCCGAATTAGCCTCTTTGCTACTGACGAAGAAGAAGAGTGAGTGTCCATATGTATCAGATGTAATGATTTCATTACTATTCCAAATGTGAAAAATACTTTTTATTTTCTTTGAAACAATCAGAAGTAACACTGTGACTCTGTTACAGAGAGGCATTAATATCAAGACCCGATGAGCTTTCATATGGAGTCATAAACATCCAAGCAACCAAGGTAAATCTAAATGACCTTAAATCGCAGCCAACTTGTGTAGGAAAGCTGCATATCCAGCGTGTGTGTGTGTGTGTGTGTGTGTGTGTGTGTGTGTAATTGGCATATTTATTTACAGAAAAGCAATTTGTCATCAAAGGGCAAGGGTAGACTATAAAATTAAAAATCTCAGTATTGTTGTTCTTTTCAACACTATGAGAACTTTGTTGTTGTTGTCACTGCAGAAACTACACAACTGATTACATACCAGGAAAACTTACAAAATTACACTGGTATTTGTTATGCTTTAGACAATCTGCTTCCCTTTCCCTTCTATCTCTGATGGGGTTCCGCTCTTCTCCCACTTTAACCTCCATATATAAACATCTTGCTTTTCCAGTGAAATGAAACGTATCTGAAAACAGACCTTAGTTCTGAAAAATCTCAATGCATGATCAGGACTCTTCATGGAATTATTTGAATTATAGGACTCATTGTAACAGCCATGAGCACAGCTTTCATAGAGGTTCTAGACTGTTTATTAAAGTAGCATCCGTCAAACAGCAGGTGAAAAAGGATACATTTCAGATCCGAACAAATGCCCTATTGCTCGCCCCTTTGAACCAAGAAGCAAGAGAGGTAAACTTCAAAAAGACTGAATCAAGGCTTCTTATCTCTGACAGGGGGGGGCGGGGGAAATCCAGTCGAACCACTGATGGACTATTTGTTCCTGCCTCTGATAAAACCTTTATTGCACTGAGGGCTAAATGTTACTTATCTCAGTGTTGGGCTTAAGACTGTATAGTAATTGATTCAAGATGTGAGGCTTTGCCAGACCAACCAGATTTACTGTGATGAGGCTCAAATCCCTGTAATGGCCCATCCAACACTCTGATTGGTGCGTTTTATTGTCTTTCAGGACCAGCAAGCCAATGCAGAGTTGGCCAAGATCATGGGTGAATTTACAGAGTCAGGAGATCAGTCTCCCAGTGTCAGCAACAAAGGGGACGACCTTCTGGCCATGATGGACGGTTTGTGACATGGTCACAGTGACAGAAATGGCCAGGGATTGGGAACATTGCGTTGTCAACAGTCCGCACTACTAAAGACCAGTCTGCTTTCCATACCTGCAAATGCACTACAGCAGAATCGCATGCAGCCAGAAAAACTGCTTGCTCAAGTGCTTTTACAAAGCAGGTGTGAGCAGTTTTGTTGTCAGACGATCAGCTGCATATTTGCATTCAAGAACAAAGAATGTGTGGTGAGGCAAGCATTAAGCTGTAATAGTATGTTTGCTGTAAACACAAAGGTATTTCGGTTCAATGTACAGTTGGCTTATTGTATATTAGTTTATTGACCATGTGATAATAGCAAAACAAGTGTTTATACAGTGCAATATCTTGCAGCTTTTATTCTATTCTATGTAATATTCTTTAAATTATTTTAACAGTTGCAATGACCGAACAGTTTGAGTCAATTTTCAGACTGAGTCCACAGTTTGGTGGTTCTTTATTTCTAATTATTCCCCTTTTGAATTGTATCTTAATTTACACCATCCAGAGAAGAAGTTTGTGAATTCTTCTGTTCTAATGAACAAGTGACTACATGATGAGAGAACTGGAGGAAACCCAAGTGCTCTTTTTCAGTGTGACATGAATTCTTTAGTCTTTATTTGGTAACAAATGTGTTTATCATACTGTTCTACCTTAAAAGAGTCTGAGGAGCAACTTGTAAGACATATTCCATTATCCTGTGATGTGTATGTAAAGTATAGAAATGTGCTTATAGAAATGAGTACATTGTTATAGTATAGCATAATGCAATATGACTGTGTAATATGTAAATATGTTTATTGCGTATACTTGATTTTCTATGTAGGCGAGTCCATATTGCTGCTTTTATTGAATGTGCAGTGTATTGTTTGGGGGGTTTGATTTTGGGGTTGTTTTTGTTTGTTTGTTTTTAAATAAAAAACAAATCTAATCTCTTGAACAGATTATTGTATTAAATGCATCACCAGTTTGGGTTCTGATGCAACAAAGTGTTAATACTGGCATGAACCTTGAAACAGCTTGTTGTAGTTAACACTTTCAAGCAGTAGGTGGCGCGATCTGACTTTGCAACACAGTTTGTATTAAGCAATGTATCACACGGGACTCCACTTAGTTAAAATCCTGCAAAAAAAAAAAAAAGTGATCACTGTGGAGGACTCAATGAAGTGCATTTTAAAAGTCAGAGCAATTAAGGCTTTGTATGCTTAAGCATTTACCAGCAAATTTGAAAACTACAATCACCATGCTTCAATATCTCCACAAAACTTCTCTTCTGCAGTACAAACACCTAATGAGAACTGCTACTGAAACAGTTGTCTCTTGTACGTGTTATGTCTGCAGTCAGACTGTGATTGTCTCACACTCACGCACACACACATCAAAATGGAGCATACCATGCAAGAAAAACATGCTGAGACACTTCTCCAGATTGATGTTGGGGAGGAGGATTCTGGTGAGGTCTTCCCAATAATCTTGGCAAAGGGGAGACAAGAAACACTGTATGCCCTAAGGATACAGCCTACTTCCAAAACAAACAGAAACTTAAGCTCATACCAGTCATCCTGCAAGACTCTTTATTAGAATCAGCCACCTGAATCAGCAGCACTTCAGAAGAAACAATGCTTCACCATAAAGCTTTGCAAACAAAAACTGCACTTCTTGTTCAATTGGTGCACGCAGTAATAGAAAAAGGGGGGTGATTTTGAATTAATAATGTCCATGCAGCCTTGTCCTAAGCATGATAACAACAACCCTCTAACAGGTTTTCCCATAGACCCCATGTTTGAGTTATGATTCAGTTTCCTCTTTAAAAACTGTGGGCAGGACACTATAAAGCCACAGGGTGACATGCGTTTCATGTGGCTGGGGGTATATGCTCGGCTGAGTCAAGGCAGGAAGACTAGTGCAATTCAAATAAGGATCTGATATTTAGGTTGCCCTCTCTGTGTCTGTCACATCTTCCCACTGGTTTGAAACTGGTACACGTGGGTGGAATTTAAGGTCAAGGTAAGTCTAAATTGAGATAGGTGGGCTCTCCTAAATGCCACTGTCATTCAAGACTGTTTTTACTGAGTAAATGACTAAGACTTTTACTTTTGAGTGGGGTCTACTGGTTGGCTGTTGCTGAATAACATACAGAGAGCCCTTGTCAAGAAGACATTTCTCCAAATTGATCTAGAAGAGAGGGACCAGATATCGTAAATATATGTTATGTATTTATCAGATGAAGATCTGAATGAATTCAGTGATACACAGTTTCACTGAGTCATATGGTTGACCTAAATTAAGTGTACTATGTAGGTCATTAAAGAGAATCTGCAAGGTAAAGCCTTATGAAGCAACAATTCAGAGATCTCCTTACGTAATTGTGCACGAAACAGTTAAATGAAAAGTAAAGTCAGTGAGTAAAGTTAAAGACTGCTGTGTTTAATGTAATATTATAAATTATACGGAATTCCCTTTAATGTTAGATTTAACAAATGCAAGTTGTTTAATGTAAAAGCTTCACCCCTATTAATCCCGCTTCATTGTGAGTACAATCTTGCTCAAATAAACAAAGGAAAAACCCATGATTTATCATATTATCTGTAATTAAGTTGCCAGCAAAACATGACATTGCAAACATCATCCTTCAGTATGATTTACAATAAGCCTCTTCAACTCTTATGTAATCATTTTCACTTTGCAACTTTTATGATGCAAAGATAATATTTTTTAAAATGCAAGAAAGAACGCTAATTAAATCTTAGACTGTCTGGCAGACAGCCTTGTAGCTAAACTTCTATTTGCATAGAATTTCATCATCACTCTGAAACGGCTATGAAAAAACTGTCTGCATTGGTCGAGTGCGGCTGTCAATCAAATAAATTGTGTGCGTCATTTCCGTTGTCAGGTGGCGCTGTCGCTGTGGAAAGATGCGATCAGCGAAGAGCGGAGGCTTTTCCTTAATTGCTCATTTCGGTAATAGAGGCTAAAAAAGCCGAAAGCAAACCTCTGTGGTGTCTGCTGTGTAAAACGAGAAGCGCCTCACATCTACCGCAGCGTTCACCGAAGAAATGTCCATGTTTTAAGGAGGCGACACAGATTTAACCCGGCGGTTTAGGCTCGAGGTAAGTGAGATGGTGACTACGTTGCTATCTAGCTTTTTGGCACGGCTAGCCAGCTGTAATGTTACCTACTTTGTTTAAATGGCCTGCCGCCTGCTCTGTAGCCTCGAGCTTGGCGTTAGCTCACATCGCTCGCCAGGAGCAACCATATTTAAACCTCTTGGGTACGCGAGAAGACACGTAAAGCAGCCGTATTTCAGCTAACAGCCGCTCAGTGTAGTTGTCACCGAAATACTAACTCCTTGTTGTGCTGTGTGCCCCCTTTGTGTAGTCGGTAGATCCGTATTTAGCCGAGTAAATCGATCATATTCGCTGCCGTACTAAGTTTGTATGCGTGCCTAACATTGGTTTTATGTCGCTGTCGGTAAGTGTACAATGTAAAAATAACTTGCCTTGTGGTGTTTAAGCAATTGCCGCAATCAAGCATTCATTTATTCGCGCTTTGCAGTCTGGTTTAGATGCGTGTACCTAAACGTTTGAGATCGTTCAGGTAGTTTTTGTTCAAAGAGATCTATAGAAGAGCCAGACATCAGCGTCTGGCTGCTGGAGTACTGAGCTGCCTGTAGAGTGAATTTGTCCAAGTTGCAAAGCATAACGTCAGCGCTTTACTCTACGACCCGTCTCGTTTACAGTGCTTGCTGCCAGGACTGAACGGTGTCCAGTCCAGACCTTGTGGTTGCAAAATGGCACCAAACGACGTGTGCGCGTTTGTAGTTATTTTTGTCAGGTGATTTGCAATGTGACCTTGTGTCCACGACGTTGGTGTATGGTCAAGGGCGTTGTTTTTGCCAGAATCTAGTCGGCTGCATCTAGGAGCAGGGGCAGCGTGTGAACGGATATCAGTAGCATTGCATTTAAGCATAAGGACTGGAGATCTGACCTTGGAGTTACTTTGTCTGTAACTGGCTTTGCATCTGTGCATGTGTTATAGCATACCTTTCTGCACGGTTTTACTTTGTAATGTTTACTACCGAAGTGCCATTTTGCTTTTTCTCCATCTCTGTACTACCTTGCTATCGCAGTTCAGCTTTTCTTGCAGGCCAGACAAGTGGCTTGGAGTCTGGGTGGGTGGATCTTGAGACACCTACGTGGTTGTTTTGTTCTGATACTATTTAAGGAGCCCACATTTCTCGTGGGCACTGGCAGCGTGTCTCTCCTCCTTTTGTGTGATATGATTCAGAGGTTTTATCTGTTCTTGTCCTCCATCTGATACAGGCAGAGGCAGCCTTGCTTACTAGATCATAGGCTGTGCAGAGAGGCACAGCAGTGTCAGAAAAGGAACCGTGTGTTGTCATCACGCTGAAGTAATTTAGGTCAGTGTGGATAAATTGGTTAAATTGACCTTTGCTTTCTTTGATGACTCAGGTTGGCTCCACAGTACTGCAGCTAGTTTTTAGTAAGTACATGAATAGCTTTGGGTTCATTTGTGTGTTGTATCTGCCTATGAGTCATTTTAGTGTTGTAGTTCAAGGTGCATAAGCATTTCGGCTTATTCGGTTGGAAGAGAGAGTTGCTCCATGTACTTATTTAACTCTTGCACTCATCCACAATTTAGTTTATTTTCTGGAAACGCTGGAAGCCCCGTGTACACGGTTCGTTCTGTTAGCTTCTTTGGCGGCTGCCTGAAAAATTAATTTCCTGCCCACAAGTCTCATAAATTGTAATGCCTAATTATCTGTTGCTTTGTGTCCTCTAGTGTAAGATGCTTTCTTACTACTGGGAGCATGACTTGGTGTCACTCTGGCTTGTGCCATAAATGCAGTCAGAAAACCTCAGCTCATCAGACTCAGTGGGTGATGACTAGTGGAGATGGAGACAGATGGGCGAGAGACATGATGATGACACTGTCTGCTGTCTGGGATCACAAAAAGCCTCATGGAAGTGAGAATTCATACCAGCTCTACTGACTGCCAACTGTCCTGCCTCCTCTCTGCCCAAAAAAAAAAATTACTAACTGGCAGTGGTGCACGATTAGTTTTGAAACAGGAAGATGGGCAGGTTCATTAAAAAGAATTTTCTGGAGTTTGTCAGATGCAAGATTGAGATATTCTAAAGCTTTTTGGGTCTCCATCAAACTTTAAAAGATGTTGTATAATATAAGATTTTTGTGTGTGGGGAATCTCTGCTGTGGCTCAAATATGCATACTACTTATCAGTGACATTTAACGTAGAGATGCGACACTCAGATATATCGCTTGTATGTGGACATTTTGTGTGAGCTTTTCTATCTCTAAGCTGCACCTGCCAGAGGCTTGTGCAGACTCTTATCGGTGTCATCGCTTAGACTTTTAAGGCTCTCTGGACGACAGCTGGGTGAATCATTCCTCTCGGTTCAGGGCACTACTTCCCTGTTATGGGAAACGGATGGGGTTTCATTACATAGGAACTCTGTATCAGTAAACAAAACATGCTGCATACCTCTTGCTCTCTGAATTCTGGGAGGCAGATCAGATCTGCTGTGTCAGTTAACGTAGTTTGTGCAATGATGTGTCACACTCTCTCTGCTTTTTCTGGCATGTGAATAAAGTTCCTATCAGGACACTTTATTTTATTTATTTTCCCCCTCTGTAGTTAGAATATATCCGTTCAGATAGTCCTGGCTGTACAACAGATTTAGAGCGGAAGGATTTTCTGAATCAAGTCCACTGCAGCAGGAAAAGCTAAAGATTAAAGTATTAATCGGAAAAGCTTCCATTTTAAACAGTATTGTGCAAGTGGCTCTAATTTATGTGAAAGTGCTAGCTGTTTAAATTGCAGATTTTGGCACATTAACATAGGCTGTTGGAGATTGAATCTGAGGTGTTACCCTTGCCACGAGCAGCTATTAGTCGGAATGGTGCTGTAATGGCCTCGCATTGACACTGAGGTGTCGGTAACTGAGTGTGGAATATTTAAAGGTGGAGGTGCTACAAAGCCTTCCCCATTGTTCTTTCTACCACAGTCTGCAGAACTATTGCTAAGTTTATAGTAGATATGTTAAACATGTATCACTAGTTTTAAAAATACAGACTTGATTATAGATGAGTAGTACATGACCTCTGTTCAATTTGCTTTGTTTTTTTTGGTTTTTTTCCCCCCCAGTCAGATGCATGCACTTTCCCTTTAACCTGACGGTCTTTATCTGATGTGCTAATCAGATTTATTCCCCTGTAGAGCTCCAGTATGTCTAAGCGGCGCTCGTCGGAGAGGGGGGCTGGTGAGACATCAGGCAGAGCCAGCAAGCTGCAGAGTCCCGGGATATCCGGTAGTAATGCCAAGAGAGCTGGGCCCTTTATTCTTGGTAAGGACACTAGTAGTGTTTGCTCAGTTCTGAAAAAGGTTGAAATGTTGGCTGGATGAAATTTCACCTAGTGTGCATTGTAAATATGCTTCACATGAATACAGGAAATAGGGGGGTGTCTGTCTGTGTATGAAGGGCCTAAGACAAGAATTTGAAGAATTTTTGCAGATCGTCATGACATTGACTAGAAAGGTCTTAGTCTGTTTGAGCAACTTTATTTCCTCCCATTGAAAAAATAATTTCTTTCCTATACTATAAAATGTACATTGGACACAACTCTTCCACTCTTTGCAATACAGACTTCCAAAGAAAACGTTACACTTGAGGTGTTAATGGGTAAATGCAGCCTTTAATGAGTGGCAGTGAGAGCACACACGCTTCAGCATGTAGCCTTTTGGTCATGCAGCTGTTCCCTTTCGTGTCCTTGCAGGGCCTCGCCTGGGCAACTCACCAGTGCCGAGCATAGTGCAGTGTCTGGCCAGAAAAGACGGCACAGATGACTTCTATCAACTCAAAGTAAGCCTGTCTGGGTAGAAATGTTGTTGTTTTGTGGTGTTTTGAGTTTCTTTCTTACAAACATATGACTCAATTAAGATTGGGCATCTTGTTCAAAACAAAGCTACGTCACCTGTAGACACCTAAACTTTTGACCTTCCTTTTGTTGCTGTTCATTTTATTGCCCTGTTTAAGTCTAGCAGTCAGTTTACTGGGACTGTTCGATGTTTGTTAAACAAGTGGGGAGCTTTACAGTTGAGTGGAATGAGGGTTTGCGCCACCTGTAATGTCAACTTTTAAACCTCACAACCCTCCGTCATACGTATGACACAGAGCTTGTTTACTTCATTGACCTGAGTCCAGCTCGACCCTGTTTACTCCAGAACTTGGTGACTTAAGTCATTAAATGTTTTGTTTTAGGACTGAAGAGTAAGCAATTAAAGTGCGCCTTTTTTGGGGGGGCGGGAACGCTATCTGTGCCTTTAGCCCTTTTCTATTAGTACCTACTCAGATGACTCGCCATAGTTTTCCGGGTTTTCCATTAGGTCATAGTACCTCGTACCAGGGACTAAAGTAGTACCTGCTCAGCCAGGGTGCCAAAGTGATCAGAGGAGGTGGAAAAAATGTGACGCTGTCACCAATTGGCTGATCAGTGGTGTCGCTCGATGAGTCATGAAAGCATCTCGTTCACGAAAATCAAAACCACCTTTTTAAACCTGGAAATCGGGGAAAAGGTTACAAAAAACATTTTGTGATCCCAGAGTCTGACGAGAAGCCACAGACCAAGCAGCAGATATATAGTTGCTTCGACGTCCATCTAGTAACGTTGGTATCGCATAGCGTCACGGGACACTTGGCTGTGTTGCTATAATGACGACCACACACATTAGGTGCTACTCGAAAGGAATGGGAAAAACCTGTCGGGTTGATCCGAGTAAATGCTAATGGAAAAGGGGCTTTTATAAACTCTTGTCTTGGGGCCTAATGTCTGCTCTGTGTGTGGTTACTGCAGATTTTGACGCTGGAGGAACGAGTAGACTCTGCCAAGGAGACACAAGAGGAGAGGCAGGGGAAGATGCTGCTGCACACCGAATACTCACTTCTTTCTCTGCTGCACAACCAAGATGGTGTGGTCCACCACCATGGCCTCTTTCAGGTAGGCTGAGACTTGAGTTGAGTTGCTTTTTGCTTTTGTCAGTGTGGAGGGATAAAATGTTTCTTAGTTAATGTTAGGAATATAAAGTTTTTTTGTTGTCTTTTTGTTTGTATGTTTTTCAGTCAATATTTGCTTTAACTGTTGTGCAAATAAGATATGCTAATGGCATCAACCTGTGTCGTCTATTTTGAACCACTTATTGATTGGTCCTTATTTGGCATCTAGTTATGGCTGAATTTGTCCTCATTGTAAAGAGGTCTAAGAATTTAAAACGCTTTATTGATTTATCTACAGTGAAGTTTGTTTGGCTGGCAAAGAAGTGTCTAATATCCAAAACTATGAAAACTTTCTGCCAAAATGTTATTTTAAACATTGCACTGGCCTAGAACCTCACAAGCTGTGCATTAGTCAGCACTAGGTCGGCAGGCATTCTATATGTGGAGAGGTTTCTATCACTTTCTATTCATTTTAGAATATGGTTTCATTATGCAAGTACAAGTAACGGCATGCACTTATCAGCTCAGTGGCAGCAGTAAGCTTGTCAGCCAGCTGTTATTCTCTTATCCAAGTGGTTTCAAAAGAGAAGTGGGAGTGCCATTAAAACTATATTTATCTGCAGTCATCTTCTGTTTACACTCACATTTATTCATAATGACCCCCACCGCCCACCTACCTTTTCACCTGTCTTCCCGTCGGCGTCCTCTTAACGTTGTTATTGTTAAATCTCTGTCTCCGTTTCCTCTTGTCTCTTTCACATCCTGTCTCTTTCATTCTGCCTGTGTTCTCAGAATAGCTGCATTGAGCCATGCACTCTGATTCATTTAGGCTTGTGATATTGATTGGATTATTATAGTGCATCTGTGCTGTGAGAGGCTGGGTTTAATGTACTGTTTAAGAGGTGCTGACTGAATCTTAAAAAAAAAAAAAAAAAAGACAATCTGATACAAAAATCAATAAAGTGGTGTCTCTGCTAGGTGGTGCTGGAAGATGGAATCGCCTATGCTGGTCTATAGCACCCAGTGTTTCAGGGTAGATGTTGTCTTTATCTTGGGTACAGGCAGGCTGTTAATGGCTCCTGCGCTGCAATCTTTATTTCCAATCAATCTGTTAAATCTATTTGATCAGCTGATAGCAGAAAGCCCTTTTGTTTGCATGTGGTTTTGTTACCCCTTTTTGACTGGATATGCTGCATATTAAACGCATTACCTTTTTATTCTCCAGGATCGAGCCTATGAGATTGTGGAGGACACGGATGCTAACAAAATGCGCAAGATGAAAAAGCGTCTCTGCCTCGTGCTGGACTGCTTGTGTGCACATGACTTTAGTGACAAGACGGCAGATCTAATAAATCTCCAGCATTATGTCATAAAGGAGAAGCGCTTGAGTGAGCGGGAAGCCATTGTCATCTTCTATGATGTGGTGCGTGTGGTGGAGGCTCTTCACAAGGTAAATCTAAACGGATTGTGCTCGACTCATCGAAGAGCATTGTAAAGAATATTTCCCGTTGCACCACTCCAGTGTGTCTAAATGAAACTATGATTGTGCAATTTTCTGAGCAAACAGTTTGGATACTGCAATGTTTTGTCAACTGTTTAGAAAATACTTTTTTTTTCTCTCCCCCCCCCCCCCTTTCTATCATCATTTCTGATTACTCATTTCCTATGCTCCTGTGCCACTCCTAGAACAGATTGTTGTGATACGATTGATTCACAAAGCACAACATAACCTTTTTTTTTTCTTTTTTTTTTTTCCCCCCTACTTTTTCCTGCTTGCAGAAAAACATTGTTCACAGAGACCTCAAGCTGGGAAATATGGTGCTGAACAAGCGGTAAGATGTGCAGCTTTTATTTCAGCACGGCATGTTAGTTGGCCAGTAATTCCTCCCATTATAGTGGGTGAGTTACTTTAGTGTGCCAGGCTTCATTCTCTCGGCTCACATGTGCATTAGGTCTAAACTGGCTCCAGCAGCCTGCTTCCAGTGTATATCTGAACATCAGTACAACCAGAGGTCGTGTTCTTAGATTAAGGGCAACATCAGTATCAGGAAACGAAAGCCTCACCATTTTGTGCTTAACACTTCACCCATGTGTGTGACTTCCTATTGCTGGATTTGTATTTCTATTTTTTTTTTTTTCCTTTCTTAAAAATGAGAGGCAAACTGGGCACTGGTTATGCAGCATGCAGGACCTTAGGTGCACCTCAGGTCAGATTTGCCATGCAGAATGAAAAACTACTCATCTGTAAACCATTCAACTGTTTAGAAAAGTGTATTGAGGGGTAAAACTGCCCCCCCCCCCCCCCACACACACACACACACACACACACACACACACACACACACACACACACACACACACACACACACACACAATGGAAGTGCTATTTTTAGAGTTTAGACAATTGCAAAATGTTAAAGATGCATAAAGTTGTCTCAGAAAAAAGTTAAACATTAGGAGGACACAAAACCTCTTTAATTAAGGACTGAATGACTAAAGCTGACAGTGTTGTTCGGCCATGATCTGCAACTACTTGTACTGAGATGTCATGTACTTGGTTTATCTGCTTTATTGCACACTTTTTCATCTACTGCATCAGCACCCATAACAACCTGCAGTAGTAGTGATGAAACAATGTTTAGACCAGGGTAGGAGGGTGGTGGGGAGAGGAGCAGACGAGTGGAACACTCCGTCCCAGCTGGAGACAAAGGAGAGGCCTGCCAAAGGCCCATAGCTCAGAGCTGACTCACACCACCATGTACTGCACACACAGTCATCATTTATTTCATTATTTACACTACAATCCCTTTTCTGCATCTGTTGTCTGATCTATGCCCTTTTTGTTATATCATTTTTTTTAATCCATCGTCCGTCCGTCCGTCCCCCCCTCCCCATTTTAGGTTAATATTTTTATTTATATCTGTAGGTTGTCTTTTCTTTTTTTCCTCTTTGCAGTAGAGTCACCACTTGTATTTACAAACAATAGACTTCATAGCATACAAGTGCATCATACTTGTTGGTTGGCATGTTTCCTCATGACCCCACCCTGAGTACGTATGACTGTAATGTCAGTGTGCGATTTCAGTGCCAGCTGTTAACAGTATATTATGAATCCGTATTCAGGGTCACTATATTTAGATCTATAGGAATTCCTAATTTTAGATTCCATAGGCGTATGTGGATATGAACTACATAAATGTGTCTTTTTAAATTCTGTAAAAGCTGACAAACTCCTACTATAATTGATATAATAAAATGAAAATACAGTTGTATTAGACATGTAGTGGCTTTTGCATTGAAAACATTTTGTTACACAAAAACCTGGAACTTGGTAAGACCATTCAAATCAGTGGTTCCCATAATCTGCAAAATGAAAGTCTCTGAACAAGTTGCCCAGCGTGTAACCTCTTCTTGTCAGCTGGTGTATTATGATCAGAACATTGTGGGGAAGGAGAAGTCATGGGAGTTATTTAGGTTTCTGGTTTCCTGACTTGCCCTGGGTCACATGACCAGGAAGCAGAGATGATGTGGTCTCTCTTGCGTCCTCAGGGACCCTTGCCTCACGAAGCAAACATGCAATTTCATTTACCCAATCTCCGGTGCAAGAATAGAAGCCTGTGTCGTGATGCACACAGACAAAAGGACAGATCTCTCTATGAAGGAAGCTTTTATGTTGAGGGTCCTTGAAGCATTGCCCTCTGTTCCTTTGGCCTATCCTTGTGCAGATCACAAGGCTGCTGTGTGGTTACAGTGACTTGAATTACAAAAGCTGTTAAAGGGTATTGATAACATAAAATTCTGAAAATCAAATTGCGACTTTTTCATAGGAAGATTGGAGGATTTTAGTCAGAGCGTTTAGCCAGAATTGTCATGGGAATAGTGAATGAAAAACGAGGCAGGGTGTGAAAGTGAGAGAGAATAGGGGAAGCTGTTGACCTTAGGCTTCTTAGAAAGCGGATGTGGGTGAAGAGCATGATCCAAAGGACCCGAGCTAGTACACGATGGCTGCTTTTGTGTGCGAGTGCCCCCCCCCCCCCCCCCCCCCCCCCCCCCTTAGCGTGTTAGCCCTAGGAGTGATCGTGTGGGTTTGAAGTTGTTTGTGTACATATTTTAAACTTGAGCTTTATATATTCATTTAACAGCCCATCACCATGCAGGCTTAGTCATCGAAACAATTATTCTAAACCACAGGTTGACTCATGTTTGTCAAAGTGCAGCTTTGCTTTTTGCTTTTTTTCCCCCCCTTCCCTCTCTGCTAAAGGAACATAGTGCACAGTCCCTCAGTTTGCTCATGGCAAATTTAACTGCACTGAATCAAAGTCTCATTGGAGAAATCCTAGTACTACCAGGGAAGCAAAGTTAATCAAACCTGTAAAAAGAGTGAGTCTCTGAAGCACCACTGTATCTGGACTGATGTTGTTCTCATAAAGGCTGTAGGCCAATAATAGCTAACACCATACCATCGGTGCTTATTTGTATTAAGTATATTAGCTTTATGCATGGTTTCAAAATTGAGATTTGGCTACAGTTTGTCTTTGATCCAAAGTGTTCTGCAGTTAAGCCCTGTTGCTCTGAGCATAAAGTTGTTGTTTTTGTTTTTTGTTAAGATGCCAATACTGCATGTAAAAGCTTTCAACAACTTTTGCAGAGCTTGAAGCCAACTTTATCATTTGTTGTATTTTTTATTTATTTATTTAAATCAAGCCTTAGGGGCAAGACAAGTCTTTATTCCGTTAACTGAATGTGTTGTGTTAAGTCTGAACTGTGTTTTGAGCAAGATTGTTGAGAACATTAAAAAAAAAAAACAACAAAAACCCCCCTATCAATGGGAATATTGTGTTCACCGTTTGATTGAAAGCATTAACAAGTTTGTTTTGCATGTCCTCACAGGACTCATCGAATCACCATCACAAACTTCTGCCTGGGAAAGCACCTGGTGAGTGAGGATGACCTTCTGAAAGACCAGAGAGGAAGTCCAGCTTACATCAGTCCGGATGTACTAAGTGGTGAGTGAGGGTTTCAGGCATGGATTGTTTTTTTTTTTTTTTTTTGTTTTTGTTTTTTTTTTGTTCTTTGACCAATTGTACCAACTATCAGAAGTGAAATGGGTTTGCTTAGTGTGGGTGAAACAAGTGTGCAGGGTTTTTTGTTTGTTTTCCTTTTTTCCCTCCTCCCTCCAAATGCAGACTAGAAATGTCTGAGTAAAATTATGGAATCGTGATTCCTTCTCTGAAGCCAGATAGGAACTTTGTTTTTGTGTTGTTGGTTGTTTTTGGTTTCATAATGCTTAGCAGTCAGGTCTTGTGTTGGATTTTCCGGTTATTGAGCAACCCAGAGGTATGTTGCAATCCTGGACTGGCAAAAGCAAGAAATGGCCTTTTTGCTTTTATTTGAGTAATCGCAGTGATGTTGCATCCTACTGCTGTATGGTATGCATCTGCAAGGGGAAGCTACTTCTTTACTCTTGTTGCTCTGCTTTTTTGGCTTTTTTCCTTTTCCCCAGCTTGATGGTGCTTCTGTTAAAATTGCACACCCAAGTGCCACTATTAACGCCAATTCAAAAAGAACTTTAATTACTGATTTCCAATGCAAACTCTAGGACAGAAAACAAGAGAAGTATAATTTCAAGCGCAGTTCTTTCATGTCCAACCAGTCAAACTGTAGATAAAACCGCAGCGTGTATATCAGCATAACGTGACAGGCACACAATTAAACAGAGCTTCAGTGACTCATACAGTGATGACTCACTAGAGGGAAACTACTCCCATCTACCCTTTCCCCTCCCATCCCCTGCCTGTGTGTCACAAGCTTTAACATAATTGCCTGCTGCTGTTGCTGCCGACTCCCTGGCTCTAACAACAACACTGCCTATGGTCATGCACAGCCATGACACTCCACCCTCGCCAGCATCAGCTTCTCATTGTTGTTCTTCTGATTTAATGTCTCGTCTGGCTTTCAAAACATTTTTTTTTTTTAAGGTGCTTCTATTGGAAGTTTCTTTGAAGTACAACAGATGTGGAGTATTTGCTTATACTGTTAATCATTAAACCTCGTGATTTGATGGCAATTTAACTTGCTGAACAGTTGGTTCCTCCTCACAGGGCAAAAACTGACATTGCACCAATTGTCAACCTGTTTTCTGTTTGTCATGCATGCTAAATAGACCCTTATCCCCTCCTTCCTGCTTCCAGGTCGACCATATCGTGGAAAACCTAGTGACATGTGGGCGCTTGGTGTTGTTTTATTCACAATGCTGTATGGCCAGTTCCCCTTTTATGACAGCATGCCTCAAGAACTCTTCCGCAAGATCAAGGCTGCTGAGTACTCCATCCCAGAGTGAGCATTTATCTTTGTGGAGATTTAATTAAAGTGATCACATTAATATGACATTTTGCTCTGTTATTATTCTTTCATTCAAATTTGTTCTGAGATACAATCTTGCATTGTCTTTTGTTGTACTGCAGTAAAATCAAGGATTTAAATGCATTTGCTTTCGACAGCATTTTGATATTTATTTCAAACCTGACCTTGTAGAGGTTTTTGTTTTAGGTTTTTTTGCTTTAAAGAAAAATCTTGTCCTTTTCCCTTACACCACCATTTATAGGGACGGCCGTGTGTCAGAGAACACGGTGTGCCTAATCCGAAAGCTACTGGTGCTGGACCCTCAGGAAAGGCTGACTGCAGGAGAGGTGCTGGAGTCCCTCGGTGCCATCATTGCCTCATGGTAATTGCGCCACCTGCTGGATGTTTGAGTGAATCAGATGTTTTGCATTTTGTTTGCAGAGAAACGAAAAAATTTGACTTGCACTGCTTTATTTGCACATTTCCTGGTATTGGCTATAAACCATTTGCAGACAGACAGTTCCTAACGATTAATGTGTTATGTTTAATCACAGGCAGTCAGTTTCAGCAATGAGTGGCCCTTTGCAGGTGGTTCCAGATATTGATGATCAGGTCAATCACCCGGAACAAGAGGTAAGATCTTGGAGGAAAATTACATTTAAACTTAATAATAATGGATTGGATTTATATAGTGCTTTTTAAGGCACCCAAAGCCAAAGACCATACCACTATTCATTCACTCTCACATTCACACACTGGTGGAGGCAAGCTACAGTTGTAGCCACAGCTGCCCTGGGGCAGACTGACAGAAGCGAGGCTGCCATATCGCGCCATCGGCCCCCAACACCAGTAGGCGGTAGGGTAAAGAGTCTTGCCCAAGGACACAACGACCAGGACAGAGAGCCCGGGGATCGAACCGGCGACCTTCCGGTTACAGATGCGATTCCCAACCCCCTGAGCCACGGTCGCCCTAGGATACACAACTCAAAGGATACATATGCAGCAGGAGCTACATACTGAAAGTGGGTCTTAACAACATTGTAGCCACAGACCATAGGGAATTTGGGTGACCCAAAAGTGATGAATCACTTCCAGTTTGGACACAGCCAAATTGAGCGTCCTTGATGCAACTATCAAAAGTTGAATATTAAATTTTAGTTACAAAAATCTCTTTACACAATGTTGACTTTTTGCTACCACACTAACTGCAGCATATTGAACTGGATGCTTTCTTTCCTCAGGCCAAGGTGATAGAAGAGTCTTCGCAGTACGAGTTTGAGAACTACATGCGGCAGCAGCTGCTGCTAGCTGAAGAGAAGAACACTATCCATGAAGCCAAGAGCTTTCTCACAAACCGTCAGTTTGGCAGCATCCCACCTGTAAGGCGTCTTGGACACGATGCTCAGCCTGTCAGCCCACTAGATGCTGCCATCTTGGCACAACGTTTTCTGCGGAAGTAATCCCTCAATGACCAATTCTGGACTCTGGCCTCCCAGGAAGTAAAGAAACCTGCAGAGTCTAGAGAGGACTGGTGTAAACCCATTCCCCTCACCCACAAAATTGAACTTGCATACAGGAGGCCTGAGCTGATGTACAGACGGCCTTGTATGTAGGTGGGGTTTTGGCAGTCTAGGTGGAACAGATAGAAAGTGGGTACCAGAACAAACTGCCAACCCAGAACTTCACTTCTCCTGTCTGAATCCTCTTGTGAAACATGGCAAGGCCTGCAGGAAGATCTGAACCAAAGGTTCCTGTCTTCAAGTCGCCCACAGTCAGATCTCACTGTGCAGCAGACGTGATTGCATAGTTTCACACGGCCCCAACACAAGGCTCTGCCTGGAGTGTTGAAGAAACTATCAACCCTGTGTTCCTCCTCTGTCGAGGATGCCCTACTGTAACACTTCCCTTCCCAACCAATTCTGGATCCCCTGAGCAATACAGGACCAGAATCATGTAGCAACCCCCTTTCTTCCTAGTGGTAATGGTATTGCCTCAAGTCGGATCACTTGATCACAGATGTCACTTCTGTATACCTCCATTCCAACCTCCTCTCCTCACTCCTTCCTCTCAGTCTGTTTTCCTGTAATGTTCCTGTCTGTAACTCTGACTTCAAATCAATCTACCTCTCTGTCTCTCTTCTGTTGGTAAACCATGCTCACTGTTCTGAGACAAGGGATTGTAACAATTGAATCTTGATGCCACCAGTGACATAGCATTAATGTTTTCTGTCAGTGATAATGCTTTGAAACCTTGTCAGTGGTTTCAAAAATTCAAATAAGCTTTTTTAAATCATAATTAAGTAGCATTTATCCCTATATTTGCATTGAAGAAAGAACTGAAGATCAAAGTATGTACAAGCATCCTTTGGTATTTGCAGAATGCATTGTCTCCCGCTTTTGCTCATCCCTGTGGAAATCTATTTTTAGCATCTAGGCAGCTAGTGTGAGGTACCTGGAAGTTACAATGCCAAGAACTGAATGGGGGAAAAACTGTTGGCTCCTCCCTGCCAAGGCATATTGATAACGCTTCCACAGTGCCAGTATAGTGACGATCGGGCACTGTCTTGTTTCTATTGCCAAAAATCTTGCCTTAAAGTGCCCCTATTATCCTTTGTAGGTTTCCCTGTCCTTTTAGTCTTGCATGACTATTTCCATACATGTGAAATGTCTGAAAAGTTGGAGCCAAGTGCAGTTCAAGGGGAATTATTTGCAACTGTGGAAAATGGTGCTGATGAAATGCCTGAAACTCCTTGCTTATATTCCTCTTTCCCCCCCCTCATCTGCATTACTATGTAACACACTGCCATTGTGGCAAAGGTTTGGCATGACCTCAAAGGTCGAGCAGCTGTCTCAGCTACATGCAGACGCAGCCAGCTGCCTCAGTCATTACTTCCTTGCCAGAGTCGCTCCTGCTAACTAAAATGTCACAGCTATAAGCAAAGCACAACAAAAGTTCAGTTGTTCGCTGCAAGCGTGAAAACCGCTTTCTTTGTGTACTCCAGCATCTGAAGAAATTTGAACTTTTCTTCTTAATATTCACGCAGCCATAACGGTTAGGAAGTCGTTTATGTGTTTGGTGTTGGCATGGTGCCCGGCTAACTGTACTTTCCATTTTCTTCTCTTGGGCTCTGGTCATACTAAACTGTATTTTAATGCAGCTGTTTTCCCACTAAACATGTTGTCATGTGAACATGTTTCTGTTGCCACAAAATGGACTGAGTATAAATGGTGTCACAAACACAACCCCCGTGTGTAAATGAGCTGTCACTTTAAAGCCGTTTTCTGACCCTTGCTGCTCTGTACTACAGTTTCTATAAGCGCAATGTCATCTGACCAAAATCCCCTTTACCCAAGTTAGGCATGCATGTGATGGTTGCAAATACTTTTTCCAAGCTTTCACGGAAAAGAAGCAAAAATGTGGCTAAAGCTTTGTTACCACTCAGAACAGGCATTTGTCAAGCCAACTGACCAATGAGCAGGCTTAAGGAAAGGGGGCAAAAAAGGGGTTTCAGTGTAAGTAATGTACAGTGTGAAATTTACCAACCCATCCCACACTCATGCATGTGTGCGTGTGTGTGGACCATGTAAACCTGTTCTGTGGGCACTCCCTCTTTAAGGCCTGTAAATAAGTCTAATAGGGGCACTTTAAATTTACTTTTAGCCAAGGAAACCGGTACCCACAGGCTCATTCAGAATCAAATGGCTTCCAGGTATTTAACTTCCCTGTTTCTCTTTATAAAGACGGATTTGGGATAAGTGTTTCAGTATGAATGTGAATGTTTGACGTGTCCATGAGTGCATGTTGTCTTTTGGGCCAGGCGAAATGATGGTCTGAGGCTGTTAACTGTCTCAGACCATTTAAGCTATCCTCCAATCATTGTGTTCTGTTATCTGGCCTGCCTCAGTGGCAGACACTGTGAAAACTAGTGCAGGCTTTGCTAAAACCGGGCTTGACTGAATGTTTTAGGGGATGACATTAATGCTTTAAGATTGGAAATGATCACATATCTGTTGCCATTCTCAGGCCTCTCTCTTGTACATGCTTGTATTATCTTATGGCGTAGGCTCCTGGCTGGTAATGAATACTATAAGTCATAGAAAAATTCAAATACAGACTCAGATTTTAAGTTTAGTTGCTGGGTTTTCTTGGCATTCTTAAGTGTTTCTTCAAACCATGGCAAAGCTACTAACCAGTGACTGTTAGGCATTTGTGCACTGCAACTTGCCTTTGCATATTGGTACCTGCTTTCTAGGCTTATTTATATTCAAACTGATTGCATGAACTTAGGCTCTTGAATACTTTCAAATCTTTACTACTTCCCCTTGTAATTTCATACTTTTATTCACTTGTGTAGACTTTCTCCCAAATGCCTCCACTGGAGCTTGCATCACAGACATTGATTATAGATGGTCCCAAAAAAATTAAGTGACATTTCAGACAGTGTCACTTAACTTTGGGTCTGTTTCATTGATTTAGACCAGTGAAGCAGACCCCACATCTTTGCTTTAAGCGTCAGCTCCAACAGTGGTTCTGCTTTAACCCTGTTATTTTGATCCTTTTCTGCCCGTTCATGAAATGGTAGCATTTCTATTTTGTTTCCATTCTTTGTATTACTAAGTCTTTCTTTCCATTTTGCCATAATGTCTGTGATCACCTTAAGCTACACTAATGAGACTGACTTTTGCATAGTTCTATTTTTTAAAGAAAACAAAATGATACTTGCATGTTTTCCTTATTTTATAGGAGGGGTTGTTTTGTAGTGTTTTGTTTTTTCCTTTTCTTATATTTACCCCCCCAAAAAACTCCCTACACTTGCTGGTCAGTATGTAAATAATGCACCATCATGACTGCCCCAGTCATTGTATCTATTCCACCCCAGTGAGATACCAGCTCTGCTTCAACACATGGGATTGATGTGTGCTTTAGCTCACGTTGGCCTTCAAGTACCACATCTGGAGGCTGAAATGTGTAAAGACAGCTGTTGGCTTTCTCCCACCTCAATGTGAATTCCATGGGTTATACAGCAGTATTGTAGTAGTAATAGCATAGGTTCAGTAGTGGCTGTGGGGGTTTTCTTAGCACCATAACTACTGCTGGATTTTTACATTGATACTGTGGAAAGTGTCTTAACACCATCTCCAGTGACACGTCTACAGTTTAGTAACTCAAGAGTTGATGTTATGTCCCCTGAATCAGTGTTTCACTTTCTAGCTAGTGGTTTTTACCACATTCAATGTGTTTTACAGAGTTGTATTGGTAGATTGCATTGTGGACTGAAAGCATGGAAATTGTGAGAGAACTCTGTGTAAAAACACGTGATTATTGCAGGATATTTGGATTTGCCAGTAAAACAAGTTGTAGATGATTGGGTTCCAAAAAAATCTCAATCTAAATTGAAAATCAACCTCCCCAACTGAAAGTAAAAATTTTATACATTTTTTTTTTTTTCCCCCTCAAATTTAATTTTACCCTAGTTTTAAAGTTGTCAGTATATAACTGATGTATAGCTGACTGTTTCAACTGGAAACTTGGTGTAGGATGTGTGGCGTAGTTTAAACCCAATGGGAAAATGTGTTGTAAGCTGCTTGGTTGGACATGGGCATCTAAATACAGAAAACTGCGTAATTGTACAGATGAGAACGCGTTTGTATAAAAACATATTTTTCTACTTCATCAGATCTCTACATGCATGTCAGCAATAAACTTTGATATGGAAACATCCAGCTGTCTCATTCTTTCCCACTAGGTGGAGCAGTTAAAACAAAAACAAGACTGCAGTAGGGGGATTGTATTCTAAGTAGACCCATAAAAAGACTACCTCTCCTATATATTCTACCAGATTTGGACAAAAGAAATCTATAGAAAACTTGTACAACTGTTAGACGTCTCTAGATGTGCGGTTTCAGTGCGCCACCCGTGTTATAAATGACTCCCTTTGTACTGTCTCACTCTTGCAGTGACTGTGGTTTTGGACCACACTGAGGTAGGCTTTCTCAGAAAGGAAGCCTCCTGCTGGCTCTGACAGCATTACAGTACCCTGTGGGGCTGGTCTTCCACCTCACCTCATGTCACACCCTCATGTCACTCAGGCCAAAAATGCTACACATGGAAAGCCTATTTTAAGCAGACCATAGACTCATTAAATGTGATACTGACAAAAGTTACTTTTTTTTCCTTTTTTTTTTTTGTTATGTAATGTATACTTAACCTACATTTTACAGGAATGACTTTTACAGCAGGCCGTTTGTTGTGGAGTTTACATGTGTTCTCTGGATGCTCGGGCTTCCTTCCACAGTCCAAAGACATGTACAGGACTAAGTTAATTGGCAATTATAAATTAACCACAGGTGTGAGTGAGAGTGGTTGTCTAAATATTAGTCCGCTGACAGGTTGGCAAGCTGTCAAAGGTATATCTCTCACCCTGTGATCGCTGGGATTGTGTTCAGCAGCCAAAACCCAGAACTTGATAATGGTTTGGAATTTGTTTTATTCTAATGGTCTTAAAAACTCAACAAGTAGTGAGCAAGGACACAAATGCTGTGCTGACTCATTGACAAGAATGCCTAAGCTTTAACCTTTCCAATATTTGTTGTCTTTTAGTACATTCACAGAACGTCAGGATGGGAAAAGTCCAGAACCTTTAAGGGACTAAGCTCTGCTGATTTTTATTCCCTGTAAGCTACAAGCAGCTGGCCTTGAGGATGGCCCATAGATTCATGTGTCACAAACAGGTGTGCGTTAAAGACAACATCAGACATCTGCAATGTTCTTGCTTAATTACCTTGGAGAGCATTATGTATCTGATTCCTCTAGAAAAGTGCAAGAGTGGGGTTATGCAGCTGGATGTGGATAGCAAAGGGTAAGAGAGTATCCACATTTCCAGATGTGTGAATGTTGCAGTGTTGTCATAACTTTCTGTCTGTTTTAGTGGTAGCAGTAAATTTAAGTGTTTTGGAAATAACTGATTTAAGTTCCCAGCTGCATCAGCATTGTAGTCATTACTGTTTATGTCTTGTAGGGACTGTGAATGTGTCTCTATCAAGCACTGACTCTTTATGGCTTCTCCGGGCAAGACACTTAAGCAAAACACACTAAAGAAAACAAAAATGTAGCATTGAAATTAAAACAAAACATGATTTTAAACCATAAATGCATCAAAGCTCATGGAATGCTGAATATGTGCCTCTACTTCATGGCCCAGTCCATATCTGCTATTGTTGCAAAGGCAAAATGATCTCTGACTCGCTCTCCTAGGAACTGAACAAGTAAGGTAAATATGTGTAAGATGACTACAACGGATAGTCCAGGACAGAGCTGGCCCTCTTGACCAGTTCGTTGGTTTGGCTTGTATGTGGGGTAGGATATATTAGGGAGCAAGTAAATATTTTGTCCTTAAAGCATCATCAGAACTGCAGCTCTTTGTCCTCAGTGGTCAGTAACTATCTGGAAGCTTAGAAAGGAACAGTGGTGAACTAGCAACGGGGTCATGGGAAGTCACTGATACACTTGGGGAGCAACAGACAAGCTACTGTAGCTCAGATTCCTGAAAAATGTAATGCTGTTTCTAATAGAAAGGTGTCAAAATACACAGTGCATCAGTTTGTTGCGTACCAAGCTCCAGACCAGTCGGGGTGTTTGTGCTGACCCCTGTCTACCGTCAAAAGCAGCAACAATGAGCATGGAGCAATGGAAGAACATGGCATGCTCTTATGAATCATGTTTTCTTTTACATCATGTGGATGGCCGTGTGCCTTGCTTACCTGGGGAATACCTGGTACCAGGACTCGCTATGTGTAGAAGGCAGTGTGATGCTTTAGGCAAAGTTATGCTTAAAAACCTTGGGTCCTGCCATCAATATGGATGTTACTTTGACATGTACCACCTACTTAAGCAATGTTGGAGATCATGTACACCCTTTCATGGAAATGGTATTCATTGATAGCTGTGGCCTCTTTCAAGAGGACAATGGGTCCTGCCACATTGTGGCAATTTGTTGACTTGGCCACCATATTCCCAAGATCATAATCCAATTGGGATGTGCTGTACAAACTAGTTCAATCCATGGAGGTTCCACCTTGTAACTAACAGGACTTAAAGGATCTTTTGCTAACATCTTGGCACCGGATACCACAGCACACCTTCAGGGGTCTAGTGCAGTGCTTGCCTCTGTGGGTCAGGACTGTTTTGGCAGCAAAAGAGGGGACCAGCACAATTTTAGGCACGTAGTAATGTTATGCCTGATTGGTGTATCTGTGCTTTAGATTTGTTTTAAATATGAATACAAGTTCATTTTTGACTAAACAGCAATCCAGTATTGATCCCTAGCTCCTAATACTGTAAAAGTAAAATCCAGGATCTGAAGAGACCAGTATTGTTAACAAAGTTCATTTTAGGGGAGAAAAGCAAAAAACTGGCCTCAAAACAAAATATGCACATGGTACCCATATGAGGAGTGAAAACAGCTGGAATAGGTTTTACTTTAATTGTTTTAAGTTTGTCTTTAGTCGTGTTCGTTCTTAAAATGCATGATAAGCAAAACTTCTGACATAATCATAGTACTAATAGCCACTGTAGCAACAAAAGCAAATACCTTCCTTTTTTAAATATCTAAAAACAAATTTCTTTTTTTTCTTGTCTTCATTTATTTTATTCTGTAAGCTACACCGTTTAAAACAAGTTCCCATGTTCTGCTGAACCTAGAAAGCACTGTTAATGTTCCACTCTCATATGACGATAAAACAAACGAGGTAACAAAACCACTTGTACTCATATTCGTCCCACATTAAAGAATCAACTTAATTCCGTCACAGACGGGCTTAGACGATGCTATAAAACTGGTGCCAGCAGGAAGAGACTTTGTTGTGGTGCCGTACACATGGTACTGTACTGCCAACAGAGAACAGAACAGACAGAATCTAATAATGCTAACAAATAAAATAGTTTTCTGGTAATAAACCATTTTTTTATTTATTTATTTTTTTTTTTGTGACACATCTACAAAACTACAAAAATGATTCCCATACAGACTTAAGTACAGTTAGAGCTGAGACCAGACCTTGATTTCATTTGACTGCTTTTGAGTTCTCACAAAGCAATACATTTTTTTGGAAAAAGACTAAGACCAGGGGATTCACTGCTATCATTTTTATACCTGTGTTAAGTGTTGGAGCTGGACACTGTGCACACTTGCTAACACCACCTAAATTTAAAATGCATTTGCAAGTATGCAAATGTCTTTTTTTAGGTTCTAAAACAACAAGCGCCTTAGGTTTTTTGATAGGTTGAGATGTGTTGTGTTTTGGAGCTTTGGGAGGGATGACAGTAACTCACTGCTGTTCCTGCACCTAGAGGGCACATTCCCCTAAATGTATTGTTTTTTGATCACTATTGTTACTTTTTTTTCTTTTTTCTTTCATGGGCTCTCATCAGTCTGGTATGTAATGTGGGTATGAATCGTACCACAAGGTATTTCTAAAGCTTCACACACACCCGGGGCATAACCCCTCTTACTCACAATCATCTGAAACCTATCAGTGTGCATGTGGTCAGAAGGTTGTTTACAGCCTCTCTGTTTCTCTCCATGACCTTGTCCAGTTCTCAGAGAGAAACACCTCTGCTTCTCATCTCTTTCAGGACGGCATCTTGCGATATTCTTTAAATTACTCTTTTGAGTGCATGTGTTTGACGTTCCTCGCACATTTAGCCTACACATGGGTTTATTCAGAGTTAAGAATGCTCGACATAAAAACTCAAGAGAAGAGCCGGGCCAGCTGTGGGTGGAGACGCTCTTGTTCATTTTTTTGTTCACTCCGTTATTTCAGGTAACATTTATATATTTTCTAAGAAAAAGCTTTACTACTAAGGTAGCACATTCACATTTCATTGAATTACTTTTGCCTGTCTTCACCTCCTGAACCCGTCCATCAGCAGATGAATGGGAAATCCAACGTGGCTCAAGAATGAGTGTCATTTTCAAACTGCCCGCTAACTCTGAACATCTGGTCCGGGGAGGGGAGGAGGGCAGCTCTGTCAAAGGGAGCCCTTGTGTCCCCTGTCAACACCATGAGAACAGCACACCGCGAGGCGAACAAGGAGGCGTGTGTGCACTGTTCATACTGTAATGTCTTTAACAGGCACAAGTTAGACTCATGAATACTGTGTATTTTTGGAAAGAGCTACAGTAATATGAATGGATGTTCTTTTCTTTAATTTGCCTTGAAATAAACTAAATAGACTAAATAAAAATTACCATGTGTTCCTTTGGATTAGTAGTCTACAATTTTTATTTTTTAAATTTTTTAAATTTATTAATTTATTATTTTTTAAAAAAAGCAAAATGCGTTGGTGGCTTTAGAAGGATTTTTTTTCTTTAGGTGTAGTGCAGAAAGGTTTTTCAAAATAATATGGGAACATTATGTTTTCTTTTTGTTTTATTACTGGAGCCTTTCTTTAGGCCACACACAGATGGCGTCAATAAAACATAGTCTGAGTCAAGAAAAAACATCTGATGCTACAACCAAAAGCAAAATCAGGAAATTGGAGAAAGATTTTAGGACTGAGTTTCAAGAAAACAATACTTAATGTGTTTGAGATATCCTAAAATTACCACTGAAAAGATTTATGGAAAGCTGGAAACACAAAAGTGTGCTATTTTGGAAAACACCATTTGAAATGAAATAAATCCCATTAATTAAAATTCCCCGGAGCTGGAAAATTTATACCCTTAGTACAAAGTCCTGTTTTAATTTCAGCAATTGCCTTTTGTTTTTATTCAAATTGGCAAGATTATACGACCACTTCAGTACTTTAGAGTAAACTACAAAAAAAAGGACTCGCTAAAGTTTCTGTAAGCAGACGTGCTCTTTTTTTAATTTTCTCCTGATCTTGTGGTTGTTTATGCCACCAGATGGATCTTTTTTAGTTAATTAATTCAGCGTCTTATTGCTGCCACCTGTTTGTGAAGTTGTGTCTGACATTAATCAAGCTCAAGGGGAATGTTTCCCAAAAGATCTGTTTACCTAATGTGTTTTTCATACAAGTTTTAGTTGCCAAAAGCAAAACTTTCATACAATCACATTTTTCTTTACCGCTATTCTATTTAATTTTCAATACTTACAGCAGCAGTTACAAATTATAGTTGAAAATGTGAAATGATGTGCATAATATTATGAAATATAAACTTTGTACCTCATATTGAAATGCCTTCCTCTTTGTCTTACTAGGTGGCTATAAAAATATTTTATTAAGCAGTCCATAATGTTGTCATGATTGAAAAATCTTCATGTGTTACTCCCTGTGGAGCATGATTTCATGCCAGAGAGCAACATTTGATCATGTAATTTGATAAATGTACTATTAAGTGCGATGGGATTCTTCTCTGTGTGATGAAGCCTCTTGAGATAAGGTATTTTTCTTTGATTAAATAAACAAAACTCAATCAAATGAGATTAACAGTCGGCTTGAGATGAACCCAGGAAAGATGTTGCTTTGTTTGATGTAAAAGCCACATGTTGTATGTATGACAGAACTGGGTCCTGGCCTCTGGGATCATTTTGCAAGGGAAAACTGTACCTGCTGTCCAAAAACAGAGCCAAAAAAACTCAACAAAATGTGAATGAGCGCAATCCTCAAAACGATAATCGGTGGTGAGCAGAGGTGGTATTAGCTTGGGAAACAGTTGATGGTGATTATGACTCCTGCAGCTGTCTTCACTCAGCGCAGCCAGAACTCCAGGAGCTCTGCTGATGTTAAATGAACAGCTCAGAGAACTCAGCTGTCTGTCTGCACCTTTCCTTGTCTAATGACGTTTGGCCTCATACCACAGACTCCCTCAGATCCAGAGATGTAAACAGTAGAGACACGTCGTTAAATCTCATACTGGACTTTTCTGCATATGCTCAAGAGTTCAGGGTGATGTTTCAGTTTTAACAGACATAAAGACCATATTAGGAAAAGAATACCTCTATAGTGTGCTCTGGGATACTCAAAACTTGGCATTTGTTTTATATTTAAAGTGTTCTTACTTATATGTACTATTCACCATCATAATGATCATAGCTTTTTGTGTGTAGGGCTTTTTTATTTTGTCTTTTTAAGGTTTTGTTTATTTCTGTAAGTATATTCTGTGCTGACTGAACTTAAAGTTTCTTAACATTTGTGGCTCATGAATAACTGGATAGCTTTTAACCAGAGCACAGAGGAGCTGAAGTCTTTAAGAAATGTCAGTTTCTGCCTTGTCCGCTGCTTTCAGCACCTAAACATACCACACGTCTTTTCAACTAAACATCACTATAGAAGGCCACTGAGCGTATTCAGCATAGTAAAACCAGACAACTACATCTGATATTAGGTTTTGGCATCAGGGATTTTTCTTGACATACGACAGTGCTGTGGAAAGTAAAGCCCATCAGCAGTATGTTCAGAAACCAGAAGGTTTCATGTTCAACAATATTCCAGTAAAGAAACCAGATTCGTCAAAATGCTGAATAAACTCTGACTCTCACATCCTCCTCTTCTTCCTCTCAAGTGCATCCCACTCCTTCATCCTGTATCTGATGATGGCAAACAGTACCCTGTATTTCCTCTCACTGTCCCTTCAGTAGTGAACTCTGGTGTGGGCGGTCAATGCTCGTCTCCGTCTCTTTGTGTGTGCTGTAAATATTTTCTCCAATCAAAGAGTCAAACTTCAGAGCTCGGTGTAATCTCTGCAAGTCCATCAGCAGGACTGACATCAAAGCACAGGATGAAGCACTCTCTTAGTCAAGAGTGCACGCCACTTCTACTCAGCTAAGTGTTTTTTCATGAAGAAGGATTTTATTTTTAGTTTAAATTATCACAGGTTGGAGAGAAACACTAAGTATATTTCTTCTCTCACCCAAACTGGTCGCAGCAGATGGCCGCCCCCTCCCTGAGCCTGGTTCGGTTAGAGGTTTCTTCCTATTAAAAAGGAGTTTTTCCTTCCCACTGTTGCCAAAGATACTATTTTGGAAAAACATAAAATAATACTATCCTTTTCCATCCCTACCCAGATGTTCTAGGTATGAGCCTAAATTTCCCACACAGTATAAGATCTGGTCAGAAGGGCAGACCTTTGAAAATGAGTCTATAAGCAGCTATATTGCTAGTTAATAATAAAAGGTGTTAATTAGAAGAAAAAAACAAATTCTTGACTGATTATACAGAAAAACTGCAAGAATTTTAAACAACTGTCAATAAATGAAAGTATGCATAAAAAGATGCATGTGTCAATACTTTGATTCATTGTGAAGCTTTTATTTTAAACACGCCTACTGTTATCTAAAAATACCCACTATGTTGATCGAGAAAAAGAAAACAGGAAGACAAGCAACCCACACAGATCATATTTTTTTCAACTGACTCTTTGTCTCCAAGCCATCCCACAGAAAGCCAAATAGAGCCAGAGGTGGTCATTACTGGTGGCTTCCCAGGGCGATGCTTCACCGAGTATCCTGGTCTATTCTCGGTCGGTTCGGGTAAAGTTGGTGCACAGCGGTTCTTATAGTGGAAACAGGGTGACAGACATTCATATAGGGTGTAATTCTTGCGGTTGTGTCTTCAGCCCCAATGAGGCATGGGTGGAGTACCACTTACTAAAACCAAACCAAGATTTCCCAAGTGGTGCCAGGCACCCATAGAGAGGAAACGTGTCTGGACCAATCTGTGGCTACATCCTAGTCCACATGAGAAATTTTTGGCTGCTGTTTTGCTTTGCAGCTACATATTTTTGTGTGAAACTGTAATAGAAGCCGCACATAAGAACTGGGGCTTAGGTCTACAGAGGTCTGTCATCTGCACACACTATATCCATGTTTGGAGCTGCTGCTTCTTGCTCTGTTTTGGCTTTTTCGCATCGTTTTATCGCATATGAGTCATCAGAAAGTTTGCAATGTGTTTAATTTATTTATCTATCACAGAAAAAAAGGAATACAATGTTTCTAAAATTAAGAAATTGATAATTTAACAGAATAGATTTCATTTATGCAGACCCAGGGTGTACAAAAAAAACCTCTTTTGACTGAGAACATTAAGGCCCATTTTTTCAGGCCTGGGCTTCCTTTTGCACGTTGTTTTTAAAGGCAGCAGGCAGCTCGAGGTCCTGACAGGCTATCATTTCCCCTGAGAAAATGAATGTATTTTAAAAATATGGCAGCGAGC